>NC_092679.1:8622689-9232010 GCF_964355755.1 Antedon mediterranea | reverse complement strand
TTGTGAGTTTCGAATAAATTTGTTTAAATAAAAACACCAATGTGCTAAGAATAGTTTAAAATCGCATTTGCAGACGTTTTAGACCATTTTGTGATTTTCGAAAAAAACTTGTTAACATAAAAACACAAAAGTGTTTAGAATAGCTTCAAATTGCATTTGCAGACGTTTTAGACAATTTTGTGATCTTCGAAAAAACTTGTTAACATAAAAACATCAAAGTGTACAGAATAGCTTCAAATCGCATTTGGAGACGTTTTAGACCATTTTGTGATTTTCGAAAAAACTTGTTAACATAAAAACACCAAAGTGTAAAGAAAAGCTTCAAATCGCATTTTGAAACGTTTTAGACCATTTTGTGATTTTCGAAAAAACTTGTTAACATAAAAACATCAAAGTGTACAGATTAGCTTCAAATCGCATTTGGAGACGTTTTAGACCATTTTGTGATTTTCGAAAAAACTTGTTAACATAAAAACACCAAAGTGTACAGAAAAGCTTCAAATCGCTATTGGAGACGTTTTAGACCATTTTGTGATTTTCGAAAAAAATTGTTTCCATAAAAACACCAAAGTGCTTAGAATAGCTTCAAATCGCATTTGGAGACATTTTAGACCATTTTGTGATTTTCGAAAAAAGTTGTTAACATAAAAACATCAAAGTGTACAGAAAAGCTTCAAATCGCATTTAGAGACGTTTTAGACCATTTTGTGATTTTCAAAAAAACTTGTTAACATAAAAACACCAAAGTGCTTAGAATAGCTTAAAATCGCATTTTAGACCATTTTGTGATTTTCGAAAAACTTGTTAACATAAAAACATCAAAGTGTACAGAATAGCTTAAAATCGCTATTGGAGACGTTTTAGACCATTTAGTGATTTTCGAAAAAACTTGTTAACATAAAAACATCAAAGTGCTTAGAATAGCTTCAAATCGCATTTGGAGAAAATTTAGACCATTTTGTGATTTTCGAAAAAAGTTAACATAAAAACATTAAAGTGTACAGAAAAGCTTCAAATCGCATTTAGAGACGTTTTAGACCATTTTGTGATTTTCGAAAAACTTGTTAACATAAAAACATCAAAGTGTACAGAATAGCTTCAAATCGCATTTGGAGACGTTTTAGACAATTTTGTGATTTTCGAAAAACTTGGTTACACAAAAACATCAAAGTGCTTGAAATCACATTAGAAACCGTTTTAGACCATTTTGAGCATTTCGATAAAACATTTCACACAAAAACATCAAAGAGCACAAAGTAGCTTAATATCGTATTTAAAAACGTTTTTGACCATTTTGAGCATTTCGAAAGAAAATTTTCACACAAAACATCAAAGTGTACAGAATAGCTTCAAATCGCATTTGGAAACGTTTTAGACCATTTTGTGATTTTCGAAAAACTTGTTAACACAAAAACACCAAAGTGCTTAAAATAGCTTCAAATCGCATTTGGAGACGTTTTAGACCATTTTGTGATTTTCGAAAAAACTTGTTAACATAAAAACACAAAAGTGCTTAGAATAGCTTCAAATCGCATTTGTAGACGTTTTAGACCATTTTGTGATTTTCGAAAAAACTTGTTAATCTAAAAACACCAAAGTGCTTTAAATAGCTTCAAATCGCATTTACAGACATTTTAGACCCTTTTGTGATTTTCGAAAAAACTTGTTAACATAAAAACATCAAAGTGTACAGATTAGCTACAAATCGCATTTGTAGACGTTTTAGACCATTTTGTGATTTTCGAAAAAACTTGCTAACATAAAAACATCAAAGTGTACAGAATAGCTTCAAATCACATTTGGAGACGTTTTAGACCATTTTGTGATTTTCGAAAAAAATTGTTTCCATAAAAACACCAAAGTGCTTAGAATAGCTTCAAATCGCATTTGGAGACATTTTAGACCATTTTGTGATTTTCGAAAAAACTTGTTAACATAAAAACACAAAAGTGCTTAGAATAGCTTCAAATCGCATTTGTAGACGTTTTAGACCATTTTGTGATTTTCGAAAAAACTTGCTAACCTAAAAACACCAAAGTGCTTTAAATAGCTTCAAATCGCATTTACAGACATTTTAGACCCTTTTGTGATTTTCGAAAAAACTTGTTAACCTAAAAACACCAAAGTGCTTTAAATAGCTTCAAATCGCATTTACAGACATTTTAGACCCTTTTGTGATTTTCGAAAAAACTTGTTAACATAAAAACATCAAAGTGTACAGATTAGCTTCAAATCGCATTTGTAGACGTTTTAGACCATTTTGTGATTTTCGAAAAAACTTGCTAACATAAAAACATCAAAGTGTACAGAATAGCTTCAAATCACATTTGGAGACGTTTTAGACCATTTTGTGATTTTCGAAAAAAATTGTTTCCATAAAAACACCAAAGTGCTTAGAATAGCTTCAAATCGCATTTGGAGACATTTTAGACCATTTTGTGATTTTCGAAAAAACTTGTTAACATAAAAACATCAAAATGTACAGAAAAGCTTCAAATCTCATTTAGAGACGTTTTAGACCATTTTGTGATTTCAAAAAAACTTGTTAACATAAAAACACCAAAGTGCTTAGAATAGCTTAAAATCGCATTTGGAGACGTTTTAGACCATTTTGTGATTTTCGAAAAACTTGTTAACATAAAAACATCAAAGAGTACAGAATAGCTTCAAATCGCATTTGGAGACGTTTTAGACAATTTTGTGATTTTCGAAAAACTTGGTTACACAAAAACATCAAAGTGCTTGAAATCACATTAGAAACCGTTTTAGACCATTTTGAGCATTTCGATAAAACATTTCACACAAAAACATCAAAGAGCACAAAGTAGCTTAATATCGTATTTAAAAACGTTTTTGACCATTTTGAGCATTTCGACAGAAAATTTTCACACAAAACATCAAAGTGTACAGAATAGCTTCAAATCGCATTTGGAAACGTTTTAGACCATTTTGAGCATTTCGAAAAACTTGTTAACACAAAAACACCAAAGTGCTTAAAATAGCTTCAAATCGCATTTGGAGACGTTTTAGACCATTTTGTGATTTTCGAAAAAACTTGTTAACATAAAAACACCAAAGTGCTTAAAATAGCTTTAAATCGCATTTGGAGATGTTTTAGACCATTTTGTGATTTTCTAAAAAACTTGTTAACATAAAAACATCAAAGTGTACAGAATAGCTTCAAATCGCATTTGGAGACGTTTTAGACAATTTTGTGATTTCCGAAAAACTTGTTAACACAAAAACACCAAAGTGCTTAAAATAGCTTCAAATCACATTTGGAGACATTTTAGACCCTTTTGTGATTTTCAAAAAAACTTGGTTACACAAAAGCACTTAAGTGCTTAAAATAGCTTCAAATCGCATTTGGAGACGTTTTAGACCATTTTGTGATTTTCGAAAAAACTAGTTAACATAAAAACATCAAAGTGCTTAAAATCACATTAGAAATCGTTTTAGACCATTTTGAGCATTTTGCTAAAACTTTTCACAAAAAAACACCAAAGAGCACAAAATAGCTTAATATCGTGTTTAAAAACGTTTTAGACCATTTTGAGCATTTCGAAAAACTTGTTAACACAAAAACACCAAAGTGCTTAAAATAGCTTCAAATCGCATTTGGAGACGTTTTAGACCATTTTGTGAGTTTCGAAAAAATTTGTTTAAATAAAAACACCAATGTGCTAAGAATAGTTTAAAATCGCATTTGCAGACGTTTTAGACCATTTTGTGATTTTCGAAAAAACTTGTTAACATAAAAACACAAAAGTGCTTAGAATAGCTTCAAATTGCATTTGTAGACGTTTTAGACCATTTTGTGATCTTCGAAAAAACTTGTTAACATAAAAACATCAAAGTGTACAGATTAGCTTCAAATCGCATTTGGAGACGTTTTAGACCATTTTGTGATTTTCGAAAAAACTTGTTAACATAAAAACACCAAAGTGTACAGAAAAGCTTCAAATCGCTATTGGAGACGTTTTAGACCATTTTGTGATTTTCGAAAAAAATTGTTTCCATAAAAACACCAAAGTGCTTAGAATAGCTTCAAATCGCATTTGGAGACATTTTAGACCATTTTGTGATTTTCGAAAAAAGTTGTTAACATAAAAACATCAAAGTGTACAGAAAAGCTTCAAATCGCATTTAGAGACGTTTTAGACCATTTTGTGATTTTCAAAAAAACTTGTTAACATAAAAACACCAAAGTGCTTAGAATAGCTTAAAATCGCATTTGGAGACGTTTTAGACCATTTTGTGATTTTCGAAAAACTTGTTAACATAAAAACATCAAAGTGTACAGAATAGCTTAAAATCGCTATTGGAGACATTTTAGACCATTTTGTGATTTTCGAAAAAACTTGGTAACATAAAAACATCAAAGTGCTTAGAATAGCTTCAAATCGCATTTGGAGACATTTTAGACCATTTTGTGATTTTCGAAAAAAGTTGTTAACATAAAAACATCAAAGTGTACAGAAAAGCTTCAAATCGCATTTAGAGACGTTTTAGACCATTTTGTGATTTTCGAAAAACTTGTTAACATAAAAACATCAAAGTGTACAGAATAGCTTCAAATCGCATTTGGAGACGTTTTAGACCATTTTGTGATTTTCGAAAAACTTGTTAACATAAAAACATCAAAGTGTACAGAATAGCTTCAAATCGCATTTGGAGACGTTTTAGACAATTTTGTGATTTTCGAAAAACTTGGTTACACAAAAACATCAAAGTGCTTGAAATCACATTAGAAACCGTTTTAGACCATTTTGAGCATTTCGATAAAACATTTCACACAAAAACATCAAAGAGCACAAAGTAGCTTAATATCGTATTTAAAAACTTTTTTGACCATTTTGAGCATTTCGAAAGAAAATTTTCACACAAAACATCAAAGTGTACAGAATAGCTTCAAATCGCATTTGGAAACGTTTTAGACCATTTTGTGATTTTCGAAAAACTTGTTAATACAAAAACACAAAAGTGCTTAAAATAGCTTTAAATCGCATTTGGAGACGTTTTAGACCATTTTGTGATTTTCGAAAAAACTTGTTAACATAAAAACACCAAAGTGTACAGAATAGCTTCAAATCGCATTTGGAGACGTTTTAGACAATTTTGTGATTTTCGAAAAACTTGGTTACACAAAAACATCAAAGTGCTTGAAATCACATTAGAAACCGTTTTAAACCATTTTGAGCATTTCGATAAAACATTTCACACAAAAACATCAAAGAGCACAAAGTAGCTTAATATCGTATTTAAAAACGTTTTTGACCATTTTGAGCATTTCGACAGAAAATTTTCACACAAAACATCAAAGTGTACAGAATAGCTTCAAATCGCATTTGGAAACGTTTTAGACCATTTTGAGCATTTCGAAAAACTTGTTAACACAAAAACACCAAAGTGCTTAAAATAGCTTCAAATCGCATTTGCAGACGTTTTAGACCATTTTGTTATTTTCGAAAAAACTTGTTAACATAAAAACACAAAAGTGCTTAGAATAGCTTCAAATCGCATTTGTAGACGTTTTAGACCATTTTGTGATTTTCGAAAAAAGTTGTTAACATAAAAACATCAAAGTGTACAGAAAAGCTTCAAATCGCATTTAGAGACGTTTTAGACCATTTTGTGATTTTCGAAAAACTTGTTAACATAAAAACATCAAAGTGTACAGAATAGCTTCAAATCGCATTTGGAGACGTTTTAGACCATTTTGTGATTTTCGAAAAACTTGTTAACATAAAAACATCAAAGTGTACAGAATAGCTTCAAATCGCATTTGGAGACGTTTTAGACAATTTTGTGATTTTCGAAAATCTTGGTTACACAAAAACATAAAAGTTCTTGAAATCACATTAGAAACCGTTTTAGACCATTTTGAGCATTTCGATAAAACATTTCACAAAAAAACATCAAAGAGCACAAAGTAGCTTAATATCGTATTTAAAAACGTTTTTGACCATTTTGAGCATTTCGACAGAAAATTTTCACACAAAACATCAAAGTGTACAGAATAGCTTCAAATCGCATTTGGAAACGTTTTAGACCATTTTGTGATTTTCGAAAAAACTTGTTAACATAAAAACATCAAAGTGTACAGAATAGCTCCAAATCGCATTTGGAGACGTTTTAGACCATTTTGTGATTTTCGAAAAAACTTGTTAACATAAAAACATCAAAGTGTACAGAAAAGCTTCAAATCGCTATTGGAGACGTTTTAGACCATTTTGTGATTTTCGAAAAAAATTGTTTCCATAAAAACACCAAAGTGCTTAGAATAGCTTCAAATCGCATTTGGAGACATTTTAGACCATTTTGTGATTTTCGAAAAAAGTTGTTAACATAAAAACATCAAAGTGTACAGAAAAGTTTCAAATCGCATTTAGAGACGTTTTAGACCATTTTGTGATTTTCAAAAAAACTTGTTAACATAAAAACACAAAAGTGCTTAGAATAGCTTAAAATCGCATTAGAAACCGTTTTAGACCATTTTGAGCATTTCGATAAAACATTTCACACAAAAACATCAAAGAGCACAAAGTAGCTTAATATCGTATTTAAAAACGTTTTTGACCATTTTGAGCATTTCAAAAGAAAATTTTCACACAAAACATCAAAGTGTACAGAATAGCTTCAAATCGCATTTGGAGACGTTTTAGACCATTTTGTGATTTTCGAAAAAAATTGTTAACATAAAAACACCAAAGTGTACAGAAAAGCTTCAAATCGCTATTGGAGACGTTTTAGACCATTTTGTGATTTTCGAAAAAAATTGTTTCCATAAAGACACCAAAGTGCTTAGAATAGCTTCAAATCGCATTTGGAGACATTTTAGACCATTTTGTGATTTTCGAAAAAAGTTGTTAACATAAAAACATCAAAGTGTACAGAAAAGCTTCAAATCGCATTTAGAGACGTTTTAGACCATTTTGTGATTTTCAAAAAAACTTGTTAACATAAAAACACCAAAGTGCTTAGAATAGCTTAAAATCGCATTTGGAGACGTTTTAGACCATTTTGTGATTTTCGAAAAACTTGTTAACATAAAAACATCAAAGTGTACAGAATAGCTTCAAATCGCATTTGGAGACGTTTTAGACAATTTTGTGATTTTCGAAAAACTTGGTTACACAAAAACATCAAAGTGCTTGAAATCACATTAGAAACCGTTTTAGACCATTTTGAGCATTTTGATAAAACATTTCACACAAAAACATCAAAGAGCACAAAGTAGCTTAATATCGTATTTAAAAACGTTTTTGACCATTTTGAGCATTTCGACAGAAAATTTTCACACAAAACATCAAAGTGTACAGAATAGCTTCAAATCGCATTTGGAAACGTTTTAGACCATTTTGAGCATTTCGAAAAACTTGTTAACACAAAAACACCAAAGTGCTTAAAATAGCTTCAAATCGCATTTGGAGACGTTTTAGACCATTTTGTGATTTTCGAAAAAACTTGTTAACATAAAAACACCAAAGTGCTTAAAATAGCTTTAAATCGCATTTGGAGATGTTTTAGACCATTTTGTGATTTTCTAAAAAACTTGTTAACATAAAAACATCAAAGTGTACAGAATAGCTTCAAATCGCATTTGGAGACGTTTTAGACAATTTTGTGATTTTCGAAAAACTTGTTAACACAAAAACACCAAACTGCTTAAAATAGCTTCAAATCACATTTGGAGACATTTTAGACCCTTTTGTGATTTTCAAAAAAACTTGGTTACACAAAAGCACCTAAGTGCTTAAAATAGCTTCAAATCGCATTTGGAGACGTTTTAGACCATTTTGTGATTTTCAAAAAAACTAGTTAACATAAAAACATCAAAGTGCTTAAAATCACATTAGAAATCGTTTTAGACCATTTTGAGCATTTTGCTAAAACTTTTCACAAAAAAACATCAAAGAGCACAAAATAGCTTAATATCGTGTTTAAAAACGTTTTAGACCATTTTGAGCATTTCGAAAAACTTGTTAACACAAAAACACCAAAGTGCTTAAAATAGCTTCAAATCGCATTTGGAGACGTTTTAGACCATTTTGTGAGTTTCGAAAAAATTTGTTTAAATAAAAACACAAAAGTGCTTAGAATAGCTTCAAATCGCATTTGTAGACGTTTTAGACCATTTTGTGATTTTCGAAAAAACTTTTTAACATAAAAACACCAAAGTGCTTAGAATAGCTTCAAATCGCATTTGGAGACATTTTAGACCATTTTGTGATTTTCGAAAAAACTTGTTAACATAAAAACATCAAAGTGTACAGAAAAGCTTCAAATCGCATTTAGAGACGTTTTAGACCATTTTGTGATTTTCAAAAAAACTTGTTAACATAAAAACACCAAAGTGCTTAGAATAGCTTAAAATCGCATTTGGAGACGTTTTAGACCATTTTGTGATTTTCGAAAAACTTGTTAACATAAAAACATCAAAGAGTACAGAATAGCTTCAAATCGCATTTGGAGACGTTTTAGACAATTTTGTGATTTTCGAAAAACTTGGTTACACAAAAACATCAAAGTGCTTGAAATCACATTAGAAACCGTTTTAGACCATTTTGAGCATTTCGATAAAACATTTCAGACAAAAACATCAAAGAGCACAAAGTAGCTTAATATCGTATTTAAAAACGTTTTTGACCATTTTGAGCATTTCGACAGAAAATTTTCACACAAAACATCAAAGTGTACAGAATAGCTTCAAATCGCATTTGGAAACGTTTTAGACCATTTTGAGCATTTCGAAAAACTTGTTAACACAAAAACACCAAAGTGCTTAAAATAGCTTCAAATCGCATTTGGAGACGTTTTAGACCATTTTGTGATTTTCGAAAAAACATGTTAACATAAAAACACTAAAGTGCTTAAAATAGCTTTAAATCGCATTTGGAGATGTTTTAGACCATTTTGTGATTTTCTAAAAAACTTGTTAACATAAAAACATCAAAGTGTACAGAATAGCTTCAAATCGCATTTGGAGACGTTTTAGACAATTTTGTGATTTTCGAAAAACTTGTTAACACAAAAACACCAAAGTGCTTAAAATAGCTTCAAATCACATTTGGAGACATTTTAGACCCTTTTGTGATTTTCAAAAAAACTTGGTTACACAAAAGCACCTAAGTGCTTAAAATAGCTTCAAATCGCATTTGGAGACGTTTTAGACCATTTTGTGATTTTCGAAAAAACTAGTTAACATAAAAACATCAAAGTGCTTAAAATCACATTAGAAATCGTTTTAGACCATTTTGTGATTTTCGAAAAAACTTGTTAACATAAAAACACCAAAGTGTAAAGAAAAACTTGTTAACATAAAAACATCAAAGTGTACAGAATAGCTTCAAATCGCATTTGGAGACGTTTTGTGAGCTTAATATCGTGTTTAAAAACGTTTTAGACCATTTTGAGCATTTCGAAAAACTTGTTAACACAAAAACACTAAAGTGCTTAAAATAGCTTCAAATCGCATTTGGAGACGTTTTAGACCATTTTGTGAGTTTCGAAAAAATTTGTTTAAATAAAAACACCAATGTGCTAAGAATAGTTTCAAATCGCATTTGCAGACGTTTTAGACCATTTTGTGATTTTCGAAAAAACTTGTTAACATAAAAACACAAAAGTGCTTAGAATAGCTTCAAATCGCATTTGTAGACGTTTTAGACCATTTTGTGATTTTCGAAAAAACTTGTTAACATAAAAACATCAAAGTGTACAGAATAGCTTCAAATCGAATTTGGAGACGTTTTAGACCATTTTGTGATTTTCGAAAAAACTTAACATAAAAACACCAAAGTGTAAAGAAAAGCTTCAAATCACTATTGGAGACGTTTTAGACCATTTTGTGATTTTCGAAAAAAAATGTTTCCATAAAAACACCAAAGTGCTTAGAATAGCTTCAAATCGCATTTGGAGACATTTTAGACCATTTTGTGATTTTCGAAAAAACTTGTTAACATAAAAACATCAAAGTGTACAGAATAGCTTCAAATCGCATTTGGAGACGTTTTAGACCATTTTGTGATTTTCGAAAAAACTTGTTAACATAAAAACACCAAAGTGTAAAGAAAAGCTTGAAATCGCTATTGGAGACGTTTTAGACCATTTTGTGATTTTCGAAAAAAATTGTTTCCATAAAAACACCAAAGTGCTTAGAATAGCTTCAAATCGCATTTGGAGACATTTTAGACCATTTTGTGATTTTCGAAAAAACTTGTTAACATAAAAACATCAAAGTGTACAGAAAAGCTTCAAATCGCATTTAGAGACGTTTTAGACCATTTTGTGATTTTCAAAAAAACTTGTTAACATAAAAACACCAAAGTGCTTAGAATAGCTTAAAATCGCATTTTAGACCATTTTGTGATTTTCGAAAAAAGTTGTTAACATAAAAACATCAAAGTGTACAGAAAAGCTTCAAATCGCATTTAGAGACGTTTTAGACCATTTTGTGATTTTCAAAAAAACTTGTTAACATAAAAACACAAAAGTGCTTAGAATAGCTTAAAATCGCATTAGAAACCGTTTTAGACCATTTTGAGCATTTCGATAAAACATTTCACACAAAAACATCAAAGAGCACAAAGTAGCTTAATATCGTATTTAAAAACGTTTTTGACCATTTTGAGCATTTCAAAAGAAAATTTTCACACAAAACATCAAAGTGTACAGAATAGCTTCAAATCGCATTTGGAAACGTTTTAGACCATTTTGTGATTTTCGAAAAAACTTGTTAACATAAAAACACCAAAGTGCTTAGAAAAACTTCAAATCGCATTTGGAGACGTTTTATACCATTTTGTGATTTTCGAAAAAACTTGTTAACATAAAAACACCAAAGTGCTTAGAATAGCTTCAAATCGCATTTGGAGACGTTTTAGACCATTTTGAGCATTTCGAAAAACTTGTTAACACAAAAACACCAAAGTGCTTAAAATAGCTTCAAATCGCATTTGGAGACGTTTTAGACCATTTTGTGATTTTCGAAAAAACTTGTTAACATAAAAACACAAAAGTGCTTAGAATAGCTTCAAATCGCATTTGTAGACGTTTTAGACCATTTTGTGATTTTCGAAAAAACTTGTTAACCTAAAAACACCAAAGTGCTTTAAATAGCTTCAAATCGCATTTACAGACATTTTAGACCCTTTTGTGATTTTCGAAAAAACTTGGTTACACAAAAACACAAAAGTGCTTAAAATAGCTTTAAATCGTATTTGGAGACGTTTTAGACCATTTTGTGATTTTCGAAAAAACTTGTTAACATAAAAACACCAAAGTGTACAGAATAGCTTCAAATCGCATTTGGAGACGTTTTAGACAATTTTGTGATTTTCGAAAAACTTGGTTACACAAAAACATCAAAGTGCTTGAAATCACATTAGAAACCGTTTTAGACCATTTTGAGCATTTCGATAAAACATTTCACACAAAAACATCAAAGAGCACAAAGTAGCTTAATATCGTATTTAAAAACGTTTTTGACCATTTTGAGCATTTCGACAGAAAATTTTCACACAAAACATCAAAGTGTACAGAATAGCTTCAAATCGCATTTGGAAACGTTTTAGACCATTTTGTGATTTTCGAAAAAACTTGTTAACATAAAAACATCAAAGTGTACAGAATAGCTTCAAATCGCATTTGGAGACGTTTTAGACCATTTTGTGATTTTCGAAAAAAATTGTTAACATAAAAACACCAAAGTGTACAGAAAAGCTTCAAATCGCTATTGGAGACGTTTTAGACCATTTTGTGATTTTCGAAAAAAATTGTTTCCATAAAGACACCAAAGTGCTTAAAATAGCTTCAAATCGCATTTGGAGACATTTTAGACCATTTTGTGATTTTCGAAAAAAGTTGTTAACATAAAAACATCAAAGTGTACAGAAAAGCTTCAAATCGCATTTAGAGACGTTTTAGACCATTTTGTGATTTTCAAAAAAACTTGTTAACATAAAAACACCAAAGTGCTTAGAATAGCTTAAAATCGCATTTGGAGACGTTTTAGACCATTTTGTGATTTTCGAAAAACTTGTTAACATAAAAACATCAAAGTGTACAGAATAGCTTCAAATCGCATTTGGAGACGTTTTAGACAATTTTGTGATTTTCGAAAAACTTGGTTACACAAAAACATCAAAGTGCTTGAAATCACATTAGAAACCGTTTTAGACCATTTTGAGCATTTTGATAAAACATTTCACACAAAAACATCAAAGAGCACAAAGTAGCTTAATATCGTATTTAAAAACGTTTTTGACCATTTTGAGCATTTCGACAGAAAATTTTCACACAAAACATCAAAGTGTACAGAATAGCTTCAAATCGCATTTGGAAACGTTTTAGACCATTTTGAGCATTTCGAAAAACTTGTTAACACAAAAACACCAAAGTGCTTAAAATAGCTTCAAATCGCATTTGGAGACGTTTTAGACCATTTTGTGATTTTCGAAAAAACTTGTTAACATAAAAACACCAAAGTGCTTAAAATAGCTTTAAATCGCATTTGGAGATGTTTTAGACCATTTTGTGATTTTCTAAAAAACTTGTTAACATAAAAACATCAAAGTGTACAGAATAGCTTCAAATCGCATTTGGAGACGTTTTAGACAATTTTGTGATTTTCGAAAAACTTGTTAACACAAAAACACCAAACTGCTTAAAATAGCTTCAAATCACATTTGGAGACATTTTAGACCCTTTTGTGATTTTCAAAAAAACTTGGTTACACAAAAGCACCTAAGTGCTTAAAATAGCTTCAAATCGCATTTGGAGACGTTTTAGACCATTTTGTGATTTTCGAAAAAACTAGTTAACATAAAAACATCAAAGTGCTTAAAATCACATTAGAAATCGTTTTAGACCATTTTGAGCATTTTGCTAAAACTTTTCACAAAAAAACATCAAAGAGCACAAAATAGCTTAATATCGTGTTTAAAAACGTTTTAGACCATTTTGAGCATTTCGAAAAACTTGTTAACACAAAAACACCAAAGTGCTTAAAATAGCTTCAAATCGCATTTGGAGACGTTTTAGACCATTTTGTGAGTTTCGAAAAAATTTGTTTAAATAAAAACACCAATGTGCTAAGAATAGTTTAAAATCGCATTTGCAGACGTTTTAGACCATTTTGTGATTTTCGAAAAAAACTTGTTAACATAAAAACACAAAAGTGTTTAGAATAGCTTCAAATTGCATTTGTAGACGTTTTAGACCATTTTGTGATCTTCGAAAAAACTTGTTAACATAAAAACATCAAAGTGTACAGAATAGCTTCAAATCGCATTTGGAGACGTTTTAGACCATTTTGTGATTTTCGAAAAAACTTGTTAACATAAAAACACCAAAGTGTAAAGAAAAGCTTCAAATCGCATTTTGAAACGTTTTAGACCATTTTGTGATTTTCGAAAAAACTTATTAACATAAAAACATCAAAGTGTACAGATTAGCTTCAAATCGCATTTGGAGACGTTTTAGACCATTTTGTGATTTTCGAAAAAACTTGTTAACATAAAAACACCAAAGTGTACAGAAAAGCTTCAAATCGCTATTGGAGACGTTTTAGACCATTTTGTGATTTTCGAAAAAAATTGTTTCCATAAAAACACCAAAGTGCTTAGAATAGCTTCAAATCGCATTTGGAGACATTTTAGACCATTTTGTGATTTTCGAAAAAAGTTGTTAACATAAAAACATCAAAGTGTACAGAAAAGCTTCAAATCGCATTTAGAGACGTTTTAGACCATTTTGTGATTTTCAAAAAAACTTGTTAACATAAAAACACCAAAGTGCTTAGAATAGCTTAAAATCGCATTTGGAGACGTTTTAGACCATTTTGTGATTTTCGAAAAACTTGTTAACATAAAAACATCAAAGTGTACAGAATAGCTTAAAATCGCTATTGGAGACGTTTTAGACCATTTTGTGATTTTCGAAAAAACTTGTTAACATAAAAACATCAAAGTGCTTAGAATAGCTTCAAATCGCATTTGGAGAAAATTTAGACCATTTTGTGATTTTCGAAAAAAGTTAACATAAAAACATTAAAGTGTACAGAAAAGCTTCAAATCGCATTTAGAGACGTTTTAGACCATTTTGTGATTTTCGAAAAACTTGTTAACATAAAAACATCAAAGTGTACAGAATAGCTTCAAATCGCATTTGGAGACGTTTTAGACCATTTTGTGATTTTCGAAAAACTTGTTAACATAAAAACATCAAAGTGTACAGAATAGCTTCAAATCGCATTTGGAGACGTTTTAGACAATTTTGTGATTTTCGAAAAACTTGGTTACACAAAAACATCAAAGTGCTTGAAATCACATTAGAAACCGTTTTAGACCATTTTGAGCATTTCGATAAAACATTTCACACAAAAACATCAAAGAGCACAAAGTAGCTTAATATCGTATTTAAAAACGTTTTTGACCATTTTGAGCATTTCGAAAGAAAATTTTCACACAAAACATCAAAGTGTACAGAATAGCTTCAAATCGCATTTGGAAACGTTTTAGACCATTTTGTGATTTTCGAAAAACTTGTTAACACAAAAACACCAAAGTGCTTAAAATAGCTTCAAATCGCATTTGGAGACGTTTTAGACCATTTTGTGATTTTCGAAAAAACCTGTTAACATAAAAACACAAAAGTGCTTAGAATAGCTTCAAATCGCATTTGTAGACGTTTTAGACCATTTTGTGATTTTCGAAAAAACTTGTTAATCTAAAAACACCAAAGTGCTTTAAATAGCTTCAAATCGCATTTACAGACATTTTAGACCCTTTTGTGATTTTCGAAAAAACTTGTTAACATAAAAACATCAAAGTGTACAGATTAGCTTCAAATCGCATTTGTAGACGTTTTAGACCATTTTGTGATTTTCGAAAAAACTTGCTAACATAAAAACATCAAAGTGTACAGAATAGCTTCAAATCACATTTGGAGACGTTTTAGACCATTTTGTGATTTTCGAAAAAAATTGTTTCCATAAAAACACCAAAGTGCTTAGAATAGCTTCAAATCGCATTTGGAGACATTTTAGACCATTTTGTGATTTTCGAAAAAACTTGTTAACATAAAAACACAAAAGTGCTTAGAATAGCTTCAAATCGCATTTGTAGACGTTTTAGACCATTTTGTGATTTTCGAAAAAACTTGTTAACCTAAAAACACCAAAGTGCTTTAAATAGCTTCAAATCGCATTTACAGACATTTTAGACCCTTTTGTGATTTTCGAAAAAACTTGTTAACATAAAAACATCAAAGTGTACAGATTAGCTTCAAATCGCATTTGTAGACGTTTTAGACCATTTTGTGATTTTCGAAAAAACTTGCTAACATAAAAACATCAAAGTGTACAGAATAGCTTCAAATCACATTTGGAGACGTTTTAGACCATTTTGTGATTTTCGAAAAAAATTGTTTCCATAAAAACACCAAAGTGCTTAGAATAGCTTCAAATCGCATTTGGAGACATTTTAGACCATTTTGTGATTTTCGAAAAAACTTGTTAACATAAAAACATCAAAATGTACAGAAAAGCTTCAAATCTCATTTAGAGACGTTTTAGACCATTTTGTGATTTCAAAAAAACTTGTTAACATAAAAACACCAAAGTGCTTAGAATAGCTTAAAATCGCATTTGGAGACGTTTTAGACCATTTTGTGATTTTCGAAAAACTTGTTAACATAAAAACATCAAAGAGTACAGAATAGCTTCAAATCGCATTTGGAGACGTTTTAGACAATTTTGTGATTTTCGAAAAACTTGGTTACACAAAAACATCAAAGTGCTTGAAATCACATTATAAACCGTTTTAGACCATTTTGAGCATTTCGATAAAACATTTCACACAAAAACATCAAAGAGCACAAAGTAGCTTAATATCGTATTTAAAAACGTTTTTGACCATTTTGAGCATTTCGACAGAAAATTTTCACACAAAACATCAAAGTGTACAGAATAGCTTCAAATCGCATTTGGAAACGTTTTAGACCATTTTGAGCATTTCGAAAAACTTGTTAACACAAAAACACCAAAGTGCTTAAAATAGCTTCAAATCGCATTTGGAGACGTTTTAGACCATTTTGTGA
This sequence comes from Antedon mediterranea, assembly GCF_964355755.1. Taxonomy (NCBI): domain Eukaryota; kingdom Metazoa; phylum Echinodermata; class Crinoidea; order Comatulida; family Antedonidae; genus Antedon; species Antedon mediterranea. The sequence goes on along the minus strand of NC_092679.1, from coordinate 9,215,909 downwards.
TTTTCGAAAAAACTTGTTAACATAAAAACACCAAAGTGCTTAAAATAGCTTTAAATCGCATTTGGAGATGTTTTAGACCATTTTGTGATTTTCTAAAAAACTTGTTAACATAAAAACATCAAAGTGTACAGAATAGCTTCAAATCGCATTTGGAGACGTTTTAGACAATTTTGTGATTTCCGAAAAACTTGTTAAAACAAAAACACCAAAGTGCTTAAAATAGCTTCAAATCACATTTGGAGACATTTTAGACCCTTTTGTGATTTTCTAAAAAACTTGGTTACACAAAAGCACCTAAGTGCTTAAAATAGCTTCAAATCGCATTTGGAGACGTTTTAGACCATTTTGTGATTTTCGAAAAAACTAGTTAACATAAAAACATCAAAGTGCTTAAAATCACATTAGAAATCGTTTTAGACCATTTTGAGCATTTTGCTAAAACTTTTCACAAAAAAACACCAAAGAGCACAAAATAGCTTAATATCGTGTTTAAAAACGTTTTAGACCATTTTGAGCATTTCGAAAAACTTGTTAACACAAAAACACCAAAGTGCTTAAAATAGCTTCAAATCGCATTTGGAGACGTTTTAGACCATTTTGTGAGTTTCGAAAAAATTTGTTTAAATAAAAACACCAATGTGCTAAGAATAGTTTAAAATCGCATTTGCAGACGTTTTAGACCATTTTGTGATTTTCGAAAAAACTTGTTAACATAAAAACACAAAAGTGCTTAGAATAGCTTCAAATTGCATTTGTAGACGTTTTAGACCATTTTGTGATCTTCGAAAAAACTTGTTAACATAAAAACATCAAAGTGTACAGAATAGCTTCAAATCGCATTTGGAGACGTTTTAGACCATTTTGTGATTTTCGAAAAAACTTGTTAACATAAAAACACCAAAGTGTAAAGAAAAGCTTCAAATCGCATTTGGAAACGTTTTAGACCATTTTGTGATTTTCGAAAAAACTTGTTAACATAAAAACATCAAAGTGTACAGATTAGCTTCAAATCGCATTTGGAGACGTTTTAGACCATTTTGTGATTTTCGAAAAAACTTGTTAACATAAAAACACCAAAGTGTACAGAAAAGCTTCAAATCGCTATTGGAGACGTTTTAGACCATTTTGTGATTTTCGAAAAAAATTGTTTCCATAAAAACACCAAAGTGCTTAGAATAGCTTCAAATCGCATTTGGAGACATTTTAGACCATTTTGTGATTTTCGAAAAAAGTTGTTAACATAAAAACATCAAAGTGTACAGAAAAGCTTCAAATCGCATTTAGAGACGTTTTAGACCATTTTGTGATTTTCAAAAAAACTTGTTAACATAAAAACACCAAAGTGCTTAGAATAGCTTAAAATCGCATTTGGAGACGTTTTAGACCATTTTGTGATTTTCGAAAAACTTGTTAACATAAAAACATCAAAGTGTACAGAATAGCTTAAAATCGCTATTGGAGACATTTTAGACCATTTTGTGATTTTCGAAAAAACTTGGTAACATAAAAACATCAAAGTGCTTAGAATAGCTTCAAATCGCATTTGGAGACATTTTAGACCATTTTGTGATTTTCGAAAAAAGTTGTTAACATAAAAACATCAAAGTGTACAGAAAAGCTTCAAATCGCATTTAGAGACGTTTTAGACCATTTTGTGATTTTCGAAAAACTTGTTAACATAAAAACATCAAAGTGTACAGAATAGCTTCAAATCGCATTTGGAGATGTTTTAGACCATTTTGTGATTTTCGAAAAACTTGTTAACATAAAAACATCAAAGTGTACAGAATAGCTTCAAATCGCATTTGGAGACGTTTTAGACAATTTTGTGATTTTCGAAAAACTTGGTTACACAAAAACATCAAAGTGCTTGAAATCACATTAGAAACCGTTTTAGACCATTTTGAGCATTTCGATAAAACATTTCACACAAAAACATCAAAGAGCACAAAGTAGCTTAATATCGTATTTAAAAACGTTTTTGACCATTTTGAGCATTTCGAAAGAAAATTTTCACACAAAACATCAAAGTGTACAGAATAGCTTCAAATCGCATTTGGAAACGTTTTAGACCATTTTGTGATTTTCGAAAAAACTTGTTAACATAAAAACATCAAAGTGTACAGAATAGCTTCAAATCGCATTTGTAGACGTTTTAGACCATTTTGTGATTTTCGAAAAAACTTGTTAACATAAAAACATCAAAGTGTACAGAATAGCTTCAAATCGCATTTGGAGACGTTTTAGACCATTTTGTGATTTTCGAAAAAACTTGTTAACATAAAAACACCAAAGTGCTTAGAATAGCTTCAAATCGCATTTGGAGACATTTTAGACCATTTTGTGATTTTCGAAAAAACTTGTTAACACAAAAACACCAAAGTGCTTAAAATAGCTTCAAATCGCATTTGGAGACGTTTTAGACCATTTTGTGAGTTTCGAAAAAATTTGTTTAAATAAAAACACCAATGTGCTAAGAATAGTTTAAAATCGCATTTGCAGACGTTTTAGACCATTTTGTGATTTTCGAAAAAAACTTGTTAACATAAAAACACAAAAGTGTTTAGAATAGCTTCAAATTGCATTTGTAGACGTTTTAGACCATTTTGTGATCTTCGAAAAAACTTGTTAACATAAAAACATCAAAGTGTACAGAATAGCTTCAAATCGCATTTGGAGACATTTTAGACCATTTTGTGATTTTCGAAAAAACTTGTTAACATAAAAACATCAAAATGTACAGAAAAGCTTCAAATCTCATTTAGAGACGTTTTAGACCATTTTGTGATTTCAAAAAAACTTGTTAACATAAAAACACCAAAGTGCTTAGAATAGCTTAAAATCGCATTTGGAGACGTTTTAGACCATTTTGTGATTTTCGAAAAACTTGTTAACATAAAAACATCAAAGAGTACAGAATAGCTTCAAATCGCATTTGGAGACGTTTTAGACAATTTTGTGATTTTCGAAAAACTTGGTTACACAAAAACATCAAAGTGCTTGAAATCACATTATAAACCGTTTTAGACCATTTTGAGCATTTCGATAAAACATTTCACACAAAAACATCAAAGAGCACAAAGTAGCTTAATATCGTATTTAAAAACGTTTTTGACCATTTTGAGCATTTCGACAGAAAATTTTCACACAAAACATCAAAGTGTACAGAATAGCTTCAAATCGCATTTGGAAACGTTTTAGACCATTTTGAGCATTTCGAAAAACTTGTTAACACAAAAACACCAAAGTGCTTAAAATAGCTTCAAATCGCATTTGGAGACGTTTTAGACCATTTTGTGATTTTCGAAAAAACTTGTTAACATAAAAACACCAAAGTGCTTAAAATAGCTTTAAATCGCATTTGGAGATGTTTTAGACCATTTTGTGATTTTCTAAAAAACTTGTTAACATAAAAACATCAAAGTGTACAGAATAGCTTCAAATCGCATTTGGAGACGTTTTAGACAATTTTGTGATTTCCGAAAAACTTGTTAAAACAAAAACACCAAAGTGCTTAAAATAGCTTCAAATCACATTTGGAGACATTTTAGACCCTTTTGTGATTTTCTAAAAAACTTGGTTACACAAAAGCACCTAAGTGCTTAAAATAGCTTCAAATCGCATTTGGAGACGTTTTAGACCATTTTGTGATTTTCGAAAAAACTAGTTAACATAAAAACATCAAAGTGCTTAAAATCACATTAGAAATCGTTTTAGACCATTTTGAGCATTTTGCTAAAACTTTTCACAAAAAAACACCAAAGAGCACAAAATAGCTTAATATCGTGTTTAAAAACGTTTTAGACCATTTTGAGCATTTCGAAAAACTTGTTAACACAAAAACACCAAAGTGCTTAAAATAGCTTCAAATCGCATTTGGAGACGTTTTAGACCATTTTGTGAGTTTCGAAAAAATTTGTTTAAATAAAAACACCAATGTGCTAAGAATAGTTTAAAATCGCATTTGCAGACGTTTTAGACCATTTTGTGATTTTCGAAAAAACTTGTTAACATAAAAACACAAAAGTGCTTAGAATAGCTTCAAATTGCATTTGTAGACGTTTTAGACCATTTTGTGATCTTCGAAAAAACTTGTTAACATAAAAACATCAAAGTGTACAGAATAGCTTCAAATCGCATTTGGAGACGTTTTAGACCATTTTGTGATTTTCGAAAAAACTTGTTAACATAAAAACACCAAAGTGTAAAGAAAAGCTTCAAATCGCATTTGGAAACGTTTTAGACCATTTTGTGATTTTCGAAAAAACTTGTTAACATAAAAACATCAAAGTGTACAGATTAGCTTCAAATCGCATTTGGAGACGTTTTAGACCATTTTGTGATTTTCGAAAAAACTTGTTAACATAAAAACACCAAAGTGTACAGAAAAGCTTCAAATCGCTATTGGAGACGTTTTAGACCATTTTGTGATTTTCGAAAAAAATTGTTTCCATAAAAACACCAAAGTGCTTAGAATAGCTTCAAATCGCATTTGGAGACATTTTAGACCATTTTGTGATTTTCGAAAAAAGTTGTTAACATAAAAACATCAAAGTGTACAGAAAAGCTTCAAATCGCATTTAGAGACGTTTTAGACCATTTTGTGATTTTCAAAAAAACTTGTTAACATAAAAACACCAAAGTGCTTAGAATAGCTTAAAATCGCATTTGGAGACGTTTTAGACCATTTTGTGATTTTCGAAAAACTTGTTAACATAAAAACATCAAAGTGTACAGAATAGCTTAAAATCGCTATTGGAGACATTTTAGACCATTTTGTGATTTTCGAAAAAACTTGGTAACATAAAAACATCAAAGTGCTTAGAATAGCTTCAAATCGCATTTGGAGACATTTTAGACCATTTTGTGATTTTCGAAAAAAGTTGTTAACATAAAAACATCAAAGTGTACAGAAAAGCTTCAAATCGCATTTAGAGACGTTTTAGACCATTTTGTGATTTTCGAAAAACTTGTTAACATAAAAACATCAAAGTGTACAGAATAGCTTCAAATCGCATTTGGAGATGTTTTAGACCATTTTGTGATTTTCGAAAAACTTGTTAACATAAAAACATCAAAGTGTACAGAATAGCTTCAAATCGCATTTGGAGACGTTTTAGACAATTTTGTGATTTTCGAAAAACTTGGTTACACAAAAACATCAAAGTGCTTGAAATCACATTAGAAACCGTTTTAGACCATTTTGAGCATTTCGATAAAACATTTCACACAAAAACATCAAAGAGCACAAAGTAGCTTAATATCGTATTTAAAAACGTTTTTGACCATTTTGAGCATTTCGAAAGAAAATTTTCACACAAAACATCAAAGTGTACAGAATAGCTTCAAATCGCATTTGGAAACGTTTTAGACCATTTTGTGATTTTCGAAAAAACTTGTTAACATAAAAACATCAAAGTGTACAGAATAGCTTCAAATCGCATTTGTAGACGTTTTAGACCATTTTGTGATTTTCGAAAAAACTTGTTAACATAAAAACATCAAAGTGTACAGAATAGCTTCAAATCGCATTTGGAGACGTTTTAGACCATTTTGTGATTTTCGAAAAAACTTGTTAACATAAAAACACCAAAGTGCTTAGAATAGCTTCAAATCGCATTTGGAGACATTTTAGACCATTTTGTGATTTTCGAAAAAACTTGTTAACACAAAAACACCAAAGTGCTTAAAATAGCTTCAAATCGCATTTGGAGACGTTTTAGACCATTTTGTGAGTTTCGAAAAAATTTGTTTAAATAAAAACACCAATGTGCTAAGAATAGTTTAAAATCGCATTTGCAGACGTTTTAGACCATTTTGTGATTTTCGAAAAAAACTTGTTAACATAAAAACACAAAAGTGTTTAGAATAGCTTCAAATTGCATTTGTAGACGTTTTAGACCATTTTGTGATCTTCGAAAAAACTTGTTAACATAAAAACATCAAAGTGTACAGAATAGCTTCAAATCGCATTTGGAGACGTTTTAGACCATTTTGTGATTTTCGAAAAAACTTGTTAACATAAAAACACCAAAGTGTAAAGAAAAGCTTCAAATCGCATTTTGAAACGTTTTAGACCATTTTGTGATTTTCGAAAAAACTTATTAACATAAAAACATCAAAGTGTACAGATTAGCTTCAAATCGCATTTGGAGACGTTTTAGACCATTTTGTGATTTTCGAAAAAACTTGTTAACATAAAAACACCAAAGTGTACAGAAAAGCTTCAAATCGCTATTGGAGACGTTTTAGACCATTTTGTGATTTTCGAAAAAAATTGTTTCCATAAAAACACCAAAGTGCTTAGAATAGCTTCAAATCGCATTTGGAGACATTTTAGACCATTTTGTGATTTTCGAAAAAAGTTGTTAACATAAAAACATCAAAGTGTACAGAAAAGCTTCAAATCGCATTTAGAGACGTTTTAGACCATTTTGTGATTTTCAAAAAAACTTGTTAACATAAAAACACCAAAGTGCTTAGAATAGCTTAAAATCGCATTTGGAGACGTTTTAGACCATTTTGTGATTTTCGAAAAACTTGTTAACATAAAAACATCAAAGTGTACAGAATAGCTTAAAATCGCTATTGGAGACGTTTTAGACCATTTTGTGATTTTCGAAAAAACTTGTTAACATAAAAACATCAAAGTGCTTAGAATAGCTTCAAATCGCATTTGGAGAAAATTTAGACCATTTTGTGATTTTCGAAAAAAGTTAACATAAAAACATTAAAGTGTACAGAAAAGCTTCAAATCGCATTTAGAGACGTTTTAGACCATTTTGTGATTTTCGAAAAACTTGTTAACATAAAAACATCAAAGTGTACAGAATAGCTTCAAATCGCATTTGGAGACGTTTTAGACCATTTTGTGATTTTCGAAAAACTTGTTAACATAAAAACATCAAAGTGTACAGAATAGCTTCAAATCGCATTTGGAGACGTTTTAGACAATTTTGTGATTTTCGAAAAACTTGGTTACACAAAAACATCAAAGTGCTTGAAATCACATTAGAAACCGTTTTAGACCATTTTGAGCATTTCGATAAAACATTTCACACAAAAACATCAAAGAGCACAAAGTAGCTTAATATCGTATTTAAAAACGTTTTTGACCATTTTGAGCATTTCGAAAGAAAATTTTCACACAAAACATCAAAGTGTACAGAATAGCTTCAAATCGCATTTGGAAACGTTTTAGACCATTTTGTGATTTTCGAAAAACTTGTTAACACAAAAACACCAAAGTGCTTAAAATAGCTTCAAATCGCATTTGGAGACGTTTTAGACCATTTTGTGATTTTCGAAAAAACCTGTTAACATAAAAACACAAAAGTGCTTAGAATAGCTTCAAATCGCATTTGTAGACGTTTTAGACCATTTTGTGATTTTCGAAAAAACTTGTTAATCTAAAAACACCAAAGTGCTTTAAATAGCTTCAAATCGCATTTACAGACATTTTAGACCCTTTTGTGATTTTCGAAAAAACTTGTTAACATAAAAACATCAAAGTGTACAGATTAGCTTCAAATCGCATTTGTAGACGTTTTAGACCATTTTGTGATTTTCGAAAAAACTTGCTAACATAAAAACATCAAAGTGTACAGAATAGCTTCAAATCACATTTGGAGACGTTTTAGACCATTTTGTGATTTTCGAAAAAAATTGTTTCCATAAAAACACCAAAGTGCTTAGAATAGCTTCAAATCGCATTTGGAGACATTTTAGACCATTTTGTGATTTTCGAAAAAACTTGTTAACATAAAAACACAAAAGTGCTTAGAATAGCTTCAAATCGCATTTGTAGACGTTTTAGACCATTTTGTGATTTTCGAAAAAACTTGTTAACCTAAAAACACCAAAGTGCTTTAAATAGCTTCAAATCGCATTTACAGACATTTTAGACCCTTTTGTGATTTTCGAAAAAACTTGTTAACATAAAAACATCAAAGTGTACAGATTAGCTTCAAATCGCATTTGTAGACGTTTTAGACCATTTTGTGATTTTCGAAAAAACTTGCTAACATAAAAACATCAAAGTGTACAGAATAGCTTCAAATCACATTTGGAGACGTTTTAGACCATTTTGTGATTTTCGAAAAAAATTGTTTCCATAAAAACACCAAAGTGCTTAGAATAGCTTCAAATCGCATTTGGAGACATTTTAGACCATTTTGTGATTTTCGAAAAAACTTGTTAACATAAAAACATCAAAATGTACAGAAAAGCTTCAAATCTCATTTAGAGACGTTTTAGACCATTTTGTGATTTCAAAAAAACTTGTTAACATAAAAACACCAAAGTGCTTAGAATAGCTTAAAATCGCATTTGGAGACGTTTTAGACCATTTTGTGATTTTCGAAAAACTTGTTAACATAAAAACATCAAAGAGTACAGAATAGCTTCAAATCGCATTTGGAGACGTTTTAGACAATTTTGTGATTTTCGAAAAACTTGGTTACACAAAAACATCAAAGTGCTTGAAATCACATTATAAACCGTTTTAGACCATTTTGAGCATTTCGATAAAACATTTCACACAAAAACATCAAAGAGCACAAAGTAGCTTAATATCGTATTTAAAAACGTTTTTGACCATTTTGAGCATTTCGACAGAAAATTTTCACACAAAACATCAAAGTGTACAGAATAGCTTCAAATCGCATTTGGAAACGTTTTAGACCATTTTGAGCATTTCGAAAAACTTGTTAACACAAAAACACCAAAGTGCTTAAAATAGCTTCAAATCGCATTTGGAGACGTTTTAGACCATTTTGTGATTTTCGAAAAAACTTGTTAACATAAAAACACCAAAGTGCTTAAAATAGCTTTAAATCGCATTTGGAGATGTTTTAGACCATTTTGTGATTTTCTAAAAAACTTGTTAACATAAAAACATCAAAGTGTACAGAATAGCTTCAAATCGCATTTGGAGACGTTTTAGACAATTTTGTGATTTCCGAAAAACTTGTTAAAACAAAAACACCAAAGTGCTTAAAATAGCTTCAAATCACATTTGGAGACATTTTAGACCCTTTTGTGATTTTCTAAAAAACTTGGTTACACAAAAGCACCTAAGTGCTTAAAATAGCTTCAAATCGCATTTGGAGACGTTTTAGACCATTTTGTGATTTTCGAAAAAACTAGTTAACATAAAAACATCAAAGTGCTTAAAATCACATTAGAAATCGTTTTAGACCATTTTGAGCATTTTGCTAAAACTTTTCACAAAAAAACACCAAAGAGCACAAAATAGCTTAATATCGTGTTTAAAAACGTTTTAGACCATTTTGAGCATTTCGAAAAACTTGTTAACACAAAAACACCAAAGTGCTTAAAATAGCTTCAAATCGCATTTGGAGACGTTTTAGACCATTTTGTGAGTTTCGAAAAAATTTGTTTAAATAAAAACACCAATGTGCTAAGAATAGTTTAAAATCGCATTTGCAGACGTTTTAGACCATTTTGTGATTTTCGAAAAAACTTGTTAACATAAAAACACAAAAGTGCTTAGAATAGCTTCAAATTGCATTTGTAGACGTTTTAGACCATTTTGTGATCTTCGAAAAAACTTGTTAACATAAAAACATCAAAGTGTACAGAATAGCTTCAAATCGCATTTGGAGACGTTTTAGACCATTTTGTGATTTTCGAAAAAACTTGTTAACATAAAAACACCAAAGTGTAAAGAAAAGCTTCAAATCGCATTTGGAAACGTTTTAGACCATTTTGTGATTTTCGAAAAAACTTGTTAACATAAAAACATCAAAGTGTACAGATTAGCTTCAAATCGCATTTGGAGACGTTTTAGACCATTTTGTGATTTTCGAAAAAACTTGTTAACATAAAAACACCAAAGTGTACAGAAAAGCTTCAAATCGCTATTGGAGACGTTTTAGACCATTTTGTGATTTTCGAAAAAAATTGTTTCCATAAAAACACCAAAGTGCTTAGAATAGCTTCAAATCGCATTTGGAGACATTTTAGACCATTTTGTGATTTTCGAAAAAAGTTGTTAACATAAAAACATCAAAGTGTACAGAAAAGCTTCAAATCGCATTTAGAGACGTTTTAGACCATTTTGTGATTTTCAAAAAAACTTGTTAACATAAAAACACCAAAGTGCTTAGAATAGCTTAAAATCGCATTTGGAGACGTTTTAGACCATTTTGTGATTTTCGAAAAACTTGTTAACATAAAAACATCAAAGTGTACAGAATAGCTTAAAATCGCTATTGGAGACATTTTAGACCATTTTGTGATTTTCGAAAAAACTTGGTAACATAAAAACATCAAAGTGCTTAGAATAGCTTCAAATCGCATTTGGAGACATTTTAGACCATTTTGTGATTTTCGAAAAAAGTTGTTAACATAAAAACATCAAAGTGTACAGAAAAGCTTCAAATCGCATTTAGAGACGTTTTAGACCATTTTGTGATTTTCGAAAAACTTGTTAACATAAAAACATCAAAGTGTACAGAATAGCTTCAAATCGCATTTGGAGATGTTTTAGACCATTTTGTGATTTTCGAAAAACTTGTTAACATAAAAACATCAAAGTGTACAGAATAGCTTCAAATCGCATTTGGAGACGTTTTAGACAATTTTGTGATTTTCGAAAAACTTGGTTACACAAAAACATCAAAGTGCTTGAAATCACATTAGAAACCGTTTTAGACCATTTTGAGCATTTCGATAAAACATTTCACACAAAAACATCAAAGAGCACAAAGTAGCTTAATATCGTATTTAAAAACGTTTTTGACCATTTTGAGCATTTCGAAAGAAAATTTTCACACAAAACATCAAAGTGTACAGAATAGCTTCAAATCGCATTTGGAAACGTTTTAGACCATTTTGTGATTTTCGAAAAAACTTGTTAACATAAAAACATCAAAGTGTACAGAATAGCTTCAAATCGCATTTGTAGACGTTTTAGACCATTTTGTGATTTTCGAAAAAACTTGTTAACATAAAAACATCAAAGTGTACAGAATAGCTTCAAATCGCATTTGGAGACGTTTTAGACCATTTTGTGATTTTCGAAAAAACTTGTTAACATAAAAACACCAAAGTGCTTAGAATAGCTTCAAATCGCATTTGGAGACATTTTAGACCATTTTGTGATTTTCGAAAAAAGTTGTTAACATAAAAACACCAAAGTGCTTAGAATAGCTTAAAATCGCATTTGGAGACACGTTTTAGACCATTTTGTGATTTTCGAAAAACTTGTTAACATAAAAACATCAAAGTGTACAGAATAGCTTCAAATCGCATTTGGAGACGTTTTAGACAATTTTGTGATTTTCAAAAAACTTGGTTACACAAAAACATCAAAGTGCTTGAAATCACATTAGAAACCGTTTTAGACCATTTTGAGCATTTCGATAAAACATTTCACACAAAAACATCAAAGAGCACAAAGTAGCTTAATATCGTATTTAAAAACGTTTTTGACCATTTTGAGCATTTCGACAGAAAATTTTCACACAAAACATCAAAGTGTACAGAATAGCTTCAAATCGCATTTGGAAACGTTTTAGACCATTTTGTGATTTTCGAAAAAAATTGTTTCCATAAAAACACCAAAGTGCTTAGAATAGCTTCAAATCGCATTTGTAGACGTTTTAGACCATTTTGTGATTTTCGAAAAAACTTGTTAACATAAAAACATCAAAGTGTACAGAATAGCTTCAAATCGCATTTAGAGACGTTTTAGACCATTTTGTGATTTTCAAAAAAACTTGTTAACATAAAAACACCAAAGTGCTTAGAATAGCTTAAAATCGCATTTGGAGACGTTTTAGACCATTTTGTGATTTTCGAAAAACTTGTTAACATAAAAACATCAAAGTGTACAGAATAGCTTCAAATCGCATTTGGAGACGTTTTAGACAATTTTGTGATTTTCGAAAAACTTGGTTACACAAAAACATCAAAGTGCTTGAAATCACATTAGAAACCGTTTTACACCATTTTGAGCATTTCGATAAAACATTTCACACAAAAACATCAAAGAGCACAAAGTAGCTTAATATCGTATTTAAAAACGTTTTTGACCATTTTGAGCATTTCGAAAGAAAATTTTCACACAAAACATCAAAGTGTACAGAATAGCTTCAAATCGCATTTGGAAACGTTTTAGACCATTTTGTGATTTTCGAAAAAACTTGTTAACATAAAAACATCAAAGTGTACAGAATAGCTTCAAATCGCATTTGTAGACGTTTTAGACCATTTTGTGATTTTCGAAAAAACTTGTTAACATAAAAACATCAAAGTGTACAGAATAGCTTCAAATCGCATTTGGAGACGTTTTAGACCATTTTGTGATTTTCGAAAAAACTTGTTAACATAAAAACACCAAAGTGCTTAGAATAGCTTCAAATCGCATTTGGAGACATTTTAGACCATTTTGTGATTTTCGAAAAAAGTTGTTAACATAAAAACATCAAAGTGTACAGAAAAGCTTCAAATCGCATTTAGAGACGTTTTAGACCATTTTGTGATTTTCGAAAAACTTGTTAACATAAAAACATCAAAGTGTACAGAATAGCTTCAAATCGCATTTGGAGACGTTTTAGACCATTTTGTGATTTTCGAAAAACTTGTTAACATAAAAACATCAAAGTGTACAGAATAGCTTCAAATCGCATTTGGAGACGTTTTAGACAATTTTGTGATTTTCGAAAAACTTGGTTACACAAAAACATCAAAGTGCTTGAAATCACATTAGAAACCGTTTTAGACCATTTTGAGCATTTCGATAAAACATTTCACACAAAAACATCAAAGAGCACAAAGTAGCTTAATATCGTATTTAAAAACGTTTTTGACCATTTTGAGCATTTCGACAGAAAATTTTCACACAAAACATCAAAGTGTACAGAATAGCTTCAAATCGCATTTGGAAACGTTTTAGACCATTTTGTGATTTTCGAAAAAACTTGTTAACATAAAAGCATCAAAGTGTACAGTATAGCTTCAAATCGCATTTGTAGACGTTTTAGACCATTTTGTGATTTTCGAAAAAACTTGTTAACATAAAAACATCAAAGTGTACAGAATAGCTTCAAATCACATTTGGAGACGTTTTAGACCATTTTGTGATTTTCGAAAAAAATTGTTTCCATAAAAACACCAAAGTGCTTAGAATAGCTTCAAATCGCATTTGGAGACATTTTAGACCATTTTGTGATTTTCGAAAAAACTTGTTAACATAAAAACATCAAAGTGTACAGAAAAGCTTCAAATCTCATTTAGAGACGTTTTAGACCATTTTGTGATTTTCAAAAAAACTTGTTAACATAAAAACACCAAAGTGCTTAGAATAGCTTAAAATCGCATTTGGAGACGTTTTAGACCATTTTGTGATTTTCGAAAAACTTGTTAAAATAAAAAAATCAAAGAGTACAGAATAGCTTCAAATCGCATTTGGAGACGTTTTAGACAATTTTGTGATTTTCGAAAAACTTGGTTACACAAAAACATCAAAGTGCTTGAAATCACATTAGAAACCGTTTTAGACCATTTTGAGCATTTCGATAAAACATTTCACACAAAAACATCAAAGAGCACAAAGTAGCTTAATATCGTATTTAAAAACGTTTTTGACCATTTTGAGCATTTCGACAGAAAATTTTCACACAAAACATCAAAGTGTACAGAATAGCTTCAAATCGCATTTGGAAACGTTTTAGACCATTTTGAGCATTTCGAAAAACTTGTTAACACAAAAACACCAAAGTGCTTAAAATAGCTTCAAATCGCATTTGGAGACGTTTTAGACCATTTTGTGATTTTCGAAAAAACTTGTTAACATAAAAACACCAAAGTGCTTAAAATAGCTTTAAATCGCATTTGGAGATGTTTTAGACCATTTTGTGATTTTCTAAAAAACTTGTTAACATAAAAACATCAAAGTGTACAGAATAGCTTCAAATCGCATTTGGAGACGTTTTAGACAATTTTGTGATTTTCGAAAAACTTGTTAACACAAAAACACCAAACTGCTTAAAATAGCTTCAAATCACATTTGGAGACATTTTAGACCCTTTTGTGATTTTCAAAAAAACTTGGTTACACAAAAGCACCTAAGTGCTTAAAATAGCTTCAAATCGCATTTGGAGACGTTTTAGACCATTTTGTGATTTTCGAAAAAACTAGTTAACATAAAAACATCAAAGTGCTTAAAATCACATTAGAAATCGTTTTAGACCATTTTGAGCATTTTGCTAAAACTTTTCACAAAAAAACATCAAAGAGCACAAAATAGCTTAATATCGTGTTTAAAAACGTTTTAGACCATTTTGAGCATTTCGAAAAACTTGTTAACACAAAAACACCAAAGTGCTTAAAATAGCTTCAAATCGCATTTGGAGACGTTTTAGACCATTTTGTGAGTTTCGAAAAAATTTGTTTAAATAAAAACACCAATGTGCTAAGAATAGTTTAAAATCGCATTTGCAGACGTTTTAGACCATTTTGTGATTTTCGAAAAAAACTTGTTAACATAAAAACACAAAAGTGTTTAGAATAGCTTCAAATTGCATTTGTAGACGTTTTAGACAATTTTGTGATCTTCGAAAAAACTTGTTAACATAAAAACATCAAAGTGTACAGAATAGCTTCAAATCGCATTTGGAGACGTTTTAGACCATTTTGTGATTTTCGAAAAAACTTGTTAACATAAAAACACCAAAGTGTAAAGAAAAGCTTCAAATCGCATTTTGAAACGTTTTAGACCATTTTGTGATTTTCGAAAAAACTTGTTAACATAAAAACATCAAAGTGTACAGATTAGCTTCAAATCGCATTTGGAGACGTTTTAGACCATTTTGTGATTTTCGAAAAAACTTGTTAACATAAAAACACCAAAGTGTACAGAAAAGCTTCAAATCGCTATTGGAGACGTTTTAGACCATTTTGTGATTTTCGAAAAAAATTGTTTCCATAAAAACACCAAAGTGCTTAGAATAGCTTCAAATCGCATTTGGAGACATTTTAGACCATTTTGTGATTTTCGAAAAAAGTTGTTAACATAAAAACATCAAAGTGTACAGAAAAGCTTCAAATCGCATTTAGAGACGTTTTAGACCATTTTGTGATTTTCAAAAAAACTTGTTAACATAAAAACACCAAAGTGCTTAGAATAGCTTAAAATCGCATTTTAGACCATTTTGTGATTTTCGAAAAACTTGTTAACATAAAAACATCAAAGTGTACAGAATAGCTTAAAATCGCTATTGGAGACGTTTTAGACCATTTTGTGATTTTCGAAAAAACTTGTTAACATAAAAACATCAAAGTGCTTAGAATAGCTTCAAATCGCATTTGGAGAAAATTTAGACCATTTTGTGATTTTCGAAAAAAGTTAACATAAAAACATTAAAGTGTACAGAAAAGCTTCAAATCGCATTTAGAGACGTTTTAGACCATTTTGTGATTTTCGAAAAACTTGTTAACATAAAAACATCAAAGTGTACAGAATAGCTTCAAATCGCATTTGGAGACGTTTTAGACCATTTTGTGATTTTCGAAAAACTTGTTAACATAAAAACATCAAAGTGTACAGAATAGCTTCAAATCGCATTTGGAGACGTTTTAGACAATTTTGTGATTTTCGAAAAACTTGGTTACACAAAAACATCAAAGTGCTTGAAATCACATTAGAAACCGTTTTAGACCATTTTGAGCATTTCGATAAAACATTTCACACAAAAACATCAAAGAGCACAAAGTAGCTTAATATCGTATTTAAAAACGTTTTTGACCATTTTGAGCATTTCGAAAGAAAATTTTCACACAAAACATCAAAGTGTACAGAATAGCTTCAAATCGCATTTGGAAACGTTTTAGACCATTTTGTGATTTTCGAAAAACTTGTTAACACAAAAACACCAAAGTGCTTAAAATAGCTTCAAATCGCATTTGGAGACGTTTTAGACCATTTTGTGATTTTCGAAAAAACTTGTTAACATAAAAACACAAAAGTGCTTAGAATAGCTTCAAATCGCATTTGTAGACGTTTTAGACCATTTTGTGATTTTCGAAAAAACTTGTTAATCTAAAAACACCAAAGTGCTTTAAATAGCTTCAAATCGCATTTACAGACATTTTAGACCCTTTTGTGATTTTCGAAAAAACTTGTTAACATAAAAACATCAAAGTGTACAGATTAGCTACAAATCGCATTTGTAGACGTTTTAGACCATTTTGTGATTTTCGAAAAAACTTGCTAACATAAAAACATCAAAGTGTACAGAATAGCTTCAAATCACATTTGGAGACGTTTTAGACCATTTTGTGATTTTCGAAAAAAATTGTTTCCATAAAAACACCAAAGTGCTTAGAATAGCTTCAAATCGCATTTGGAGACATTTTAGACCATTTTGTGATTTTCGAAAAAACTTGTTAACATAAAAACACAAAAGTGCTTAGAATAGCTTCAAATCGCATTTGTAGACGTTTTAGACCATTTTGTGATTTTCGAAAAAACTTGTTAACCTAAAAACACCAAAGTGCTTTAAATAGCTTCAAATCGCATTTACAGACATTTTAGACCCTTTTGTGATTTTCGAAAAAACTTGTTAACCTAAAAACACCAAAGTGCTTTAAATAGCTTCAAATCGCATTTACAGACATTTTAGACCCTTTTGTGATTTTCGAAAAAACTTGTTAACATAAAAACATCAAAGTGTACAGATTAGCTTCAAATCGCATTTGTAGACGTTTTAGACCATTTTGTGATTTTCGAAAAAACTTGCTAACATAAAAACATCAAAGTGTATAGAATAGCTTCAAATCGCATTTGGAGACATTTTAGACCATTTTGTGATTTTCGAAAAAACTTGTTAACATAAAAACATCAAAATGTACAGAAAAGCTTCAAATCTCATTTAGAGACGTTTTAGACCATTTTGTGATTTCAAAAAAACTTGTTAACATAAAAACACCAAAGTGCTTAGAATAGCTTAAAATCGCATTTGGAGACGTTTTAGACCATTTTGTGATTTTCGAAAAACTTGTTAACATAAAAACATCAAAGAGTACAGAATAGCTTCAAATCGCATTTGGAGACGTTTTAGACAATTTTGTGATTTTCGAAAAACTTGGTTACACAAAAACATCAAAGTGCTTGAAATCACATTAGAAACCGTTTTAGACCATTTTGAGCATTTCGATAAAACATTTCACACAAAAACATCAAAGAGCACAAAGTAGCTTAATATCGTATTTAAAAACGTTTTTGACCATTTTGAGCATTTCGACAGAAAATTTTCACACAAAACATCAAAGTGTACAGAATAGCTTCAAATCGCATTTGGAAACGTTTTAGACCATTTTGAGCATTTCGAAAAACTTGTTAACACAAAAACACCAAAGTGCTTAAAATAGCTTCAAATCGCATTTGGAGACGTTTTAGACCATTTTGTGATTTTCGAAAAAACTTGTTAACATAAAAACACCAAAGTGCTTAAAATAGCTTTAAATCGCATTTGGAGATGTTTTAGACCATTTTGTGATTTTCTAAAAAACTTGTTAACATAAAAACATCAAAGTGTACAGAATAGCTTCAAATCGCATTTGGAGACGTTTTAGACAATTTTGTGATTTCCGAAAAACTTGTTAACACAAAAACACCAAAGTGCTTAAAATAGCTTCAAATCACATTTGGAGACATTTTAGACCCTTTTGTGATTTTCAAAAAAACTTGGTTACACAAAAGCACTTAAGTGCTTAAAATAGCTTCAAATCGCATTTGGAGACGTTTTAGACCATTTTGTGATTTTCGAAAAAACTAGTTAACATAAAAACATCAAAGTGCTTAAAATCACATTAGAAATCGTTTTAGACCATTTTGAGCATTTTGCTAAAACTTTTCACAAAAAAACACCAAAGAGCACAAAATAGCTTAATATCGTGTTTAAAAACGTTTTAGACCATTTTGAGCATTTCGAAAAACTTGTTAACACAAAAACACCAAAGTGCTTAAAATAGCTTCAAATCGCATTTGGAGACGTTTTAGACCATTTTGTGAGTTTCGAAAAAATTTGTTTAAATAAAAACACCAATGTGCTAAGAATAGTTTAAAATCGCATTTGCAGACGTTTTAGACCATTTTGTGATTTTCGAAAAAACTTGTTAACATAAAAACACAAAAGTGCTTAGAATAGCTTCAAATTGCATTTGTAGACGTTTTAGACCATTTTGTGATCTTCGAAAAAACTTGTTAACATAAAAACATCAAAGTGTACAGATTAGCTTCAAATCGCATTTGGAGACGTTTTAGACCATTTTGTGATTTTCGAAAAAACTTGTTAACATAAAAACACCAAAGTGTACAGAAAAGCTTCAAATCGCTATTGGAGACGTTTTAGACCATTTTGTGATTTTCGAAAAAAATTGTTTCCATAAAAACACCAAAGTGCTTAGAATAGCTTCAAATCGCATTTGGAGACATTTTAGACCATTTTGTGATTTTCGAAAAAAGTTGTTAACATAAAAACATCAAATTGTACAGAAAAGCTTCAAATCGCATTTAGAGACGTTTTAGACCATTTTGTGATTTTCAAAAAAACTTGTTAACATAAAAACACCAAAGTGCTTAGAATAGCTTAAAATCGCATTTGGAGACGTTTTAGACCATTTTGTGATTTTCGAAAAACTTGTTAACATAAAAACATCAAAGTGTACAGAATAGCTTAAAATCGCTATTGGAGACGTTTTAGACCATTTTGTGATTTTCGAAAAAACTTGGTAACATAAAAACATCAAAGTGCTTAGAATAGCTTCAAATCGCATTTGGAGACATTTTAGACCCTTTTGTGATTTTCGAAAAAACTTGTTAACATAAAAACATCAAAGTGTACAGATTAGCTTCAAATCGCATTTGTAGACGTTTTAGACAATTTTGTAATTTTCGAAAAAACTTGCTAACATAAAAACATCAAAGTGTACAGAATAGCTTCAAATCACATTTGGAGACGTTTTAGACCATTTTGTGATTTTCGAAAAAAATTGTTTCCATAAAAACACCAAAGTGCTTAGAATAGCTTCAAATCGCATTTGGAGACATTTTAGACCATTTTGTGATTTTCGAAAAAACTTGTTAACATAAAAACATCAAAATGTACAGAAAAGCTTCAAATCTCATTTAGAGACATTTTAGACCATTTTGTGATTTCAAAAAAACTTGTTAACATAAAAACACCAAAGTGCTTAGAATAGCTTAAAATCGCATTTGGAGACGTTTTAGACCATTTTGTGATTTTCGAAAAACTTGTTAACATAAAAACATCAAAGAGTACAGAATAGCTTCAAATCGCATTTGGAGACGTTTTAGACAATTTTGTGATTTTCGAAAAACTTGGTTACACAAAAACATCAAAGTGCTTGAAATCACATTAGAAACCGTTTTAGACCATTTTGAGCATTTCGATAAAACATTTCACACAAAAACATCAAAGAGCACAAAGTAGCTTAATATCGTTTTTAAAAACGTTTTTGACCATTTTGAGCATTTCGACAGAAAATTTTCACACAAAACATCAAAGTGTACAGAATAGCTTCAAATCGCATTTGGAAACGTTTTAGACCATTTTGAGCATTTCGAAAAACTTGTTAACACAAAAACACCCAAGTGCTTAAAATAGCTTCAAATCGCATTTGGAGACGTTTTAGACCATTTTGTGATTTTCGAAAAAACTTGTTAACATAAAAACACCAAAGTGCTTAAAATAGCTTTAAATCGCATTTGGAGATGTTTTAGACCATTTTGTGATTTTCTAAAAAACTTGTTAACATAAAAACATCAAAGTGTACAGAATAGCTTCAAATCGCATTTGGAGACGTTTTAGACAATTTTGTGATTTCCGAAAAACTTGTTAACACAAAAACACCAAAGTGCTTAAAATAGCTTCAAATCACATTTGGAGACATTTTAGACCCTTTTGTGATTTTCAAAAAAACTTGGTTACACAAAAGCACCTAAGTGCTTAAAATAGCTTCAAATCGCATTTGGAGACGTTTTAGACCATTTTGTGATTTTCGAAAAAACTAGTTAACATAAAAACATCAAAGTGCTTAAAATCACATTAGAAATCGTTTTAGACCATTTTGAGCATTTTGCTAAAACTTTTCACAAAAAAACACCAAAGAGCACAAAATAGCTTAATATCGTGTTTAAAAACGTTTTAGACCATTTTGAGCATTTCGAAAAACTTGTTAACACAAAAACACCAAAGTGCTTAAAATAGCTTCAAATCGCATTTGGAGACGTTTTAGACCATTTTGTGAGTTTCGAAAAAATTTGTTTAAATAAAAACACCAATGTGCTAAGAATAATTTCAAATCGCATTTGCAGACGTTTTAGACCATTTTGTGATTTTCGAAAAAACTTGTTAACATAAAAACACAAAAGTGCTTAGAATAGCTTCAAATTGCATTTGTAGACGTTTTAGAACATTTTGTGATTTTCGAAAAAACTTGTTAACATAAAAACATCAAAGTGTACAGAATAGCTTCAAATCGCATTTGGAGACGTTTTAGATCATTTTGTGATTTTCGAAAAAACTTGTTAACATAAAAACACCAAAGTGTAAAGAAAAGCTTCAAATTGCTATTGGAGACGTTTTAGACCATTTTGTGATTTTCGAAAAAAATTGTTTCCATAAAAACACCAAAGTGCTTAGAATAGCTTCAAATCGCATTTGGAGACATTTTAGACCATTTTGTGATTTTCGAAAAAAGTTGTTAACATAAAAACATCAAAGTGTACAGAATAGCTTAAAATCGCTATTGGAGACGTTTTAGACCATTTTGTGATTTTCGAAAAAACTTGTTAACATAAAAACATCAAAGTGCTTAGAATAGCTTCAAATCGCATTTGGAGACATTTTAGACCATTTTGTGATTTTCGAAAAAAATTGTTTCCATAAAAACACCAAAGTGTACAGAAAAGCTTCAAATCGCATTTGGAGACGTTTTAGACCATTTTGTGATTTTCGAAAAAACTTGTTAACATAAAAACACCAAAGTGCTTAAAATAGCTTTAAATCGCATTTGGAGATGTTTTAGACCATTTTGTGATTTTCTAAAAAACTTGTTAACATAAAAACATCAAAGTGTACAGAATAGCTTCAAATCGCATTTGGAGACGTTTTAGACAATTTTGTGATTTCCGAAAAACTTGTTAACACAAAAACACCAAAGTGCTTAAAATAGCTTCAAATCACATTTGGAGACATTTTAGACCCTTTTGTGATTTTCAAAAAAACTTGGTTACACAAAAGCACTTAAGTGCTTAAAATAGCTTCAAATCGCATTTGGAGACGTTTTAGACCATTTTGTGATTTTCGAAAAAACTAGTTAACATAAAAACATCAAAGTGCTTAAAATCACATTAGAAATCGTTTTAGACCATTTTGAGCATTTTGCTAAAACTTTTCACAAAAAAACACCAAAGAGCACAAAATAGCTTAATATCGTGTTTAAAAACGTTTTAGACCATTTTGAGCATTTCGAAAAACTTGTTAACACAAAAACACCAAAGTGCTTAAAATAGCTTCAAATCGCATTTGGAGACGTTTTAGACCATTTTGTGAGTTTCGAAAAAATTTGTTTAAATAAAAACACCAATGTGCTAAGAATAGTTTAAAATCGCATTTGCAGACGTTTTAGACCATTTTGTGATTTTCGAAAAAACTTGTTAACATAAAAACACAAAAGTGCTTAGAATAGCTTCAAATTGCATTTGTAGACGTTTTAGACCATTTTGTGATCTTCGAAAAAACTTGTTAACATAAAAACATCAAAGTGTACAGATTAGCTTCAAATCGCATTTGGAGACGTTTTAGACCATTTTGTGATTTTCGAAAAAACTTGTTAACATAAAAACACCAAAGTGTACAGAAAAGCTTCAAATCGCTATTGGAGACGTTTTAGACCATTTTGTGATTTTCGAAAAAAATTGTTTCCATAAAAACACCAAAGTGCTTAGAATAGCTTCAAATCGCATTTGGAGACATTTTAGACCATTTTGTGATTTTCGAAAAAAGTTGTTAACATAAAAACATCAAAGTGTACAGAAAAGCTTCAAATCGCATTTAGAGACGTTTTAGACCATTTTGTGATTTTCAAAAAAACTTGTTAACATAAAAACACCAAAGTGCTTAGAATAGCTTAAAATCGCATTTGGAGACGTTTTAGACCATTTTGTGATTTTCGAAAAACTTGTTAACATAAAAACATCAAAGTGTACAGAATAGCTTAAAATCGCTATTGGAGACATTTTAGACCATTTTGTGATTTTCGAAAAAACTTGGTAACATAAAAACATCAAAGTGCTTAGAATAGCTTCAAATCGCATTTGGAGACATTTTAGACCATTTTGTGATTTTCGAAAAAAGTTGTTAACATAAAAACATCAAAGTGTACAGAAAAGCTTCAAATCGCATTTAGAGACGTTTTAGACCATTTTGTGATTTTCGAAAAACTTGTTAACATAAAAACATCAAAGTGTACAGAATAGCTTCAAATCGCATTTGGAGACGTTTTAGACCATTTTGTGATTTTCGAAAAACTTGTTAACATAAAAACATCAAAGTGTACAGAATAGCTTCAAATCGCATTTGGAGACGTTTTAGACAATTTTGTGATTTTCGAAAAACTTGGTTACACAAAAACATCAAAGTGCTTGAAATCACATTAGAAACCGTTTTAGACCATTTTGAGCATTTCGATAAAACATTTCACACAAAAACATCAAAGAGCACAAAGTAGCTTAATATCGTATTTAAAAACTTTTTTGACCATTTTGAGCATTTCGAAAGAAAATTTTCACACAAAACATCAAAGTGTACAGAATAGCTTCAAATCGCATTTGGAAACGTTTTAGACCATTTTGTGATTTTCGAAAAACTTGTTAACACAAAAACACAAAAGTGCTTAAAATAGCTTTAAATCGCATTTGGAGATGTTTTAGACCATTTTGTGATTTTCGAAAAAACTTGTTAACATAAAAACACCAAAGTGTACAGAATAGCTTCAAATCGCATTTGGAGACGTTTTAGACAATTTTGTGATTTTCGAAAAACTTGGTTACACAAAAACATCAAAGTGCTTGAAATCACATTAGAAACCGTTTTAAACCATTTTGAGCATTTCGATAAAACATTTCACACAAAAACATCAAAGAGCACAAAGTAGCTTAATATCGTATTTAAAAACGTTTTTGACCATTTTGAGCATTTCGACAGAAAATTTTCACACAAAACATCAAAGTGTACAGAATAGCTTCAAATCGCATTTGGAAACGTTTTAGACCATTTTGAGCATTTCGAAAAACTTGTTAACACAAAAACACCAAAGTGCTTAAAATAGCTTCAAATCGCATTTGCAGACGTTTTAGACCATTTTGTTATTTTCGAAAAAACTTGTTAACATAAAAACACAAAAGTGCTTAGAATAGCTTCAAATCGCATTTGTAGACGTTTTAGACCATTTTGTGATTTTCGAAAAAAGTTGTTAACATAAAAACATCAAAGTGTACAGAAAAGCTTCAAATCGCATTTAGAGACGTTTTAGACCATTTTGTGATTTTCGAAAAACTTGTTAACATAAAAACATCAAAGTGTACAGAATAGCTTCAAATCGCATTTGGAGACGTTTTAGACCATTTTGTGATTTTCGAAAAACTTGTTAACATAAAAACATCAAAGTGTACAGAATAGCTTCAAATCGCATTTGGAGACGTTTTAGACAATTTTGTGATTTTCGAAAAACTTGGTTACACAAAAACATCAAAGTGCTTGAAATCACATTAGAAACCGTTTTAGACCATTTTGAGCATTTCGATAAAACATTTCACACAAAAACATCAAAGAGCACAAAGTAGCTTAATATCGTATTTAAAAACGTTTTTGACCATTTTGAGCATTTCGAAAGAAAATTTTCACACAAAACATCAAAGTGTACAGAATAGCTTCAAATCGCATTTGGAAACGTTTTAGACCATTTTGTGATTTTCGAAAAACTTGTTAACACAAAAACACCAAAGTGCTTAAAATAGCTTCAAATCGCATTTGGAGACGTTTTAGACCATTTTGTGATTTTCGAAAAAACTTGTTAACATAAAAACATCAAAGTGTACAGAATAGCTTCAAATCACATTTGGAGACGTTTTAGACCATTTTGTGATTTTCGAAAAAAATTGTTTCCATAAAAACACCAAAGTGCTTAGAATAGCTTCAAATCGCATTTGGAGACATTTTAGACCATTTTGTGATTTTCGAAAAAACTTGTTAACATAAAAACATCAAAATGTACAGAAAAGCTTCAAATCTCATTTAGAGACATTTTAGACCATTTTGTGATTTCAAAAAAACTTGTTAACATAAAAACACCAAAGTGCTTAGAATAGCTTAAAATCGCATTTGGAGACGTTTTAGACCATTTTGTGATTTTCGAAAAACTTGTTAACATAAAAACATCAAAGAGTACAGAATAGCTTCAAATCGCATTTGGAGACGTTTTAGACAATTTTGTGATTTTCGAAAAACTTGGTTACACAAAAACATCAAAGTGCTTGAAATCACATTAGAAACCGTTTTAGACCATTTTGAGCATTTCGATAAAACATTTCACACAAAAACATCAAAGAGCACAAAGTAGCTTAATATCGTTTTTAAAAACGTTTTTGACCATTTTGAGCATTTCGACAGAAAATTTTCACACAAAACATCAAAGTGTACAGAATAGCTTCAAATCGCATTTGGAAACGTTTTAGACCATTTTGAGCATTTCGAAAAACTTGTTAACACAAAAACACCCAAGTGCTTAAAATAGCTTCAAATCGCATTTGGAGACGTTTTAGACCATTTTGTGATTTTCGAAAAAACTTGTTAACATAAAAACACCAAAGTGCTTAAAATAGCTTTAAATCGCATTTGGAGATGTTTTAGACCATTTTGTGATTTTCTAAAAAACTTGTTAACATAAAAACATCAAAGTGTACAGAATAGCTTCAAATCGCATTTGGAGACGTTTTAGACAATTTTGTGATTTCCGAAAAACTTGTTAACACAAAAACACCAAAGTGCTTAAAATAGCTTCAAATCACATTTGGAGACATTTTAGACCCTTTTGTGATTTTCAAAAAATCTTGGTTACACAAAAGCACCTAAGTGCTTAAAATAGCTTCAAATCGCATTTGGAGACGTTTTAGACCATTTTGTGATTTTCGAAAAAACTAGTTAACATAAAAACATCAAAGTGCTTAAAATCACATTAGAAATCGTTTTAGACCATTTTGAGCATTTTGCTAAAACTTTTCACAAAAAAACACCAAAGAGCACAAAATAGCTTAATATCGTGTTTAAAAACGTTTTAGACCATTTTGAGCATTTCGAAAAACTTGTTAACACAAAAACACCAAAGTGCTTAAAATAGCTTCAAATCGCATTTGGAGACGTTTTAGACCATTTTGTGAGTTTCGAAAAAATTTGTTTAAATAAAAACACCAATGTGCTAAGAATAATTTCAAATCGCATTTGCAGACGTTTTAGACCATTTTGTGATTTTCGAAAAAACTTGTTAACATAAAAACACAAAAGTGCTTAGAATAGCTTCAAATTGCATTTGTAGACGTTTTAGAACATTTTGTGATTTTCGAAAAAACTTGTTAACATAAAAACATCAAAGTGTACAGAATAGCTTCAAATCGCATTTGGAGACGTTTTAGATCATTTTGTGATTTTCGAAAAAACTTGTTAACATAAAAACACCAAAGTGTAAAGAAAAGCTTCAAATTGCTATTGGAGACGTTTTAGACCATTTTGTGATTTTCGAAAAAAATTGTTTCCATAAAAACACCAAAGTGCTTAGAATAGCTTCAAATCGCATTTGGAGACATTTTAGACCATTTTGTGATTTTCGAAAAAAGTTGTTAACATAAAAACATCAAAGTGTACAGAATAGCTTAAAATCGCTATTGGAGACGTTTTAGACCATTTTGTGATTTTCGAAAAAACTTGTTAACATAAAAACATCAAAGTGCTTAGAATAGCTTCAAATCGCATTTGGAGACATTTTAGACCATTTTGTGATTTTCGAAAAAAATTGTTTCCATAAAAACACCAAAGTGTACAGAAAAGCTTCAAATCGCATTTGGAGACGTTTTAGACCATTTTGTGATTTTCGAAAAAACTTGTTAACATAAAAACACCAAAGTGCTTAAAATAGCTTTAAATCGCATTTGGAGATGTTTTAGACCATTTTGTGATTTTCTAAAAAACTTGTTAACATAAAAACATCAAAGTGTACAGAATAGCTTCAAATCGCATTTGGAGACGTTTTAGACAATTTTGTGATTTCCGAAAAACTTGTTAACACAAAAACACCAAAGTGCTTAAAATAGCTTCAAATCACATTTGGAGACATTTTAGACCCTTTTGTGATTTTCAAAAAAACTTGGTTACACAAAAGCACTTAAGTGCTTAAAATAGCTTCAAATCGCATTTGGAGACGTTTTAGACCATTTTGTGATTTTCGAAAAAACTAGTTAACATAAAAACATCAAAGTGCTTAAAATCACATTAGAAATCGTTTTAGACCATTTTGAGCATTTTGCTAAAACTTTTCACAAAAAAACACCAAAGAGCACAAAATAGCTTAATATCGTGTTTAAAAACGTTTTAGACCATTTTGAGCATTTCGAAAAACTTGTTAACACAAAAACACCAAAGTGCTTAAAATAGCTTCAAATCGCATTTGGAGACGTTTTAGACCATTTTGTGAGTTTCGAAAAAATTTGTTTAAATAAAAACACCAATGTGCTAAGAATAGTTTAAAATCGCATTTGCAGACGTTTTAGACCATTTTGTGATTTTCGAAAAAACTTGTTAACATAAAAACACAAAAGTGCTTAGAATAGCTTCAAATTGCATTTGTAGACGTTTTAGACCATTTTGTGATCTTCGAAAAAACTTGTTAACATAAAAACATCAAAGTGTACAGATTAGCTTCAAATCGCATTTGGAGACGTTTTAGACCATTTTGTGATTTTCGAAAAAACTTGTTAACATAAAAACACCAAAGTGTACAGAAAAGCTTCAAATCGCTATTGGAGACGTTTTAGACCATTTTGTGATTTTCGAAAAAAATTGTTTCCATAAAAACACCAAAGTGCTTAGAATAGCTTCAAATCGCATTTGGAGACATTTTAGACCATTTTGTGATTTTCGAAAAAAGTTGTTAACATAAAAACATCAAAGTGTACAGAAAAGCTTCAAATCGCATTTAGAGACGTTTTAGACCATTTTGTGATTTTCAAAAAAACTTGTTAACATAAAAACACCAAAGTGCTTAGAATAGCTTAAAATCGCATTTGGAGACGTTTTAGACCATTTTGTGATTTTCGAAAAACTTGTTAACATAAAAACATCAAAGTGTACAGAATAGCTTAAAATCGCTATTGGAGACATTTTAGACCATTTTGTGATTTTCGAAAAAACTTGGTAACATAAAAACATCAAAGTGCTTAGAATAGCTTCAAATCGCATTTGGAGACATTTTAGACCATTTTGTGATTTTCGAAAAAAGTTGTTAACATAAAAACATCAAAGTGTACAGAAAAGCTTCAAATCGCATTTAGAGACGTTTTAGACCATTTTGTGATTTTCGAAAAACTTGTTAACATAAAAACATCAAAGTGTACAGAATAGCTTCAAATCGCATTTGGAGACGTTTTAGACCATTTTGTGATTTTCGAAAAACTTGTTAACATAAAAACATCAAAGTGTACAGAATAGCTTCAAATCGCATTTGGAGACGTTTTAGACAATTTTGTGATTTTCGAAAAACTTGGTTACACAAAAACATCAAAGTGCTTGAAATCACATTAGAAACCGTTTTAGACCATTTTGAGCATTTCGATAAAACATTTCACACAAAAACATCAAAGAGCACAAAGTAGCTTAATATCGTATTTAAAAACTTTTTTGACCATTTTGAGCATTTCGAAAGAAAATTTTCACACAAAACATCAAAGTGTACAGAATAGCTTCAAATCGCATTTGGAAACGTTTTAGACCATTTTGTGATTTTCGAAAAACTTGTTAACACAAAAACACAAAAGTGCTTAAAATAGCTTTAAATCGCATTTGGAGATGTTTTAGACCATTTTGTGATTTTCGAAAAAACTTGTTAACATAAAAACACCAAAGTGTACAGAATAGCTTCAAATCGCATTTGGAGACGTTTTAGACAATTTTGTGATTTTCGAAAAACTTGGTTACACAAAAACATCAAAGTGCTTGAAATCACATTAGAAACCGTTTTAAACCATTTTGAGCATTTCGATAAAACATTTCACACAAAAACATCAAAGAGCACAAAGTAGCTTAATATCGTATTTAAAAACGTTTTTGACCATTTTGAGCATTTCGACAGAAAATTTTCACACAAAACATCAAAGTGTACAGAATAGCTTCAAATCGCATTTGGAAACGTTTTAGACCATTTTGAGCATTTCGAAAAACTTGTTAACACAAAAACACCAAAGTGCTTAAAATAGCTTCAAATCGCATTTGCAGACGTTTTAGACCATTTTGTTATTTTCGAAAAAACTTGTTAACATAAAAACACAAAAGTGCTTAGAATAGCTTCAAATCGCATTTGTAGACGTTTTAGACCATTTTGTGATTTTCGAAAAAAGTTGTTAACATAAAAACATCAAAGTGTACAGAAAAGCTTCAAATCGCATTTAGAGACGTTTTAGACCATTTTGTGATTTTCGAAAAACTTGTTAACATAAAAACATCAAAGTGTACAGAATAGCTTCAAATCGCATTTGGAGACGTTTTAGACCATTTTGTGATTTTCGAAAAACTTGTTAACATAAAAACATCAAAGTGTACAGAATAGCTTCAAATCGCATTTGGAGACGTTTTAGACAATTTTGTGATTTTCGAAAAACTTGGTTACACAAAAACATCAAAGTGCTTGAAATCACATTAGAAACCGTTTTAGACCATTTTGAGCATTTCGATAAAACATTTCACACAAAAACATCAAAGAGCACAAAGTAGCTTAATATCGTATTTAAAAACGTTTTTGACCATTTTGAGCATTTCGAAAGAAAATTTTCACACAAAACATCAAAGTGTACAGAATAGCTTCAAATCGCATTTGGAAACGTTTTAGACCATTTTGTGATTTTCGAAAAACTTGTTAACACAAAAACACCAAAGTGCTTAAAATAGCTTCAAATCGCATTTGGAGACGTTTTAGACCATTTTGTGATTTTCGAAAAAACTTGTTAACATAAAAACACAAAAGTGCTTAGAATAGCTTCAAATCGCATTTGTAGACGTTTTAGACCATTTTGTGATTTTCGAAAAAACTTGTTAATCTAAAAACACCAAAGTGCTTTAAATAGCTTCAAATCGCATTTACAGACATTTTAGACCCTTTTGTGATTTTCGAAAAAACTTGTTAACATAAAAACATCAAAGTGTACAGATTAGCTACAAATCGCATTTGTAGACGTTTTAGACCATTTTGTGATTTTCGAAAAAACTTGCTAACATAAAAACATCAAAGTGTACAGAATAGCTTCAAATCACATTTGGAGACGTTTTAGACCATTTTGTGATTTTCGAAAAAAATTGTTTCCATAAAAACACCAAAGTGCTTAGAATAGCTTCAAATCGCATTTGGAGACATTTTAGACCATTTTGTGATTTTCGAAAAAACTTGTTAACATAAAAACACAAAAGTGCTTAGAATAGCTTCAAATCGCATTTGTAGACGTTTTAGACCATTTTGTGATTTTCGAAAAAACTTGTTAACCTAAAAACACCAAAGTGCTTTAAATAGCTTCAAATCGCATTTACAGACATTTTAGACCCTTTTGTGATTTTCGAAAAAACTTGTTAACCTAAAAACACCAAAGTGCTTTAAATAGCTTCAAATCGCATTTACAGACATTTTAGACCCTTTTGTGATTTTCGAAAAAACTTGTTAACATAAAAACATCAAAGTGTACAGATTAGCTTCAAATCGCATTTGTAGACGTTTTAGACCATTTTGTGATTTTCGAAAAAACTTGCTAACATAAAAACATCAAAGTGTACAGAATAGCTTCAAATCACATTTGGAGACGTTTTAGACCATTTTGTGATTTTCGAAAAAAATTGTTTCCATAAAAACACCAAAGTGCTTAGAATAGCTTCAAATCGCATTTGGAGACATTTTAGACCATTTTGTGATTTTCGAAAAAACTTGTTAACATAAAAACATCAAAATGTACAGAAAAGCTTCAAATCTCATTTAGAGACGTTTTAGACCATTTTGTGATTTCAAAAAAACTTGTTAACATAAAAACACCAAAGTGCTTAGAATAGCTTAAAATCGCATTTGGAGACGTTTTAGACCATTTTGTGATTTTCGAAAAACTTGTTAACATAAAAACATCAAAGAGTACAGAATAGCTTCAAATCGCATTTGGAGACGTTTTAGACAATTTTGTGATTTTCGAAAAACTTGGTTACACAAAAACATCAAAGTGCTTGAAATCACATTAGAAACCGTTTTAGACCATTTTGAGCATTTCGATAAAACATTTCACACAAAAACATCAAAGAGCACAAAGTAGCTTAATATCGTATTTAAAAACGTTTTTGACCATTTTGAGCATTTCGACAGAAAATTTTCACACAAAACATCAAAGTGTACAGAATAGCTTCAAATCGCATTTGGAAACGTTTTAGACCATTTTGAGCATTTCGAAAAACTTGTTAACACAAAAACACCAAAGTGCTTAAAATAGCTTCAAATCGCATTTGGAGACGTTTTAGACCATTTTGTGATTTTCGAAAAAACTTGTTAACATAAAAACACCAAAGTGCTTAAAATAGCTTTAAATCGCATTTGGAGATGTTTTAGACCATTTTGTGATTTTCTAAAAAACTTGTTAACATAAAAACATCAAAGTGTACAGAATAGCTTCAAATCGCATTTGGAGACGTTTTAGACAATTTTGTGATTTCCGAAAAACTTGTTAACACAAAAACACCAAAGTGCTTAAAATAGCTTCAAATCACATTTGGAGACATTTTAGACCCTTTTGTGATTTTCAAAAAAACTTGGTTACACAAAAGCACTTAAGTGCTTAAAATAGCTTCAAATCGCATTTGGAGACGTTTTAGACCATTTTGTGATTTTCGAAAAAACTAGTTAACATAAAAACATCAAAGTGCTTAAAATCACATTAGAAATCGTTTTAGACCATTTTGAGCATTTTGCTAAAACTTTTCACAAAAAAACACCAAAGAGCACAAAATAGCTTAATATCGTGTTTAAAAACGTTTTAGACCATTTTGATCACAAAATGGTCTAAAACGTCTGCAAATGCGATTTTAAACTATTCTTAGCACATTGGTGTTTTTATTTAAACAAATTTTTTCGAAACTCACAAAATGGTCTAAAACGTCTCCAAATGCGATTTGAAGCTATTTTAAGCACTTTGGTGTTTTTGTGTTAACAAGTTTTTCGAAATGCTCAAAATGGTCTAAAACGTTTTTAAACACGATATTAAGCTATTTTGTGCTCTTTGGTGTTTTTTTGTGAAAAGTTTTAGCAAAATGCTCAAAATGGTCTAAAACGATTTCTAATGTGATTTTAAGCACTTTGATGTTTTTATGTTAACTAGTTTTTTCGAAAATCACAAAATGGTCTAAAACGTCTCCAAATGCGATTTGAAGCTATTTTAAGCACTTAAGTGCTTTTGTGTAACCAAGTTTTTTTGAAAATCACAAAAGGGTCTAAAATGTCTCCAAATGTGATTTGAAGCTATTTTAAGCACTTTGGTGTTTTTGTGTTAACAAGTTTTTCGGAAATCACAAAATTGTCTAAAACGTCTCCAAATGCGATTTGAAGCTATTCTGTACACTTTGATGTTTTTATGTTAACAAGTTTTTTAGAAAATCACAAAATGGTCTAAAACATCTCCAAATGCGATTTAAAGCTATTTTAAGCACTTTGGTGTTTTTATGTTAACAAGTTTTTTCGAAAATCACAAAATGGTCTAAAACGTCTCCAAATGCGATTTGAAGCTATTTTAAGCACTTTGGTGTTTTTGTGTTAACAAGTTTTTCGAAATGCTCAAAATGGTCTAAAACGTTTCCAAATGCGATTTGAAGCTATTCTGTACACTTTGATGTTTTGTGTGAAAATTTTCTGTCGAAATGCTCAAAATGGTCAAAAACGTTTTTAAATACGATATTAAGCTACTTTGTGCTCTTTGATGTTTTTGTGTGAAATGTTTTATCGAAATGCTCAAAATGGTCTAAAACGGTTTCTAATGTGATTTCAAGCACTTTGATGTTTTTGTGTAACCAAGTTTTTCGAAAATCACAAAATTGTCTAAAACGTCTCCAAATGCGATTTGAAGCTATTCTGTACTCTTTGATGTTTTTATGTTAACAAGTTTTTCGAAAATCACAAAATGGTCTAAAACGTCTCCAAATGCGATTTTAAGCTATTCTAAGCACTTTGGTGTTTTTATGTTAACAAGTTTTTTTGAAATCACAAAATGGTCTAAAACGTCTCTAAATGAGATTTGAAGCTTTTCTGTACATTTTGATGTTTTTATGTTAACAAGTTTTTTCGAAAATCACAAAATGGTCTAAAATGTCTCCAAATGCGATTTGAAGCTATTCTAAGCACTTTGGTGTTTTTATGGAAACAATTTTTTTCGAAAATCACAAAATGGTCTAAAACGTCTCCAAATGTGATTTGAAGCTATTCTGTACACTTTGATGTTTTTATGTTAGCAAGTTTTTTCGAAAATCACAAAATGGTCTAAAACGTCTACAAATGCGATTTGAAGCTAATCTGTACACTTTGATGTTTTTATGTTAACAAGTTTTTTCGAAAATCACAAAAGGGTCTAAAATGTCTGTAAATGCGATTTGAAGCTATTTAAAGCACTTTGGTGTTTTTAGGTTAACAAGTTTTTTCGAAAATCACAAAAGGGTCTAAAATGTCTGTAAATGCGATTTGAAGCTATTTAAAGCACTTTGGTGTTTTTAGGTTAACAAGTTTTTTCGAAAATCACAAAATGGTCTAAAACGTCTACAAATGCGATTTGAAGCTATTCTAAGCACTTTTGTGTTTTTATGTTAACAAGTTTTTTCGAAAATCACAAAATGGTCTAAAATGTCTCCAAATGCGATTTGAAGCTATTCTAAGCACTTTGGTGTTTTTATGGAAACAATTTTTTTCGAAAATCACAAAATGGTCTAAAACGTCTCCAAATGTGATTTGAAGCTATTCTGTACACTTTGATGTTTTTATGTTAGCAAGTTTTTTCGAAAATCACAAAATGGTCTAAAACGTCTACAAATGCGATTTGTAGCTAATCTGTACACTTTGATGTTTTTATGTTAACAAGTTTTTTCGAAAATCACAAAAGGGTCTAAAATGTCTGTAAATGCGATTTGAAGCTATTTAAAGCACTTTGGTGTTTTTAGATTAACAAGTTTTTTCGAAAATCACAAAATGGTCTAAAACGTCTACAAATGCGATTTGAAGCTATTCTAAGCACTTTTGTGTTTTTATGTTAACAAGTTTTTTCGAAAATCACAAAATGGTCTAAAACGTCTCCAAATGCGATTTGAAGCTATTTTAAGCACTTTGGTGTTTTTGTGTTAACAAGTTTTTCGAAAATCACAAAATGGTCTAAAACGTTTCCAAATGCGATTTGAAGCTATTCTGTACACTTTGATGTTTTGTGTGAAAATTTTCTTTCGAAATGCTCAAAATGGTCAAAAACGTTTTTAAATACGATATTAAGCTACTTTGTGCTCTTTGATGTTTTTGTGTGAAATGTTTTATCGAAATGCTCAAAATGGTCTAAAACGGTTTCTAATGTGATTTCAAGCACTTTGATGTTTTTGTGTAACCAAGTTTTTCGAAAATCACAAAATTGTCTAAAACGTCTCCAAATGCGATTTGAAGCTATTCTGTACACTTTGATGTTTTTATGTTAACAAGTTTTTCGAAAATCACAAAATGGTCTAAAACGTCTCCAAATGCGATTTGAAGCTATTCTGTACACTTTGATGTTTTTATGTTAACAAGTTTTTCGAAAATCACAAAATGGTCTAAAACGTCTCTAAATGCGATTTGAAGCTTTTCTGTACACTTTAATGTTTTTATGTTAACTTTTTTCGAAAATCACAAAATGGTCTAAATTTTCTCCAAATGCGATTTGAAGCTATTCTAAGCACTTTGATGTTTTTATGTTAACAAGTTTTTTCGAAAATCACAAAATGGTCTAAAACGTCTCCAATAGCGATTTTAAGCTATTCTGTACACTTTGATGTTTTTATGTTAACAAGTTTTTCGAAAATCACAAAATGGTCTAAAACGTCTCCAAATGCGATTTTAAGCTATTCTAAGCACTTTGGTGTTTTTATGTTAACAAGTTTTTTTGAAAATCACAAAATGGTCTAAAACGTCTCTAAATGCGATTTGAAGCTTTTCTGTACACTTTGATGTTTTTATGTTAACAACTTTTTTCGAAAATCACAAAATGGTCTAAAATGTCTCCAAATGCGATTTGAAGCTATTCTAAGCACTTTGGTGTTTTTATGGAAACAATTTTTTTCGAAAATCACAAAATGGTCTAAAACGTCTCCAATAGCGATTTGAAGCTTTTCTGTACACTTTGGTGTTTTTATGTTAACAAGTTTTTTCGAAAATCACAAAATGGTCTAAAACGTCTCCAAATGCGATTTGAAGCTAATCTGTACACTTTGATGTTTTTATGTTAATAAGTTTTTTCGAAAATCACAAAATGGTCTAAAACGTTTCAAAATGCGATTTGAAGCTTTTCTTTACACTTTGGTGTTTTTATGTTAACAAGTTTTTTCGAAAATCACAAAATGGTCTAAAACGTCTCCAAATGCGATTTGAAGCTATTCTGTACACTTTGATGTTTTTATGTTAACAAGTTTTTTCGAAGATCACAAAATGGTCTAAAACGTCTACAAATGCAATTTGAAGCTATTCTAAACACTTTTGTGTTTTTATGTTAACAAGTTTTTTTCGAAAATCACAAAATGGTCTAAAACGTCTGCAAATGCGATTTTAAACTATTCTTAGCACATTGGTGTTTTTATATAAACAAATTTTTTCGAAACTCACAAAATGGTCTAAAACGTCTCCAAATGCGATTTGAAGCTATTTTAAGCACTTTGGTGTTTTTGTGTTAACAAGTTTTTCGAAATGCTCAAAATGGTCTAAAACGTTTTTAAACACGATATTAAGCTATTTTGTGCTCTTTGATGTTTTTGTGTGAAATGTTTTATCGAAATGCTCAAAATGGTCTAAAACGGTTTCTAATGTGATTTCAAGCACTTTGATGTTTTTGTGTAACCAAGTTTTTCGAAAATCACAAAATTGTCTAAAACGTCTCCAAATGCGATTTGAAGCTATTCTGTACACTTTGATGTTTTTATGTTAACAAGTTTTTCGAAAATCACAAAATGGTCTAAAACGTCTCCAAATGCGATTTGAAGCTATTCTGTACACTTTGATGTTTTTATGTTAACAAGTTTTTCGAAAATCACAAAATGGTCTAAAACGTCTCTAAATGCGATTTGAAGCTTTTCTGTACACTTTAATGTTTTTATGTTAACTTTTTTCGAAAATCACAAAATGGTCTAAATTTTCTCCAAATGCGATTTGAAGCTATTCTAAGCACTTTGATGTTTTTATGTTAACAAGTTTTTTCGAAAATCACAAAATGGTCTAAAACGTCTCCAATAGCGATTTTAAGCTATTCTGTACACTTTGATGTTTTTATGTTAACAAGTTTTTCGAAAATCACAAAATGGTCTAAAACGTCTCCAAATGCGATTTTAAGCTATTCTAAGCACTTTGGTGTTTTTATGTTAACAAGTTTTTTTGAAAATCACAAAATGGTCTAAAACGTCTCTAAATGCGATTTGAAGCTTTTCTGTACACTTTGATGTTTTTATGTTAACAACTTTTTTCGAAAATCACAAAATGGTCTAAAATGTCTCCAAATGCGATTTGAAGCTATTCTAAGCACTTTGGTGTTTTTATGGAAACAATTTTTTTCGAAAATCACAAAATGGTCTAAAACGTCTCCAATAGCGATTTGAAGCTTTTCTGTACACTTTGGTGTTTTTATGTTAACAAGTTTTTTCGAAAATCACAAAATGGTCTAAAACGTCTCCAAATGCGATTTGAAGCTAATCTGTACACTTTGATGTTTTTATGTTAATAAGTTTTTTCGAAAATCACAAAATGGTCTAAAACGTTTCAAAATGCGATTTGAAGCTTTTCTTTACACTTTGGTGTTTTTATGTTAACAAGTTTTTTCGAAAATCACAAAATGGTCTAAAACGTCTCCAAATGCGATTTGAAGCTATTCTGTACACTTTGATGTTTTTATGTTAACAAGTTTTTTCGAAGATCACAAAATGGTCTAAAACGTCTACAAATGCAATTTGAAGCTATTCTAAACACTTTTGTGTTTTTATGTTAACAAGTTTTTTTCGAAAACAAAATGGTCTAAAACGTCTGCAAATGCGATTTTAAACTATTCTTAGCACATTGGTGTTTTTATTTAAACAAATTTTTTCGAAACTCACAAAATGGTCTAAAACGTCTCCAAATGCGATTTGAAGCTATTTTAAGCACTTTGGTGTTTTTGTGTTAACAAGTTTTTCGAAATGCTCAAAATGGTCTAAAACGTTTTTAAACACGATATTAAGCTATTTTGTGCTCTTTGATGTTTTTTTGTGAAAAGTTTTAGCAAAATGCTCAAAATGGTCTAAAACGATTTCTAATGTGATTTTAAGCACTTTGATGTTTTTATGTTAACTAGTTTTTTCGAAAATCACAAAATGGTCTAAAACGTCTCCAAATGCGATTTGAAGCTATTTTAAGCACTTAGGTGCTTTTGTGTAACCAAGTTTTTTTGAAAATCACAAAAGGGTCTAAAATGTCTCCAAATGTGATTTGAAGCTATTTTAAGCAGTTTGGTGTTTTTGTGTTAACAAGTTTTTCGAAAATCACAAAATTGTCTAAAACGTCTCCAAATGCGATTTGAAGCTATTCTGTACACTTTGATGTTTTTATGTTAACAAGTTTTTTAGAAAATCACAAAATGGTCTAAAACATCTCCAAATGCGATTTAAAGCTATTTTAAGCACTTTGGTGTTTTTATGTTAACAAGTTTTTTCGAAAATCACAAAATGGTCTAAAACGTCTCCAAATGCGATTTGAAGCTATTTTAAGCACTTTGGTGTTTTTGTGTTAACAAGTTTTTCGAAATGCTCAAAATGGTCTAAAACGTTTCCAAATGCGATTTGAAGCTATTCTGTACACTTTGATGTTTTGTGTGAAAATTTTCTGTCGAAATGCTCAAAATGGCCAAAAACGTTTTTAAATACGATATTAAGCTACTTTGTGCTCTTTGATGTTTTTGTGTGAAATGTTTTATCAAAATGCTCAAAATGGTCTAAAACGGTTTCTAATGTGATTTCAAGCACTTTGATGTTTTTGTGTAACCAAGTTTTTCGAAAATCACAAAATTGTCTAAAACGTCTCCAAATGCGATTTGAAGCTATTCTGTACACTTTGATGTTTTTATGTTAACAAGTTTTTCGAAAATCACAAAATGGTCTAAAACGTCTCCAAATGCGATTTTAAGCTATTCTAAGCACTTTGGTGTTTTTATGTTAACAAGTTTTTTTGAAAATCACAAAATGGTCTAAAACGTCTCTAAATGCGATTTGAAGCTTTTCTGTACACTTTGATGTTTTTATGTTAACAACTTTTTTCGAAAATCACAAAATGGTCTAAAATGTCTCCAAATGCGATTTGAAGCTATTTTAAGCACTTTGGTGTCTTTATGGAAACAATTTTTTTCGAAAATCACAAAATGGTCTAAAACGTCTCCAATAGCGATTTGAAGCTTTTCTGTACACTTTGGTGTTTTTATGTTAACAATTTTTTTCGAAAATCACAAAATGGTCTAAAACGTCTCCAAATGCGATTTGAAGCTATTCTGTACACTTTGATGTTTTTATGTTAACAAGTTTTTTCGAAAATCACAAAATGGTCTAAAACGTTTCCAAATGCGATTTGAAGCTATTCTGTACACTTTGATGTTTTGTGTGAAAATTTTCTGTCGAAATGCTCAAAATGGTCAAAAACGTTTTTAAATACGATATTAAGCTACTTTGTGCTCTTTGATGTTTTTGTGTGAAATGTTTTATCGAAATGCTCAAAATGGTCTAAAACGGTTTCTAATGTGATTTCAAGCACTTTGATGTTTTTGTGTAACCAAGTTTTTCGAAAATCACAAAATTGTCTAAAACGTCTCCAAATGCGATTTGAAGCTATTCTGTACACTTTGGTGTTTTTATGTTAACAAGTTTTTTCGAAAATCACAAAATGGTCTAAAACGTCTCCAAATACGATTTAAAGCTATTTTAAGCACTTTTGTGTTTTTGTGTAACCAAGTTTTTTCGAAAATCACAAAAGGGTCTAAAATGTCTGTAAATGCGATTTGAAGCTATTTAAAGCACTTTGGTGTTTTTAGGTTAACAAGTTTTTTCGAAAATCACAAAATGGTCTAAAACGTCTACAAATGCGATTTGAAGCTATTCTAAGCACTTTTGTGTTTTTATGTTAACAAGTTTTTTCGAAAATCACAAAATGGTCTAAAACGTCTCCAAATGCGATTTGAAGCTATTTTAAGCACTTTGGTGTTTTTGTGTTAACAAGTTTTTCGAAATGCTCAAAATGGTCTAAAACGTCTCCAAATGCGATTTGAAGCTATTCTAAGCACTTTGGTGTTTTTATGTTAACAAGTTTTTTCGAAAATCACAAAATGGTATAAAACGTCTCCAAATGCGATTTGAAGTTTTTCTAAGCACTTTGGTGTTTTTATGTTAACAAGTTTTTTCGAAAATCACAAAATGGTCTAAAACGTTTCCAAATGCGATTTGAAGCTATTCTGTACACTTTGATGTTTTGTGTGAAAATTTTCTTTTGAAATGCTCAAAATGGTCAAAAACGTTTTTAAATACGATATTAAGCTACTTTGTGCTCTTTGATGTTTTTGTGTGAAATGTTTTATCGAAATGCTCAAAATGGTCTAAAACGGTTTCTAATGCGATTTTAAGCTATTCTAAGCACTTTTGTGTTTTTATGTTAACAAGTTTTTTTGAAAATCACAAAATGGTCTAAAACGTCTCTAAATGCGATTTGAAGCTTTTCTGTACACTTTGATGTTTTTATGTTAACAACTTTTTTCGAAAATCACAAAATGGTCTAAAACGTCTCCAAATGCGATTTTAAGCTATTCTAAGCACTTTGGTGTTTTTATGTTAACGAGTTTTTTTGAAAATCACAAAATGGTCTAAAACGTCTCTAAATGCGATTTGAAGCTTTTCTGTACACTTTGATGTTTTTATGTTAACAAGTTTTTTCGAAAATCACAAAATGGTCTAAAATGTCTCCAAATGCGATTTGAAGCTATTCTAAGCACTTTGGTGTTTTTATGGAAACAATTTTTTTCGAAAATCACAAAATGGTCTAAAACGTCTCCAATAGCGATTTGAAGCTTTTCTTTACACTTTGGTGTTTTTATGTTAACAAGTTTTTTCGAAAATCACAAAATGGTCTAAAACGTCTCCAAATGCGATTTGAAGCTATTCTGTACACTTTGATGTTTTTATATTAACAAGTTTTTTCGAAAATCACAAAATGGTCTAAAATGTCTCCAAATGCGATTTGAAGCTATTCTAAGCACTTTGGTGTTTTTATGGAAACATTTTTTTTCGAAAATCACAAAATGGTCTAAAACGTCTCCAATAGTGATTTGAAGCTTTTCTTTACACTTTGGTGTTTTTATGTTAAGTTTTTTCGAAAATCACAAAATGGTCTAAAACGTCTCCAAATTCGATTTGAAGCTATTCTGTACACTTTGATGTTTTTATGTTAACAAGTTTTTTCGAAAATCACAAAATGGTCTAAAACGTCTACAAATGCGATTTGAAGCTATTCTAAGCACTTTTGTGTTTTTATGTTAACAAGTTTTTTCGAAAATCACAAAATGGTCTAAAACGTCTGCAAATGCGATTTGAAACTATTCTTAGCACATTGGTGTTTTTATTTAAACAAATTTTTTCGAAACTCACAAAATGGTCTAAAACGTCTCCAAATGCGATTTGAAGCTATTTTAAGCACTTTAGTGTTTTTGTGTTAACAAGTTTTTCGAAATGCTCAAAATGGTCTAAAACGTTTTTAAACACGATATTAAGCTCACAAAACGTCTCCAAATGCGATTTGAAGCTATTCTGTACACTTTGATGTTTTTATGTTAACAAGTTTTTCTTTACACTTTGGTGTTTTTATGTTAACAAGTTTTTTCGAAAATCACAAAATGGTCTAAAACGATTTCTAATGTGATTTTAAGCACTTTGATGTTTTTATGTTAACTAGTTTTTTCGAAAATCACAAAATGGTCTAAAACGTCTCCAAATGCGATTTGAAGCTATTTTAAGCACTTAGGTGCTTTTGTGTAACCAAGTTTTTTTGAAAATCACAAAAGGGTCTAAAATGTCTCCAAATGTGATTTGAAGCTATTTTAAGCACTTTGGTGTTTTTGTGTTAACAAGTTTTTCGGAAATCACAAAATTGTCTAAAACGTCTCCAAATGCGATTTGAAGCTATTCTGTACACTTTGATGTTTTTATGTTAACAAGTTTTTTAGAAAATCACAAAATGGTCTAAAACATCTCCAAATGCGATTTAAAGCTATTTTAAGCACTTTAGTGTTTTTATGTTAACATGTTTTTTCGAAAATCACAAAATGGTCTAAAACGTCTCCAAATGCGATTTGAAGCTATTTTAAGCACTTTGGTGTTTTTGTGTTAACAAGTTTTTCGAAATGCTCAAAATGGTCTAAAACGTTTCCAAATGCGATTTGAAGCTATTCTGTACACTTTGATGTTTTGTGTGAAAATTTTCTGTCGAAATGCTCAAAATGGTCAAAAACGTTTTTAAATACGATATTAAGCTACTTTGTGCTCTTTGATGTTTTTGTCTGAAATGTTTTATCGAAATGCTCAAAATGGTCTAAAACGGTTTCTAATGTGATTTCAAGCACTTTGATGTTTTTGTGTAACCAAGTTTTTCGAAAATCACAAAATTGTCTAAAACGTCTCCAAATGCGATTTGAAGCTATTCTGTACTCTTTGATGTTTTTATGTTAACAAGTTTTTCGAAAATCACAAAATGGTCTAAAACGTCTCCAAATGCGATTTTAAGCTATTCTAAGCACTTTGGTGTTTTTATGTTAACAAGTTTTTTTGAAAATCACAAAATGGTCTAAAACGTCTCTAAATGCGATTTGAAGCTTTTCTGTACACTTTGATGTTTTTATGTTAACAAGTTTTTTCGAAAATCACAAAATGGTCTAAAATGTCTCCAAATGCGATTTGAAGCTAATCTAAGCACTTTGGTGTTTTTATGTTAAAAAGTTTTTTCGAAAATCACAAAATGGTCTAAAACGTCTACAAATGCGATTTGAAGCTATTCTAAGCACTTTTGTGTTTTTATTTAAACAAATTTTTTCGAAACTCACAAAATGGTCTAAAACGTCTCCAAATGCGATTTGAAGCTATTTTAAGCACTTTGGTGTTTTTGTGTTAACAAGTTTTTCGAAATGCTCAAAATGGTCTAAAACGTTTTTAAACACGATATTAAGCTATTTTGTGCTCTTTGATGTTTTTTTGTGAAAAGTTTTAGCAAAATGCTCAAAATGGTCTAAAACGATTTCTAATGTGATTTTAAGCACTTTGATGTTTTTATGTTAACTAGTTTTTTTGAAAATCACAAAATGGTCTAAAACGTCTCCAAATGCGATTTGAAGCTATTTTAAGCACTTAGGTGCTTTTGTGTAACCAAGTTTTTTTGAAAATCACAAAAGGGTCTAAAATGTCTCCAAATGTGATTTGAAGCTATTTTAAGCAGTTTGGTGTTTTTGTGTTAACAAGTTTTTCGAAAATCACAAAATTGTCTAAAACGTCTCCAAATGCGATTTGAAGCTATTCTGTACACTTTGATGTTTTTATGTTAACAAGTTTTTTAGAAAATCACAAAATGGTCTAAAACATCTCC
Source organism: Antedon mediterranea (assembly GCF_964355755.1). Taxonomy (NCBI): domain Eukaryota; kingdom Metazoa; phylum Echinodermata; class Crinoidea; order Comatulida; family Antedonidae; genus Antedon; species Antedon mediterranea. The sequence continues at coordinate 9,173,678 of NC_092679.1, read as the reverse complement.
AAATGCGATTTAAAGCTATTTTAAGCACTTTGGTGTTTTTATGTTAACAAGTTTTTTCGAAAATCACAAAATGGTCTAAAACGTCTCCAAATGCGATTTGAAGCTATTTTAAGCACTTTGGTGTTTTTGTGTTAACAAGTTTTTCGAAATGCTCAAAATGGTCTAAAACGTTTCCAAATGCGATTTGAAGCTATTCTGTACACTTTGATGTTTTGTGTGAAAATTTTCTGTCGAAATGCTCAAAATGGTCAAAAACGTTTTTAAATACGATATTAAGCTACTTTGTGCTCTTTGATGTTTTTGTGTGAAATGTTTTATCAAAATGCTCAAAATGGTCTAAAACGGTTTCTAATGTGATTTCAAGCACTTTGATGTTTTTGTGTAACCAAGTTTTTCGAAAATCACAAAATTGTCTAAAACGTCTCCAAATGCGATTTGAAGCTATTCTGTACACTTTGATGTTTTTATGTTAACAAGTTTTTCGAAAATCACAAAATGGTCTAAAACGTCTCCAAATGCGATTTTAAGCTATTCTAAGCACTTTGGTGTTTTTATGTTAACAAGTTTTTTTGAAAATCACAAAATGGTCTAAAACGTCTCTAAATGCGATTTGAAGCTTTTCTGTACACTTTGATGTTTTTATGTTAACAACTTTTTTCGAAAATCACAAAATGGTCTAAAATGTCTCCAAATGCGATTTGAAGCTATTCTAAGCACTTTGGTGTCTTTATGGAAACAATTTTTTTCGAAAATCACAAAATGGTCTAAAACGTCTCCAATAGCGATTTGAAGCTTTTCTGTACACTTTGGTGTTTTTATGTTAACAATTTTTTTCGAAAATCACAAAATGGTCTAAAACGTCTCCAAATGCGATTTGAAGCTATTCTGTACACTTTGATGTTTTGTGTGAAAATTTTCTTTTGAAATGCTCAAAATGGTCAAAAACGTTTTTAAATACGATATTAAGCTACTTTGTGCTCTTTGATGTTTTTGTGTGAAATGTTTTATCGAAATGCTCAAAATGGTCTAAAACGGTTTCTAATGCGATTTTAAGCTATTCTAAGCACTTTTGTGTTTTTATGTTAACAAGTTTTTTTGAAAATCACAAAATGGTCTAAAACGTCTCTAAATGCGATTTGAAACTTTTCTGTACACTTTGATGTTTTTATGTTAACAACTTTTTTCGAAAATCACAAAATGGTCTAAAATGTCTCCAAATGCGATTTGAAGCTATTCTAAGCACTTTGGTGTTTTTATGGAAACAATTTTTTTCGAAAATCACAAAATGGTCTAAAACGTCTCCAATAGCGATTTGAAGCTTTTCTGTACACTTTGATGTTTTTATGTTAACAAGTTTTTTCGAAAATCACAAAATGGTCTAAAACGTCTCCAAATGCGATTTGGAGCTATTCTGTACACTTTGATGTTTTTATGTTAACAAGTTTTTTCGAAAATCACAAAATGGTCTAAAACGTTTCCAAATGCGATTTGAAGCTATTCTGTACACTTTGATGTTTTGTGTGAAAATTTTCTGTCGAAATGCTCAAAATGGTCAAAAACGTTTTTAAATACGATATTAAGCTACTTTGTGCTCTTTGATGTTTTTTTGTGAAATGTTTTATCGAAATGCTCAAAATGGTCTAAAACGGTTTCTAATGTGATTTCAAGAACTTTTATGTTTTTGTGTAACCAAGATTTTCGAAAATCACAAAATTGTCTAAAACGTCTCCAAATGCGATTTGAAGCTATTCTGTACACTTTGATGTTTTTATGTTAACAAGTTTTTCGAAAATCACAAAATGGTCTAAAACGTCTCCAAATGCGATTTTAAGCTATTCTAAGCACTTTGGTGTTTTTATGTTAACAAGTTTTTTTGAAAATCACAAAATGGTCTAAAACGTCTCTAAATGCGATTTGAAGCTTTTCTGTACACTTTGATGTTTTTATGTTAACAACTTTTTTCGAAAATCACAAAATGGTCTAAAATGTCTCCAAATGCGATTTGAAGCTATTCTAAGCACTTTGGTGTTTTTATGGAAACAATTTTTTTCGAAAATCAGAAAATGGTCTAAAACGTCTCCAATAGCGATTTGAAGCTTTTCTGTACACTTTGGTGTTTTTATGTTAACAAGTTTTTTCAAAAATCACAAAATGGTCTAAAATGTCTCCAAATGCGATTTGAAGCTTTTCTGTACACTTTGATGTTTTTATGTTAACAAGTTTTTTCGAAAATCACAAAATGGTCTAAAACGTCTACAAATGCGATTTGAAGCTATTCTAAGCACTTTTGTGTTTTTATGTTAACAAGTTTTTTCGAAAATAACAAAATGGTCTAAAACGTCTGCAAATGCGATTTGAAGCTATTTTAAGCACTTTGGTGTTTTTGTGTTAACAAGTTTTTCGAAATGCTCAAAATGGTCTAAAACGTTTCCAAATGCGATTTGAAGCTATTCTGTACACTTTGATGTTTTGTGTGAAAATTTTCTGTCGAAATGCTCAAAATGGTCAAAAACGTTTTTAAATACGATTTTAAGCTACTTTGTGCTCTTTGATGTTTTTGTGTGAAATGTTTTATCGAAATGCTCAAAATGGTTTAAAACGGTTTCTAATGTGATTTCAAGCACTTTGATGTTTTTGTGTAACCAAGTTTTTCGAAAATCACAAAATTGTCTAAAACGTCTCCAAATGCGATTTGAAGCTATTCTGTACACTTTGGTGTTTTTATGTTAACAAGTTTTTTCGAAAATCACAAAATGGTCTAAAACGTCTCCAAATGCGATTTAAAGCTATTTTAAGCACTTTTGTGTTTTTGTGTTAACAAGTTTTTCGAAAATCACAAAATGGTCTAAAACGTTTCCAAATGCGATTTGAAGCTATTCTGTACACTTTGATGTTTTGTGTGAAAATTTTCTTTCGAAATGCTCAAAATGGTCAAAAACGTTTTTAAATACGATATTAAGCTACTTTGTGCTCTTTGATGTTTTTGTGTGAAATGTTTTATCGAAATGCTCAAAATGGTCTAAAACGGTTTCTAATGTGATTTCAAGCACTTTGATGTTTTTGTGTAACCAAGTTTTTCGAAAATCACAAAATTGTCTAAAACGTCTCCAAATGCGATTTGAAGCTATTCTGTACACTTTGATGTTTTTATGTTAACAAGTTTTTCGAAAATCACAAAATGGTCTAAAACGTCTCCAAATGCGATTTGAAGCTATTCTGTACACTTTGATGTTTTTATGTTAACAAGTTTTTCGAAAATCACAAAATGGTCTAAAACGTCTCTAAATGCGATTTGAAGCTTTTCTGTACACTTTGATGTTTTTATGTTAACAACTTTTTTCGAAAATCACAAAATGGTCTAAAATGTCTCCAAATGCGATTTGAAGCTATTCTAAGCACTTTGATGTTTTTATGTTACCAAGTTTTTTCGAAAATCACAAAATGGTCTAAAATGTCTCCAATAGCGATTTTAAGCTATTCTGTACACTTTGATGTTTTTATGTTAACAAGTTTTTCGAAAATCACAAAATGGTCTAAAACGTCTCCAAATGCGATTTTAAGCTATTCTAAGCACTTTGGTGTTTTTATGTTAACAAGTTTTTTTGAAAATCACAAAATGGTCTAAAACGTCTCTAAATGCGATTTGAAGCTTTTCTGTACACTTTGATGTTTTTATGTTAACAACTTTTTTCGAAAATCACAAAATGGTCTAAAATGTCTCCAAATGCGATTTGAAGCTATTCTAAGCACTTTGGTGTTTTTATGGAAACAATTTTTTTCGAAAATCACAAAATGGTCTAAAACGTCTCCAATAGCGATTTGAAGCTTTTCTGTACACTTTGGTGTTTTTATGTTAACAAGTTTTTTCGAAAATCACAAAATGGTCTAAAACGTCTCCAAATGCGATTTGAAGCTAATCTGTACACTTTGATGTTTTTATGTTAACAAGTTTTTTCGAAAATCACAAAATGGTCTAAAACGTTTCCAAATGCGATTTGAAGCTTTTCTTTACACTTTGGTGTTTTTATGTTAACAAGTTTTTTCGAAAATCACAAAATGGTCTAAAACGTCTCCAAATGCGATTTGAAGCTATTCTGTACACTTTGATGTTTTTATGTTAACAAGTTTTTTCGAAGATCACAAAATGGTCTAAAACGTCTACAAATGCAATTTGAAGCTATTCTAAGCACTTTTGTGTTTTTATGTTAACAAGTTTTTTCGAAAATCACAAAATGGTCTAAAACGTCTGCAAATGCGATTTTAAACTATTCTTAGCACATTGGTGTTTTTATTTAAACAAATTTTTTCGAAACTCACAAAATGGTCTAAAACGTCTCCAAATGCGATTTGAAGCTATTTTAAGCACTTTGGTGTTTTTGTGTTAACAAGTTTTTCGAAATGCTCAAAATGGTCTAAAACGTTTTTAAACACGATATTAAGCTATTTTGTGCTCTTTGGTGTTTTTTTGTGAAAAGTTTTAGCAAAATGCTCAAAATGGTCTAAAACGATTTCTAATGTGATTTTAAGCACTTTGATGTTTTTATGTTAACTAGTTTTTTCGAAAATCACAAAATGGTCTAAAACGTCTCCAAATGCGATTTGAAGCTATTTTAAGCACTTAGGTGCTTTTGTGTAACCAAGTTTTTTTGAAAATCACAAAAGGGTCTAAAATGTCTCCAAATGTGATTTGAAGCTATTTTAAGCACTTTGGTGTTTTTGTGTTAACAAGTTTTTCGGAAATCACAAAATTGTCTAAAACGTCTCCAAATGCGATTTGAAGCTATTCTGTACACTTTGATGTTTTTATGTTAACAAGTTTTTTAGAAAATCACAAAATGGTCTAAAACATCTCCAAATGCGATTTAAAGCTATTTTAAGCACTTTGGTGTTTTTATGTTAACAAGTTTTTTCGAAAATCACAAAATGGTCTAAAACGTCTCCAAATGCGATTTGAAGCTATTTTAAGCACTTGGGTGTTTTTGTGTTAACAAGTTTTTCGAAATGCTCAAAATGGTCTAAAACGTTTCCAAATGCGATTTGAAGCTATTCTGTACACTTTGATGTTTTGTGTGAAAATTTTCTGTCGAAATGCTCAAAATGGTCAAAAACGTTTTTAAAAACGATATTAAGCTACTTTGTGCTCTTTGATGTTTTTGTGTGAAATGTTTTATCGAAATGCTCAAAATGGTCTAAAACGGTTTCTAATGTGATTTCAAGCACTTTGATGTTTTTGTGTAACCAAGTTTTTCGAAAATCACAAAATTGTCTAAAACGTCTCCAAATGCGATTTGAAGCTATTCTGTACTCTTTGATGTTTTTATGTTAACAAGTTTTTCGAAAATCACAAAATGGTCTAAAACGTCTCCAAATGCGATTTTAAGCTATTCTAAGCACTTTGGTGTTTTTATGTTAACAAGTTTTTTTTAAATCACAAAATGGTCTAAAACGTCTGCAAATGCGATTTTAAACTATTCTTAGCACATTGGTGTTTTTATTTAAACAAATTTTTTCGAAACTCACAAAATGGTCTAAAACGTCTCCAAATGCGATTTGAAGCTATTTTAAGCACTTTGGTGTTTTTGTGTTAACAAGTTTTTCGAAATGCTCAAAATGGTCTAAAACGTTTTTAAACACGATATTAAGCTATTTTGTGCTCTTTGGTGTTTTTTTGTGAAAAGTTTTAGCAAAATGCTCAAAATGGTCTAAAACGATTTCTAATGTGATTTTAAGCACTTTGATGTTTTTATGTTAACTAGTTTTTTCGAAAATCACAAAATGGTCTAAAACGTCTCCAAATGCGATTTGAAGCTATTTTAAGCACTTAGGTGCTTTTGTGTAACCAAGTTTTTTTGAAAATCACAAAAGGGTCTAAAATGTCTCCAAATGTGATTTGAAGCTATTTTAAGCACTTTGGTGTTTTTGTGTTAACAAGTTTTTCGGAAATCACAAAATTGTCTAAAACGTCTCCAAATGCGATTTGAAGCTATTCTGTACACTTTGATGTTTTTATGTTAACAAGTTTTTTAGAAAATCACAAAATGGTCTAAAACATCTCCAAATGCGATTTAAAGCTATTTTAAGCACTTTGGTGTTTTTATGTTAACAAGTTTTTTCGAAAATCACAAAATGGTCTAAAACGTCTCCAAATGCGATTTGAAGCTATTTTAAGCACTTGGGTGTTTTTGTGTTAACAAGTTTTTCGAAATGCTCAAAATGGTCTAAAACGTTTCCAAATGCGATTTGAAGCTATTCTGTACACTTTGATGTTTTGTGTGAAAATTTTCTGTCGAAATGCTCAAAATGGTCAAAAACGTTTTTAAAAACGATATTAAGCTACTTTGTGCTCTTTGATGTTTTTGTGTGAAATGTTTTATCGAAATGCTCAAAATGGTCTAAAACGGTTTCTAATGTGATTTCAAGCACTTTGATGTTTTTGTGTAACCAAGTTTTTCGAAAATCACAAAATTGTCTAAAACGTCTCCAAATGCGATTTGAAGCTATTCTGTACTCTTTGATGTTTTTATGTTAACAAGTTTTTCGAAAATCACAAAATGGTCTAAAACGTCTCCAAATGCGATTTTAAGCTATTCTAAGCACTTTGGTGTTTTTATGTTAACAAGTTTTTTTGAAATCACAAAATGGTCTAAAACGTCTCTAAATGAGATTTGAAGCTTTTCTGTACATTTTGATGTTTTTATGTTAACAAGTTTTTTCGAAAATCACAAAATGGTCTAAAATGTCTCCAAATGCGATTTGAAGCTATTCTAAGCACTTTGGTGTTTTTATGGAAACAATTTTTTTCGAAAATCACAAAATGGTCTAAAACGTCTTCAAATGTGATTTGAAGCTATTCTGTACACTTTGATGTTTTTATGTTAGCAAGTTTTTTCGAAAATTACAAAATGGTCTAAAACGTCTACAAATGCGATTTGAAGCTAATCTGTACACTTTGATGTTTTTATGTTAACAAGTTTTTTCGAAAATCACAAAAGGGTCTAAAATGTCTGTAAATGCGATTTGAAGCTATTTAAAGCACTTTGGTGTTTTTAGGTTAACAAGTTTTTTCGAAAATCACAAAATGGTCTAAAACGTCTACAAATGCGATTTGAAGCTATTCTAAGCACTTTTGTGTTTTTATGTTAACAAGTTTTTTCGAAAATCACAAAATGGTCTAAAATGTCTCCAAATGCGATTTGAAGCTATTCTAAGCACTTTGGTGTTTTTATGGAAACAATTTTTTTCGAAAATCACAAAATGGTCTAAAACGTCTCCAAATGTGATTTGAAGCTATTCTGTACACTTTGATGTTTTTATGTTAGCAAGTTTTTTCGAAAATCACAAAATGGTCTAAAACGTCTACAAATGCGATTTGAAGCTAATCTGTACACTTTGATGTTTTTATGTTAACAAGTTTTTTCGAAAATCACAAAAGGGTCTAAAATGTCTGTAAATGCGATTTGAAGCTATTTAAAGCACTTTGGTGTTTTTAGATTAACAAGTTTTTTCGAAAATCACAAAATGGTCTAAAACGTCTACAAATGCGATTTGAAGCTATTCTAAGCACTTTTGTGTTTTTATGTTAACAAGTTTTTTCGAAAATCACAAAATGGTCTAAAACGTCTCCAAATGCGATTTGAAGCTATTTTAAGCACTTTGGTGTTTTTGTGTTAACAAGTTTTTCGAAAATCACAAAATGGTCTAAAACGTTTCCAAATGCGATTTGAAGCTATTCTGTACACTTTGATGTTTTGTGTGAAAATTTTCTTTCGAAATGCTCAAAATGGTCAAAAACGTTTTTAAATACGATATTAAGCTACTTTGTGCTCTTTGATGTTTTTGTGTGAAATGTTTTATCGAAATGCTCAAAATGGTCTAAAACGGTTTCTAATGTGATTTCAAGCACTTTGATGTTTTTGTGTAACCAAGTTTTTCGAAAATCACAAAATTGTCTAAAACGTCTCCAAATGCGATTTGAAGCTATTCTGTACACTTTGATGTTTTTATGTTAACAAGTTTTTCGAAAATCACAAAATGGTCTAAAACGTCTCCAAATGCGATTTGAAGCTATTCTGTACACTTTGATGTTTTTATGTTAACAAGTTTTTCGAAAATCACAAAATGGTCTAAAACGTCTCTAAATGCGATTTGAAGCTTTTCTGTACACTTTGATGTTTTTATGTTAACAACTTTTTTCGAAAATCACAAAATGGTCTAAAATGTCTCCAAATGCGATTTGAAGCTATTCTAAGCACTTTGATGTTTTTATGTTACCAAGTTTTTTCGAAAATCACAAAATGGTCTAAAATGTCTCCAATAGCGATTTTAAGCTATTCTGTACACTTTGATGTTTTTATGTTAACAAGTTTTTCGAAAATCACAAAATGGTCTAAAACGTCTCCAAATGCGATTTTAAGCTATTCTAAGCACTTTGGTGTTTTTATGTTAACAAGTTTTTTTGAAAATCACAAAATGGTCTAAAACGTCTCTAAATGCGATTTGAAGCTTTTCTGTACACTTTGATGTTTTTATGTTAACAACTTTTTTCGAAAATCACAAAATGGTCTAAAATGTCTCCAAATGCGATTTGAAGCTATTCTAAGCACTTTGGTGTTTTTATGGAAACAATTTTTTTCGAAAATCACAAAATGGTCTAAAACGTCTCCAATAGCGATTTGAAGCTTTTCTGTACACTTTGGTGTTTTTATGTTAACAAGTTTTTTCGAAAATCACAAAATGGTCTAAAACGTCTCCAAATGCGATTTGAAGCTAATCTGTACACTTTGATGTTTTTATGTTAACAAGTTTTTTCGAAAATCACAAAATGGTCTAAAACGTTTCCAAATGCGATTTGAAGCTTTTCTTTACACTTTGGTGTTTTTATGTTAACAAGTTTTTTCGAAAATCACAAAATGGTCTAAAACGTCTCCAAATGCGATTTGAAGCTATTCTGTACACTTTGATGTTTTTATGTTAACAAGTTTTTTCGAAGATCACAAAATGGTCTAAAACGTCTACAAATGCAATTTGAAGCTATTCTAAGCACTTTTGTGTTTTTATGTTAACAAGTTTTTTCGAAAATCACAAAATGGTCTAAAACGTCTGCAAATGCGATTTTAAACTATTCTTAGCACATTGGTGTTTTTATTTAAACAAATTTTTTCGAAACTCACAAAATGGTCTAAAACGTCTCCAAATGCGATTTGAAGCTATTTTAAGCACTTTGGTGTTTTTGTGTTAACAAGTTTTTCGAAATGCTCAAAATGGTCTAAAACGTTTTTAAACACGATATTAAGCTATTTTGTGCTCTTTGGTGTTTTTTTGTGAAAAGTTTTAGCAAAATGCTCAAAATGGTCTAAAACGATTTCTAATGTGATTTTAAGCACTTTGATGTTTTTATGTTAACTAGTTTTTTCGAAAATCACAAAATGGTCTAAAACGTCTCCAAATGCGATTTGAAGCTATTTTAAGCACTTAGGTGCTTTTGTGTAACCAAGTTTTTTTGAAAATCACAAAAGGGTCTAAAATGTCTCCAAATGTGATTTGAAGCTATTTTAAGCACTTTGGTGTTTTTGTGTTAACAAGTTTTTCGGAAATCACAAAATTGTCTAAAACGTCTCCAAATGCGATTTGAAGCTATTCTGTACACTTTGATGTTTTTATGTTAACAAGTTTTTTAGAAAATCACAAAATGGTCTAAAACATCTCCAAATGCGATTTAAAGCTATTTTAAGCACTTTGGTGTTTTTATGTTAACAAGTTTTTTCGAAAATCACAAAATGGTCTAAAACGTCTCCAAATGCGATTTGAAGCTATTTTAAGCACTTGGGTGTTTTTGTGTTAACAAGTTTTTCGAAATGCTCAAAATGGTCTAAAACGTTTCCAAATGCGATTTGAAGCTATTCTGTACACTTTGATGTTTTGTGTGAAAATTTTCTGTCGAAATGCTCAAAATGGTCAAAAACGTTTTTAAAAACGATATTAAGCTACTTTGTGCTCTTTGATGTTTTTGTGTGAAATGTTTTATCGAAATGCTCAAAATGGTCTAAAACGGTTTCTAATGTGATTTCAAGCACTTTGATGTTTTTGTGTAACCAAGTTTTTCGAAAATCACAAAATTGTCTAAAACGTCTCCAAATGCGATTTGAAGCTATTCTGTACTCTTTGATGTTTTTATGTTAACAAGTTTTTCGAAAATCACAAAATGGTCTAAAACGTCTCCAAATGCGATTTTAAGCTATTCTAAGCACTTTGGTGTTTTTATGTTAACAAGTTTTTTTGAAATCACAAAATGGTCTAAAACGTCTCTAAATGAGATTTGAAGCTTTTCTGTACATTTTGATGTTTTTATGTTAACAAGTTTTTTCGAAAATCACAAAATGGTCTAAAATGTCTCCAAATGCGATTTGAAGCTATTCTAAGCACTTTGGTGTTTTTATGGAAACAATTTTTTTCGAAAATCACAAAATGGTCTAAAACGTCTCCAAATGTGATTTGAAGCTATTCTGTACACTTTGATGTTTTTATGTTAGCAAGTTTTTTCGAAAATTACAAAATGGTCTAAAACGTCTACAAATGCGATTTGAAGCTAATCTGTACACTTTGATGTTTTTATGTTAACAAGTTTTTTCGAAAATCACAAAAGGGTCTAAAATGTCTGTAAATGCGATTTGAAGCTATTTAAAGCACTTTGGTGTTTTTAGGTTAACAAGTTTTTTCGAAAATCACAAAATGGTCTAAAACGTCTACAAATGCGATTTGAAGCTATTCTAAGCACTTTTGTGTTTTTATGTTAACAAGTTTTTTCGAAAATCACAAAATGGTCTAAAATGTCTCCAAATGCGATTTGAAGCTATTCTAAGCACTTTGGTGTTTTTATGGAAACAATTTTTTTCGAAAATCACAAAATGGTCTAAAACGTCTCCAAATGTGATTTGAAGCTATTCTGTACACTTTGATGTTTTTATGTTAGCAAGTTTTTTCGAAAATCACAAAATGGTCTAAAACGTCTACAAATGCGATTTGAAGCTAATCTGTACACTTTGATGTTTTTATGTTAACAAGTTTTTTCGAAAATCACAAAAGGGTCTAAAATGTCTGTAAATGCGATTTGAAGCTATTTAAAGCACTTTGGTGTTTTTAGATTAACAAGTTTTTTCGAAAATCACAAAATGGTCTAAAACGTCTACAAATGCGATTTGAAGCTATTCTAAGCACTTTTGTGTTTTTATGTTAACAAGTTTTTTCGAAAATCACAAAATGGTCTAAAACGTCTCCAAATGCGATTTGAAGCTATTTTAAGCACTTTGGTGTTTTTGTGTTAACAAGTTTTTCGAAAATCACAAAATGGTCTAAAACGTTTCCAAATGCGATTTGAAGCTATTCTGTACACTTTGATGTTTTGTGTGAAAATTTTCTTTCGAAATGCTCAAAATGGTCAAAAACGTTTTTAAATACGATATTAAGCTACTTTGTGCTCTTTGATGTTTTTGTGTGAAATGTTTTATCGAAATGCTCAAAATGGTCTAAAACGGTTTCTAATGTGATTTCAAGCACTTTGATGTTTTTGTGTAACCAAGTTTTTCGAAAATCACAAAATTGTCTAAAACGTCTCCAAATGCGATTTGAAGCTATTCTGTACACTTTGATGTTTTTATGTTAACAAGTTTTTCGAAAATCACAAAATGGTCTAAAACGTCTCCAAATGCGATTTGAAGCTATTCTGTACACTTTGATGTTTTTATGTTAACAAGTTCTTCGAAAATCACAAAATGGTCTAAAACGTCTCTAAATGTGATTTGAAGCTTTTCTGTACACTTTAATGTTTTTATGTTAACAACTTTTTTCGAAAATCACAAAATGGTCTAAAATGTCTCCAAATGCGATTTGAAGCTATTCTAAGCACTTTGATGTTTTTATGTTAACAAGTTTTTTCGAAAATCACAAAATGGTCTAAAACGTCTCCAATAGCGATTTTAAGCTATTCTGTACACTTTGATGTTTTTATGTTAACAAGTTTTTCGAAAATCACAAAATGGTCTAAAACGTCTCCAAATGCGATTTTAAGCTATTCTAAGCACTTTGGTGTTTTTATGTTAACAAGTTTTTTTGAAAATCACAAAATGGTCTAAAACGTCTCTAAATGCGATTTGAAGCTTTTCTGTACACTTTGATGTTTTTATGTTAACAACTTTTTTCGAAAATCACAAAATGGTCTAAAATGTCTCCAAATGCGATTTGAAGCTATTCTAAGCACTTTTGTGTTTTTATGTTAACAAGTTTTTTCGAAAATCTCAAAATGGTCTAAAACGTCTCCAAATGCGATTTGAAGCTATTTTAAGCACTTTGGTGTTTTTGTGTTAACAAGTTTTTCGAAAATCACAAAATGGTCTAAAACGTTTCCAAATGCGATTTGAAGCTATTCTGTACACTTTGATGTTTTGTGTGAAAATTTTCTTTCGAAATGCTCAAAATGGTCAAAAACGTTTTTAAATACGATATTAAGCTACTTTGTGCTCTTTGATGTTTTTGTGTGAAATGTTTTATCGAAATGCTCAAAATGGTCTAAAACGGTTTCTAATGTGATTTCAAGCACTTTGATGTTTTTGTGTAACCAAGTTTTTCGAAAATCACAAAATTATCTAAAACGTCTCCAAATGCGATTTGAAGCTATTCTGTACACTTTGATGTTTTTATGTTAACAAGTTTTTCGAAAATCACAAAATGGTCTAAAACGTCTCCAAATGCGATTTGAAGCTATTCTGTACACTTTGATGTTTTTATGTTAACAAGTTTTTCGAAAATCACAAAATGGTCTAAAACGTCTCTAAATGCGATTTGAAACTTTTCTGTACACTTTGATGTTTTTATGTTAACAACTTTTTTCGAAAATCACAAAATGGTCTAAAATGTCTCCAAATGCGATTTGAAGCTATTCTAAGCACTTTGATGTTTTTATGTTACCAAGTTTTTTCGAAAATCACAAAATGGTCTAAAACGTCTCCAATAGCGATTTTAAGCTATTCTGTACACTTTGATGTTTTTATGTTAACAAGTTTTTCGAAAATCACAAAATGGTCTAAAACGTCTCCAAATGCGATTTTAAGCTATTCTAAGCACTTTGGTGTTTTTATGTTAACAAGTTTTTTTGAAAATCACAAAATGGTCTAAAACGTCTCTAAATGCGATTTGAAGCTTTTCTGTACACTTTGATGTTTTTATGTTAACAACTTTTTTCGAAAATCACAAAATGGTCTAAAATGTCTCCAAATGCGATTTGAAGCTATTCTAAGCACTTTGGTGTTTTTATGGAAACAATTTTTTTCGAAAATCACAAAATGGTCTAAAACGTCTCCAATAGCGATTTGAAGCTTTTCTGTACACTTTGGTGTTTTTATGTTAACAAGTTTTTTCGAAAATCACAAAATGGTCTAAAACGTCTCCAAATGCGATTTGAAGCTAATCTGTACACTTTGATGTTTTTATGTTAACAAGTTTTTTCGAAAATCACAAAATGGTCTAAAACGTTTCCAAATGCGATTTGAAGCTTTTCTTTACACTTTGGTGTTTTTATGTTAACAAGTTTTTTCGAAAATCACAAAATGGTCTAAAACGTCTCCAAATGCGATTTGAAGCTATTCTGTACACTTTGATGTTTTTATGTTAACAAGTTTTTTCGAAGATCACAAAATGGTCTAAAACGTCTACAAATGCAATTTGAAGCTATTCTAAGCACTTTTGTGTTTTTATGTTAACAAGTTTTTTCGAAAATCACAAAATGGTCTAAAACGTCTGCAAATGCGATTTTAAACTATTCTTAGCACATGGGTGTTTTTATTTAAACAAATTTTTTCGAAACTCACAAAATGGTCTAAAACGTCTCCAAATGCGATTTGAAGCTATTTTAAGCACTTTGGTGTTTTTGTGTTAACAAGTTTTTCGAAATGCTCAAAATGGTCTAAAACGTTTTTAAACACGATATTAAGCTATTTTGTGCTCTTTGGTGTTTTTTTGTGAAAAGTTTTAGCAAAATGCTCAAAATGGTCTAAAACGATTTCTAATGTGATTTTAAGCACTTTGATGTTTTTATGTTAACTAGTTTTTTCGAAAATCACAAAATGGTCTAAAACGTCTCCAAATGCGATTTGAAGCTATTTTAAGCACTTAAGTGCTTTTGTGTAACCAAGTTTTTTTGAAAATCACAAAAGGGTCTAAAATGTCTCCAAATGTGATTTGAAGCTATTTTAAGCACTTTGGTGTTTTTGTGTTAACAAGTTTTTCGGAAATCACCAAATTGTCTAAAACGTCTCCAAATGCGATTTGAAGCTATTCTGTACACTTTGATGTTTTTATGTTAACAAGTTTTTTAGAAAATCACAAAATGGTCTAAAACATCTCCAAATGCGATTTAAAGCTATTTTAAGCACTTTGGTGTTTTTATGTTAACAAGTTTTTTCGAAAATCACAAAATGGTCTAAAACGTCTCCAAATGCGATTTGAAGCTATTTTAAGCACTTGGGTGTTTTTGTGTTAACAAGTTTTTCGAAATGCTCAAAATGGTCTAAAACGTTTCCAAATGCGATTTGAAGCTATTCTGTACACTTTGATGTTTTGTGTGAAAATTTTCTGTCGAAATGCTCAAAATGGTCAAAAACGTTTTTAAAAACGATATTAAGCTACTTTGTGCTCTTTGATGTTTTTGTGTGAAATGTTTTATCGAAATGCTCAAAATGGTCTAAAACGGTTTCTAATGTGATTTCAAGCACTTTGATGTTTTTGTGTAACCAAGTTTTTCGAAAATCACAAAATTGTCTAAAACGTCTCCAAATGCGATTTGAAGCTATTCTGTACTCTTTGATGTTTTTATGTTAACAAGTTTTTCGAAAATCACAAAATGGTCTAAAACGTCTCCAAATGCGATTTTAAGCTATTCTAAGCACTTTGGTGTTTTTATGTTAACAAGTTTTTTTGAAATCACAAAATGGTCTAAAACGTCTCTAAATGAGATTTGAAGCTTTTCTGTACATTTTGATGTTTTTATGTTAACAAGTTTTTTCGAAAATCACAAAATGGTCTAAAATGTCTCCAAATGCGATTTGAAGCTATTCTAAGCACTTTGGTGTTTTTATGGAAACAATTTTTTTCGAAAATCACAAAATGGTCTAAAACGTCTCCAAATGTGATTTGAAGCTATTCTGTACACTTTGATGTTTTTATGTTAGCAAGTTTTTTCGAAAATTACAAAATGGTCTAAAACGTCTACAAATGCGATTTGAAGCTAATCTGTACACTTTGATGTTTTTATGTTAACAAGTTTTTTCGAAAATCACAAAAGGGTCTAAAATGTCTGTAAATGCGATTTGAAGCTATTTAAAGCACTTTGGTGTTTTTAGGTTAACAAGTTTTTTCGAAAATCACAAAATGGTCTAAAACGTCTACAAATGCGATTTGAAGCTATTCTAAGCACTTTTGTGTTTTTATGTTAACAAGTTTTTTCGAAAATCACAAAATGGTCTAAAATGTCTCCAAATGCGATTTGAAGCTATTCTAAGCACTTTGGTGTTTTTATGGAAACAATTTTTTTCGAAAATCACAAAATGGTCTAAAACGTCTCCAAATGTGATTTGAAGCTATTCTGTACACTTTGATGTTTTTATGTTAGCAAGTTTTTTCGAAAATCACAAAATGGTCTAAAACGTCTACAAATGCGATTTGAAGCTAATCTGTACACTTTGATGTTTTTATGTTAACAAGTTTTTTCGAAAATCACAAAAGGGTCTAAAATGTCTGTAAATGCGATTTGAAGCTATTTAAAGCACTTTGGTGTTTTTAGATTAACAAGTTTTTTCGAAAATCACAAAATGGTCTAAAACGTCTACAAATGCGATTTGAAGCTATTCTAAGCACTTTTGTGTTTTTATGTTAACAAGTTTTTTCGAAAATCACAAAATGGTCTAAAACGTCTCCAAATGCGATTTGAAGCTATTTTAAGCACTTTGGTGTTTTTGTGTTAACAAGTTTTTCGAAAATCACAAAATGGTCTAAAACGTTTCCAAATGCGATTTGAAGCTATTCTGTACACTTTGATGTTTTGTGTGAAAATTTTCTTTCGAAATGCTCAAAATGGTCAAAAACGTTTTTAAATACGATATTAAGCTACTTTGTGCTCTTTGATGTTTTTGTGTGAAATGTTTTATCGAAATGCTCAAAATGGTCTAAAACGGTTTCTAATGTGATTTCAAGCACTTTGATGTTTTTGTGTAACCAAGTTTTTCGAAAATCACAAAATTGTCTAAAACGTCTCCAAATGCGATTTGAAGCTATTCTGTACACTTTGATGTTTTTATGTTAACAAGTTTTTCGAAAATCACAAAATGGTCTAAAACGTCTCCAAATGCGATTTGAAGCTATTCTGTACACTTTGATGTTTTTATGTTAACAAGTTCTTCGAAAATCACAAAATGGTCTAAAACGTCTCTAAATGTGATTTGAAGCTTTTCTGTACACTTTAATGTTTTTATGTTAACAACTTTTTTCGAAAATCACAAAATGGTCTAAAATGTCTCCAAATGCGATTTGAAGCTATTCTAAGCACTTTGATGTTTTTATGTTAACAAGTTTTTTCGAAAATCACAAAATGGTCTAAAACGTCTCCAATAGCGATTTTAAGCTATTCTGTACACTTTGATGTTTTTATGTTAACAAGTTTTTCGAAAATCACAAAATGGTCTAAAACGTCTCCAAATGCGATTTTAAGCTATTCTAAGCACTTTGGTGTTTTTATGTTAACAAGTTTTTTTGAAAATCACAAAATGGTCTAAAACGTCTCTAAATGCGATTTGAAGCTTTTCTGTACACTTTGATGTTTTTATGTTAACAACTTTTTTCGAAAATCACAAAATGGTCTAAAATGTCTCCAAATGCGATTTGAAGCTATTCTAAGCACTTTTGTGTTTTTATGTTAACAAGTTTTTTCGAAAATCACAAAATGGTCTAAAACGTCTCCAAATGCGATTTGAAGCTATTTTAAGCACTTTGGTGTTTTTGTGTTAACAAGTTTTTCGAAAATCACAAAATGGTCTAAAACGTTTCCAAATGCGATTTGAAGCTATTCTGTACACTTTGATGTTTTGTGTGAAAATTTTCTTTCGAAATGCTCAAAATGGTCAAAAACGTTTTTAAATACGATATTAAGCTACTTTGTGCTCTTTGATGTTTTTGTGTGAAATGTTTTATCGAAATGCTCAAAATGGTCTAAAACGGTTTCTAATGTGATTTCAAGCACTTTGATGTTTTTGTGTAACCAAGTTTTTCGAAAATCACAAAATTATCTAAAACGTCTCCAAATGCGATTTGAAGCTATTCTGTACACTTTGATGTTTTTATGTTAACAAGTTTTTCGAAAATCACAAAATGGTCTAAAACGTCTCCAAATGCGATTTGAAGCTATTCTGTACACTTTGATGTTTTTATGTTAACAAGTTTTTCGAAAATCACAAAATGGTCTAAAACGTCTCTAAATGCGATTTGAAACTTTTCTGTACACTTTGATGTTTTTATGTTAACAACTTTTTTCGAAAATCACAAAATGGTCTAAAATGTCTCCAAATGCGATTTGAAGCTATTCTAAGCACTTTGATGTTTTTATGTTACCAAGTTTTTTCGAAAATCACAAAATGGTCTAAAACGTCTCCAATAGCGATTTTAAGCTATTCTGTACACTTTGATGTTTTTATGTTAACAAGTTTTTCGAAAATCACAAAATGGTCTAAAACTTCTCCAAATGCGATTTTAAGCTATTCTAAGCACTTTGGTGTTTTTATGTTAACAAGTTTTTTTGAAAATCACAAAATGGTCTAAAACGTCTCTAAATGCGATTTGAAGCTTTTCTGTACACTTTGATGTTTTTATGTTAACAACTTTTTTCGAAAATCACAAAATGGTCTAAAATGTCTCCAAATGCGATTTGAAGCTATTCTAAGCACTTTGGTGTTTTTATGGAAACAATTTTTTTCGAAAATCACAAAATGGTCTAAAACGTCTCCAATAGCGATTTGAAGCTTTTCTGTACACTTTGGTGTTTTTATGTTAACAAGTTTTTTCGAAAATCACAAAATGGTCTAAAACGTCTCCAAATGCGATTTGAAGCTAATCTGTACACTTTGATGTTTTTATGTTAACAAGTTTTTTCGAAAATCACAAAATGGTCTAAAACGTTTCCAAATGCGATTTGAAGCTTTTCTTTACACTTTGGTGTTTTTATGTTAACAAGTTTTTTCGAAAATCACAAAATGGTCTAAAACGTCTCCAAATGCGATTTGAAGCTATTCTGTACACTTTGATGTTTTTATGTTAACAAGTTTTTTCGAAGATCACAAAATGGTCTAAAACGTCTACAAATGCAATTTGAAGCTATTCTAAGCACTTTTGTGTTTTTATGTTAACAAGTTTTTTCGAAAATCACAAAATGGTCTAAAACGTCTGCAAATGCGATTTTAAACTATTCTTAGCACATGGGTGTTTTTATTTAAACAAATTTTTTCGAAACTCACAAAATGGTCTAAAACGTCTCCAAATGCGATTTGAAGCTATTTTAAGCACTTTGGTGTTTTTGTGTTAACAAGTTTTTCGAAATGCTCAAAATGGTCTAAAACGTTTTTAAACACGATATTAAGCTATTTTGTGCTCTTTGGTGTTTTTTTGTGAAAAGTTTTAGCAAAATGCTCAAAATGGTCTAAAACGATTTCTAATGTGATTTTAAGCACTTTGATGTTTTTATGTTAACTAGTTTTTTCGAAAATCACAAAATGGTCTAAAACGTCTCCAAATGCGATTTGAAGCTATTTTAAGCACTTAAGTGCTTTTGTGTAACCAAGTTTTTTTGAAAATCACAAAAGGGTCTAAAATGTCTCCAAATGTGATTTGAAGCTATTTTAAGCACTTTGGTGTTTTTGTGTTAACAAGTTTTTCGGAAATCACCAAATTGTCTAAAACGTCTCCAAATGCGATTTGAAGCTATTCTGTACACTTTGATGTTTTTATGTTAACAAGTTTTTTAGAAAATCACAAAATGGTCTAAAACATCTCCAAATGCGATTTAAAGCTATTTTAAGCACTTTGGTGTTTTTATGTTAACAAGTTTTTTCGAAAATCACAAAATGGTCTAAAACGTCTCCAAATGCGATTTGAAGCTATTTTAAGCACTTTGGTGTTTTTGTGTTAACAAGTTTTTCGAAATGCTCAAAATGGTCTAAAACGTTTCCAAATGCGATTTGAAGCTATTCTGTACACTTTGATGTTTTGTGTGAAAATTTTCTGTCGAAATGCTCAAAATGGTCAAAAACGTTTTTAAATACGATATTAAGCTACTTTGTGCTCTTTGATGTTTTTGTGTGAAATGTTTTATCGAAATGCTCAAAATGGTCTAAAACGGTTTCTAATGTGATTTCAAGCACTTTGATGTTTTTGTGTAACCAAGTTTTTCGAAAATCACAAAATTGTCTAAAACGTCTCCAAATGCGATTTGAAGCTATTCTGTACTCTTTGATGTTTTTATGTTAACAAGTTTTTCGAAAATCACAAAATGGTCTAAAACGTCTCCAAATGCGATTTTAAGCTATTCTAAGCACTTTGGTGTTTTTATGTTAACAAGTTTTTTTGAAATCACAAAATGGTCTAAAACGTCTCTAAATGAGATTTGAAGCTTTTCTGTACATTTTGATGTTTTTATGTTAACAAGTTTTTTCGAAAATCACAAAATGGTCTAAAATGTCTCCAAATGCGATTTGAAGCTATTCTAAGCACTTTGGTGTTTTTATGGAAACAATTTTTTTCGAAAATCACAAAATTGTCTAAAACGTCTCCAAATGCGATTTGAAGCTATTCTGTACACTTTGATGTTTTTATGTTAACAAGTTTTTCGAAAATCACAAAATGGTCTAAAACGTCTCCAAATGCGATTTGAAGCTATTCTGTAAACTTTGATGTTTTTATGTTAACAAGTTTTTTCGAAAATCACAAAATGGTCTAAAACGTCTCTAAATGCGATTTGAAGCTTTTCTGTACACTTTGATGTTTTTATGTTAACAACTTTTTTCGAAAATCACAAAAGGGTCTAAAATGTCTGTAAATGCGATTTGAAGCTATTCTAAGCACTTTGATGTTTTTATGTTACCAAGTTTTTTCGAAAATCACAAAATGGTCTAAAACGTCTACAAATGCGATTTGAAGCTATTCTAAGCACTTTTGTGTTTTTATGTTAACAAGTTTTTTCGAAAATCACAAAATGGTCTAAAATGTCTCCAAATGCGATTTGAAGCTATTCTAAGCACTTTGGTGTTTTTATGGAAACAATTTTTTTCGAAAACCACAAAATCGTCTAAAACGTCTCCAAATGTGATTTGAAGCTATTCTGTACACTTTGATGTTTTTATGTTAGCAAGTTTTTTCGAAAATCACAAAATGGTCTAAAACGTCTACAAATGCGATTTGAAGCTAATCTGTACACTTTGATGTTTTTATGTTAACAAGTTTTTTCGAAAATCACAAAAGGGTCTAAAATGTCTGTAAATGCGATTTGAAGCTATTTAAAGCACTTTGGTGTTTTTAGATTAACAAGTTTTTTCGAAAATCACAAAATGGTCTAAAACGTCTACAAATGCGATTTGAAGCTATTCTAAGCACTTTTGTGTTTTTATGTTAACAAGTTTTTTCGAAAATCACAAAATGGTCTAAAACGTCTCCAAATGCGATTTGAAGCTATTTTAAGCACTTTGGTGTTTTTGTGTTAACAAGTTTTTCGAAAATCACAAAATGGTCTAAAACGTTTCCAAATGCGATTTGAAGCTATTCTGTACACTTTGATGTTTTGTGTGAAAATTTTCTTTCGAAATGCTCAAAATGGTCAAAAACGTTTTTAAATACGATATTAAGCTACTTTGTGCTCTTTGATGTTTTTGTGTGAAATGTTTTATCGAAATGCTCAAAATGGTCTAAAACGGTTTCTAATGTGATTTCAAGCACTTTGATGTTTTTGTGTAACCAAGTTTTTCGAAAATCACAAAATTGTCTAAAACGTCTCCAAATGCGATTTGAAGCTATTCTGTACACTTTGATGTTTTTATGTTAACAAGTTTTTCGAAAATCACAAAATGGTCTAAAACGTCTCCAAATGCGATTTGAAGCTATTCTGTACACTTTGATGTTTTTATGTTAACAAGTTTTTCGAAAATCACAAAATGGTCTAAAACGTCTCTAAATGCGATTTGAAGCTTTTCTGTACACTTTAATGTTTTTATGTTAACTTTTTTCGAAAATCACAAAATGGTCTAAATTTTCTCCAAATGCGATTTGAAGCTATTCTAAGCACTTTGATGTTTTTATGTTAACAAGTTTTTTCGAAAATCACAAAAT
This sequence comes from Antedon mediterranea, assembly GCF_964355755.1. Lineage (NCBI taxonomy): Eukaryota > Metazoa > Echinodermata > Crinoidea > Comatulida > Antedonidae > Antedon > Antedon mediterranea. The sequence continues at coordinate 9,152,270 of NC_092679.1, read as the reverse complement.
GGTCTAAAACGTCTCCAATAGCGATTTTAAGCTATTCTGTACACTTTGATGTTTTTATGTTAACAAGTTTTTCGAAAATCACAAAATGGTCTAAAACGTCTCCAAATGCGATTTTAAGCTATTCTAAGCACTTTGGTGTTTTTATGTTAACAAGTTTTTTTGAAAATCACAAAATGGTCTAAAACGTCTCTAAATGCGATTTGAAGCTTTTCTGTACACTTTGATGTTTTTATGTTAACAACTTTTTTCGAAAATCACAAAATGGTCTAAAATGTCTCCAAATGCGATTTGAAGCTATTCTAAGCACTTTGGTGTTTTTATGGAAACAATTTTTTTCGAAAATCACAAAATGGTCTAAAACGTCTCCAATAGCGATTTGAAGCTTTTCTGTACACTTTGGTGTTTTTATGTTAACAAGTTTTTTCGAAAATCACAAAATGGTCTAAAACGTCTCCAAATGCGATTTGAAGCTAATCTGTACACTTTGATGTTTTTATGTTAACAAGTTTTTTCGAAAATCACAAAAGGGTCTAAAATGTCTGTAAATGCGATTTGAAGCTATTTAAAGCACTTTGGTGTTTTTAGGTTAACAAGTTTTTTCGAAAATCACAAAATGGTCTAAAACGTCTACAAATGCGATTTGAAGCTATTCTAAGCACTTTGGTGTTTTTATGTTAACAAGTTTTTTTGAAAATCACAAAATGGTCTAAAACGTCTCTAAATGCGATTTGAAGCTTTTCTGTACACTTTAATGTTTTTATGTTTAACAACTTTTTTCGAAAATCACAAAATGGTCTAAAATGTCTCCAAATGCGATTTGAAGCTATTCTAAGCACTTTGGTGTTTTTATGGAAACAATTTTTTTCGAAAATCACAAAATGGTCTAAAACGTCTCCAATAGCGATTTGAAGCTTTTCTGTACACTTTGGTGTTTTTATGTTAACAAGTTTTTTCGAAAATCACAAAATGGTCTAAAACGTCTCCAAATGCGATTTGAAGCTAATCTGTACACTTTGATGTTTTTATGTTAACAAGTTTTTTCGAAAATCACAAAATGGTCTAAAACGTTTCCAAATGCGATTTGAAGCTATTCTGTACACTTTGATGTTTTGTGTGAAAATTTTCTGTCGAAATGCTCAAAATGGTCAAAAACGTTTTTAAATACGATATTAAGCTACTTTGTGCTCTTTGATGTTTTTGTGTGAAATGTTTTATCGAAATGCTCAAAATGGTCTAAAACGGTTTCTAATGTGATTTCAAGCACTTTGATGTTTTTGTGTAACCAAGTTTTTCGAAAATCACAAAATTGTCTAAAACGTCTCCAAATGCGATTTGAAGCTATTCTGTACACTTTGATGTTTTTATGTTAACAAGTTTTTTTGAAAATCACAAAATGGTCTAAAACGTCTCTAAATGCAATTTTAAGCTTTTCTGTACACTTTAATGTTTTTATGTTTAACAACTTTTTTCGAAAATCACAAAATGGTCTAAAATGTCTCCAAATGCGATTTGAAGCTATTCTAAGCACTTTGGTGTTTTTATGGAAACAATTTTTTTCGAAAATCACAAAATGGTCTAAAACGTCTCCAATAGCGATTTGAAGCTTTTCTGTACACTTTGGTGTTTTTATGTTAACAAGTTTTTTCGAAAATCACAAAATGGTCTAAAACGTCTCCAAATGCGATTTGAAGCTATTCTGTACACTTTGATGTTTTTATGTTAACAAGTTTTTTCGAAAATCACAAAATGGTCTAAAACGTCTACAAATGCGATTTGAAGCTATTCTGTACACTTTGATGCTTTTATGTTAACAAGTTTTTTCGAAAATCACAAAATGGTCTAAAACGTTTCCAAATGCGATTTGAAGCTATTCTGTACACTTTGATGTTTTGTGTGAAAATTTTCTGTCGAAATGCTCAAAATGGTCAAAAACGTTTTTAAATACGATATTAAGCTACTTTGTGCTCTTTGATGTTTTTGTGTGAAATGTTTTATCGAAATGCTCAAAATGGTCTAAAACGGTTTCTAATGTGATTTCAAGCACTTTGATGTTTTTGTGTAACCAAGTTTTTTGAAAATCACAAAATTGTCTAAAACGTCTCCAAATGCGATTTGAAGCTATTCTAAGCACTTTGGTGTTTTTATGTTAACAAGTTTTTTTGAAAATCACAAAATGGTCTAAAACGTCTCTAAATGCGATTTGAAGCTTTTCTGTACAATTTGATGTTTTTATGTTAACAACTTTTTTCGAAAATCACAAAATGGTCTAAAACGTCTACAAATGCGATTTGAAGCTATTCTGTACACTTTGATGCTTTTATGTTAACAAGTTTTTTCGAAAATCACAAAATGGTCTAAAACGTTTCCAAATGCGATTTGAAGCTATTCTGTACACTTTGATGTTTTGTGTGAAAATTTTCTGTCGAAATGCTCAAAATGGTCAAAAACGTTTTTAAATACGATATTAAGCTACTTTGTGCTCTTTGATGTTTTTGTGTGAAATGTTTTATCGAAATGCTCAAAATGGTCTAAAACGGTTTCTAATGTGATTTCAAGCACTTTGATGTTTTTGTGTAACCAAGTTTTTTGAAAATCACAAAATTGTCTAAAACGTCTCCAAATGCGATTTGAAGCTATTCTAAGCACTTTGGTGTTTTTATGTTAACAAGTTTTTTTGAAAATCACAAAATGGTCTAAAACGTCTCTAAATGCGATTTGAAGCTTTTCTGTACAATTTGATGTTTTTATGTTAACAACTTTTTTCGAAAATCACAAAATGGTCTAAAATGTCTCCAAATGCGATTTGAAGCTATTCTAAGCACTTTGGTGTTTTTATGTTAACAAGTTTTTTCGAAAATCACAAAATGGTCTAAAACGTCTCCAAATGCGATTTGAAGCTATTCTGTACACTTTGATGTTTTTATGTTAACAAGTTTTTTCGAAAATCACAAAATGGTCTAAAACGTCTACAAATGCGATTTGAAGCTATACTGTACACTTTGATGCTTTTATGTTAACAAGTTTTTTCAAAAATCACAAAATGGTCTAAAACGTTTCCAAATGCGATTTGAAGCTATTCTGTACACTTTGATGTTTTGTGTGAAAATTTTCTGTCGAAATGCTCAAAATGGTCAAAAACGTTTTTAAATACGATATTAAGCTACTTTGTGCTCTTTGATGTTTTTGTGTGAAATGTTTTATCGAAATGCTCAAAATGGTCTAAAACGGTTTCTAATGTGATTTCAAGCACTTTGATGTTTTTGTGTAACCAAGTTTTTCGAAAATCACAAAATTGTCTAAAACGTCTCCAAATGCGATTTGAAGCTATTCTGTACACTTTGATGTTTTTATGTTAACAAGTTTTTCGAAAATCATAAAATGGTCTAAAACGTCTCCAAATGCGATTTTAAGCTATTCTAAGCACTTTGGTGTTTTTATGTTAACAAGTTTTTTTGAAAATCACAAAATGGTCTAAAACGTCTCTAAATGCGATTTGAAGCTTTTCTGTACACTTTGATGTTTTTATGTTAACAACTTTTTTCGAAAATCACAAAATGGTCTAAAATGTCTCCAAATGCGATTTGAAGCTATTCTAAGCACTTTGATGTTTTTATGTTAACAAGTTTTTTCGAAAATCACAAAATGGTCTAAAACGTCTCCAATAGCGATTTTAAGCTATTCTGTACACTTTGATGTTTTTATGTTAACAACTTTTTTCGAAAATCACAAAATGGTCTAAAATGTCTCCAAATGCGATTTGAAGCTATTCTAAGCACTTTGGTGTTTTTATGGAAACAATTTTTTTCAAAAATCACAAAATGGTCTAAAACGTCTCCAATAGCGATTTGAAGCTTTTCTTTACACTTTGGTGTTTTTATGTTAACAAGTTTTTTCGAAAATCACAAAATGGTCTAAAACGTCTCCAAATGCGATTTGAAGCTATTCTGTACACTTTGATGTTTTTATGTTAACAAGTTTTTTCGAAAATCACAAAATGGTCTAAAACGTCTACAAATGCAATTTGAAGCTATTCTAAGCACTTTTGTGTTTTTATGTTAACAAGTTTTTTCGAAAATCACAAAATGGTCTAAAACGTCTGCAAATGCGATTTTAAACTATTCTTAGCACATGGGTGTTTTTATTTAAACAAATTTTTTCGAAACTCACAAAATGGTCTAAAACGTCTCCAAATGCGATTTGAAGCTATTTTAAGCACTTTGGTGTTTTTGTGTTAACAAGTTTTTCGAAATGCTCAAAATGGTCTAAAACGTTTTTAAACACGATATTAAGCTATTTTGTACTCTTTGATGTTTTTTTGTGAAAAGTTTTAGCAAAATGCTCAAAATGGTCTAAAACGATTTCTAATGTGATTTTAAGCACTTTGATGTTTTTATGTTAACTAGTTTTTTCGAAAATCACAAAATGGTCTAAAACGTCTCCAAATGCGATTTGAAGCTATTTTAAGCACTTAGGTGCTTTTGTGTAACCAAGTTTTTTTTGAAAATCACAAAAGGGTCTAAAATGTCTCCAAATGTGATTTGAAGCTATTTTAAGCACTTTGGTGTTTTTGTGTTAACAAGTTTTTCGAAAATCACAAAATTGTCTAAAACGTCTCCAAATGCGATTTGAAGCTATTCTGTACACTTTGATGTTTTTATGTTAACAAGTTTTTTAGAAAATCACAAAATGGTCTAAAACATCTCCAAATGCGATTTAAAGCTATTCTGTACACTTTGGTGTTTTTATGTTAACAAGTTTTTTCGAAAATCACAAAATGGTCTAAAACATCTCCAAATGCGATTTAAAGCTATTTTAAGCACTTTTGTGTTTTTGTGTAACCAAGTTTTTTCGAAAATCACAAAAGGGTCTAAAATGTCTGTAAATGCGATTTGAAGCTATTTAAAGCACTTTGGTGTTTTTAGGTTAACAGGTTTTTTCGAAAATCACAAAATGGTCTAAAACGTCTACAAATGCGATTTGAAGCTATTCTAAGCACTTTGGTGTTTTTATGTTAACAAGTTTTTTTGAAAATCACAAAATGGTCTAAAACGTCTCTAAATGCGATTTGAAGCTTTTCTGTACACTTTAATGTTTTTATGTTTAACAACTTTTTTCGAAAATCACAAAATGGTCTAAAATGTCTCCAAATGCGATTTGAAGCTATTCTAAGCACTTTGGTGTTTTTATGGAAACAATTTTTTTCGAAAATCACAAAATGGTCTAAAACGTCTCCAATAGCGATTTGAAGCTTTTCTGTACACTTTGGTGTTTTTATGTTAACAAGTTTTTTCGAAAATCACAAAATGGTCTAAAACGTCTCCAAATGCGATTTGAAGCTAATCTGTACACTTTGATGTTTTTATGTTAACAAGTTTTTTCGAAAATCACAAAATGGTCTAAAACGTTTCCAAATGCGATTTGAAGCTATTCTGTACACTTTGATGTTTTGTGTGAAAATTTTCTGTCGAAATGCTCAAAATGGTCAAAAACGTTTTTAAATACGATATTAAGCTACTTTGTGCTCTTTGATGTTTTTGTGTGAAATGTTTTATCGAAATGCTCAAAATGGTCTAAAACGGTTTCTAATGTGATTTCAAGCACTTTGATGTTTTTGTGTAACCAAGTTTTTCGAAAATCACAAAATTGTCTAAAACGTCTCCAAATGCGATTTGAAGCTATTCTGTACACTTTGATGTTTTTATGTTAACAAGTTTTTTTGAAAATCACAAAATGGTCTAAAACGTCTCTAAATGCAATTTTAAGCTTTTCTGTACACTTTAATGTTTTTATGTTTAACAACTTTTTTCGAAAATCACAAAATGGTCTAAAATGTCTCCAAATGCGATTTGAAGCTATTCTAAGCACTTTGGTGTTTTTATGGAAACAATTTTTTTCGAAAATCACAAAATGGTCTAAAACGTCTCCAATAGCGATTTGAAGCTTTTCTGTACACTTTGGTGTTTTTATGTTAACAAGTTTTTTCGAAAATCACAAAATGGTCTAAAACGTCTCCAAATGCGATTTGAAGCTATTCTGTACACTTTGATGTTTTTATGTTAACAAGTTTTTTCGAAAATCACAAAATGGTCTAAAACGTCTACAAATGCGATTTGAAGCTATTCTGTACACTTTGATGCTTTTATGTTAACAAGTTTTTTCGAAAATCACAAAATGGTCTAAAACGTTTCCAAATGCGATTTGAAGCTATTCTGTACACTTTGATGTTTTGTGTGAAAATTTTCTGTCGAAATGCTCAAAATGGTCAAAAACGTTTTTAAATACGATATTAAGCTACTTTGTGCTCTTTGATGTTTTTGTGTGAAATGTTTTATCGAAATGCTCAAAATGGTCTAAAACGGTTTCTAATGTGATTTCAAGCACTTTGATGTTTTTGTGAAACCAAGTTTTTTGAAAATCACAAAATTGTCTAAAACGTCTCCAAATGCGATTTGAAGCTATTCTAAGCACTTTGGTGTTTTTATGTTAACAAGTTTTTTTGAAAATCACAAAATGGTCTAAAACGTCTCTAAATGCGATTTGAAGCTTTTCTGTACAATTTGATGTTTTTATGTTAACAACTTTTTTCGAAAATCACAAAATGGTCTAAAACGTCTACAAATGCGATTTGAAGCTATTCTGTACACTTTGATGCTTTTATGTTAACAAGTTTTTTCGAAAATCACAAAATGGTCTAAAACGTTTCCAAATGCGATTTGAAGCTATTCTGTACACTTTGATGTTTTGTGTGAAAATTTTCTGTCGAAATGCTCAAAATGGTCAAAAACGTTTTTAAATACGATATTAAGCTACTTTGTGCTCTTTGATGTTTTTGTGTGAAATGTTTTATCGAAATGCTCAAAATGGTCTAAAACGGTTTCTAATGTGATTTCAAGCACTTTGATGTTTTTGTGTAACCAAGTTTTTTGAAAATCACAAAATTGTCTAAAACGTCTCCAAATGCGATTTGAAGCTATTCTAAGCACTTTGGTGTTTTTATGTTAACAAGTTTTTTTGAAAATCACAAAATGGTCTAAAACGTCTCTAAATGCGATTTGAAGCTTTTCTGTACAATTTGATGTTTTTATGTTAACAACTTTTTTCGAAAATCACAAAATGGTCTAAAATGTCTCCAAATGCGATTTGAAGCTATTCTAAGCACTTTGGTGTTTTTATGTTAACAAGTTTTTTCGAAAATCACAAAATGGTCTAAAACGTCTCCAAATGCGATTTGAAGCTATTCTGTACACTTTGATGTTTTTATGTTAACAAGTTTTTTCGAAAATCACAAAATGGTCTAAAACGTCTACAAATGCGATTTGAAGCTATTCTGTACACTTTGATGTTTTTATGTTAGCAAGTTTTTTCGAAAATCACAAAATGGTCTAAAACGTCTACAAATGCGATTTGTAGCTAATCTGTACACTTTGATGTTTTTATGTTAACAAGTTTTTTCGAAAATCACAAAAGGGTCTAAAATGTCTGTAAATGCGATTTGAAGCTATTTAAAGCACTTTGGTGTTTTTAGGTTAACAAGTTTTTTCGAAAATCACAAAATGGTCTAAAACGTCTACAAATGCGATTTGAAGCTATTCTAAGCACTTTTGTGTTTTTGTGTTAACAAGTTTTTCGAAAATCACAAAATGGTCTAAAACGTTTCCAAATGCGATTTGAAGCTATTCTGTACACTTTGATGTTTTGTGTGAAAATTTTCTTTCGAAATGCTCAAAATGGTCAAAAACGTTTTTAAATACGATATTAAGCTACTTTGTGCTCTTTGATGTTTTTGTGTGAAATGTTTTATCGAAATGCTCAAAATGGTCTAAAACGGTTTCTAATGTGATTTCAAGCACTTTGATGTTTTTGTGTAACCAAGTTTTTCGAAAATCACAAAATTGTCTAAAACGTCTCCAAATGCGATTTGAAGCTATTCTGTACACTTTGATGTTTTTATGTTAACAAGTTTTTCGAAAATCACAAAATGGTCTAAAACGTCTCCAAATGCGATTTGAAGCTATTCTGTACACTTTGATGTTTTTATGTTAACAAGTTTTTCGAAAATCACAAAATGGTCTAAAACGTCTCTAAATGCGATTTGAAGCTTTTCTGTACACTTTAATGTTTTTATGTTAACAACTTTTTTCGAAAATCACAAAATGGTCTAAAATGTCTCCAAATGCGATTTGAAGCTATTCTAAGCACTTTGATGTTTTTATGTTAACAAGTTTTTTCGAAAATCACAAAATGGTCTAAAACGTCTACAAATGCGATTTGAAGCTATTCTAAGCACTTTTGTGTTTTTATGTTAACAAGTTTTTTTGAAAATCACAAAATGGTCTAAAACGTTTCAAAATGCGATTTGAAGCTTTTCTTTACACTTTGGTGTTTTTATGTTAACAAGTTTTTTCGAAAATCACAAAATGGTCTAAAACGTCTCCAAATGCGATTTGAAGCTATTCTGTACACTTTGATGTTTTTATGTTAACAAGTTTTTTCGAAGATCACAAAATGGTCTAAAACGTCTACAAATGCAATTTGAAGCTATTCTAAGCACTTTTGTGTTTTTATGTTAACAAGTTTTTTTCGAAAATCACAAAATGGTCTAAAACGTCTGCAAATGCGATTTTAAACTATTCTTAGCACATTGGTGTTTTTATTTAAACAAATTTTTTCGAAACTCACAAAATGGTCTAAAACGTCTCCAAATGCGATTTGAAGCTATTTTAAGCACTTTGGTGTTTTTGTGTTAACAAGTTTTTCGAAATGCTCAAAATGGTCTAAAACGTTTTTAAACACGATATTAAGCTATTTTGTGCTCTTTGATGTTTTTTTGTGAAAAGTTTTAGCAAAATGCTCAAAATGGTCTAAAACGATTTCTAATGTGATTTTAAGCACTTTGATGTTTTTATGTTAACTAGTTTTTTCGAAAATCACAAAATGGTCTAAAACGTCTCCAAATGCGATTTGAAGCTATTTTAAGCACTTAGGTGCTTTTGTGTAACCAAGTTTTTTTGAAAATCACAAAAGGGTCTAAAATGTCTCCAAATGTGATTTGAAGCTATTTTAAGCACTTTGGTGTTTTTGTGTTAACAAGTTTTTCGGAAATCACAAAATTGTCTAAAACGTCTCCAAATGCGATTTGAAGCTATTCTGTACACTTTGATGTTTTTATGTTAACAAGTTTTTTAGAAAATCACAAAATGGTCTAAAACATCTCCAAATGCGATTTAAAGCTATTTTAAGCACTTTTGTGTTTTTATGTTAACAAGTTTTTTCGAAAATCACAAAATGGTCTAAAACGTCTCCAAATGCGATTTGAAGCTATTTTAAGCACTTTGGTGTTTTTGTGTTAACAAGTTTTTCGAAATGCTCAAAATGGTCTAAAACGTTTCCAAATGCGATTTGAAGCTATTCTGTACACTTTGATGTTTTGTGTGAAAATTTTCTGTCGAAATGCTCAAAATGGTCAAAAACGTTTTTAAATACGATATTAAGCTACTTTGTGCTCTTTGATGTTTTTGTGTGAAATGTTTTATCGAAATGCTCAAAATGGTCTAAAACGGTTTCTAATGTGATTTCAAGCACTTTGATGTTTTTGTGTAACCAAGTTTTTCGAAAATCACAAAATTGTCTAAAACGTCTCCAAATGCGATTTGAAGCTATTCTGTACTCTTTGATGTTTTTATGTTAACAAGTTTTTCGAAAATCACAAAATGGTCTAAAACGTCTCCAAATGCGATTTTAAGCTATTCTAAGCACTTTGGTGTTTTTATGTTAACAAGTTTTTTTGAAATCACAAAATGGTCTAAAACGTCTCTAAATGAGATTTGAAGCTTTTCTGTACATTTTGATGTTTTTATGTTAACAAGTTTTTTCGAAAATCACAAAATGGTCTAAAATGTCTCCAAATGCGATTTGAAGCTATTCTAAGCACTTTGGTGTTTTTATGGAAACAATTTTTTTCGAAAATCACAAAATGGTCTAAAACGTCTCCAAATGTGATTTGAAGCTATTCTGTACACTTTGATGTTTTTATGTTAGCAAGTTTTTTCGAAAATCACAAAATGGTCTAAAACGTCTACAAATGCGATTTGAAGCTAATCTGTACACTTTGATTTTTTTATGTTAACAAGTTTTTTCGAAAATCACAAAATGGTCTAAAACGTTTCCAAATGCGATTTGAAGCTATTCTGTACACTTTGATGTTTTGTGTGAAAATTTTCTGTCGAAATGCTCAAAATGGTCAAAAACGTTTTTAAATACGATATTAAGCTACTTTGTGCTCTTTGATGTTTTTGTGTGAAATGTTTTATCGAAATGCTCAAAATGGTCTAAAACGGTTTCTAATGTGATTTCAAGCACTTTGATGTTTTTGTGTAACCAAGTTTTTCGAAAATCACAAAATTGTCTAAAACGTCTCCAAATGCGATTTGAAGCTATTCTGTACACTTTGATGTTTTTATGTTAACAAGTTTTTCGAAAATCACAAAATGGTCTAAAACGTCTCCAAATGCGATTTGAAGCTATTCTGTACACTTTGATGTTTTTATGTTAACAAGTTTTTCGAAAATCACAAAATGGTCTAAAACGTCTCTAAATGCGATTTGAAGCTTTTCTGTACACTTTAATGTTTTTATGTTAACAACTTTTTTCGAAAATCACAAAATGGTCTAAATTTTCTCCAAATGCGATTTGAAGCTATTCTAAGCACTTTGATGTTTTTATGTTAACAAGTTTTTTCGAAAATCACAAAATGGTCTAAAACGTCTCCAATAGCGATTTTAAGCTATTCTGTACACTTTGATGTTTTTATGTTAACAAGTTTTTCGAAAATCACAAAATGGTCTAAAACGTCTCCAAATGCGATTTTAAGCTATTCTAAGCACTTTGGTGTTTTTATGTTAACAAGTTTTTTTGAAAATCACAAAATGGTCTAAAACGTCTCTAAATGCGATTTGAAGCTTTTCTGTACACTTTGATGTTTTTATGTTAACAACTTTTTTCGAAAATCACAAAATGGTCTAAAATGTCTCCAAATGCGATTTGAAGCTATTCTAAGCACTTTGGTGTTTTTATGGAAACAATTTTTTTCGAAAATCACAAAATGGTCTAAAACGTCTCCAATAGCGATTTGAAGCTTTTCTGTACACTTTGGTGTTTTTATGTTAACAAGTTTTTTCGAAAATCACAAAATGGTCTAAAACGTCTCCAAATGCGATTTGAAGCTTTTCTTTACACTTTGGTGTTTTTATGTTAACAAGTTTTTTCGAAAATCACAAAATGGTCTAAAACGTCTCCAAATGCGATTTGAAGCTATTCTGTACACTTTGATGTTTTTATGTTAACAAGTTTTTTCGAAGATCACAAAATGGTCTAAAACGTCTACAAATGCAATTTGAAGCTATTCTAAGCACTTTTGTGTTTTTATGTTAACAAGTTTTTTTCGAAAATCACAAAATGGTCTAAAACGTCTGCAAATGCGATTTTAAACTATTCTTAGCACATTGGTGTTTTTATTTAAACAAATTTTTTCGAAACTCACAAAATGGTCTAAAACGTCTCCAAATGCGATTTGAAGCTATTTTAAGCACTTTGGTGTTTTTGTGTTAACAAGTTTTTCGAAATGCTCAAAATGGTCTAAAACGTTTCCAAATGCGATTTGAAGCTATTCTGTACACTTTGATGTTTTGTGTGAAAATTTTCTGTCGAAATGCTCAAAATGGTCAAAAACGTTTTTAAATACGATATTAAGCTACTTTGTGCTCTTTGATGTTTTTGTGTGAAATGTTTTATCGAAATGCTCAAAATGGTCTAAAACGGTTTCTAATGTGATTTCAAGCACTTTGATGTTTTTGTGTAACCAAGTTTTTCGAAAATCACAAAATTGTCTAAAACGTCTCCAAATGCGATTTGAAGCTATTCTGTACACTTTGATGTTTTTATGTTAACAAGTTTTTCGAAAATCACAAAATGGTCTAAAACGTCTCCAAATGCGATTTTAAGCTATTCTAAGCACTTTGGTGTTTTTATGTTAACAAGTTTTTTTGAAAATCACAAAATGGTCTAAAACGTCTCTAAATGCGATTTGAAGCTTTTCTGTACACTTTGGTGTTTTTATGGAAACAATTTTTTTCGAAAATCACAAAATGGTCTAAAATGTCTCCAAATGCGATTTGAAGCTATTCTAAGCACTTTGATGTTTTTATGTTAACAAGTTTTTTCGAAAATCACAAAATGGTCTAAAACGTCTCCAATAGCGATTTTAAGCTATTCTGTACACTTTGATGTTTTTATGTTAACAACTTTTTTCGAAAATCACAAAATGGTCTAAAATGTCTCCAAATGCGATTTGAAGCTATTCTAAGCACTTTGGTGTTTTTATGGAAACAATTTTTTTCGAAAATCACAAAATGGTCTAAAACGTCTCCAATAGCAATTTGAAGCTTTTCTTTACACTTTGGTGTTTTTATGTTAACAAGTTTTTTCGAAAATCACAAAATGATCTAAAACGTCTCCAAATGCGATTTGAAGCTATTCTGTACACTTTGATGTTTTTATGTTAACAAGTTTTTTCGAAAATCACAAAATGTTCTAAAACGTCTACAAATGCAATTTGAAGCTATTCTAAGCACTTTTGTGTTTTTATGTTAACAAGTTTTTTCGAAAATCACAAAATGGTCTAAAACGTCTGCAAATGCGATTTGAAATTATTCTTAGCACATTGGTGTTTTTATTTAAACAAATTTTTTCGAAACTCACAAAATGGTCTAAAACGTCTCCAAATGCGATTTGAAGCTATTTTAAGCACTTTGGTGTTTTTGTGTTAACAAGTTTTTCGAAATGCTCAAAATGGTCTAAAACGTTTTTAAACACGATATTAAGCTATTTTGTGCTCTTTGGTGTTTTTTTGTGAAAAGTTTTAGCAAAATGCTCAAAATGGTCTAAAACGATTTCTAATGTGATTTTAAGCACTTTGATGTTTTTATGTTAACTAGTTTTTTCGAAAATCACAAAATGGTCTAAAACGTCTCCAAATGCGATTTGAAGCTATTTTAAGCACTTAGGTGCTTTTGTGTAACCAAGTTTTTTTGAAAATCACAAAAGGGTCTAAAATGTCTCCAAATGTGATTTGAAGCTATTTTAAGCACTTTGGTGTTTTTGTGTTAACAAGTTTTTCGGAAATCACAAAATTGTCTAAAACGTCTCCAAATGCGATTTGAAGCTATTCTGTACACTTTGATGTTTTTATGTTAACAAGTTTTTTAGAAAATCACAAAATGGTCTAAAACATCTCCAAATGCGATTTAAAGCTATTTTAAGCACTTTGGTGTTTTTATGTTAACAAGTTTTTTCGAAAATCACAAAATGGTCTAAAACGTCTCCAAATGCGATTTGAAGCTATTTTAAGCACTTGGGTGTTTTTGTGTTAACAAGTTTTTCGAAATGCTCAAAATGGTCTAAAACGTTTCCAAATGCGATTTGAAGCTATTCTGTACACTTTGATGTTTTGTGTGAAAATTTTCTGTCGAAATGCTCAAAATGGTCAAAAACGTTTTTAAAAACGATATTAAGCTACTTTGTGCTCTTTGATGTTTTTGTGTGAAATGTTTTATCGAAATGCTCAAAATGGTCTAAAACGGTTTCTAATGTGATTTCAAGCACTTTGATGTTTTTGTGTAACCAAGTTTTTCGAAAATCACAAAATTGTCTAAAACGTCTCCAAATGCGATTTGAAGCTATTCTGTACTCTTTGATGTTTTTATGTTAACAAGTTTTTCGAAAATCACAAAATGGTCTAAAACGTCTCCAAATGCGATTTTAAGCTATTCTAAGCACTTTGGTGTTTTTATGTTAACAAGTTTTTTTGAAATCACAAAATGGTCTAAAATGTCTCTAAATGAGATTTGAAGCTTTTCTGTACATTTTGATGTTTTTATGTTAACAAGTTTTTTCGAAAATCACAAAATGGTCTAAAATGTCTCCAAATGCGATTTGAAGCTATTCTAAGCACTTTGGTGTTTTTATGGAAACAATTTTTTTCGAAAATCACAAAATGGTCTAAAACGTCTCCAAATGTGATTTGAAGCTATTCTGTACACTTTGATGTTTTTATGTTAGCAAGTTTTTTCGAAAATTACAAAATTGTCTAAAACGTCTACAAATGCGATTTGAAGCTAATCTGTACACTTTGATGTTTTTATGTTAACAAGTTTTTTCGAAAATCACAAAAGGGTCTAAAATGTCTCCAAATGCGATTTGAAGCTATTCTAAGCACTTTGATGTTTTTATGTTACCAAGTTTTTTCGAAAATCACAAAATGGTCTAAAACGTCTCCAATAGCGATTTTAAGCTATTCTGTACACTTTGATGTTTTTATGTTAACAAGTTTTTCGAAAATCACAAAATGGTCTAAAACGTCTCCAAATGCGATTTTAAGCTATTCTAAGCACTTTGGTGTTTTTATGTTAACAAGTTTTTTTGAAAATCACAAAATGGTCTAAAACGTCTCTAAATGCGATTTGAAGCTTTTCTGTACAATTTGATGTTTTTATGTTAACAACTTTTTTCGAAAATCACAAAATGGTCTAAAATGTCTCCAAATGCGATTTGAAGCTATTCTAAGCACTTTGGTGTTTTTATGGAAACAATTTTTTTCGAAAATCACAAAATGGTCTAAAACGTCTCCAATAGCGATTTGAAGCTTTTCTGTACACTTTGGTGTTTTTATGTTAACAAGTTTTTTCGAAAATCACAAAATGGTCTAAAACGTCTCCAAATGCGATTTGAAGCTAATCTGTACACTTTGATGTTTTTATGTTAACAAGTTTTTTCGAAGATCACAAAATGGTCTAAAACGTCTACAAATGCAATTTGAAGCTATTCTAAGCACTTTTGTGTTTTTATGTTAACAAGTTTTTTCGAAAATCACAAAATGGTCTAAAACGTCTGCAAATGCGATTTTAAACTATTCTTAGCACATTGGTGTTTTTATTTAAACAAATTTTTTCGAAACTCACAAAATGGTCTAAAACGTCTCCAAATGCGATTTGAAGCTATTTTAAGCACTTTGGTGTTTTTGTGTTAACAAGTTTTTCGAAATGCTCAAAATGGTCTAAAACGTTTTTAAACACGATATTAAGCTATTTTGTGCTCTTTGGTGTTTTTTTGTGAAAAGTTTTAGCAAAATGCTCAAAATGGTCTAAAACGATTTCTAATGTGATTTTAAGCACTTTGATGTTTTTATGTTAACTAGTTTTTTCGAAAATCACAAAATGGTCTAAAACGTCTCCAAATGCGATTTGAAGCTATTTTAAGCACTTAAGTGCTTTTGTGTAACCAAGTTTTTTTGAAAATCACAAAAGGGTCTAAAATGTCTCCAAATGTGATTTGAAGCTATTTTAAGCACTTTGGTGTTTTTGTGTTAACAAGTTTTTCGGAAATCACAAAATTGTCTAAAACGTCTCCAAATGCGATTTGAAGCTATTCTGTACACTTTGATGTTTTTATGTTAACAAGTTTTTTAGAAAATCACAAAATGGTCTAAAACATCTCCAAATGCGATTTAAAGCTATTTTAAGCACTTTGGTGTTTTTATGTTAACAAGTTTTTTCGAAAATCACAAAATGGTCTAAAACGTCTCCAAATGCGATTTGAAGCTATTTTAAGCACTTTGGTGTTTTTGTGTTAACAAGTTTTTCGAAATGCTCAAAATGGTCTAAAACGTTTCCAAATGCGATTTGAAGCTATTCTGTACACTTTGATGTTTTGTGTGAAAATTTTCTGTCGAAATGCTCAAAATGGTCAAAAACGTTTTTAAATACGATATTAAGCTACTTTGTGCTCTTTGATGTTTTTGTGTGAAATGTTTTATCGAAATGCTCAAAATGGTCTAAAACGGTTTCTAATGTGATTTCAAGCACTTTGATGTTTTTGTGTAACCAAGTTTTTCGAAAATCACAAAATTGTCTAAAACGTCTCCAAATGCGATTTGAAGCTATTCTGTACTCTTTGATGTTTTTATGTTAACAAGTTTTTCGAAAATCACAAAATGGTCTAAAACGTCTCCAAATGCGATTTTAAGCTATTCTAAGCACTTTGGTGTTTTTATGTTAACAAGTTTTTTTGAAATCACAAAATGGTCTAAAACGTCTCTAAATGAGATTTGAAGCTTTTCTGTACATTTTGATGTTTTTATGTTAACAAGTTTTTTCGAAAATCACAAAATGGTCTAAAATGTCTCCAAATGCGATTTGAAGCTATTCTAAGCACTTTGGTGTTTTTATGGAAACAATTTTTTTCGAAAATCACAAAATGGTCTAAAACGTCTCCAAATGTGATTTGAAGCTATTCTGTACACTTTGATGTTTTTATGTTAGCAAGTTTTTTCGAAAATCACAAAATGGTCTAAAACGTCTACAAATGCGATTTGAAGCTAATCTGTACACTTTGATGTTTTTATGTTAACAAGTTTTTTCGAAAATCACAAAAGGGTCTAAAATGTCTGTAAATGCGATTTGAAGCTATTTAAAGCACTTTGGTGTTTTTAGGTTAACAAGTTTTTTCGAAAATCACAAAAGGGTCTAAAATGTCTGTAAATGCGATTTGAAGCTATTTAAAGCACTTTGGTGTTTTTAGGTTAACAAGTTTTTTCGAAAATCACAAAATGGTCTAAAACGTCTACAAATGCGATTTGAAGCTATTCTAAGCACTTTTGTGTTTTTATGTTAACAAGTTTTTTCGAAAATCACAAAATGGTCTAAAATGTCTCCAAATGCGATTTGAAGCTATTCTAAGCACTTTGGTGTTTTTATGGAAACAATTTTTTTCGAAAATCACAAAATGGTCTAAAACGTCTCCAAATGTGATTTGAAGCTATTCTGTACACTTTGATGTTTTTATGTTAGCAAGTTTTTTCGAAAATCACAAAATGGTCTAAAACGTCTACAAATGCGATTTGTAGCTAATCTGTACACTTTGATGTTTTTATGTTAACAAGTTTTTTCGAAAATCACAAAAGGGTCTAAAATGTCTGTAAATGCGATTTGAAGCTATTTAAAGCACTTTGGTGTTTTTAGATTAACAAGTTTTTTCGAAAATCACAAAATGGTCTAAAACGTCTACAAATGCGATTTGAAGCTATTCTAAGCACTTTTGTGTTTTTATGTTAACAAGTTTTTTCGAAAATCACAAAATGGTCTAAAACGTCTCCAAATGCGATTTGAAGCTATTTTAAGCACTTTGGTGTTTTTGTGTTAACAAGTTTTTCGAAAATCACAAAATGGTCTAAAACGTTTCCAAATGCGATTTGAAGCTATTCTGTACACTTTGATGTTTTGTGTGAAAATTTTCTTTCGAAATGCTCAAAATGGTCAAAAACGTTTTTAAATACGATATTAAGCTACTTTGTGCTCTTTGATGTTTTTGTGTGAAATGTTTTATCGAAATGCTCAAAATGGTCTAAAACGGTTTCTAATGTGATTTCAAGCACTTTGATGTTTTTGTGTAACCAAGTTTTTCGAAAATCACAAAATTGTCTAAAACGTCTCCAAATGCGATTTGAAGCTATTCTGTACACTTTGATGTTTTTATGTTAACAAGTTTTTCGAAAATCACAAAATGGTCTAAAACGTCTCCAAATGCGATTTGAAGCTATTCTGTACACTTTGATGTTTTTATGTTAACAAGTTTTTCGAAAATCACAAAATGGTCTAAAACGTCTCTAAATGCGATTTGAAGCTTTTCTGTACACTTTGATGTTTTTATGTTAACAACTTTTTTCGAAAATCACAAAATGGTCTAAAACGTCTACAAATGCGATTTGAAGCTATTCTAAGCACTTTTGTGTTTTTATGTTAACAAGTTTTTTCGAAAATAACAAAATGGTCTAAAACGTCTGCAAATGCGATTTGAAGCTATTTTAAGCACTTTGGTGTTTTTGTGTTAACAAGTTTTTCGAAATGCTCAAAATGGTCTAAAACGTTTCCAAATGCGATTTGAAGCTATTCTGTACACTTTGATGTTTTGTGTGAAAATTTTCTGTCGAAATGCTCAAAATGGTCAAAAACGTTTTTAAATACGATATTAAGCTACTTTGTGCTCTTTGATGTTTTTGTGTGAAATGTTTTATCGAAATGCTCAAAATGGTTTAAAACGGTTTCTAATGTGATTTCAAGCACTTTGATGTTTTTGTGTAACCAAGTTTTTCGAAAATCACAAAATTGTCTAAAACGTCTCCAAATGCGATTTGAAGCTATTCTGTACACTTTGGTGTTTTTATGTTAACAAGTTTTTTCGAAAATCACAAAATGGTCTAAAACGTCTCCAAATGCGATTTAAAGCTATTTTAAGCACTTTTGTGTTTTTGTGTTAACAAGTTTTTCGAAAATCACAAAATGGTCTAAAACGTTTCCAAATGCGATTTGAAGCTATTCTGTACACTTTGATGTTTTGTGTGAAAATTTTCTTTCGAAATGCTCAAAATGGTCAAAAAAGTTTTTAAATACGATATTAAGCTACTTTGTGCTCTTTGATGTTTTTGTGTGAAATGTTTTATCGAAATGCTCAAAATGGTCTAAAACGGTTTCTAATGTGATTTCAAGCACTTTGATGTTTTTGTGTAACCAAGTTTTTCGAAAATCACAAAATTGTCTAAAACGTCTCCAAATGCGATTTGAAGCTATTCTGTACACTTTGATGTTTTTATGTTAACAAGTTTTTCGAAAATCACAAAATGGTCTAAAACGTCTCCAAATGCGATTTGAAGCTATTCTGTACACTTTGATGTTTTTATGTTAACAAGTTTTTCGAAAATCACAAAATGGTCTAAAACGTCTCTAAATGCGATTTGAAGCTTTTCTGTACACTTTGATGTTTTTATGTTAACAACTTTTTTCGAAAATCACAAAATGGTCTAAAATGTCTCCAAATGCGATTTGAAGCTATTCTAAGCACTTTGATGTTTTTATGTTACCAAGTTTTTTCGAAAATCACAAAATGGTCTAAAATGTCTCCAATAGCGATTTTAAGCTATTCTGTACACTTTGATGTTTTTATGTTAACAAGTTTTTCGAAAATCACAAAATGGTCTAAAACGTCTCCAAATGCGATTTTAAGCTATTCTAAGCACTTTGGTGTTTTTATGTTAACAAGTTTTTTTGAAAATCACAAAATGGTCTAAAACGTCTCTAAATGCGATTTGAAGCTTTTCTGTACACTTTGATGTTTTTATGTTAACAACTTTTTTCGAAAATCACAAAATGGTCTAAAATGTCTCCAAATGCGATTTGAAGCTATTCTAAGCACTTTGGTGTTTTTATGGAAACAATTTTTTTCGAAAATCACAAAATGGTCTAAAACGTCTCCAATAGCGATTTGAAGCTTTTCTGTACACTTTGGTGTTTTTATGTTAACAAGTTTTTTCGAAAATCACAAAATGGTCTAAAACGTCTCCAAATGCGATTTGAAGCTAATCTGTACACTTTGATGTTTTTATGTTAACAAGTTTTTTCGAAGATCACAAAATGGTCTAAAACGTCTACAAATGCAATTTGAAGCTATTCTAAGCACTTTTGTGTTTTTATGTTAACAAGTTTTTTCGAAAATCACAAAATGGTCTAAAACGTCTGCAAATGCGATTTTAAACTATTCTTAGCACATTGGTGTTTTTATTTAAACAAATTTTTTCGAAACTCACAAAATGGTCTAAAACGTCTCCAAATGCGATTTGAAGCTATTTTAAGCACTTTGGTGTTTTTGTGTTAACAAGTTTTTCGAAATGCTCAAAATGGTCTAAAACGTTTTTAAACACGATATTAAGCTATTTTGTGCTCTTTGGTGTTTTTTTGTGAAAAGTTTTAGCAAAATGCTCAAAATGGTCTAAAACGATTTCTAATGTGATTTTAAGCACTTTGATGTTTTTATGTTAACTAGTTTTTTCGAAAATCACAAAATGGTCTAAAACGTCTCCAAATGCGATTTGAAGCTATTTTAAGCACTTAAGTGCTTTTGTGTAACCAAGTTTTTTTGAAAATCACAAAAGGGTCTAAAATGTCTCCAAATGTGATTTGAAGCTATTTTAAGCACTTTGGTGTTTTTGTGTTAACAAGTTTTTCGGAAATCACAAAATTGTCTAAAACGTCTCCAAATGCGATTTGAAGCTATTCTGTACACTTTGATGTTTTTATGTTAACAAGTTTTTTAGAAAATCACAAAATGGTCTAAAACATCTCCAAATGCGATTTAAAGCTATTTTAAGCACTTTGGTGTTTTTATGTTAACAAGTTTTTTCGAAAATCACAAAATGGTCTAAAACGTCTCCAAATGCGATTTGAAGCTTTTCTGTACACTTTGGTGTTTTTATGGAAACAATTTTTTTCGAAAATCACAAAATGGTCTAAAATGTCTCCAAATGCGATTTGAAGCTATTCTAAGCACTTTGATGTTTTTATGTTAACAAGTTTTTTCGAAAATCACAAAATGGTCTAAAACGTCTCCAATAGCGATTTTAAGCTATTCTGTACACTTTGATGTTTTTATGTTAACAACTTTTTTCGAAAATCACAAAATGGTCTAAAATGTCTCCAAATGCGATTTGAAGCTATTCTAAGCACTTTGGTGTTTTTATGGAAACAATTTTTTTCGAAAATCACAAAATGGTCTAAAACGTCTCCAATAGCAATTTGAAGCTTTTCTTTACACTTTGGTGTTTTTATGTTAACAAGTTTTTTCGAAAATCACAAAATGATCTAAAACGTCTCCAAATGCGATTTGAAGCTATTCTGTACACTTTGATGTTTTTATGTTAACAAGTTTTTTCGAAAATCACAAAATGTTCTAAAACGTCTACAAATGCAATTTGAAGCTATTCTAAGCACTTTTGTGTTTTTATGTTAACAAGTTTTTTCGAAAATCACAAAATGGTCTAAAACGTCTGCAAATGCGATTTGAAATTATTCTTAGCACATTGGTGTTTTTATTTAAACAAATTTTTTCGAAACTCACAAAATGGTCTAAAACGTCTCCAAATGCGATTTGAAGCTATTTTAAGCACTTTGGTGTTTTTGTGTTAACAAGTTTTTCGAAATGCTCAAAATGGTCTAAAACGTTTTTAAACACGATATTAAGCTATTTTGTGCTCTTTGGTGTTTTTTTGTGAAAAGTTTTAGCAAAATGCTCAAAATGGTCTAAAACGATTTCTAATGTGATTTTAAGCACTTTGATGTTTTTATGTTAACTAGTTTTTTCGAAAATCACAAAATGGTCTAAAACGTCTCCAAATGCGATTTGAAGCTATTTTAAGCACTTAGGTGCTTTTGTGTAACCAAGTTTTTTTGAAAATCACAAAAGGGTCTAAAATGTCTCCAAATGTGATTTGAAGCTATTTTAAGCACTTTGGTGTTTTTGTGTTAACAAGTTTTTCGGAAATCACAAAATTGTCTAAAACGTCTCCAAATGCGATTTGAAGCTATTCTGTACACTTTGATGTTTTTATGTTAACAAGTTTTTTAGAAAATCACAAAATGGTCTAAAACATCTCCAAATGCGATTTAAAGCTATTTTAAGCACTTTGGTGTTTTTATGTTAACAAGTTTTTTCGAAAATCACAAAATGGTCTAAAACGTCTCCAAATGCGATTTGAAGCTATTTTAAGCACTTGGGTGTTTTTGTGTTAACAAGTTTTTCGAAATGCTCAAAATGGTCTAAAACGTTTCCAAATGCGATTTGAAGCTATTCTGTACACTTTGATGTTTTGTGTGAAAATTTTCTGTCGAAATGCTCAAAATGGTCAAAAACGTTTTTAAAAACGATATTAAGCTACTTTGTGCTCTTTGATGTTTTTGTGTGAAATGTTTTATCGAAATGCTCAAAATGGTCTAAAACGGTTTCTAATGTGATTTCAAGCACTTTGATGTTTTTGTGTAACCAAGTTTTTCGAAAATCACAAAATTGTCTAAAACGTCTCCAAATGCGATTTGAAGCTATTCTGTACTCTTTGATGTTTTTATGTTAACAAGTTTTTCGAAAATCACAAAATGGTCTAAAACGTCTCCAAATGCGATTTTAAGCTATTCTAAGCACTTTGGTGTTTTTATGTTAACAAGTTTTTTTGAAATCACAAAATGGTCTAAAATGTCTCTAAATGAGATTTGAAGCTTTTCTGTACATTTTGATGTTTTTATGTTAACAAGTTTTTTCGAAAATCACAAAATGGTCTAAAATGTCTCCAAATGCGATTTGAAGCTATTCTAAGCACTTTGGTGTTTTTATGGAAACAATTTTTTTCGAAAATCACAAAATGGTCTAAAACGTCTCCAAATGTGATTTGAAGCTATTCTGTACACTTTGATGTTTTTATGTTAGCAAGTTTTTTCGAAAATTACAAAATTGTCTAAAACGTCTACAAATGCGATTTGAAGCTAATCTGTACACTTTGATGTTTTTATGTTAACAAGTTTTTTCGAAAATCACAAAAGGGTCTAAAATGTCTCCAAATGCGATTTGAAGCTATTCTAAGCACTTTGATGTTTTTATGTTACCAAGTTTTTTCGAAAATCACAAAATGGTCTAAAACGTCTCCAATAGCGATTTTAAGCTATTCTGTACACTTTGATGTTTTTATGTTAACAAGTTTTTCGAAAATCACAAAATGGTCTAAAACGTCTCCAAATGCGATTTTAAGCTATTCTAAGCACTTTGGTGTTTTTATGTTAACAAGTTTTTTTGAAAATCACAAAATGGTCTAAAACGTCTCTAAATGCGATTTGAAGCTTTTCTGTACAATTTGATGTTTTTATGTTAACAACTTTTTTCGAAAATCACAAAATGGTCTAAAATGTCTCCAAATGCGATTTGAAGCTATTCTAAGCACTTTGGTGTTTTTATGGAAACAATTTTTTTCGAAAATCACAAAATGGTCTAAAACGTCTCCAATAGCGATTTGAAGCTTTTCTGTACACTTTGGTGTTTTTATGTTAACAAGTTTTTTCGAAAATCACAAAATGGTCTAAAACGTCTCCAAATGCGATTTGAAGCTAATCTGTACACTTTGATGTTTTTATGTTAACAAGTTTTTTCGAAGATCACAAAATGGTCTAAAACGTCTACAAATGCAATTTGAAGCTATTCTAAGCACTTTTGTGTTTTTATGTTAACAAGTTTTTTCGAAAATCACAAAATGGTCTAAAACGTCTGCAAATGCGATTTTAAACTATTCTTAGCACATTGGTGTTTTTATTTAAACAAATTTTTTCGAAACTCACAAAATGGTCTAAAACGTCTCCAAATGCGATTTGAAGCTATTTTAAGCACTTTGGTGTTTTTGTGTTAACAAGTTTTTCGAAATGCTCAAAATGGTCTAAAACGTTTTTAAACACGATATTAAGCTATTTTGTGCTCTTTGGTGTTTTTTTGTGAAAAGTTTTAGCAAAATGCTCAAAATGGTCTAAAACGATTTCTAATGTGATTTTAAGCACTTTGATGTTTTTATGTTAACTAGTTTTTTCGAAAATCACAAAATGGTCTAAAACGTCTCCAAATGCGATTTGAAGCTATTTTAAGCACTTAAGTGCTTTTGTGTAACCAAGTTTTTTTGAAAATCACAAAAGGGTCTAAAATGTCTCCAAATGTGATTTGAAGCTATTTTAAGCACTTTGGTGTTTTTGTGTTAACAAGTTTTTCGGAAATCACAAAATTGTCTAAAACGTCTCCAAATGCGATTTGAAGCTATTCTGTACACTTTGATGTTTTTATGTTAACAAGTTTTTTAGAAAATCACAAAATGGTCTAAAACATCTCCAAATGCGATTTAAAGCTATTTTAAGCACTTTGGTGTTTTTATGTTAACAAGTTTTTTCGAAAATCACAAAATGGTCTAAAACGTCTCCAAATGCGATTTGAAGCTATTTTAAGCACTTTGGTGTTTTTGTGTTAACAAGTTTTTCGAAATGCTCAAAATGGTCTAAAACGTTTCCAAATGCGATTTGAAGCTATTCTGTACACTTTGATGTTTTGTGTGAAAATTTTCTGTCGAAATGCTCAAAATGGTCAAAAACGTTTTTAAATACGATATTAAGCTACTTTGTGCTCTTTGATGTTTTTGTGTGAAATGTTTTATCGAAATGCTCAAAATGGTCTAAAACGGTTTCTAATGTGATTTCAAGCACTTTGATGTTTTTGTGTAACCAAGTTTTTCGAAAATCACAAAATTGTCTAAAACGTCTCCAAATGCGATTTGAAGCTATTCTGTACTCTTTGATGTTTTTATGTTAACAAGTTTTTCGAAAATCACAAAATGGTCTAAAACGTCTCCAAATGCGATTTTAAGCTATTCTAAGCACTTTGGTGTTTTTATGTTAACAAGTTTTTTTGAAATCACAAAATGGTCTAAAACGTCTCTAAATGAGATTTGAAGCTTTTCTGTACATTTTGATGTTTTTATGTTAACAAGTTTTTTCGAAAATCACAAAATGGTCTAAAATGTCTCCAAATGCGATTTGAAGCTATTCTATACACTTTGATGTTTTTATGTTAGCAAGTTTTTTCGAAAATCACAAAATGGTCTAAAACGTCTACAAATGCGATTTGAAGCTAATCTGTACACTTTGATGTTTTTATGTTAACAAGTTTTTTCGAAAATCACAAAAGGGTCTAAAATGTCTGTAAATGCGATTTGAAGCTATTTAAAGCACTTTGGTGTTTTTAGGTTAACAAGTTTTTTCGAAAATCACAAAAGGGTCTAAAATGTCTGTAAATGCGATTTGAAGCTATTTAAAGCACTTTGGTGTTTTTAGGTTAACAAGTTTTTTCGAAAATCACAAAATGGTCTAAAACGTCTACAAATGCGATTTGAAGCTATTCTAAGCACTTTTGTGTTTTTATGTTAACAAGTTTTTTCGAAAATCACAAAATGGTCTAAAATGTCTCCAAATGCGATTTGAAGCTATTCTAAGCACTTTGGTGTTTTTATGGAAACAATTTTTTTCGAAAATCACAAAATGGTCTAAAACGTCTCCAAATGTGATTTGAAGCTATTCTGTACACTTTGATGTTTTTATGTTAGCAAGTTTTTTCGAAAATCACAAAATGGTCTAAAACGTCTACAAATGCGATTTGTAGCTAATCTGTACACTTTGATGTTTTTATGTTAACAAGTTTTTTCGAAAATCACAAAAGGGTCTAAAATGTCTGTAAATGCGATTTGAAGCTATTTAAAGCACTTTGGTGTTTTTAGATTAACAAGTTTTTTCGAAAATCACAAAATGGTCTAAAACGTCTACAAATGCGATTTGAAGCTATTCTAAGCACTTTTGTGTTTTTATGTTAACAAGTTTTTTCGAAAATCACAAAATGGTCTAAAACGTCTCCAAATGCGATTTGAAGCTATTTTAAGCACTTTGGTGTTTTTGTGTTAACAAGTTTTTCGAAAATCACAAAATGGTCTAAAACGTTTCCAAATGCGATTTGAAGCTATTCTGTACACTTTGATGTTTTGTGTGAAAATTTTCTTTCGAAATGCTCAAAATGGTCAAAAACGTTTTTAAATACGATATTAAGCTACTTTGTGCTCTTTGATGTTTTTGTGTGAAATGTTTTATCGAAATGCTCAAAATGGTCTAAAACGGTTTCTAATGTGATTTCAAGCACTTTGATGTTTTTGTGTAACCAAGTTTTTCGAAAATCACAAAATTGTCTAAAACGTCTCCAAATGCGATTTGAAGCTATTCTGTACACTTTGATGTTTTTATGTTAACAAGTTTTTCGAAAATCACAAAATGGTCTAAAACGTCTCCAAATGCGATTTGAAGCTATTCTGTACACTTTGATGTTTTTATGTTAACAAGTTTTTCGAAAATCACAAAATGGTCTAAAACGTCTCTAAATGCGATTTGAAGCTTTTCTGTACACTTTAATGTTTTTATGTTAACTTTTTTCGAAAATCACAAAATGGTCTAAATTTTCTCCAAATGCGATTTGAAGCTATTCTAAGCACTTTGATGTTTTTATGTTAACAAGTTTTTTCGAAAATCACAAAATGGTCTAAAACGTCTCCAATAGCGATTTTAAGCTATTCTGTACACTTTGATGTTTTTATGTTAACAAGTTTTTCGAAAATCACAAAATGGTCTAAAATGCGATTTTAAGCTATTCTAAGCACTTTGGTGTTTTTATGTTAACAAGTTTTTTTGAAAATCACAAAATGGTCTAAAACGTCTCTAAATGCGATTTGAAGCTTTTCTGTACACTTTGATGTTTTTATGTTAACAACTTTTTTCGAAAATCACAAAATGGTCTAAAATGTCTCCAAATGCGATTTGAAGCTATTCTAAGCACTTTGGTGTTTTTATGGAAACAATTTTTTTCGAAAATCACAAAATGGTCTAAAACGTCTCCAATAGCGATTTGAAGCTTTTCTGTACACTTTGGTGTTTTTATGTTAACAAGTTTTTTCGAAAATCACAAAATGGTCTAAAACGTCTCCAAATGCGATTTGAAGCTAATCTGTACACTTTGATGTTTTTATGTTAACAAGTTTTTTCGAAAATCACAAAATGGTCTAAAACGTTTCAAAATGCGATTTGAAGCTTTTCTTTACACTTTGGTGTTTTTATGTTAACAAGTTTTTTCGAAAATCACAAAATGGTCTAAAACGTCTCCAAATGCGATTTGAAGCTATTCTGTACACTTTGATGTTTTTATGTTAACAAGTTTTTTCGAAGATCACAAAATTGTCTAAAACGTCTACAAATGCAATTTGAAGCTATTCTAAACACTTTTGTGTTTTTATGTTAACAAGTTTTTTTCGAAAATCACAAAATGGTCTAAAACGTCTGCAAATGCGATTTTAAACTATTCTTAGCACATTGGTGTTTTTATTTAAACAAATTTTTTCGAAACTCACAAAATGGTCTAAAACGTCTCCAAATGCGATTTGAAGCTATTTTAAGCACTTTGGTGTTTTTGTGTTAACAAGTTTTTCGAAATGCTCAAAATGGTCTAAAACGTTTTTAAACACGATATTAAGCTATTTTGTGCTCTTTGATGTTTTTTTGTGAAAAGTTTTAGCAAAATGCTCAAAATGGTCTAAAACGATTTCTAATGTGATTTTAAGCACTTTGATGTTTTTATGTTAACTAGTTTTTTCGAAAATCACAAAATGGTCTAAAACGTCTCCAAATGCGATTTGAAGCTATTTTAAGCACTTAGGTGCTTTTGTGTAACCAAGTTTTTTTGAAAATCACAAAAGGGTCTAAAATGTCTCCAAATGTGATTTGAAGCTATTTTAAGCAGTTTGGTGTTTTTGTGTTAACAAGTTTTTCGAAAATCACAAAATTGTCTAAAACGTCTCCAAATGCGATTTGAAGCTATTCTGTACACTTTGATGTTTTTATGTTAACAAGTTTTTTAGAAAATCACAAAATGGTCTAAAACATCTCCAAATGCGATTTAAAGCTATTTTAAGCACTTTGGTGTTTTTATGTTAACAAGTTTTTTCGAAAATCACAAAATGGTCTAAAACGTCTCCAAATGCGATTTGAAGCTATTTTAAGCACTTTGGTGTTTTTGTGTTAACAAGTTTTTCGAAATGCTCAAAATGGTCTAAAACGTTTCCAAATGCGATTTGAAGCTATTCTGTACACTTTGATGTTTTGTGTGAAAATTTTCTGTCGAAATGCTCAAAATGGTCAAAAACGTTTTTAAATACGATATTAAGCTACTTTGTGCTCTTTGATGTTTTTGTGTGAAATGTTTTATCGAAATGCTCAAAATGGTCTAAAACGGTTTCTAATGTGATTTCAAGCACTTTGATGTTTTTGTGTAACCAAGTTTTTCGAAAATCACAAAATTGTCTAAAACGTCTCCAAATGCGATTTGAAGCTATTCTGTACTCTTTGATTTTTTTATTTTAACAAGTTTTTCGAAAATCACAAAATGGTCTAAAACGTCTCCAAATGCGATTTTAAGCTATTCTAAGCACTTTGGTGTTTTTATGTTAACAAGTTTTTTTGAAAATCACAAAATGGTCTAAAACGTCTCTAAATGAGATTTGAAGCTTTTCTGTACACTTTGATGTTTTTATGTTAACAAGTTTTTTCGAAAATCACAAAATGGTCTAAAATGTCTCCAAATGCGATTTGAAGCTATTCTAAGCACTTTGGTGTTTTTATGGAAACAATTTTTTTCGAAAATCACAAAATGGTCTAAAACGTCTCCAAATGTGATTTGAAGCTATTCTGTACACTTTGATGTTTTTATGTTAACAAGTTTTTTCGAAAATCACAAAATGGTCTAAAACGTCTACAAATGCGATTTGAAGCTATACTGTACACTTTGATGCTTTTATGTTAACAAGTTTTTTCGAAAATCACAAAATGGTCTAAAACGTTTCCAAATGCGATTTGAAGCTATTCTGTACACTTTGATGTTTTGTGTGAAAATTTTCTGTCGAAATGCTCAAAATGGTCAAAAACGTTTTTAAATACGATATTAAGCTACTTTGTGCTCTTTGATGTTTTTGTGTGAAATGTTTTATCGAAATGCTCAAAATGGTCTAAAACGGTTTCTAATGTGATTTCAAGCACTTTGATGTTTTTGTGTAACCAAGTTTTTCGAAAATCACAAAATTGTCTAAAACGTCTCCAAATGCGATTTGAAGCTATTCTGTACACTTTGATGTTTTTATGTTAACAAGTTTTTCGAAAATCACAAAATGGTCTAAAACGTCTCCAAATGCGATTTGAAGCTATTCTGTACACTTTGATGTTTTTATGTTAACAAGTTTTTCGAAAATCACAAAATGGTCTAAAACGTCTCTAAATGCGATTTGAAGCTTTTCTGTACACTTTGATGTTTTTATGTTAACAACTTTTTTCGAAAATCACAAAATGGTCTAAAATGTCTCCAAATGCGATTTGAAGCTATTCTAAGCACTTTGGTGTTTTTATGTTAACAAGTTTTTTCGAAAATCACAAAATGGTCTAAAACGTCTCCAAATGCGATTTGAAGCTATTCTGTACACTTTGATGTTTTTATGTTAACAAGTTTTTTCGAAAATCACAAAATGGTCTAAAACGTCTACAAATGCGATTTGAAGCTATTCTGTACACTTTGATGTTTTTATGTTAACAAGTTTTTTCGAAAATCACAAAATGGTCTAAAACGTTTCCAAATGCGATTTGAAGCTATTCTGTACACTTTGATGTTTTGTGTGAAAATTTTCTTTCGAAATGCTCAAAATGGTCAAAAACGTTTTTAAATACGATATTAAGCTACTTTGTGCTCTTTGATGTTTTTGTGTGAAATGTTTTATCGAAATGCTCAAAATGGTGTAAAACGGTTTCTAATGTGATTTCAAGCACTTTGATGTTTTTGTGTAACCAAGTTTTTCGAAAATCACAAAATTGTCTAAAACGTCTCCAAATGCGATTTGAAGCTATTCTGTACACTTTGATGTTTTTATGTTAACAAGTTTTTCGAAAATCACAAAATGGTCTAAAACGTCTCCAAATGCGATTTTAAGCTATTCTAAGCACTTTGGTGTTTTTATGTTAACAAGTTTTTTTGAAAATCACAAAATGGTCTAAAACGTCTCTAAATGCGATTTGAAGCTATTCTGTACACTTTGATGTTTTTATGTTAACAAGTTTTTTCGAAAATCACAAAATGGTCTAAAACGTCTACAAATGCGATTTGAAGCTATTCTAAGCACTTTGGTGTTTTTATGGAAACAATTTTTTTCGAAAATCACAAAATGGTCTAAAACGTTTCCAAATGCGATTTGAAGCTATTCTGTACACTTTGATGTTTTGTGTGAAAATTTTCTGTCGAAATGCTCAAAATGGTCAAAAACGTTTTTAAATACGATATTAAGCTACTTTGTGCTCTTTGATGTTTTTGTGTGAAATGTTTTATCGAAATGCTCAAAATGGTCTAAAACGGTTTCTAATGTGATTTCAAGCACTTTGATGTTTTTGTGTAACCAAGTTTTTTGAAAATCACAAAATTGTCTAAAACGTCTCCAAATGCGATTTGAAGCTATTCTGTACACTTTGATGTTTTTATGTTAACAAGTTTTTCGAAAATCACAAAATGGTCTAAAACGTGTCTCCAAATGCGATTTTAAGCTATTCTAAGCACTTTGGTGTTTTTATGTTAACAACTTTTTTCGAAAATCACAAAATGGTCTAAAATGTCTCCAAATGCGATTTGAAGCTATTCTAAGCACTTTGGTGTTTTTATGTTAACAAGTTTTTTCGAAAATCACAAAATGGTCTAAAACGTCTCCAAATGCGATTTGAAGCTATTCTGTACACTTTGATGTTTTTATGTTAACAAGTTTTTTCGAAAATCACAAAATGGTCTAAAACGTCTACAAATGCGATTTGAAGCTATTCTGTACACTTTGATGTTTTTATGTTAACAAGTTTTTTCGAAAATCACAAAATGGTCTAAAACGTTTCCAAATGCGATTTGAAGCTATTCTGTACACTTTGATGTTTTGTGTGAAAATTTTCTTTCGAAATGCTCAAAATGGTCAAAAACGTTTTTAAATACGATATTAAGCTACTTTGTGCTCTTTGATGTTTTTGTGTGAAATGTTTTATCGAAATGCTCAAAATGGTCTAAAACGGTTTCTAATGTGATTTCAAGCACTTTGATGTTTTTGTGTAACCAAGTTTTTCGAAAATCACAAAATTGTCTAAAACGTCTCCAAATGCGATTTGAAGCTATTCTGTACACTTTGATGTTTTTATGTTAACAAGTTTTTCGAAAATCACAAAATGGTCTAAAACATCTCCAAATGCGATTTGAAGCTATTCTGTACACTTTGATGTTTTTATGTTAACAAGTTTTTCGAAAATCACAAAATGGTCTAAAACGTCTCTAAATGCGATTTGAAGCTTTTCTGTACACTTTGATGTTTTTATGTTAACAACTTTTTTCGAAAATCACAAAATGGTCTAAAATGTCTCCAAATGCGATTTGAAGCTATTCTAAGCACTTTGATGTTTTTATGTTACCAAGTTTTTTCGAAAATCACAAAATGGTCTAAAATGTCTCCAATAGCGATTTTAAGCTATTCTGTACACTTTGATGTTTTTATGTTAACAAGTTTTTCGAAAATCACAAAATGGTCTAAAACGTCTCCAAATGCGATTTTAAGCTATTCTAAGCACTTTGGTGTTTTTATGTTAACAAGTTTTTTTGAAAATCACAAAATGGTCTAAAACGTCTCTAAATGCGATTTGAAGCTTTTCTGTACACTTTGATGTTTTTATGTTAACAACTTTTTTCGAAAATCACAAAATGGTCTAAAATGTCTCCAAATGCGATTTGAAGCTATTCTAAGCACTTTGGTGTTTTTATGGAAACAATTTTTTTCGAAAATCACAAAATGGTCTAAAACGTCTCCAATAGCGATTTGAAGCTTTTCTGTACACTTTGGTGTTTTTATGTTAACAAGTTTTTTCGAAAATCACAAAATGGTCTAAAACGTCTCCAAATGCGATTTGAAGCTAATCTGTACACTTTGATGTTTTTATGTTAACAAGTTTTTTCGAAAATCACAAAATGGTCTAAAACGTTTCCAAATGCGATTTGAAGCTTTTCTTTACACTTTGGTGTTTTTATGTTAACAAGTTTTTTCGAAAATCACAAAATGGTCTAAAACGTCTCCAAATGCGATTTGAAGCTATTCTGTACACTTTGATGTTTTTATGTTAACAAGTTTTTTCGAAGATCACAAAATGGTCTAAAACGTCTACAAATGCAATTTGAAGCTATTCTAAGCACTTTTGTGTTTTTATGTTAACAAGTTTTTTCGAAAATCACAAAATGGTCTAAAACGTCTGCAAATGCGATTTTAAACTATTCTTAGCACATTGGTGTTTTTATTTAAACAAATTTTTTCGAAACTCACAAAATGGTCTAAAACGTCTCCAAATGCGATTTGAAGCTATTTTAAGCACTTTGGTGTTTTTGTGTTAACAAGTTTTTCGAAATGCTCAAAATGGTCTAAAACGTTTTTAAACACGATATTAAGCTATTTTGTGCTCTTTGGTGTTTTTTTGTGAAAAGTTTTAGCAAAATGCTCAAAATGGTCTAAAACGATTTCTAATGTGATTTTAAGCACTTTGATGTTTTTATGTTAACTAGTTTTTTCGAAAATCACAAAATGGTCTAAAACGTCTCCAAATGCGATTTGAAGCTATTTTAAGCACTTAGGTGCTTTTGTGTAACCAAGTTTTTTAGAAAATCACAAAAGGGTCTAAAATGTCTCCAAATGTGATTTGAAGCTATTTTAAGCACTTTGGTGTTTTTGTTTTAACAAGTTTTTCGGAAATCACAAAATTGTCTAAAACGTCTCCAAATGCGATTTGAAGCTATTCTGTACACTTTGATGTTTTTATGTTAACAAGTTTTTTAGAAAATCACAAAATGGTCTAAAACATCTCCAAATGCGATTTAAAGCTATTTTAAGCACTTTGGTGTTTTTATGTTAACAAGTTTTTTCGAAAATCACAAAATGGTCTAAAACGTCTCCAAATGCGATTTGAAGCTATTTTAAGCACTTTGGTGTTTTTGTGTTAACAAGTTTTTCGAAATGCTCAAAATGGTCTAAAACGTTTCCAAATGCGATTTGAAGCTATTCTGTACACTTTGATGTTTTGTGTGAAAATTTTCTGTCGAAATGCTCAAAATGGTCAAAAACGTTTTTAAATACGATATTAAGCTACTTTGTGCTCTTTGATGTTTTTGTGTGAAATGTTTTATCGAAATGCTCAAAATGGTCTAAAACGGTTTATAATGTGATTTCAAGCACTTTGATGTTTTTGTGTAACCAAGTTTTTCGAAAATCACAAAATTGTCTAAAACGTCTCCAAATGCGATTTGAAGCTATTCTGTACTCTTTGATGTTTTTATGTTAACAAGTTTTTCGAAAATCACAAAATGGTCTAAAACGTCTCCAAATGCGATTTTAAGCTATTCTAAGCACTTTGGTGTTTTTATGTTAACAAGTTTTTTTGAAATCACAAAATGGTCTAAAACGTCTCTAAATGAGATTTGAAGCTTTTCTGTACATTTTGATGTTTTTATGTTAACAAGTTTTTTCGAAAATCACAAAATGGTCTAAAATGTCTCCAAATGCGATTTGAAGCTATTCTAAGCACTTTGGTGTTTTTATGGAAACAATTTTTTTCGAAAATCACAAAATGGTCTAAAACGTCTCCAAATGTGATTTGAAGCTATTCTGTACACTTTGATGTTTTTATGTTAGCAAGTTTTTTCGAAAATCACAAAATGGTCTAAAACGTCTACAAATGCGATTTGAAGCTAATCTGTACACTTTGATGTTTTTATGTTAACAAGTTTTTTCGAAAATCACAAAAGGGTCTAAAATGTCTGTAAATGCGATTTGAAGCTATTTAAAGCACTTTGGTGTTTTTAGGTTAACAAGTTTTTTCGAAAATCACAAAATGGTCTAAAACGTCTACAAATGCGATTTGAAGCTATTCTAAGCACTTTTGTGTTTTTATGTTAACAAGTTTTTTCGAAAATCACAAAATGGTCTAAAATGTCTCCAAATGCGATTTGAAGCTATTCTAAGCACTTTGGTGTTTTTATGGAAACAATTTTTTTCGAAAATCACAAAATGGTCTAAAACGTCTCCAAATGTGATTTGAAGCTATTCTGTACACTTTGATGTTTTTATGTTAGCAAGTTTTTTCGAAAATCACAAAATGGTCTAAAACGTCTACAAATGCGATTTGAAGCTAATCTGTACACTTTGATGTTTTTATGTTAACAAGTTTTTTCGAAAATCACAAAAGGGTCTAAAATGTCTGTAAATGCGATTTGAAGCTATTTAAAGCACTTTGGTGTTTTTAGATTAACAAGTTTTTTCGAAAATCACAAAATGGTCTAAAACGTCTACAAATGCGATTTGAAGCTATTCTAAGCACTTTTGTGTTTTTATGTTAACAGGTTTTTTCGAAAATCACAAAATGGTCTAAAACGTCTCCAAATGCGATTTGAAGCTATTTTAAGCACTTTGGTGTTTTTGTGTTAACAAGTTTTTCGAAAATCACAAAATGGTCTAAAACGTTTCCAAATGCGATTTGAAGCTATTCTGTACACTTTGATGTTTTGTGTGAAAATTTTCTTTCGAAATGCTCAAAATGGTCAAAAACGTTTTTAAATACGATATTAAGCTACTTTGTGCTCTTTGATGTTTTTGTGTGAAATGTTTTATCGAAATGCTCAAAATGGTCTAAAACGGTTTCTAATGTGATTTCAAGCACTTTGATGTTTTTGTGTAACCAAGTTTTTCGAAAATCACAAAATTGTCTAAAACGTCTCCAAATGCGATTTGAAGCTATTCTGTACACTTTGATGTTTTTATGTTAACAAGTTTTTCGAAAATCACAAAATGGTCTAAAACGTCTCCAAATGCGATTTGAAGCTATTCTGTACACTTTGATGTTTTTATGTTAACAAGTTTTTCGAAAATCACAAAATGGTCTAAAACGTCTCTAAATGCGATTTGAAGCTTTTCTGTACACTTTAATGTTTTTATGTTAACTTTTTTCGAAAATCACAAAATGGTCTAAATTTTCTCCAAATGCGATTTGAAGCTATTCTAAGCACTTTGATGTTTTTATGTTAACAAGTTTTTTCGAAAATCACAAAATGGTCTAAAACGTCTCCAATAGCGATTTTAAGCTATTCTGTACACTTTGATGTTTTTATGTTAACAAGTTTTTCGAAAATCACAAAATGGTCTAAAACGTCTCCAAATGCGATTTTAAGCTATTCTAAGCACTTTGGTGTTTTTATGTTAACAAGTTTTTTTGAAAATCACAAAATGGTCTAAAACGTCTCTAAATGCGATTTGAAGCTTTTCTGTACACTTTGATGTTTTTATGTTAACAACTTTTTTCGAAAATCACAAAATGGTCTAAAATGTCTCCAAATGCGATTTGAAGCTATTCTAAGCACTTTGGTGTTTTTATGGAAACAATTTTTTTCGAAAATCACAAAATGGTCTAAAACGTCTCCAATAGCGATTTGAAGCTTTTCTGTACACTTTGGTGTTTTTATGTTAACAAGTTTTTTCGAAAATCACAAAATGGTCTAAAACGTCTCCAAATGCGATTTGAAGCTAATCTGTACACTTTGATGTTTTTATGTTAATAAGTTTTTTCGAAAATCACAAAATGGTCTAAAACGTTTCAAAATGCGATTTGAAGCTTTTCTTTACACTTTGGTGTTTTTATGTTAACAAGTTTTTTCGAAAATCACAAAATGGTCTAAAACGTCTCCAAATGCGATTTGAAGCTATTCTGTACACTTTGATGTTTTTATGTTAACAAGTTTTTTCGAAGATCACAAAATGGTCTAAAACGTCTACAAATGCAATTTGAAGCTATTCTAAACACTTTTGTGTTTTTATGTTAACAAGTTTTTTTCGAAAATCACAAAATGGTCTAAAACGTCTGCAAATGCGATTTTAAACTATTCTTAGCACATTGGTGTTTTTATTTAAACAAATTTTTTCGAAACTCACAAAATGGTCTAAAACGTCTCCAAATGCGATTTGAAGCTATTTTAAGCACTTTGGTGTTTTTGTGTTAACAAGTTTTTTCGAAAATCACAAAATGGTCTAAAATGTCTCCAAATGCGATTTGAAGCTATTCTAAGCACTTTGGTGTTTTTATGTTAACAAGTTTTTTCGAAAATCACAAAATGGTCTAAAACGTCTCCAAATGCGATTTGAAGCTATTCTGTACACTTTGATGTTTTTATGTTAACAAGTTTTTTCGAAAATCACAAAATGGTCTAAAACGTCTACAAATGCGATTTGAAGCTATTCTGTACACTTTGATGTTTTTATGTTAACAAGTTTTTTCGAAAATCACAAAATGGTCTAAAACGTTTCCAAATGCGATTTGAAGCTATTCTGTACACTTTGATGTTTTGTGTGAAAATTTTCTTTCGAAATGCTCAAAATGGTCAAAAACGTTTTTAAATACGATATTAAGCTACTTTGTGCTCTTTGATGTTTTTGTGTGAAATGTTTTATCGAAATGCTCAAAATGGTCTAAAACGGTTTCTAATGTGATTTCAAGCACTTTGATGTTTTTGTGTAACCAAGTTTTTCGAAAATCACAAAATTGTCTAAAACGTCTCCAAATGCGATTTGAAGCTATTCTGTACACTTTGATGTTTTTATGTTAACAAGTTTTTCGAAAATCACAAAATGGTCTAAAACATCTCCAAATGCGATTTGAAGCTATTCTGTACACTTTGATGTTTTTATGTTAACAAGTTTTTCGAAAATCACAAAATGGTCTAAAACGTCTCTAAATGCGATTTGAAGCTTTTCTGTACACTTTGATGTTTTTATGTTAACAACTTTTTTCGAAAATCACAAAATGGTCTAAAATGTCTCCAAATGCGATTTGAAGCTATTCTAAGCACTTTGATGTTTTTATGTTACCAAGTTTTTTCGAAAATCACAAAATGGTCTAAAATGTCTCCAATAGCGATTTTAAGCTATTCTGTACACTTTGATGTTTTTATGTTAACAAGTTTTTCGAAAATCACAAAATGGTCTAAAACGTCTCCAAATGCGATTTTAAGCTATTCTAAGCACTTTGGTGTTTTTATGTTAACAAGTTTTTTTGAAAATCACAAAATGGTCTAAAACGTCTCTAAATGCGATTTGAAGCTTTTCTGTACACTTTGATGTTTTTATGTTAACAACTTTTTTCGAAAATCACAAAATGGTCTAAAATGTCTCCAAATGCGATTTGAAGCTATTCTAAGCACTTTGGTGTTTTTATGGAAACAATTTTTTTCGAAAATCACAAAATGGTCTAAAACGTCTCCAATAGCGATTTGAAGCTTTTCTGTACACTTTGGTGTTTTTATGTTAACAAGTTTTTTCGAAAATCACAAAATGGTCTAAAACGTCTCCAAATGCGATTTGAAGCTAATCTGTACACTTTGATGTTTTTATGTTAACAAGTTTTTTCGAAAATCACAAAATGGTCTAAAACGTTTCCAAATGCGATTTGAAGCTTTTCTTTACACTTTGGTGTTTTTATGTTAACAAGTTTTTTCGAAAATCACAAAATGGTCTAAAACGTCTCCAAATGCGATTTGAAGCTATTCTGTACACTTTGATGTTTTTATGTTAACAAGTTTTTTCGAAGATCACAAAATGGTCTAAAACGTCTACAAATGCAATTTGAAGCTATTCTAAGCACTTTTGTGTTTTTATGTTAACAAGTTTTTTCGAAAATCACAAAATGGTCTAAAACGTCTGCAAATGCGATTTTAAACTATTCTTAGCACATTGGTGTTTTTATTTAAACAAATTTTTTCGAAACTCACAAAATGGTCTAAAACGTCTCCAAATGCGATTTGAAGCTATTTTAAGCACTTTGGTGTTTTTGTGTTAACAAGTTTTTCGAAATGCTCAAAATGGTCTAAAACGTTTTTAAACACGATATTAAGCTATTTTGTGCTCTTTGGTGTTTTTTTGTGAAAAGTTTTAGCAAAATGCTCAAAATGGTCTAAAACGATTTCTAATGTGATTTTAAGCACTTTGATGTTTTTATGTTAACTAGTTTTTTCGAAAATCACAAAATGGTCTAAAACGTCTCCAAATGCGATTTGAAGCTATTTTAAGCACTTAGGTGCTTTTGTGTAACCAAGTTTTTTAGAAAATCACAAAAGGGTCTAAAATGTCTCCAAATGTGATTTGAAGCTATTTTAAGCACTTTGGTGTTTTTGTTTTAACAAGTTTTTCGGAAATCACAAAATTGTCTAAAACGTCTCCAAATGCGATTTGAAGCTATTCTGTACACTTTGATGTTTTTATGTTAACAAGTTTTTTAGAAAATCACAAAATGGTCTAAAACATCTCCAAATGCGATTTAAAGCTATTTTAAGCACTTTGGTGTTTTTATGTTAACAAGTTTTTTCGAAAATCACAAAATGGTCTAAAACGTCTCCAAATGCGATTTGAAGCTATTTTAAGCACTTTGGTGTTTTTGTGTTAACAAGTTTTTCGAAATGCTCAAAATGGTCTAAAACGTTTCCAAATGCGATTTGAAGCTATTCTGTACACTTTGATGTTTTGTGTGAAAATTTTCTGTCGAAATGCTCAAAATGGTCAAAAACGTTTTTAAATACGATATTAAGCTACTTTGTGCTCTTTGATGTTTTTGTGTGAAATGTTTTATCGAAATGCTCAAAATGGTCTAAAACGGTTTATAATGTGATTTCAAGCACTTTGATGTTTTTGTGTAACCAAGTTTTTCGAAAATCACAAAATTGTCTAAAACGTCTCCAAATGCGATTTGAAGCTATTCTGTACTCTTTGATGTTTTTATGTTAACAAGTTTTTCGAAAATCACAAAATGGTCTAAAACGTCTCCAAATGCGATTTTAAGCTATTCTAAGCACTTTGGTGTTTTTATGTTAACAAGTTTTTTTGAAATCACAAAATGGTCTAAAACGTCTCTAAATGAGATTTGAAGCTTTTCTGTACATTTTGATGTTTTTATGTTAACAAGTTTTTTCGAAAATCACAAAATGGTCTAAAATGTCTCCAAATGCGATTTGAAGCTATTCTGTACACTTTGATGTTTTTATGTTAACAAGTTTTTTCGAAGATCACAAAATGGTCTAAAACGTCTACAAATGCAATTTGAAGCTATTCTAAACACTTTTGTGTTTTTATGTTAACAAGTTTTTTTCGAAAATCACAAAATGGTCTAAAACGTCTGCAAATGCGATTTTAAACTATTCTTAGCACATTGGTGTTTTTATTTAAACAAATTTTTTCGAAACTCACAAAATGGTCTAAAACGTCTCCAAATGCGATTTGAAGCTATTTTAAGCACTTTGGTGTTTTTGTGTTAACAAGTTTTTTCGAAAATCACAAAATGGTCTAAAATGTCTCCAAATGCGATTTGAAGCTATTCTAAGCACTTTGGTGTTTTTATGTTAACAAGTTTTTTCGAAAATCACAAAATGGTCTAAAACGTCTCCAAATGCGATTTGAAGCTATTCTGTACACTTTGATGTTTTTATGTTAACAAGTTTTTTCGAAAATCACAAAATGGTCTAAAACGTCTACAAATGCGATTTGAAGCTATTCTGTACACTTTGATGTTTTTATGTTAACAAGTTTTTTCGAAAATCACAAAATGGTCTAAAACGTTTCCAAATGCGATTTGAAGCTATTCTGTACACTTTGATGTTTTGTGTGAAAATTTTCTTTCGAAATGCTCAAAATGGTCAAAAACGTTTTTAAATACGATATTAAGCTACTTTGTGCTCTTTGATGTTTTTGTGTGAAATGTTTTATCGAAATGCTCAAAATGGTCTAAAACGGTTTCTAATGTGATTTCAAGCACTTTGATGTTTTTGTGTAACCAAGTTTTTCGAAAATCACAAAATTGTCTAAAACGTCTCCAAATGCGATTTGAAGCTATTCTGTACACTTTGATGTTTTTATGTTAACAAGTTTTTCGAAAATCACAAAATGGTCTAAAACATCTCCAAATGCGATTTGAAGCTATTCTGTACACTTTGATGTTTTTATGTTAACAAGTTTTTCGAAAATCACAAAATGGTCTAAAACGTCTCTAAATGCGATTTGAAGCTTTTCTGTACACTTTGATGTTTTTATGTTAACAACTTTTTTCGAAAATCACAAAATGGTCTAAAATGTCTCCAAATGCGATTTGAAGCTATTCTAAGCACTTTGATGTTTTTATGTTACCAAGTTTTTTCGAAAATCACAAAATGGTCTAAAATGTCTCCAATAGCGATTTTAAGCTATTCTGTACACTTTGATGTTTTTATGTTAACAAGTTTTTCGAAAATCACAAAATGGTCTAAAACGTCTCCAAATGCGATTTTAAGCTATTCTAAGCACTTTGGTGTTTTTATGTTAACAAGTTTTTTTGAAAATCACAAAATGGTCTAAAACGTCTCTAAATGCGATTTGAAGCTTTTCTGTACACTTTGATGTTTTTATGTTAACAACTTTTTTCGAAAATCACAAAATGGTCTAAAATGTCTCCAAATGCGATTTGAAGCTATTCTAAGCACTTTGGTGTTTTTATGGAAACAATTTTTTTCGAAAATCACAAAATGGTCTAAAACGTCTCCAATAGCGATTTGAAGCTTTTCTGTACACTTTGGTGTTTTTATGTTAACAAGTTTTTTCGAAAATCACAAAATGGTCTAAAACGTCTCCAAATGCGATTTGAAGCTAATCTGTACACTTTGATGTTTTTATGTTAACAAGTTTTTTCGAAAATCACAAAATGGTCTAAAACGTTTCCAAATGCGATTTGAAGCTTTTCTTTACACTTTGGTGTTTTTATGTTAACAAGTTTTTTCGAAAATCACAAAATGGTCTAAAACGTCTCCAAATGCGATTTGAAGCTATTCTGTACACTTTGATGTTTTTATGTTAACAAGTTTTTTCGAAGATCACAAAATGGTCTAAAACGTCTACAAATGCAATTTGAAGCTATTCTAAGCACTTTTGTGTTTTTATGTTAACAAGTTTTTTCGAAAATCACAAAATGGTCTAAAACGTCTGCAAATGCGATTTTAAACTATTCTTAGCACATTGGTGTTTTTATTTAAACAAATTTTTTCGAAACTCACAAAATGGTCTAAAACGTCTCCAAATGCGATTTGAAGCTATTTTAAGCACTTTGGTGTTTTTGTGTTAACAAGTTTTTCGAAATGCTCAAAATGGTCTAAAACGTTTTTAAACACGATATTAAGCTATTTTGTGCTCTTTGGTGTTTTTTTGTGAAAAGTTTTAGCAAAATGCTCAAAATGGTCTAAAACGATTTCTAATGTGATTTTAAGCACTTTGATGTTTTTATGTTAACTAGTTTTTTCGAAAATCACAAAATGGTCTAAAACGTCTCCAAATGCGATTTGAAGCTATTTTAAGCACTTAGGTGCTTTTGTGTAACCAAGTTTTTTAGAAAATCACAAAAGGGTCTAAAATGTCTCCAAATGTGATTTGAAGCTATTTTAAGCACTTTGGTGTTTTTGTTTTAACAAGTTTTTCGGAAATCACAAAATTGTCTAAAACGTCTCCAAATGCGATTTGAAGCTATTCTGTACACTTTGATGTTTTTATGTTAACAAGTTTTTTAGAAAATCACAAAATGGTCTAAAACATCTCCAAATGCGATTTAAAGCTATTTTAAGCACTTTGGTGTTTTTATGTTAACAAGTTTTTTCGAAAATCACAAAATGGTCTAAAACGTCTCCAAATGCGATTTGAAGCTATTTTAAGCACTTTGGTGTTTTTGTGTTAACAAGTTTTTCGAAATGCTCAAAATGGTCTAAAACGTTTCCAAATGCGATTTGAAGCTATTCTGTACACTTTGATGTTTTGTGTGAAAATTTTCTGTCGAAATGCTCAAAATGGTCAAAAACGTTTTTAAATACGATATTAAGCTACTTTGTGCTCTTTGATGTTTTTGTGTGAAATGTTTTATCGAAATGCTCAAAATGGTCTAAAACGGTTTATAATGTGATTTCAAGCACTTTGATGTTTTTGTGTAACCAAGTTTTTCGAAAATCACAAAATTGTCTAAAACGTCTCCAAATGCGATTTGAAGCTATTCTGTACTCTTTGATGTTTTTATGTTAACAAGTTTTTCGAAAATCACAAAATGGTCTAAAACGTCTCCAAATGCGATTTTAAGCTATTCTAAGCACTTTGGTGTTTTTATGTTAACAAGTTTTTTTGAAATCACAAAATGGTCTAAAACGTCTCTAAATGAGATTTGAAGCTTTTCTGTACATTTTGATGTTTTTATGTTAACAAGTTTTTTCGAAAATCACAAAATGGTCTAAAATGTCTCCAAATGCGATTTGAAGCTATTCTAAGCACTTTGGTGTTTTTATGGAAACAATTTTTTTCGAAAATCACAAAATGGTCTAAAACGTCTCCAAATGTGATTTGAAGCTATTCTGTACACTTTGATGTTTTTATGTTAGCAAGTTTTTTCGAAAATCACAAAATGGTCTAAAACGTCTACAAATGCGATTTGAAGCTAATCTGTACACTTTGATGTTTTTATGTTAACAAGTTTTTTCGAAAATCACAAAAGGGTCTAAAATGTCTGTAAATGCGATTTGAAGCTATTTAAAGCACTTTGGTGTTTTTAGGTTAACAAGTTTTTTCGAAAATCACAAAATGGTCTAAAACGTCTACAAATGCGATTTGAAGCTATTCTAAGCACTTTTGTGTTTTTATGTTAACAAGTTTTTTCGAAAATCACAAAATGGTCTAAAATGTCTCCAAATGCGATTTGAAGCTATTCTAAGCACTTTGGTGTTTTTATGGAAACAATTTTTTTCGAAAATCACAAAATGGTCTAAAACGTCTCCAAATGTGATTTGAAGCTATTCTGTACACTTTGATGTTTTTATGTTAGCAAGTTTTTTCGAAAATCACAAAATGGTCTAAAACGTCTACAAATGCGATTTGAAGCTAATCTGTACACTTTGATGTTTTTATGTTAACAAGTTTTTTCGAAAATCACAAAAGGGTCTAAAATGTCTGTAAATGCGATTTGAAGCTATTTAAAGCACTTTGGTGTTTTTAGATTAACAAGTTTTTTCGAAAATCACAAAATGGTCTAAAACGTCTACAAATGCGATTTGAAGCTATTCTAAGCACTTTTGTGTTTTTATGTTAACAGGTTTTTTCGAAAATCACAAAATGGTCTAAAACGTCTCCAAATGCGATTTGAAGCTATTTTAAGCACTTTGGTGTTTTTGTGTTAACAAGTTTTTCGAAAATCACAAAATGGTCTAAAACGTTTCCAAATGCGATTTGAAGCTATTCTGTACACTTTGATGTTTTGTGTGAAAATTTTCTTTCGAAATGCTCAAAATGGTCAAAAACGTTTTTAAATACGATATTAAGCTACTTTGTGCTCTTTGATGTTTTTGTGTGAAATGTTTTATCGAAATGCTCAAAATGGTCTAAAACGGTTTCTAATGTGATTTCAAGCACTTTGATGTTTTTGTGTAACCAAGTTTTTCGAAAATCACAAAATTGTCTAAAACGTCTCCAAATGCGATTTGAAGCTATTCTGTACACTTTGATGTTTTTATGTTAACAAGTTTTTCGAAAATCACAAAATGGTCTAAAACGTCTCCAAATGCGATTTGAAGCTATTCTGTACACTTTGATGTTTTTATGTTAACAAGTTTTTCGAAAATCACAAAATGGTCTAAAACGTCTCTAAATGCGATTTGAAGCTTTTCTGTACACTTTAATGTTTTTATGTTAACTTTTTTCGAAAATCACAAAATGGTCTAAATTTTCTCCAAATGCGATTTGAAGCTATTCTAAGCACTTTGATGTTTTTATGTT
Organism: Antedon mediterranea; assembly: GCF_964355755.1. Classification (NCBI taxonomy): domain Eukaryota; kingdom Metazoa; phylum Echinodermata; class Crinoidea; order Comatulida; family Antedonidae; genus Antedon; species Antedon mediterranea. The sequence continues at coordinate 9,108,832 of NC_092679.1, read as the reverse complement.
AACAAGTTTTTTCGAAAATCACAAAATGGTCTAAAACGTCTCCAATAGCGATTTTAAGCTATTCTGTACACTTTGATGTTTTTATGTTAACAAGTTTTTCGAAAATCACAAAATGGTCTAAAACGTCTCCAAATGCGATTTTAAGCTATTCTAAGCACTTTGGTGTTTTTATGTTAACAAGTTTTTTTGAAAATCACAAAATGGTCTAAAACGTCTCTAAATGCGATTTGAAGCTTTTCTGTACACTTTGATGTTTTTATGTTAACAACTTTTTTCGAAAATCACAAAATGGTCTAAAATGTCTCCAAATGCGATTTGAAGCTATTCTAAGCACTTTGGTGTTTTTATGGAAACAATTTTTTTCGAAAATCACAAAATGGTCTAAAACGTCTCCAATAGCGATTTGAAGCTTTTCTGTACACTTTGGTGTTTTTATGTTAACAAGTTTTTTCGAAAATCACAAAATGGTCTAAAACGTCTCCAAATGCGATTTGAAGCTAATCTGTACACTTTGATGTTTTTATGTTAATAAGTTTTTTCGAAAATCACAAAATGGTCTAAAACGTTTCAAAATGCGATTTGAAGCTTTTCTTTACACTTTGGTGTTTTTATGTTAACAAGTTTTTTCGAAAATCACAAAATGGTCTAAAACGTCTCCAAATGCGATTTGAAGCTATTCTGTACACTTTGATGTTTTTATGTTAACAAGTTTTTTCGAAGATCACAAAATGGTCTAAAACGTCTACAAATGCAATTTGAAGCTATTCTAAACACTTTTGTGTTTTTATGTTAACAAGTTTTTTTCGAAAATCACAAAATGGTCTAAAACGTCTGCAAATGCGATTTTAAACTATTCTTAGCACATTGGTGTTTTTATTTAAACAAATTTTTTCGAAACTCACAAAATGGTCTAAAACGTCTCCAAATGCGATTTGAAGCTATTTTAAGCACTTTGGTGTTTTTGTGTTAACAAGTTTTTCGAAATGCTCAAAATGGTCTAAAACGTTTTTAAACACGATATTAAGCTATTTTGTGCTCTTTGATGTTTTTTTGTGAAAAGTTTTAGCAAAATGCTCAAAATGGTCTAAAACGATTTCTAATGTGATTTTAAGCACTTTGATGTTTTTATGTTAACTAGTTTTTTCGAAAATCACAAAATGGTCTAAAACGTCTCCAAATGCGATTTGAAGCTATTTTAAGCACTTAGGTGCTTTTGTGTAACCAAGTTTTTTTGAAAATCACAAAAGGGTCTAAAATGTCTCCAAATGTGATTTGAAGCTATTTTAAGCAGTTTGGTGTTTTTGTGTTAACAAGTTTTTCGAAAATCACAAAATTGTCTAAAACGTCTCCAAATGCGATTTGAAGCTATTCTGTACACTTTGATGTTTTTATGTTAACAAGTTTTTTAGAAAATCACAAAATGGTCTAAAACATCTCCAAATGCGATTTAAAGCTATTTTAAGCACTTTGGTGTTTTTATGTTAACAAGTTTTTTCGAAAATCACAAAATGGTCTAAAACGTCTCCAAATGCGATTTGAAGCTATTTTAAGCACTTTGGTGTTTTTGTGTTAACAAGTTTTTCGAAATGCTCAAAATGGTCTAAAACGTTTCCAAATGCGATTTGAAGCTATTCTGTACACTTTGATGTTTTGTGTGAAAATTTTCTGTCGAAATGCTCAAAATGGTCAAAAACGTTTTTAAATACGATATTAAGCTACTTTGTGCTCTTTGATGTTTTTGTGTGAAATGTTTTATCAAAATGCTCAAAATGGTCTAAAACGGTTTCTAATGTGATTTCAAGCACTTTGATGTTTTTGTGTAACCAAGTTTTTCGAAAATCACAAAATTGTCTAAAACGTCTCCAAATGCGATTTGAAGCTATTCTGTACACTTTGATGTTTTTATGTTAACAAGTTTTTCGAAAATCACAAAATGGTCTAAAACGTCTCCAAATGCGATTTTAAGCTATTCTAAGCACTTTGGTGTTTTTATGTTAACAAGTTTTTTTGAAAATCACAAAATGGTCTAAAACGTCTCTAAATGCGATTTGAAGCTTTTCTGTACACTTTGATGTTTTTATGTTAACAACTTTTTTCGAAAATCACAAAATGGTCTAAAATGTCTCCAAATGCGATTTGAAGCTATTTTAAGCACTTTGGTGTCTTTATGGAAACAATTTTTTTCGAAAATCACAAAATGGTCTAAAACGTCTCCAATAGCGATTTGAAGCTTTTCTGTACACTTTGGTGTTTTTATGTTAACAATTTTTTTCGAAAATCACAAAATGGTCTAAAACGTCTCCAAATGCGATTTGAAGCTATTCTGTACACTTTGATGTTTTTATGTTAACAAGTTTTTTCGAAAATCACAAAATGGTCTAAAACGTCTCCAAATACGATTTAAAGCTATTTTAAGCACTTTTGTGTTTTTGTGTAACCAAGTTTTTTCGAAAATCACAAAAGGGTCTAAAATGTCTGTAAATGCGATTTGAAGCTATTTAAAGCACTTTGGTGCTTCAAATCGCATTTGGAGACGTTTTAGACCATTTTGTGATTTTCGAAAAAACTTGTTAACATAAAAACACCAAAGTGTAAAGAAAAGCTTCAAATCGCATTTTGAAACGTTTTAGACCATTTTGTGATTTTCAAAAAAACTTGTTAACATAAAAACACAAAAGTGCTTAGAATAGCTTCAAATCGCATTTGTAGACGTTTTAGACCATTTTGTGATTTTCGAAAAAACTTGTTAACATAAAAACATCAAAGTGCTTAGAATAGCTTCAAATCGCATTTGGAGACATTTTAGACCATTTTGTGATTTTCGAAAAAAGTTGTTAACATAAAAACATTAAAGTGTACAGAAAAGCTTCAAATCGCATTTAGAGACGTTTTAGACCATTTTGTGATTTTCGAAAAACTTGTTAACATAAAAACATCAAAGTGTACAGAATAGCTTCAAATCGCATTTGGAGACGTTTTAGACCATTTTGTGATTTTCGAAAAACTTGTTAACATAAAAACATCAAAGTGTACAGAATAGCTTCAAATCGCATTTGGAGACGTTTTAGACAATTTTGTGATTTTCGAAAAACTTGGTTACACAAAAACATCAAAGTGCTTGAAATCACATTAGAAACCGTTTTAGACCATTTTGAGCATTTCGATAAAACATTTCACACAAAAACATCAAAGAGCACAAAGTAGCTTAATATCGTATTTAAAAACGTTTTTGACCATTTTGAGCATTTCGAAAGAAAATTTTCACACAAAACATCAAAGTGTACAGAATAGCTTCAAATCGCATTTGGAAACGTTTTAGACCATTTTGTGATTTTCGAAAAACTTGTTAACACAAAAACACAAAAGTGCTTAGAATAGCTTCAAATCGCATTTGTAGACGTTTTAGACCATTTTGTGATTTTCGAAAAAACTTGTTAACCTAAAAACACCAAAGTGCTTTAAATAGCTTCAAATCGCATTTACAGACATTTTAGACCCTTTTGTGTTTTCGAAAAAACTTGTTAACATAAAAACATCAAAGTGTACAGATTAGCTACAAATCGCATTTGTAGACGTTTTAGACCATTTTGTGATTTTCGAAAAAACTTGCTAACATAAAAACATCAAAGTGTACAGAATAGCTTCAAATCGCATTTGTAGACGTTTTAGACCATTTTGTGATTTTCGAAAAAACTTGTTAACATAAAAACATCAAAGTGTACAGAATAGCTTCAAATCGCATTTGGAGACGTTTTAGACCATTTTGTGATTTTCGAAAAAACTTGTTAACATAAAAACACCAAAGTGCTTAGAATAGCTTCAAATCGCATTTGGAGACATTTTAGACCATTTTGTGATTTTCGAAAAAAGTTGTTAACATAAAAACATCAAATTGTACAGAAAAGCTTCAAATCGCATTTAGAGACGTTTTAGACCATTTTGTGATTTTCAAAAAAACTTGTTAACATAAAAACACCAAAGTGCTTAGAATAGCTTCAAATCGCATTTGGAGACGTTTTAGACAATTTTGTGATTTTCAAAAAACTTGGTTACACAAAAACATCAAAGTGCTTGAAATCACATTAGAAACCGTTTTAGACCATTTTGAGCATTTCGATAAAACATTTCACACAAAAACATCAAAGAGCACAAAGTAGCTTAATATCGTATTTAAAAACGTTTTTGACCATTTTGAGCATTTCGACAGAAAATTTTCACACAAAACATCAAAGTGTACAGAATAGCTTCAAATCGCATTTGGAAACGTTTTAGACCATTTTGTGATTTTCGAAAAAACTTGTTAACATAAAAGCATCAAAGTGTACAGAATAGCTTCAAATCGCATTTGTAGACGTTTTAGACCATTTTGTGATTTTCGAAAAAAGTTGTTAACATAAAAACATCAAATTGTACAGAAAAGCTTCAAATCGCATTTAGAGACGTTTTAGACCATTTTGTGATTTTCAAAAAAACTTGTTAACATAAAAACACCAAAGTGCTTAGAATAGCTTCAAATCGCATTTGGAGACGTTTTAGACAATTTTGTGATTTTCAAAAAACTTGGTTTCACAAAAACATCAAAGTGCTTGAAATCACATTAGAAACCGTTTTAGACCATTTTGAGCATTTCGATAAAACATTTCACACAAAAACATCAAAGAGCACAAAGTAGCTTAATATCGTATTTAAAAACGTTTTTGACCATTTTGAGCATTTCGACAGAAAATTTTCACACAAAACATCAAAGTGTACAGAATAGCTTCAAATCGCATTTGGAAACGTTTTAGACCATTTTGTGATTTTCGAAAAAACTTGTTAACATAAAAGCATCAAAGTGTACAGAATAGCTTCAAATCGCATTTGTAGACGTTTTAGACCATTTTGTGATTTTCGAAAAAACTTGTTAACATAAAAACATCAAAGTGTACAGAATAGCTTCAAATCGCATTTGGAGACGTTTTAGACCATTTTGTGATTTTCGAAAAAACTTGTTAACATAAAAACACCAAAGTGTACAGAAAAGCTTCAAATCGCTATTGGAGACGTTTTAGACCATTTTGTGATTTTCGAAAAAAATTGTTTCCATAAAAACACCAAAGTGCTTAGAATAGCTTCAAATCGCATTTGGAGACATTTTAGACCATTTTGTGATTTTCGAAAAAAGTTGTTAAACATAAAAACATTAAAGTGTACAGAAAAGCTTAAAATTGCATTTAGAGACGTTTTAGACCATTTTGTGATTTTCAAAAAAACTTGTTAACATAAAAACATCAAAGTGTACAGAATAGCTTCAAATCGCATTTGGAGACGTTTTAGACAATTTTGTGATTTTCGAAAAACTTGGTTACACAAAAACATCAAAGTGCTTGAAATCACATTAGAAACCGTTTTAGACCATTTTGAGCATTTCGATAAAACATTTCACACAAAAACATCAAAGAGCACAAAGTAGCTTAATATCGTATTTAAAAACGTTTTTGACCATTTTGAGCATTTCGACAGAAAATTTTCACACAAAACATCAAAGTGTACAGAATAGCTTCAAATCGCATTTGGAAACGTTTTAGACCATTTTGTGATTTTCGAAAAAACTTGTTAACATAAAAACATCAAAGTGTACAGATTAGCTTCAAATCGCATTTGGAGACGTTTTAGACCATTTTGTGATTTTCGAAAAAACTTGTTAACATAAAAACACCAAAGTGTACAGAAAAGCTTCAAATCGCTATTGGAGACGTTTTAGACCATTTTGTGATTTTCGAAAAAAATTGTTTCCATAAAAACACCAAAGTGCTTAGAATAGCTTCAAATCGCATTTGGAGACATTTTAGACCATTTTGTGATTTTCGAAAAAAGTTGTTAAACATAAAAACATTAAAGTGTACAGAAAAGCTTCAAATCGCATTTAGAGACGTTTTAGACCATTTTGTGATTTTCAAAAAAACTTGTTAACATAAAAACACCAAAGTGCTTAGAATAGCTTCAAATCGCATTTGTAGACGTTTTAGACCATTTTGTGATTTTCGAAAAAACCTGTTAACCTAAAAACACCAAAGTGCTTTAAATAGCTTCAAATCGCATTTACAGACATTTTAGACCCTTTTGTGATTTTCGAAAAAACTTGGTTACACAAAAACACAAAAGTGCTTAAAATAGCTTTAAATCGCATTTGGAGATGTTTTAGACCATTTTGTGATTTTCGAAAAAACTTGTTAACATAAAAACACCAAAGTGTACAGAATAGCTTTAAATCGCATTTGGAGATGTTTTAGACCATTTTGTGATTTTCTAAAAAACTTGTTAACATAAAAACATCAAAGTGTACAGAATAGCTTCAAATCGCATTTGGAGACGTTTTAGACAATTTTGTGATTTTCGAAAAACTTGTTAACACAAAAACACCAAAGTGCTTAAAATAGCTTCAAATCACATTTGGAGACATTTTAGACCCTTTTGTGATTTTCAAAAAAAACTTGGTTACACAAAAGCACCTAAGTGCTTAAAATAGCTTCAAATCGCATTTGGAGACGTTTTAGACCATTTTGTGATTTTCGAAAAAACTAGTTAACATAAAAACATCAAAGTGCTTAAAATCACATTAGAAATCGTTTTAGACCATTTTGAGCATTTTGCTAAAACTTTTCACAAAAAAACATCAAAGAGTACAAAATAGCTTAATATCGTGTTTAAAAACGTTTTAGACCATTTTGAGCATTTCGAAAAACTTGTTAACACAAAAACACCAAAGTGCTTAAAATAGCTTCAAATCGCATTTGGAGACGTTTTAGACCATTTTGTGAGTTTCGAAAAAATTTGTTTAAATAAAAACACCAATGTGCTAAGAATAGTTTCAAATCGCATTTGCAGACGTTTTAGACCATTTTGTGATTTTCGAAAAAACTTGTTAACATAAAAACACAAAAGTGCTTAGAATAGCTTCAAATTGCATTTGTAGACGTTTTAGACCATTTTGTGATTTTCGAAAAAACTTGTTAACATAAAAACATCAAAGTGTACAGAATAGCTTCAAATCGCATTTGGAGACGTTTTAGACCATTTTGTGATTTTCGAAAAAACTTGTTAACATAAAAACACCAAAGTGTAAAGAAAAGCTTCAAATCGCTATTGGAGACGTTTTAGACCATTTTGTGATTTTTGAAAAAAATTGTTTCCATAAAAACACCAAAGTGCTTAGAATAGCTTCAAATCGCATTTGGAGACATTTTAGACCATTTTGTGATTTTCGAAAAAAGTTGTTAACATAAAAACATCAAAGTGTACAGAATAGCTTAAAATCGCTATTGGAGACGTTTTAGACCATTTTGTGATTTTCGAAAAAACTTGTTAACATAAAAACATCAAAGTGCTTAGAATAGCTTCAAATCGCATTTGGAGACATTTTAGACCATTTTGTGATTTTCGAAAAAAGTTGTTAACATAAAAACATCAAAGTGTACAGAAAAGCTTCAAATCGCATTTAGAGACGTTTTAGACCATTTTGTGATTTTCAAAAAAACTTGTTAACATAAAAACACCAAAGTGCTTAGAATAGCTTAAAATCGCATTTGGAGACGTTTTAGACCATTTTATGATTTTCGAAAAACTTGTTAACATAAAAACATCAAAGTGTACAGAATAGCTTCAAATCGCATTTGGAGACGTTTTAGACAATTTTGTGATTTTCGAAAAACTTGGTTACACAAAAACATCAAAGTGCTTGAAATCACATTAGAAACCGTTTTAGACCATTTTGAGCATTTCGATAAAACATTTCACACAAAAACATCAAAGAGCACAAAGTAGCTTAATATCGTATTTAAAAACGTTTTTGACCATTTTGAGCATTTCGACAGAAAATTTTCACACAAAACATCAAAGTGTACAGAATAGCTTCAAATCGCATTTGGAAACGTTTTAGACCATTTTGTGATTTTTGAAAAAACTTGTTAACATAAAAGCATCAAAGTGTACAGTATAGCTTCAAATCGCATTTGTAGACGTTTTAGACCATTTTGTGATTTTCGAAAAAACTTGTTAACATAAAAACATCAAAGTGTACAGAATAGCTTCAAATCGCATTTGGAGACGTTTTAGACCATTTTGTGATTTTCGAAAAAACTTGTTAACATAAAAACACCAAAGTGCTTAGAATAGCTTCAAATCGCATTTGGAGACATTTTAGACCATTTTGTGATTTTCGAAAAAAGTTGTTAACATAAAAACATCAAATTGTACAGAAAAGCTTCAAATCGCATTTAGAGACGTTTTAGACCATTTTGTGATTTTCAAAAAAACTTGTTAACATAAAAACACCAAAGTGCTTAGAATAGCTTCAAATCGCATTTGGAGACGTTTTAGACAATTTTGTGATTTTCAAAAAACTTGGTTACACAAAAACATCAAAGTGCTTGAAATCACATTAGAAACCGTTTTAGACCATTTTGAGCATTTCGATAAAACATTTCACACAAAAACATCAAAGAGCACAAAGTAGCTTAATATCGTATTTAAAAACGTTTTTGACCATTTTGAGCATTTCGACAGAAAATTTTCACACAAAACATCAAAGTGTACAGAATAGCTTCAAATCGCATTTGGAAACGTTTTAGACCATTTTGTGATTTTCGAAAAAACTTGTTAACATAAAAGCATCAAAGTGTACAGAATAGCTTCAAATCGCATTTGTAGACGTTTTAGACCATTTTGTGATTTTCGAAAAAAGTTGTTAACATAAAAACATCAAATTGTACAGAAAAGCTTCAAATCGCATTTAGAGACGTTTTAGACCATTTTGTGATTTTCAAAAAAACTTGTTAACATAAAAACACCAAAGTGCTTAGAATAGCTTCAAATCGCATTTGGAGACGTTTTAGACAATTTTGTGATTTTCAAAAAACTTGGTTACACAAAAACATCAAAGTGCTTGAAATCACATTAGAAACCGTTTTAGACCATTTTGAGCATTTCGATAAAACATTTCACACAAAAACATCAAAGAGCACAAAGTAGCTTAATATCGTATTTAAAAACGTTTTTGACCATTTTGAGCATTTCGACAGAAAATTTTCACACAAAACATCAAAGTGTACAGAATAGCTTCAAATCGCATTTGGAAACGTTTTAGACCATTTTGTGATTTTCGAAAAAACTTGTTAACATAAAAGCATCAAAGTGTACAGAATAGCTTCAAATCGCATTTGTAGACGTTTTAGACCATTTTGTGATTTTCGAAAAAACTTGTTAACATAAAAACATCAAAGTGTACAGAATAGCTTCAAATCGCATTTGGAGACGTTTTAGACCATTTTGTGATTTTCGAAAAAACTTGTTAACATAAAAACACCAAAGTGTACAGAAAAGCTTCAAATCGCTATTGGAGACGTTTTAGACCATTTTGTGATTTTCGAAAAAAATTGTTTCCATAAAAACACCAAAGTGCTTAGAATAGCTTCAAATCGCATTTGGAGACATTTTAGACCATTTTGTGATTTTCGAAAAAAGTTGTTAAACATAAAAACATTAAAGTGTACAGAAAAGCTTAAAATTGCATTTAGAGACGTTTTAGACCATTTTGTGATTTTCAAAAAAACTTGTTAACATAAAAACATCAAAGTGTACAGAATAGCTTCAAATCGCATTTGGAGACGTTTTAGACAATTTTGTGATTTTCGAAAAACTTGGTTACACAAAAACATCAAAGTGCTTGAAATCACATTAGAAACCGTTTTAGACCATTTTGAGCATTTCGATAAAACATTTCACACAAAAACATCAAAGAGCACAAAGTAGCTTAATATCGTATTTAAAAACGTTTTTGACCATTTTGAGCATTTCGACAGAAAATTTTCACACAAAACATCAAAGTGTACAGAATAGCTTCAAATCGCATTTGGAAACGTTTTAGACCATTTTGTGATTTTCGAAAAAACTTGTTAACATAAAAACATCAAAGTGTACAGATTAGCTTCAAATCGCATTTGGAGACGTTTTAGACCATTTTGTGATTTTCGAAAAAACTTGTTAACATAAAAACACCAAAGTGTACAGAAAAGCTTCAAATCGCTATTGGAGACGTTTTAGACCATTTTGTGATTTTCGAAAAAAATTGTTTCCATAAAAACACCAAAGTGCTTAGAATAGCTTCAAATCGCATTTGGAGACATTTTAGACCATTTTGTGATTTTCGAAAAAAGTTGTTAAACATAAAAACATTAAAGTGTACAGAAAAGCTTCAAATCGCATTTAGAGACGTTTTAGACCATTTTGTGATTTTCAAAAAAACTTGTTAACATAAAAACACCAAAGTGCTTAGAATAGCTTCAAATCGCATTTGTAGACGTTTTAGACCATTTTGTGATTTTCGAAAAAACTTGTTAACCTAAAAACACCAAAGTGCTTTAAATAGCTTCAAATCGCATTTACAGACATTTTAGACCCTTTTGTGATTTTCGAAAAAACTTGGTTACACAAAAACACAAAAGTGCTTAAAATAGCTTTAAATCGCATTTGGAGATGTTTTAGACCATTTTGTGATTTTCGAAAAAACTTGTTAACATAAAAACACCAAAGTGTACAGAATAGCTTTAAATCGCATTTGGAGATGTTTTAGACCATTTTGTGATTTTCTAAAAAACTTGTTAACATAAAAACATCAAAGTGTACAGAATAGCTTCAAATCGCATTTGGAGACGTTTTAGACAATTTTGTGATTTTCGAAAAACTTGTTAACACAAAAACACCAAAGTGCTTAAAATAGCTTCAAATCACATTTGGAGACATTTTAGACCCTTTTGTGATTTTCAAAAAAAACTTGGTTACACAAAAGCACCTAAGTGCTTAAAATAGCTTCAAATCGCATTTGGAGACGTTTTAGACCATTTTGTGATTTTCGAAAAAACTAGTTAACATAAAAACATCAAAGTGCTTAAAATCACATTAGAAATCGTTTTAGACCATTTTGAGCATTTTGCTAAAACTTTTCACAAAAAAACATCAAAGAGTACAAAATAGCTTAATATCGTGTTTAAAAACGTTTTAGACCATTTTGAGCATTTCGAAAAACTTGTTAACACAAAAACACCAAAGTGCTTAAAATAGCTTCAAATCGCATTTGGAGACGTTTTAGACCATTTTGTGAGTTTCGAAAAAATTTGTTTAAATAAAAACACCAATGTGCTAAGAATAGTTTCAAATCGCATTTGCAGACGTTTTAGACCATTTTGTGATTTTCGAAAAAACTTGTTAACATAAAAACACAAAAGTGCTTAGAATAGCTTCAAATTGCATTTGTAGACGTTTTAGACCATTTTGTGATTTTCGAAAAAACTTAACATAAAAACATCAAAGTGTACAGAATAGCTTCAAATCGCATTTGGAGACGTTTTAGACCATTTTGTGATTTTCGAAAAAACTTGTTAACATAAAAACACCAAAGTGTAAAGAAAAGCTTCAAATCGCTATTGGAGACGTTTTAGACCATTTTGTGATTTTTGAAAAAAATTGTTTCCATAAATACACCAAAGTGCTTAGAATAGCTTCAAATCGCATTTGGAGACATTTTAGACCATTTTGTGATTTTCGAAAAAAGTTGTTAACATAAAAACATCAAAGTGTACAGAATAGCTTAAAATCGCTATTGGAGACGTTTTAGACCATTTTGTGATTTTCGAAAAAACTTGTTAACATAAAAACATCAAAGTGCTTAGAATAGCTTCAAATCGCATTTGGAGACATTTTAGACCATTTTGTGATTTTCGAAAAAAGTTGTTAACATAAAAACATCAAAGTGTACAGAAAAGCTTCAAATCGCATTTAGAGACGTTTTAGACCATTTTGTGATTTTCAAAAAAACTTGTTAACATAAAAACACCAAAGTGCTTAGAATAGCTTAAAATCGCATTTGGAGACGTTTTAGACCATTTTATGATTTTCGAAAAACTTGTTAACATAAAAACATCAAAGTGTACAGAATAGCTTCAAATCGCATTTGGAGACGTTTTAGACAATTTTGTGATTTTCGAAAAACTTGGTTACACAAAAACATCAAAGTGCTTGAAATCACATTAGAAACCGTTTTAGACCATTTTGAGCATTTCGATAAAACATTTCACACAAAAACATCAAAGAGCACAAAGTAGCTTAATATCGTATTTAAAAACGTTTTTGACCATTTTGAGCATTTCGACAGAAAATTTTCACACAAAACATCAAAGTGTACAGAATAGCTTCAAATCGCATTTGGAAACGTTTTAGACCATTTTGTGATTTTTGAAAAAACTTGTTAACATAAAAGCATCAAAGTGTACAGTATAGCTTCAAATCGCATTTGTAGACGTTTTAGACCACTTTGTGATTTTCGAAAAAACTTGTTAACATAAAAACATCAAAGTGTACAGAATAGCTTCAAATCGCATTTGGAGACGTTTTAGACCATTTTGTGATTTTCGAAAAAACTTGTTAACATAAAAACACCAAAGTGTACAGAAAAGCTTCAAATCGCTATTGGAGACGTTTTAGACCATTTTGTGATTTTCGAAAAAAATTGTTTCCATAAAAACACCAAAGTGTACAGAAAAGCTTCAAATCGCATTTAGAGACGTTTTAGACCATTTTGTGATTTTCAAAAAAACTTGTTAACATAAAAACACCAAAGTGCTTAGAATAGCTTAAAATCGCATTTGGAGACGTTTTAGACCATTTTGTGATTTTCGAAAAACTTGTTAACATAAAAACATCAAAGTGTACAGAATAGCTTCAAATCGCATTTGGAGACGTTTTAGACAATTTTGTGATTTTCGAAAAACTTGGTTACACAAAAACATCAAAGTGCTTGAAATCACATTAGAAACCGTTTTAGACCATTTTGAGCATTTCGATAAAACATTTCACACAAAAACATCAAAGAGCACAAAGTAGCTTAATATCGTATTTAAAAACGTTTTTGACCATTTTGAGCATTTCGACAGAAAATTTTCACACAAAACATCAAAGTGTACAGAATAGCTTCAAATCGCATTTGGAAACGTTTTAGACCATTTTGAGCATTTCGAAAAACTTGTTAACACAAAAACACCAAAGTGCTTAAAATAGCTTCAAATCGCATTTGGAGACGTTTTAGACCATTTTGTGAGTTTCGAAAAAATTTGTTTAAATAAAAACACCAATGTGCTAAGAATAGTTTAAAATCGCATTTGCAGACGTTTTAGACCATTTTGTGATTTTCGAAAAAAACTTGTTAACATAAAAACACAAAAGTGCTTAGAATAGCTTCAAATTGCATTTGTAGACGTTTTAGACCATTTTGTGATCTTCGAAAAAACTTGTTAACATAAAAACATCAAAGTGTACAGAATAGCTTCAAATCGCATTTGGAGACGTTTTAGACCATTTTGTGATTTTCGAAAAAACTTGTTAACATAAAAACACCAAAGTGTAAAGAAAAGCTTCAAATCGCATTTTGAAACGTTTTAGACCATTTTGTGATTTTCGAAAAAACTTGTTAACATAAAAACATCAAAGTGTACAGATTAGCTTCAAATCGCATTTGGAGACGTTTTAGACCATTTTGTGATTTTCGAAAAAACTTGTTAACATAAAAACACCAAAGTGTACAGAAAAGCTTCAAATCGCTATTGGAGACGTTTTAGACCATTTTGTGATTTTCGAAAAAAATTGTTTCCATAAAAACACCAAAGTGCTTAGAATAGCTTCAAATCGCATTTGGAGACATTTTAGACCATTTTGTGATTTTCGAAAAAAGTTGTTAACATAAAAACATCAAAGTGTACAGAAAAGCTTCAAATCGCATTTAGAGACGTTTTAGACCATTTTGTGATTTTCAAAAAAACTTGTTAACATAAAAACACCAAAGTGCTTAGAATAGCTTAAAATCGCATTTGGAGACGTTTTAGACCATTTTGTGATTTTCGAAAAACTTGTTAACATAAAAACATCAAAGTGTACAGAATAGCTTAAAATCGCTATTGGAGACGTTTTAGACCATTTTGTGATTTTCGAAAAAACTTGTTAACATAAAAACATCAAAGTGCTTAGAATAGCTTCAAATCGCATTTGGAGAAAATTTAGACCATTTTGTGATTTTCGAAAAAAGTTGTTAACATAAAAACATTAAAGTGTACAGAAAAGCTTCAAATCGCATTTAGAGACGTTTTAGACCATTTTGTGATTTTCGAAAAACTTGTTAACATAAAAACATCAAAGTGTACAGAATAGCTTCAAATCGCATTTGGAGACGTTTTAGACCATTTTGTGATTTTCGAAAAACTTGTTAACATAAAAACATCAAAGTGTACAGAATAGCTTCAAATCGCATTTGGAGACGTTTTAGACAATTTTGTGATTTTCGAAAAACTTGGTTACACAAAAACATCAAAGTGCTTGAAATCACATTAGAAACCGTTTTAGACCATTTTGAGCATTTCGATAAAACATTTCACACAAAAACATCAAAGAGCACAAAGTAGCTTAATATCGTATTTAAAAACGTTTTTGACCATTTTGAGCATTTCGAAAGAAAATTTTCACACAAAACATCAAAGTGTACAGAATAGCTTCAAATCGCATTTGGAAACGTTTTAGACCATTTTGTGATTTTCGAAAAACTTGTTAACATAAAAACATCAAAGTGTACAGAATAGCTTCAAATCGCATTTGGAGACGTTTTAGACCATTTTGTGATTTTCGAAAAACTTGTTAACATAAAAACATCAAAGTGTACAGAATAGCTTCAAATCGCATTTGGAGACGTTTTAGACAATTTTGTGATTTTCGAAAAACTTGGTTACACAAAAACATCAAAGTGCTTGAAATCACATTAGAAACCGTTTTAGACCATTTTGAGCATTTCGATAAAACATTTCACACAAAAACATCAAAGAGCACAAAGTAGCTTAATATCGTATTTAAAAACGTTTTTGACCATTTTGAGCATTTCGAAAGAAAATTTTCACACAAAACATCAAAGTGTACAGAATAGCTTCAAATCGCATTTGGAAACGTTTTAGACCATTTTGTGATTTTCGAAAAACTTGTTAACACAAAAACACCAAAGTGCTTAAAATAGCTTCAAATCGCATTTGGAGACGTTTTAGACCATTTTGTGATTTTCGAAAAAACTTGTTAACATAAAAACACAAAAGTGCTTTAAATAGCTTCAAATCGCATTTACAGACATTTTAGACCCTTTTGTGATTTTCGAAAAAACTTGTTAACCTAAAAACACCAAAGTGCTTTAAATAGCTTCAAATAGCATTTACAGACATTTTAGACCCTTTTGTGATTTTCGAAAAAACTTGTTAACATAAAAACATCAAAGTGTACAGATTAGCTTCAAATCGCATTTGTAGACGTTTTAGACCATTTTGTGATTTTCGAAAAAACTTGCTAACATAAAAACATCAAAGTGTACAGAATAGCTTCAAATCACATTTGGAGACGTTTTAGACCATTTTGTGATTTTCGAAAAAAATTGTTTCCATAAAAACACCAAAGTGCTTAGAATAGCTTCAAATCGCATTTGGAGACATTTTAGACCATTTTGTGATTTTCGAAAAAACTTGTTAACATAAAAACATCAAAATGTACAGAAAAGCTTCAAATCTCATTTAGAGACGTTTTAGACCATTTTGTGATTTCAAAAAAACTTGTTAACATAAAAACACCAAAGTGCTTAGAATAGCTTAAAATCGCATTTGGAGACGTTTTAGACCATTTTGTGATTTTCGAAAAACTTGTTAACATAAAAACATCAAAGAGTACAGAATAGCTTCAAATCGCATTTGGAGACGTTTTAGACAATTTTGTGATTTTCGAAAAACTTGGTTACACAAAAACATCAAAGTGCTTGAAATCACATTAGAAACCGTTTTAGACCATTTTGAGCATTTCGATAAAACATTTCACACAAAAACATCAAAGAGCACAAAGTAGCTTAATATCGTATTTAAAAACGTTTTTGACCATTTTGAGCATTTCGACAGAAAATTTTCACACAAAACATCAAAGTGTACAGAATAGCTTCAAATCGCATTTGGAAACGTTTTAGACCATTTTGAGCATTTCGAAAAACTTGTTAACACAAAAACACCAAAGTGCTTAAAATAGCTTCAAATCGCATTTGGAGACGTTTTAGACCATTTTGTGATTTTCGAAAAAACTTGTTAACATAAAAACACCAAAGTGCTTAAAATAGCTTTAAATCGCATTTGGAGATGTTTTAGACCATTTTGTGATTTTCTAAAAAACTTGTTAACATAAAAACATCAAAGTGTACAGAATAGCTTCAAATCGCATTTGGAGACGTTTTAGACAATTTGGTGATTTCCGAAAAACTTGTTAACACAAAAACACCAAAGTGCTTAAAATAGCTTCAAATCACATTTGGAGACATTTTAGACCCTTTTGTGATTTTCAAAAAAACTTGGTTACACAAAAGCACCTAAGTGCTTAAAATAGCTTCAAATCGCATTTGGAGACGTTTTAGACCATTTGGTGATTTTCGAAAAAACTAGTTAACATAAAAACATCAAAGTGCTTAAAATCACATTAGAAATCGTTTTAGACCATTTTGAGCATTTTGATAAAACTTTTCACAAAAAAACATCAAAGAGCACAAAATAGCTTAATATCGTGTTTAAAAACGTTTTAGACCATTTTGAGCATTTCGAAAAACTTGTTAACACAAAAACACCAAAGTGCTTAAAATAGCTTCAAATCGCATTTGGAGACGTTTTAGACCATTTTGTGAGTTTCGAAAAAATTTGTTTAAATAAAAACACCAATGTGCTAAGAATAGTTTAAAATCGCATTTGCAGACGTTTTAGACCATTTTGTGATTTTCGAAAAAAACTTGTTAACATAAAAACACAAAAGTGTTTAGAATAGCTTCAAATTGCATTTGTAGACGTTTTAGACCATTTTGTGATCTTCGAAAAAACTTGTTAACATAAAAACATCAAAGTGTACAGAATAGCTTCAAATCGCATTTGGAGACGTTTTAGACCATTTTGTGATTTTCGAAAAAACTTGTTAACATAAAAACACCAAAGTGTAAAGAAAAGCTTCAAATCGCATTTTGAAACGTTTTAGACCATTTTGTGATTTTCGAAAAAACTTATTAACATAAAAACATCAAAGTGTACAGATTAGCTTCAAATCGCATTTGGAGACGTTTTAGACCATTTTGTGATTTTCGAAAAAACTTGTTAACATAAAAACACCAAAGTGTACAGAAAAGCTTCAAATCGCTATTGGAGACGTTTTAGACCATTTTGTGATTTTCGAAAAAAATTGTTTCCATAAAAACACCAAAGTGCTTAGAATAGCTTCAAATCGCATTTGGAGACATTTTAGACCATTTTGTGATTTTCGAAAAAAGTTGTTAACATAAAAACATCAAAGTGTACAGAAAAGCTTCAAATCGCATTTAGAGACGTTTTAGACCATTTTGTGATTTTCAAAAAAACTTGTTAACATAAAAACACCAAAGTGCTTAGAATAGCTTAAAATCGCATTTGGAGACGTTTTAGACCATTTTGTGATTTTCGAAAAACTTGTTAACATAAAAACATCAAAGTGTACAGAATAGCTTAAAATCGCTATTGGAGACGTTTTAGACCATTTTGTGATTTTCGAAAAAACTTGTTAACATAAAAACATCAAAGTGCTTAGAATAGCTTCAAATCGCATTTGGAGAAAATTTAGACCATTTTGTGATTTTCGAAAAAAGTTAACATAAAAACATTAAAGTGTACAGAAAAGCTTCAAATCGCATTTAGAGACGTTTTAGACCATTTTGTGATTTTCGAAAAACTTGTTAACATAAAAACATCAAAGTGTACAGAATAGCTTCAAATCGCATTTGGAGACGTTTTAGACCATTTTGTGATTTTCGAAAAACTTGTTAACATAAAAACATCAAAGTGTACAGAATAGCTTCAAATCGCATTTGGAGACGTTTTAGACAATTTTGTGATTTTCGAAAAACTTGGTTACACAAAAACATCAAAGTGCTTGAAATCACATTAGAAACCGTTTTAGACCATTTTGAGCATTTCGATAAAACATTTCACACAAAAACATCAAAGAGCACAAAGTAGCTTAATATCGTATTTAAAAACGTTTTTGACCATTTTGAGCATTTCGAAAGAAAATTTTCACACAAAACATCAAAGTGTACAGAATAGCTTCAAATCGCATTTGGAAACGTTTTAGACCATTTTGTGATTTTCGAAAAACTTGTTAACACAAAAACACCAAAGTGCTTAAAATAGCTTCAAATCGCATTTGGAGACGTTTTAGACCATTTTGTGATTTTCGAAAAAACTTGTTAACATAAAAACACAAAAGTGCTTAGAATAGCTTCAAATCGCATTTGTAGACGTTTTAGACCATTTTGTGATTTTCGAAAAAACTTGTTAATCTAAAAACACCAAAGTGCTTTAAATAGCTTCAAATCGCATTTACAGACATTTTAGACCCTTTTGTGATTTTCGAAAAAACTTGTTAACATAAAAACATCAAAGTGTACAGATTAGCTTCAAATCGCATTTGTAGACGTTTTAGACCATTTTGTGATTTTCGAAAAAACTTGCTAACATAAAAACATCAAAGTGTACAGAATAGCTTCAAATCACATTTGGAGACGTTTTAGACGATTTTGTGATTTTCGAAAAAAATTGTTTCCATAAAAACACCAAAGTGCTTAGAATAGCTTCAAATCGCATTTGGAGACATTTTAGACCATTTTGTGATTTTCGAAAAAACTTGTTAACATAAAAACACAAAAGTGCTTAGAATAGCTTCAAATCGCATTTGTAGACGTTTTAGACCATTTTGTGATTTTCGAAAAAACTTGGTAACATAAAAACATCAAAGTGCTTAGAATAGCTTCAAATCGCATTTACAGACATTTTAGACCCTTTTGTGATTTTCGAAAAAAGTTGTTAACATAAAAACATCAAAGTGTACAGAAAAGCTTCAAATCGCATTTAGAGACGTTTTAGACCATTTTGTGATTTTCGAAAAAACTTGTTAACATAAAAACATCAAAGTTTACAGAATAGCTTCAAATCGCATTTGGAGACGTTTTAGACCATTTTGTGATTTTCGAAAAACTTGTTAACATAAAAACATCAAAGTGTACAGAATAGCTTCAAATCGCATTTGGAGACGTTTTAGACAATTTTGTGATTTTCGAAAAAAATTGTTTCCATAAAAACACCAAAGTGCTTAGAATAGCTTCAAATCGCATTTGGAGACATTTTAGACCATTTTGTGATTTTCGAAAAAACTTGTTAACATAAAAACATCAAAATGTACAGAAAAGCTTCAAATCTCATTTAGAGACGTTTTAGACCATTTTGTGATTTCAAAAAAACTTGTTAACATAAAAACACCAAAGTGCTTAGAATAGCTTAAAATCGCATTTGGAGACGTTTTAGACCATTTTGTGATTTTCGAAAAACTTGTTAACATAAAAACATCAAAGAGTACAGAATAGCTTCAAATCGCATTTGGAGACGTTTTAGACAATTTTGTGATTTTCGAAAAACTTGGTTACACAAAAACATCAAAGTGCTTGAAATCACATTAGAAACCGTTTTAGACCATTTTGAGCATTTCGATAAAACATTTCACACAAAAACATCAAAGAGCACAAAGTAGCTTAATATCGTATTTAAAAACGTTTTTGACCATTTTGAGCATTTCGACAGAAAATTTTCACACAAAACATCAAAGTGTACAGAATAGCTTCAAATCGCATTTGGAAACGTTTTAGACCATTTTGAGCATTTCGAAAAACTTGTTAACACAAAAACACCAAAGTGCTTAAAATAGCTTCAAATCGCATTTGGAGACGTTTTAGACCATTTTGTGATTTTCGAAAAAACTTGTTAACATAAAAACACCAAAGTGCTTAAAATAGCTTTAAATCGCATTTGGAGATGTTTTAGACCATTTTGTGATTTTCTAAAAAACTTGTTAACATAAAAACATCAAAGTGTACAGAATAGCTTCAAATCGCATTTGGAGACGTTTTAGACAATTTGGTGATTTCCGAAAAACTTGTTAACACAAAAACACCAAAGTGCTTAAAATAGCTTCAAATCACATTTGGAGACATTTTAGACCCTTTTGTGATTTTCAAAAAAACTTGGTTACACAAAAGCACTTAAGTGCTTAAAATAGCTTCAAATCGCATTTGGAGACGTTTTAGACCATTTTGTGATTTTCGAAAAAACTAGTTAACATAAAAACATCAAAGTGCTTAAAATCACATTAGAAATCGTTTTAGACCATTTTGAGCATTTTGCTAAAACTTTTCACAAAAAAACACCAAAGAGCACAAAATAGCTTAATATCGTGTTTAAAAACGTTTTAGACCATTTTGAGCATTTCGAAAAACTTGTTAACACAAAAACACCAAAGTGCTTAAAATAGCTTCAAATCGCATTTGGAGACGTTTTAGACCATTTTGTGAGTTTCGAAAAAATTTGTTTAAATAAAAACACCCATGTGCTAAGAATAGTTTAAAATCGCATTTGCAGACGTTTTAGACCATTTTGTGATTTTCGAAAAAACTTGTTAACATAAAAACACAAAAGTGCTTAGAATAGCTTCAAATTGCATTTGTAGACGTTTTAGACCATTTTGTGATCTTCGAAAAAACTTGTTAACATAAAAACATCAAAGTGTACAGAATAGCTTCAAATCGCATTTGGAGACGTTTTAGACCATTTTGTGATTTTCGAAAAAACTTGTTAACATAAAAACACCAAAGTGTAAAGAAAAGCTTCAAATCGCATTTGGAAACGTTTTAGACCATTTTGTGATTTTCGAAAAAACTTGTTAACATAAAAACATCAAAGTGTACAGATTAGCTTCAAATCGCATTTGGAGACGTTTTAGACCATTTTGTGATTTTCGAAAAAACTTGTTAACATAAAAACACCAAAGTGTACAGAAAAGCTTCAAATCGCTATTGGAGACGTTTTAGACCATTTTGTGATTTTCGAAAAAAATTGTTTCCATAAAAACACCAAAGTGCTTAGAATAGCTTCAAATCGCATTTGGAGACATTTTAGACCATTTTGTGATTTTCGAAAAAAGTTGTTAACATAAAAACATCAAAGTGTACAGAAAAGCTTCAAATCGCATTTAGAGACGTTTTAGACCATTTTGTGATTTTCAAAAAAACTTGTTAACATAAAAACACCAAAGTGCTTAGAATAGCTTAAAATCGCATTTGGAGACGTTTTAGACCATTTTGTGATTTTCGAAAAACTTGTTAACATAAAAACATCAAAGTGTACAGAATAGCTTAAAATCGCTATTGGAGACGTTTTAGACCATTTTGTGATTTTCGAAAAAACTTGGTAACATAAAAACATCAAAGTGCTTAGAATAGCTTCAAATCGCATTTGGAGACATTTTAGACCATTTTGTGATTTTCGAAAAAAGTTGTTAACATAAAAACATCAAAGTGTACAGAAAAGTTTCAAATCGCATTTAGAGACGTTTTAGACCATTTTGTGATTTTCGAAAAACTTGTTAACATAAAAACATCAAAGTGTACAGAATAGCTTCAAATCGCATTTGGAGACGTTTTAGACCATTTTGTGATTTTCGAAAAACTTGTTAACATAAAAACATCAAAGTGTACAGAATAGCTTCAAATCGCATTTGGAGACGTTTTAGATAATTTTGTGATTTTCGAAAAACTTGGTTACACAAAAACATCAAAGTGCTTGAAATCACATTAGAAACCGTTTTAGACCATTTTGAGCATTTCGATAAAACATTTCACACAAAAACATCAAAGAGCACAAAGTAGCTTAATATCGTATTTAAAAACGTTTTTGACCATTTTGAGCATTTCGAAAGAAAATTTTCACACAAAACATCAAAGTGTACAGAATAGCTTCAAATCGCATTTGGAAACGTTTTAGACCATTTTGTGATTTTCGAAAAACTTGTTAACACAAAAACACCAAAGTGCTTAAAATAGCTTCAAATCGCATTTGGAGACGTTTTAGACCATTTTGTGATTTTCGAAAAAACTTGTTAACATAAAAACACAAAAGTGCTTAGAATAGCTTCAAATCGCATTTGGAGACATTTTAGACCATTTTGTGATTTTCGAAAAAAGTTGTTAACATAAAAACATCAAAGTGTACAGAAAAGCTTCAAATCGCATTTAGAGACGTTTTAGACCATTTTGTGATTTTCAAAAAAACTTGTTAACATAAAAACACCAAAGTGCTTAGAATAGCTTAAAATCGCATTTGGAGACGTTTTAGACCATTTTGTGATTTTCGAAAAACTTGTTAACATAAAAACATCAAAGTGTACAGAATAGCTTAAAATCGCTATTGGAGACGTTTTAGACCATTTTGTGATTTTCGAAAAAACTTGTTAACATAAAAACATCAAAGTGCTTAGAATAGCTTCAAATCGCATTTGGAGACATTTTAGACCATTTTGTGATTTTCGAAAAAAGTTGTTAACATAAAAACATTAAAGTGTACAGAAAAGCTTCAAATCACATTTAGAGACGTTTTAGACCATTTTGTGATTTTCGAAGAACTTGTTAACATAAAAACATCAAAGTGTACAGAATAGCTTCAAATCGCATTTGGAGACGTTTTAGACCATTTTGTGATTTTCGAAAAACTTGTTAACATAAAAACATCAAAGTGTACAGAATAGCTTCAAATCGCATTTGGAGACGTTTTAGACAATTTTGTGATTTTCGAAAAACTTGGTTACACAAAAACATCAAAGTGCTTGAAATCACATTAGAAACCGTTTTAGACCATTTTGAGCATTTCGATAAAACATTTCACACAAAAACATCAAAGAGCACAAAGTAGCTTAATATCGTATTTAAAAACGTTTTTGACCATTTTGAGCATTTCGAAAGAAAATTTTCACACAAAACATCAAAGTGTACAGAATAGCTTCAAATCGCATTTGGAAACGTTTTAGACCATTTTGTGATTTTCGAAAAACTTGTTAACACAAAAACACCAAAGTGCTTAAAATAGCTTCAAATCGCATTTGGAGACGTTTTAGACCATTTTGTGATTTTCGAAAAAACTTGTTAACATAAAAACACAAAAGTGCTTAGAATAGCTTCAAATCGCATTTGTAGACGTTTTAGACCATTTTGTGATTTTCGAAAAAACTTGTTAATCTAAAAACACCAAAGTGCTTTAAATAGCTTCAAATCGCATTTACAGACATTTTAGACCCTTTTGTGATTTTCGAAAAAACTTGTTAACATAAAAACATCAAAGTGTACAGATTAGCTTCAAATCGCATTTGTAGACGTTTTAGACCATTTTGTGATTTTCGAAAAAACTTGCTAACATAAAAACATCAAAGTGTACAGAATAGCTTCAAATCACATTTGGAGACGTTTTAGACCATTTTGTGATTTTCGAAAAAAATTGTTTCCATAAAAACACCAAAGTGCTTAGAATAGCTTCAAATCGCATTTGGAGACATTTTAGACCATTTTGTGATTTTCGAAAAAACTTGTTAACATAAAAACACAAAAGTGCTTAGAATAGCTTCAAATCGCATTTGTAGACGTTTTAGACCATTTTGTGATTTTCGAAAAAACTTGTTAACCTAAAAACACCAAAGTGCTTTAAATAGCTTCAAATCGCATTTACAGACATTTTAGACCCTTTTGTGATTTTCGAAAAAACTTGTTAACATAAAAACATCAAAGTGTACAGATTAGCTTCAAATCGCATTTGTAGACGTTTTAGACCATTTTGTAATTTTCGAAAAAACTTGCTAACATAAAAACATCAAAGTGTACAGAATAGCTTCAAATCACATTTGGAGACGTTTTAGACCATTTTGTGATTTTCGAAAAAAATTGTTTCCATAAAAACACCAAAGTGCTTAGAATAGCTTCAAATCGCATTTGGAGACATTTTAGACCATTTTGTGATTTTCGAAAAAACTTGTTAACATAAAAACATCAAAATGTACAGAAAAGCTTCAAATCTCATTTAGAGACGTTTTAGACCATTTTGTGATTTCAAAAAAACTTGTTAACATAAAAACACCAAAGTGCTTAGAATAGCTTAAAATCGCATTTGGAGACGTTTTAGACCATTTTGTGATTTTCGAAAAACTTGTTAACATAAAAACATCAAAGAGTACAGAATAGCTTCAAATCGCATTTGGAGACGTTTTAGACAATTTTGTGATTTTCGAAAAACTTGGTTACACAAAAACATCAAAGTGCTTGAAATCACATTAGAAACCGTTTTAGACCATTTTGAGCATTTCGATAAAACATTTCACACAAAAACATCAAAGAGCACAAAGTAGCTTAATATCGTTTTTAAAAACGTTTTTGACCATTTTGAGCATTTCGACAGAAAATTTTCACACAAAACATCAAAGTGTACAGAATAGCTTCAAATCGCATTTGGAAACGTTTTAGACCATTTTGAGCATTTCGAAAAACTTGTTAACACAAAAACACCCAAGTGCTTAAAATAGCTTCAAATCGCATTTGGAGACGTTTTAGACCATTTTGTGATTTTCGAAAAAACTTGTTAACATAAAAACACCAAAGTGCTTAAAATAGCTTTAAATCGCATTTGGAGATGTTTTAGACCATTTTGTGATTTTCTAAAAAACTTGTTAACATAAAAACATCAAAGTGTACAGAATAGCTTCAAATCGCATTTGGAGACGTTTTAGACAATTTGGTGATTTCCGAAAAACTTGTTAACACAAAAACACCAAAGTGCTTAAAATAGCTTCAAATCACATTTGGAGACATTTTAGACCCTTTTGTGATTTTCAAAAAAACTTGGTTACACAAAAGCACTTAAGTGCTTAAAATAGCTTCAAATCGCATTTGGAGACGTTTTAGACCATTTTGTGATTTTCGAAAAAACTAGTTAACATAAAAACATCAAAGTGCTTAAAATCACATTAGAAATCGTTTTAGACCATTTTGAGCATTTTGCTAAAACTTTTCACAAAAAAACACCAAAGAGCACAAAATAGCTTAATATCGTGTTTAAAAACGTTTTAGACCATTTTGAGCATTTCGAAAAACTTGTTAACACAAAAACACCAAAGTGCTTAAAATAGCTTCAAATCGCATTTGGAGACGTTTTAGACCATTTTGTGAGTTTCGAAAAAATTTGTTTAAATAAAAACACCCATGTGCTAAGAATAGTTTAAAATCGCATTTGCAGACGTTTTAGACCATTTTGTGATTTTCGAAAAAACTTGTTAACATAAAAACACAAAAGTGCTTAGAATAGCTTCAAATTGCATTTGTAGACGTTTTAGACCATTTTGTGATCTTCGAAAAAACTTGTTAACATAAAAACATCAAAGTGTACAGAATAGCTTCAAATCGCATTTGGAGACGTTTTAGACCATTTTGTGATTTTCGAAAAAACTTGTTAACATAAAAACACCAAAGTGTAAAGAAAAGCTTCAAATCGCATTTGGAAACGTTTTAGACCATTTTGTGATTTTCGAAAAAACTTGTTAACATAAAAACATCAAAGTGTACAGATTAGCTTCAAATCGCATTTGGAGACGTTTTAGACCATTTTGTGATTTTCGAAAAAACTTGTTAACATAAAAACACCAAAGTGTACAGAAAAGCTTCAAATCGCTATTGGAGACGTTTTAGACCATTTTGTGATTTTCGAAAAAAATTGTTTCCATAAAAACACCAAAGTGCTTAGAATAGCTTCAAATCGCATTTGGAGACATTTTAGACCATTTTGTGATTTTCGAAAAAAGTTGTTAACATAAAAACATCAAAGTGTACAGAAAAGCTTCAAATCGCATTTAGAGACGTTTTAGACCATTTTGTGATTTTCAAAAAAACTTGTTAACATAAAAACACCAAAGTGCTTAGAATAGCTTAAAATCGCATTTGGAGACGTTTTAGACCATTTTGTGATTTTCGAAAAACTTGTTAACATAAAAACATCAAAGTGTACAGAATAGCTTAAAATCGCTATTGGAGACGTTTTAGACCATTTTGTGATTTTCGAAAAAACTTGGTAACATAAAAACATCAAAGTGCTTAGAATAGCTTCAAATCGCATTTGGAGACATTTTAGACCATTTTGTGATTTTCGAAAAAAGTTGTTAACATAAAAACATCAAAGTGTACAGAAAAGTTTCAAATCGCATTTAGAGACGTTTTAGACCATTTTGTGATTTTCGAAAAACTTGTTAACATAAAAACATCAAAGTGTACAGAATAGCTTCAAATCGCATTTGGAGACGTTTTAGACCATTTTGTGATTTTCGAAAAACTTGTTAACATAAAAACATCAAAGTGTACAGAATAGCTTCAAATCGCATTTGGAGACGTTTTAGATAATTTTGTGATTTTCGAAAAACTTGGTTACACAAAAACATCAAAGTGCTTGAAATCACATTAGAAACCGTTTTAGACCATTTTGAGCATTTCGATAAAACATTTCACACAAAAACATCAAAGAGCACAAAGTAGCTTAATATCGTATTTAAAAACGTTTTTGACCATTTTGAGCATTTCGAAAGAAAATTTTCACACAAAACATCAAAGTGTACAGAATAGCTTCAAATCGCATTTGGAAACGTTTTAGACCATTTTGTGATTTTCGAAAAACTTGTTAACACAAAAACACCAAAGTGCTTAAAATAGCTTCAAATCGCATTTGGAGACGTTTTAGACCATTTTGTGATTTTCGAAAAAACTTGTTAACATAAAAACACAAAAGTGCTTAGAATAGCTTCAAATCGCATTTGGAGACATTTTAGACCATTTTGTGATTTTCGAAAAAAGTTGTTAACATAAAAACATCAAAGTGTACAGAAAAGCTTCAAATCGCATTTAGAGACGTTTTAGACCATTTTGTGATTTTCAAAAAAACTTGTTAACATAAAAACACCAAAGTGCTTAGAATAGCTTAAAATCGCATTTGGAGACGTTTTAGACCATTTTGTGATTTTCGAAAAACTTGTTAACATAAAAACATCAAAGTGTACAGAATAGCTTAAAATCGCTATTGGAGACGTTTTAGACCATTTTGTGATTTTCGAAAAAACTTGTTAACATAAAAACATCAAAGTGCTTAGAATAGCTTCAAATCGCATTTGGAGACATTTTAGACCATTTTGTGATTTTCGAAAAAAGTTGTTAACATAAAAACATTAAAGTGTACAGAAAAGCTTCAAATCACATTTAGAGACGTTTTAGACCATTTTGTGATTTTCGAAGAACTTGTTAACATAAAAACATCAAAGTGTACAGAATAGCTTCAAATCGCATTTGGAGACGTTTTAGACCATTTTGTGATTTTCGAAAAACTTGTTAACATAAAAACATCAAAGTGTACAGAATAGCTTCAAATCGCATTTGGAGACGTTTTAGACAATTTTGTGATTTTCGAAAAACTTGGTTACACAAAAACATCAAAGTGCTTGAAATCACATTAGAAACCGTTTTAGACCATTTTGAGCATTTCGATAAAACATTTCACACAAAAACATCAAAGAGCACAAAGTAGCTTAATATCGTATTTAAAAACGTTTTTGACCATTTTGAGCATTTCGAAAGAAAATTTTCACACAAAACATCAAAGTGTACAGAATAGCTTCAAATCGCATTTGGAAACGTTTTAGACCATTTTGTGATTTTCGAAAAACTTGTTAACACAAAAACACCAAAGTGCTTAAAATAGCTTCAAATCGCATTTGGAGACGTTTTAGACCATTTTGTGATTTTCGAAAAAACTTGTTAACATAAAAACACAAAAGTGCTTAGAATAGCTTCAAATCGCATTTGTAGACGTTTTAGACCATTTTGTGATTTTCGAAAAAACTTGTTAATCTAAAAACACCAAAGTGCTTTAAATAGCTTCAAATCGCATTTACAGACATTTTAGACCCTTTTGTGATTTTCGAAAAAACTTGTTAACATAAAAACATCAAAGTGTACAGATTAGCTTCAAATCGCATTTGTAGACGTTTTAGACCATTTTGTGATTTTCGAAAAAACTTGCTAACATAAAAACATCAAAGTGTACAGAATAGCTTCAAATCACATTTGGAGACGTTTTAGACCATTTTGTGATTTTCGAAAAAAATTGTTTCCATAAAAACACCAAAGTGCTTAGAATAGCTTCAAATCGCATTTGGAGACATTTTAGACCATTTTGTGATTTTCGAAAAAACTTGTTAACATAAAAACACAAAAGTGCTTAGAATAGCTTCAAATCGCATTTGTAGACGTTTTAGACCATTTTGTGATTTTCGAAAAAACTTGTTAACCTAAAAACACCAAAGTGCTTTAAATAGCTTCAAATCGCATTTACAGACATTTTAGACCCTTTTGTGATTTTCGAAAAAACTTGTTAACATAAAAACATCAAAGTGTACAGATTAGCTTCAAATCGCATTTGTAGACGTTTTAGACCATTTTGTAATTTTCGAAAAAACTTGCTAACATAAAAACATCAAAGTGTACAGAATAGCTTCAAATCACATTTGGAGACGTTTTAGACCATTTTGTGATTTTCGAAAAAAATTGTTTCCATAAAAACACCAAAGTGCTTAGAATAGCTTCAAATCGCATTTGGAGACATTTTAGACCATTTTGTGATTTTCGAAAAAACTTGTTAACATAAAAACATCAAAATGTACAGAAAAGCTTCAAATCTCATTTAGAGACGTTTTAGACCATTTTGTGATTTCAAAAAAACTTGTTAACATAAAAACACCAAAGTGCTTAGAATAGCTTAAAATCGCATTTGGAGACGTTTTAGACCATTTTGTGATTTTCGAAAAACTTGTTAACATAAAAACATCAAAGAGTACAGAATAGCTTCAAATCGCATTTGGAGACGTTTTAGACAATTTTGTGATTTTCGAAAAACTTGGTTACACAAAAACATCAAAGTGCTTGAAATCACATTAGAAACCGTTTTAGACCATTTTGAGCATTTCGATAAAACATTTCACACAAAAACATCAAAGAGCACAAAGTAGCTTAATATCGTTTTTAAAAACGTTTTTGACCATTTTGAGCATTTCGACAGAAAATTTTCACACAAAACATCAAAGTGTACAGAATAGCTTCAAATCGCATTTGGAAACGTTTTAGACCATTTTGAGCATTTCGAAAAACTTGTTAACACAAAAACACCCAAGTGCTTAAAATAGCTTCAAATCGCATTTGGAGACGTTTTAGACCATTTTGTGATTTTCGAAAAAACTTGTTAACATAAAAACACCAAAGTGCTTAAAATAGCTTTAAATCGCATTTGGAGATGTTTTAGACCATTTTGTGATTTTCTAAAAAACTTGTTAACATAAAAACATCAAAGTGTACAGAATAGCTTCAAATCGCATTTGGAGACGTTTTAGACAATTTTGTGATTTCCGAAAAACTTGTTAACACAAAAACACCAAAGTGCTTAAAATAGCTTCAAATCACATTTGGAGACATTTTAGACCCTTTTGTGATTTTCAAAAAAACTTGGTTACACAAAAGCACCTAAGTGCTTAAAATAGCTTCAAATCGCATTTGGAGACGTTTTAGACCATTTTGTGATTTTCGAAAAAACTAGTTAACATAAAAACATCAAAGTGCTTAAAATCACATTAGAAATCGTTTTAGACCATTTTGAGCATTTTGCTAAAACTTTTCACAAAAAAACACCAAAGAGCACAAAATAGCTTAATATCGTGTTTAAAAACGTTTTAGACCATTTTGAGCATTTCGAAAAACTTGTTAACACAAAAACACCAAAGTGCTTAAAATAGCTTCAAATCGCATTTGGAGACGTTTTAGACCATTTTGTGAGTTTCGAAAAAATTTGTTTAAATAAAAACACCAATGTGCTAAGAATAGTTTAAAATCGCATTTGCAGACGTTTTAGACCATTTTGTGATTTTCGAAAAAACTTGTTAACATAAAAACACAAAAGTGCTTAGAATAGCTTCAAATTGCATTTGTAGACGTTTTAGACCATTTTGTGATCTTCGAAAAAACTTGTTAACATAAAAACATCAAAGTGTACAGAATAGCTTCAAATCGCATTTGGAGACGTTTTAGACCATTTTGTGATTTTCGAAAAAACTTGTTAACATAAAAACACCAAAGTGTAAAGAAAAGCTTCAAATCGCATTTGGAAACGTTTTAGACCATTTTGTGATTTTCGAAAAAACTTGTTAACATAAAAACATCAAAGTGTACAGATTAGCTTCAAATCGCATTTGGAGACGTTTTAGACCATTTTGTGATTTTCGAAAAAACTTGTTAACATAAAAACACCAAAGTGTACAGAAAAGCTTCAAATCGCTATTGGAGACGTTTTAGACCATTTTGTGATTTTCGAAAAAAATTGTTTCCATAAAAACACCAAAGTGCTTAGAATAGCTTCAAATCGCATTTGGAGACATTTTAGACCATTTTGTGATTTTCGAAAAAAGTTGTTAACATAAAAACATCAAAGTGTACAGAAAAGCTTCAAATCGCATTTAGAGACGTTTTAGACCATTTTGTGATTTTCAAAAAAACTTGTTAACATAAAAACACCAAAGTGCTTAGAATAGCTTAAAATCGCATTTGGAGACGTTTTAGACCATTTTGTGATTTTCGAAAAACTTGTTAACATAAAAACATCAAAGTGTACAGA
The DNA here is from genome assembly GCF_964355755.1 of Antedon mediterranea. Taxonomy (NCBI): domain Eukaryota; kingdom Metazoa; phylum Echinodermata; class Crinoidea; order Comatulida; family Antedonidae; genus Antedon; species Antedon mediterranea. The sequence goes on along the minus strand of NC_092679.1, from coordinate 9,078,119 downwards.
ATAGCTTAAAATCGCTATTGGAGACATTTTAGACCATTTTGTGATTTTCGAAAAAACTTGGTAACATAAAAACATCAAAGTGCTTAGAATAGCTTCAAATCGCATTTGGAGACATTTTAGACCATTTTGTGATTTTCGAAAAAAGTTGTTAACATAAAAACATCAAAGTGTACAGAAAAGCTTCAAATCGCATTTAGAGACGTTTTAGACCATTTTGTGATTTTCGAAAAACTTGTTAACATAAAAACATCAAAGTGTACAGAATAGCTTCAAATCGCATTTGGAGACGTTTTAGACCATTTTGTGATTTTCGAAAAACTTGTTAACATAAAAACATCAAAGTGTACAGAATAGCTTCAAATCGCATTTGGAGACGTTTTAGACAATTTTGTGATTTTCGAAAAACTTGGTTACACAAAAACATCAAAGTGCTTGAAATCACATTAGAAACCGTTTTAGACCATTTTGAGCATTTCGATAAAACATTTCACACAAAAACATCAAAGAGCACAAAGTAGCTTAATATCGTATTTAAAAACGTTTTTGACCATTTTGAGCATTTCGAAAGAAAATTTTCACACAAAACATCAAAGTGTACAGAATAGCTTCAAATCGCATTTGGAAACGTTTTAGACCATTTTGTGATTTTCGAAAAACTTGTTAACACAAAAACACCAAAGTGCTTAAAATAGCTTCAAATCGCATTTGGAGACGTTTTAGACCATTTTGTGATTTTCGAAAAAACTTGTTAACATAAAAACACAAAAGTGCTTAGAATAGCTTCAAATCGCATTTGTAGACGTTTTAGACCATTTTGTGATTTTCGAAAAAACTTGTTAATCTAAAAACACCAAAGTGCTTTAAATAGCTTCAAATCGCATTTACAGACATTTTAGACCCTTTTGTGATTTTCGAAAAAACTTGTTAACATAAAAACATCAAAGTGTACAGATTAGCTTCAAATCGCATTTGTAGACGTTTTAGACCATTTTGTGATTTTCGAAAAAACTTGCTAACATAAAAACATCAAAGTGTACAGAATAGCTTCAAATCACATTTGGAGACGTTTTAGACCATTTTGTGATTTTCGAAAAAAATTGTTTCCATAAAAACACCAAAGTGCTTAGAATAGCTTCAAATCGCATTTGGAGACATTTTAGACCATTTTGTGATTTTCGAAAAAACTTGTTAACATAAAAACACAAAAGTGCTTAGAATAGCTTCAAATCGCATTTGTAGACGTTTTAGACCATTTTGTGATTTTCGAAAAAACTTGTTAACCTAAAAACACCAAAGTGCTTTAAATAGCTTCAAATCGCATTTACAGACATTTTAGACCCTTTTGTGATTTTCGAAAAAACTTGTTAACATAAAAACATCAAAGTGTACAGATTAGCTTCAAATCGCATTTGTAGACGTTTTAGACCATTTTGTAATTTTCGAAAAAACTTGCTAACATAAAAACATCAAAGTGTACAGAATAGCTTCAAATCACATTTGGAGACGTTTTAGACCATTTTGTGATTTTCGAAAAAAATTGTTTCCATAAAAACACCAAAGTGCTTAGAATAGCTTCAAATCGCATTTGGAGACATTTTAGACCATTTTGTGATTTTCGAAAAAACTTGTTAACATAAAAACATCAAAATGTACAGAAAAGCTTCAAATCTCATTTAGAGACGTTTTAGACCATTTTGTGATTTCAAAAAAACTTGTTAACATAAAAACACCAAAGTGCTTAGAATAGCTTAAAATCGCATTTGGAGACGTTTTAGACCATTTTGTGATTTTCGAAAAACTTGTTAACATAAAAACATCAAAGAGTACAGAATAGCTTCAAATCGCATTTGGAGACGTTTTAGACAATTTTGTGATTTTCGAAAAACTTGGTTACACAAAAACATCAAAGTGCTTGAAATCACATTAGAAACCGTTTTAGACCATTTTGAGCATTTCGATAAAACATTTCACACAAAAACATCAAAGAGCACAAAGTAGCTTAATATCGTTTTTAAAAACGTTTTTGACCATTTTGAGCATTTCGACAGAAAATTTTCACACAAAACATCAAAGTGTACAGAATAGCTTCAAATCGCATTTGGAAACGTTTTAGACCATTTTGAGCATTTCGAAAAACTTGTTAACACAAAAACACCCAAGTGCTTAAAATAGCTTCAAATCGCATTTGGAGACGTTTTAGACCATTTTGTGATTTTCGAAAAAACTTGTTAACATAAAAACACCAAAGTGCTTAAAATAGCTTTAAATCGCATTTGGAGATGTTTTAGACCATTTTGTGATTTTCTAAAAAACTTGTTAACATAAAAACATCAAAGTGTACAGAATAGCTTCAAATCGCATTTGGAGACGTTTTAGACAATTTTGTGATTTCCGAAAAACTTGTTAACACAAAAACACCAAAGTGCTTAAAATAGCTTCAAATCACATTTGGAGACATTTTAGACCCTTTTGTGATTTTCAAAAAAACTTGGTTACACAAAAGCACCTAAGTGCTTAAAATAGCTTCAAATCGCATTTGGAGACGTTTTAGACCATTTTGTGATTTTCGAAAAAACTAGTTAACATAAAAACATCAAAGTGCTTAAAATCACATTAGAAATCGTTTTAGACCATTTTGAGCATTTTGCTAAAACTTTTCACAAAAAAACACCAAAGAGCACAAAATAGCTTAATATCGTGTTTAAAAACGTTTTAGACCATTTTGAGCATTTCGAAAAACTTGTTAACACAAAAACACCAAAGTGCTTAAAATAGCTTCAAATCGCATTTGGAGACGTTTTAGACCATTTTGTGAGTTTCGAAAAAATTTGTTTAAATAAAAACACCAATGTGCTAAGAATAGTTTAAAATCGCATTTGCAGACGTTTTAGACCATTTTGTGATTTAAAAAAAACTTGTTAACATAAAAACACCAAAGTGCTTAGAATAGCTTAAAATCGCATTTGGAGACGTTTTAGACCATTTTGTGATTTTCGAAAAACTTGTTAACATAAAAACATCAAAGAGTACAGAATAGCTTCAAATCGCATTTGGAGACGTTTTAGACAATTTTGTGATTTTCGAAAAACTTGGTTACACAAAAACATCAAAGTGCTTGAAATCACATTAGAAACCGTTTTAGACCATTTTGAGCATTTCGATAAAACATTTCACACAAAAACATCAAAGAGCACAAAGTAGCTTAATATCGTTTTTAAAAACGTTTTTGACCATTTTGAGCATTTCGACAGAAAATTTTCACACAAAACATCAAAGTGTACAGAATAGCTTCAAATCGCATTTGGAAACGTTTTAGACCATTTTGAGCATTTCGAAAAACTTGTTAACACAAAAACACCCAAGTGCTTAAAATAGCTTCAAATCGCATTTGGAGACGTTTTAGACCATTTTGTGATTTTCGAAAAAACTTGTTAACATAAAAACACCAAAGTGCTTAAAATAGCTTTAAATCGCATTTGGAGATGTTTTAGACCATTTTGTGATTTTCTAAAAAACTTGTTAACATAAAAACATCAAAGTGTACAGAATAGCTTCAAATCGCATTTGGAGACGTTTTAGACAATTTTGTGATTTCCGAAAAACTTGTTAACACAAAAACACCAAAGTGCTTAAAATAGCTTCAAATCACATTTGGAGACATTTTAGACCCTTTTGTGATTTTCAAAAAAACTTGGTTACACAAAAGCACCTAAGTGCTTAAAATAGCTTCAAATCGCATTTGGAGACGTTTTAGACCATTTTGTGATTTTCGAAAAAACTAGTTAACATAAAAACATCAAAGTGCTTAAAATCACATTAGAAATCGTTTTAGACCATTTTGAGCATTTTGCTAAAACTTTTCACAAAAAAACACCAAAGAGCACAAAATAGCTTAATATCGTGTTTAAAAACGTTTTAGACCATTTTGAGCATTTCGAAAAACTTGTTAACACAAAAACACCAAAGTGCTTAAAATAGCTTCAAATCGCATTTGGAGACGTTTTAGACCATTTTGTGAGTTTCGAAAAAATTTGTTTAAATAAAAACACCAATGTGCTAAGAATAGTTTAAAATCGCATTTGCAGACGTTTTAGACCATTTTGTGATTTTCGAAAAAACTTGTTAACATAAAAACACAAAAGTGCTTAGAATAGCTTCAAATTGCATTTGTAGACGTTTTAGACCATTTTGTGATCTTCGAAAAAACTTGTTAACATAAAAACATCAAAGTGTACAGAATAGCTTCAAATCGCATTTGGAGACGTTTTAGACCATTTTGTGATTTTCGAAAAAACTTGTTAACATAAAAACACCAAAGTGTAAAGAAAAGCTTCAAATCGCATTTGGAAACGTTTTAGACCATTTTGTGATTTTCGAAAAAACTTGTTAACATAAAAACATCAAAGTGTACAGATTAGCTTCAAATCGCATTTGGAGACGTTTTAGACCATTTTGTGATTTTCGAAAAAACTTGTTAACATAAAAACACCAAAGTGTACAGAAAAGCTTCAAATCGCTATTGGAGACGTTTTAGACCATTTTGTGATTTTCGAAAAAAATTGTTTCCATAAAAACACCAAAGTGCTTAGAATAGCTTCAAATCGCATTTGGAGACATTTTAGACCATTTTGTGATTTTCGAAAAAAGTTGTTAACATAAAAACATCAAAGTGTACAGAAAAGCTTCAAATCGCATTTAGAGACGTTTTAGACCATTTTGTGATTTTCAAAAAAACTTGTTAACATAAAAACACCAAAAGTGCTTAGAATAGCTTAAAATCGCATTTGGAGACGTTTTAGACCATTTTGTGATTTTCGAAAAACTTGTTAACATAAAAACATCAAAGTGTACAGAATAGCTTAAAATCGCTATTGGAGACATTTTAGACCATTTTGTGATTTTCGAAAAAACTTGGTAACATAAAAACATCAAAGTGCTTAGAATAGCTTCAAATCGCATTTGGAGACATTTTAGCCCATTTTGTGATTTTCGAAAAAAGTTGTTAACATAAAAACATCAAAGTGTACAGAAAAGCTTCAAATCGCATTTAGAGACGTTTTAGACCATTTTGTGATTTTCGAAAAACTTGTTAACATAAAAACATCAAAGTGTACAGAATAGCTTCAAATCGCATTTGGAGACGTTTTAGACCATTTTGTGATTTTCGAAAAACTTGTTAACATAAAAACATCAAAGTGTACAGAATAGCTTCAAATCGCAATTGGAGACGTTTTAGACAATTTTGTGATTTTCGAAAAACTTGGTTACACAAAAACATCAAAGTGCTTGAAATCACATTAGAAACCGTTTTAGACCATTTTGAGCATTTCGATAAAACATTTCACACAAAAACATCAAAGAGCACAAAGTAGCTTAATATCGTATTTAAAAACGTTTTTGACCATTTTGAGCATTTACACAAAACATCAAAGTGTACAGAATAGCTTCAAATCGCATTTGGAAACGTTTTAGACCATTTTGTGATTTTCGAAAAACTTGTTAACACAAAAACACAAAAGTGCTTAAAATAGCTTTAAATCGCATTTGGAGACGTTTTAGACCATTTTGTGATTTTCGAAAAAACTTGTTAACATAAAAACACCAAAGTGTACAGAATAGCTTCAAATCGCATTTGGAGACGTTTTAGACAATTTTGTGATTTTCGAAAAACTTGGTTACACAAAAACATCAAAGTGCTTGAAATCACATTAGAAACCGTTTTAAACCATTTTGAGCATTTCGATAAAACATTTCACACAAAAACATCAAAGAGCACAAAGTAGCTTAATATCGTATTTAAAAACGTTTTTGACCATTTTGAGCATTTCGACAGAAAATTTTCACACAAAACATCAAAGTGTACAGAATAGCTTCAAATCGCATTTGGAAACGTTTTAGACCATTTTGAGCATTTCGAAAAACTTGTTAACACAAAAACACCAAAGTGCTTAAAATAGCTTCAAATCGCATTTGCAGACGTTTTAGACCATTTTGTTATTTTCGAAAAAACTTGTTAACATAAAAACACAAAAGTGCTTAGAATAGCTTCAAATCGCATTTGTAGACGTTTTAGACCATTTTGTGATTTTCGAAAAAACTTGTTAACATAAAAACATCAAAGTGTACAGAAAAGCTTCAAATCGCATTTGGAGACATTTTAGACCATTTTGTGATTTTTGAAAAAACTTGTTAACATAAAAACACCAAAGTGTACAGAAAAGCTTCAAATCGCTATTGGAGACGTTTTAGACCATTTTCTGATTTTCGAAAAAAATTGTTTCCATAAAAACACCAAAGTGCTTAGAATAGCTTCAAATCGCATTTGGAGACATTTTAGACCATTTTGTGATTTTCGAAAAAAGTTGTTAACATAAAAACATCAAAGTGTACAGAAAAGCTTCAAATCGCATTTAGAGACGTTTTAGACCATTTTGTGATTTTCAAAAAAACTTGTTAACATAAAAACACCAAAGTGCTTAGAATAGCTTAAAATCGCATTTGGAGACGTTTTAGACCATTTTGTGATTTTCGAAAAACTTGTTAACATAAAAACATCAAAGTGTACAGAATAGCTTAAAATCGCTATTGGAGACGTTTTAGACCATTTTGTGATTTTCGAAAAAACTTGTTAACATAAAAACACCAAAGTGTAAAGAAAAGCTTCAAATCGCATTTGGAAACGTTTTAGACCATTTTGTGATTTTCGAAAAAACTTGTTAACATAAAAACATCAAAGTGTACAGATTAGCTTCAAATCGCATTTGGAGACGTTTTAGACCATTTTGTGATTTTCGAAAAAACTTGTTAACATAAAAACACCAAAGTGTACAGAAAAGCTTCAAATCGCTATTGGAGACGTTTTAGACCATTTTGTGATTTTCGAAAAAAATTGTTTCCATAAAAACACCAAAGTGCTTAGAATAGCTTCAAATCGCATTTGGAGACATTTTAGACCATTTTGTGATTTTCGAAAAAAGTTGTTAACATAAAAACATCAAAGTGTACAGAAAAGCTTCAAATCGCATTTAGAGACGTTTTAGACCATTTTGTGATTTTCAAAAAAACTTGTTAACATAAAAACACCAAAGTGCTTAGAATAGCTTAAAATCGCATTTGGAGACGTTTTAGACCATTTTGTGATTTTCGAAAAACTTGTTAACATAAAAACATCAAAGTGTACAGAATAGCTTAAAATCGCTATTAGAGACATTTTAGACCATTTTGTGATTTTCGAAAAAACTTGGTAACATAAAAACACCAAAGTGCTTAAAATAGCTTCAAATCGCATTTGGAGACGTTTTAGACCATTTTGTGATTTTCGAAAAAACTTGTTAACATAAAAACACAAAAGTGCTTAGAATAGCTTCAAATCGCATTTGTAGACGTTTTAGACCATTTTGTGATTTTCGAAAAAACTTGTTAATCTAAAAACACCAAAGTGCTTTAAATAGCTTCAAATCGCATTTACAGACATTTTAGACCCTTTTGTGATTTTCGAAAAAACTTGTTAACATAAAAACATCAAAGTGTACAGATTAGCTTCAAATCGCATTTGTAGACGTTTTAGACCATTTTGTGATTTTCGAAAAAACTTGCTAACATAAAAACATCAAAGTGTACAGAATAGCTTCAAATCACATTTGGAGACGTTTTAGACCATTTTGTGATTTTCGAAAAAAATTGTTTCCATAAAAACACCAAAGTGCTTAGAATAGCTTCAAATCGCATTTGGAGACATTTTAGACCATTTTGTGATTTTCGAAAAAACTTGTTAACATAAAAACACAAAAGTGCTTAGAATAGCTTCAAATCGCATTTGTAGACGTTTTAGACCATTTTGTGATTTTCGAAAAAACTTGTTAACCTAAAAACACCAAAGTGCTTTAAATAGCTTCAAATCGCATTTACAGACATTTTAGACCCTTTTGTGATTTTCGAAAAAACTTGTTAACATAAAAACATCAAAGTGTACCGATTAGCTTCAAATCGCATTTGTAGACGTTTTAGACCATTTTGTGATTTTCGAAAAAACTTGCTAACATAAAAACATCAAAGTGTACAGAATAGCTTCAAATCACATTTGGAGACGTTTTAGACCATTTTGTGATTTTCGAAAAAAATTGTTTCCATAAAAACACCAAAGTGCTTAGAATAGCTTCAAATCGCATTTGGAGACATTTTAGACCATTTTGTGATTTTCGAAAAAACTTGTTAACATAAAAACATCAAAATGTACAGAAAAGCTTCAAATCTCATTTAGAGACGTTTTAGACCATTTTGTGATTTCAAAAAAACTTGTTAACATAAAAACACCAAAGTGCTTAGAATAGCTTAAAATCGCATTTGGAGACGTTTTAGACCATTTTGTGATTTTCGAAAAACTTGTTAACATAAAAACATCAAAGAGTACAGAATAGCTTCAAATCGCATTTGGAGACGTTTTAGACAATTTTGTGATTTTCGAAAAACTTGGTTACACAAAAACATCAAAGTGCTTGAAATCACATTAGAAACCGTTTTAGACCATTTTGAGCATTTCGATAAAACATTTCACACAAAAACATCAAAGAGCACAAAGTAGCTTAATATCGTATTTAAAAACGTTTTTGACCATTTTGAGCATTTCGACAGAAAATTTTCACACAAAACATCAAAGTGTACAGAATAGCTTCAAATCGCATTTGGAAACGTTTTAGACCATTTTGAGCATTTCGAAAAACTTGTTAACACAAAAACACCCAAGTGCTTAAAATAGCTTCAAATCGCATTTGGAGACGTTTTAGACCATTTTGTGATTTTCGAAAAAACTTGTTAACATAAAAACACCAAAGTGCTTAAAATAGCTTTAAATCGCATTTGGAGATGTTTTAGACCATTTTGTGATTTTCTAAAAAACTTGTTAACATAAAAACATCAAAGTGTACAGAATAGCTTCAAATCGCATTTGGAGACGTTTTAGACAATTTTGTGATTTCCGAAAAACTTGTTAACACAAAAACACCAAAGTGCTTAAAATAGCTTCAAATCACATTTGGAGACATTTTAGACCCTTTTGTGATTTTCTAAAAAACTTGGTTACACAAAAGCACCTAAGTGCTTAAAATAGCTTCAAATCGCATTTGGAGACGTTTTAGACCATTTTGTGATTTTCGAAAAAACTAGTTAACATAAAAACATCAAAGTGCTTAAAATCACATTAGAAATCGTTTTAGACCATTTTGAGCATTTTGCTAAAACTTTTCACAAAAAAACACCAAAGAGCACAAAATAGCTTCAAATCGCATTTGGAGACGTTTTAGACAATTTTGTGATTTTCGAAAAACTTGGTTACACAAAAACATCAAAGTGCTTAAAATAGCTTCAAATCGCATTTGGAGACGTTTTAGACCATTTTGTGAGTTTCGAAAAAATTTGTTTAAATAAAAACACCAATGTACTAAGAATAGTTTAAAATCGCATTTGCAGACGTTTTAGACCATTTTGTGATTTTCGAAAAAACTTGTTAACATAAAAACACAAAAGTGCTTAGAATAGCTTCAAATTGCATTTGTAGACGTTTTAGACCATTTTGTGATCTTCGAAAAAACTTGTTAACATAAAAACATCAAAGTGTACAGAATAGCTTCAAATCGCATTTGGAGACGTTTTAGACCATTTTGTGATTTTCGAAAAAACTTGTTAACATAAAAACATCAAAGTGTACAGATTAGCTTCAAATCGCATTTGGAGACGTTTTAGACCATTTTGTGATTTTCGAAAAAACTTGTTAACATAAAAACACCAAAGTGTACAGAAAAGCTTCAAATCGCTATTGGAGACGTTTTAGACCATTTTGTGATTTTCGAAAAAAATTGTTTCCATAAAAACACCAAAGTGCTTAGAATAGCTTCAAATCGCATTTGGAGACATTTTAGACCATTTTGTGATTTTCGAAAAAAGTTGTTAACATAAAAACATCAAAGTGTACAGAAAAGCTTCAAATCGCATTTAGAGACGTTTTAGACCATTTTGTGATTTTCAAAAAAACTTGTTAACATAAAAACACCAAAGTGCTTAGAATAGCTTAAAATCGCATTTGGAGACGTTTTAGACCATTTTGTGATTTTCGAAAAACTTGTTAACATAAAAACATCAAAGTGTACAGAATAGCTTAAAATCGCTATTGGAGACATTTTAGACCATTTTGTGATTTTCGAAAAAACTTGGTAACATAAAAACATCAAAGTGCTTAGAATAGCTTCAAATCGCATTTGGAGACATTTTAGACCATTTTGTGATTTTCGAAAAAAGTTGTTAACATAAAAACATCAAAGTGTACAGAAAAGCTTCAAATCGCATTTAGAGACGTTTTAGACCATTTTGTGATTTTCGAAAAACTTGTTAACATAAAAACATCAAAGTGTACAGAATAGCTTCAAATCGCATTTGGAGACGTTTTAGACCATTTTGTGATTTTCGAAAAACTTGTTAACATAAAAACATCAAAGTGTACAGAATAGCTTCAAATCGCATTTGGAGACGTTTTAGACAATTTTGTGATTTTCGAAAAACTTGGTTACACAAAAACATCAAAGTGCTTGAAATCACATTAGAAACCGTTTTAGACCATTTTGAGCATTTCGATAAAACATTTCACACAAAAACATCAAAGAGCACAAAGTAGCTTAATATCGTATTTAAAAACGTTTTTGACCATTTTGAGCATTTCGAAAGAAAATTTTCACACAAAACATCAAAGTGTACAGAATAGCTTCAAATCGCATTTGGAAACGTTTTAGACCATTTTGTGATTTTCGAAAAAACTTGTTAACATAAAAACATCAAAGTGTACAGAATAGCTTCAAATCGCATTTGTAGACGTTTTAGACCATTTTGTGATTTTCGAAAAAACTTGTTAACATAAAAACATCAAAGTGTACAGAATAGCTTCAAATCGCATTTGGAGACGTTTTAGACCATTTTGTGATTTTCGAAAAAACTTGTTAACATAAAAACACCAAAGTGCTTAGAATAGCTTCAAATCGCATTTGGAGACATTTTAGACCATTTTGTGATTTTCGAAAAAAGTTGTTAACATAAAAACATGAAAGTGTACAGAAAAGCTTCAAATCGCATTTAGAGACGTTTTAGACCATTTTGTGATTTTCAAAAAAACTTGTTAACATAAAAACACCAAAGTGCTTAGAATAGCTTAAAATCGCATTTGGAGACACGTTTTAGACCATTTTGTGATTTTCGAAAAACTTGTTAACATAAAAACATCAAAGTGTACAGAATAGCTTCAAATCGCATTTGGAGACGTTTTAGACAATTTTGTGATTTTCAAAAAACTTGGTTACACAAAAACATCAAAGTGCTTGAAATCACATTAGAAACCGTTTTAGACCATTTTGAGCATTTCGATAAAACATTTCACACAAAAACATCAAAGAGCACAAAGTAGCTTAATATCGTATTTAAAAACGTTTTTGACCATTTTGAGCATTTCGACAGAAAATTTTCACACAAAACATCAAAGTGTACAGAATAGCTTCAAATCGCATTTGGAAACGTTTTAGACCATTTTGTGATTTTCGAAAAAAATTGTTTCCATAAAAACACCAAAGTGCTTAGAATAGCTTCAAATCGCATTTGTAGACGTTTTAGACCATTTTGTGATTTTCGAAAAAACTTGTTAACATAAAAACATCAAAGTGTACAGAATAGCTTCAAATCGCATTTAGAGACGTTTTAGACCATTTTGTGATTTTCAAAAAAACTTGTTAACATAAAAACACCAAAGTGCTTAGAATAGCTTAAAATCGCATTTGGAGACGTTTTAGACCATTTTGTGATTTTCGAAAAACTTGTTAACATAAAAACATCAAAGTGTACAGAATAGCTTCAAATCGCATTTGGAGACGTTTTAGACAATTTTGTGATTTTCGAAAAACTTGGTTACACAAAAACATCAAAGTGCTTGAAATCACATTAGAAACCGTTTTAGACCATTTTGAGCATTTCGATAAAACATTTCACACAAAAACATCAAAGAGCACAAAGTAGCTTAATATCGTATTTAAAAACGTTTTTGACCATTTTGAGCATTTCGAAAGAAAATTTTCACACAAAACATCAAAGTGTACAGAATAGCTTCAAATCGCATTTGGAAACGTTTTAGACCATTTTGTGATTTTCGAAAAAACTTGTTAACATAAAAACATCAAAGTGTACAGAATAGCTTCAAATCGCATTTGTAGACGTTTTAGACCATTTTGTGATTTTCGAAAAAACTTGTTAACATAAAAACATCAAAGTGTACAGAATAGCTTCAAATCGCATTTGGAGACGTTTTAGACCATTTTGTGATTTTCGAAAAAACTTGTTAACATAAAAACACCAAAGTGCTTAGAATAGCTTCAAATCGCATTTGGAGACATTTTAGACCATTTTGTGATTTTCGAAAAAAGTTGTTAACATAAAAACATCAAAGTGTACAGAAAAGCTTCAAATCGCATTTAGAGACGTTTTAGACCATTTTGTGATTTTCGAAAAACTTGTTAACATAAAAACATCAAAGTGTACAGAATAGCTTCAAATCGCATTTGGAGACGTTTTAGACCATTTTGTGATTTTCGAAAAACTTGTTAACATAAAAACATCAAAGTGTACAGAATAGCTTCAAATCGCATTTGGAGACGTTTTAGACAATTTTGTGATTTTCGAAAAACTTGGTTACACAAAAACATCAAAGTGCTTGAAATCACATTAGAAACCGTTTTAGACCATTTTGAGCATTTCGATAAAACATTTCACACAAAAACATCAAAGAGCACAAAGTAGCTTAATATCGTATTTAAAAACGTTTTTGACCATTTTGAGCATTTCGACAGAAAATTTTCACACAAAACATCAAAGTGTACAGAATAGCTTCAAATCGCATTTGGAAACGTTTTAGACCATTTTGTGATTTTCGAAAAAACTTGTTAACATAAAAGCATCAAAGTGTACAGTATAGCTTCAAATCGCATTTGTAGACGTTTTAGACCATTTTGTGATTTTCGAAAAAACTTGTTAACATAAAAACATCAAAGTGTACAGAATAGCTTCAAATCACATTTGGAGACGTTTTAGACCATTTTGTGATTTTCGAAAAAAATTGTTTCCATAAAAACACCAAAGTGCTTAGAATAGCTTCAAATCGCATTTGGAGACATTTTAGACCATTTTGTGATTTTCGAAAAAACTTGTTAACATAAAAACATCAAAGTGTACAGAAAAGCTTCAAATCTCATTTAGAGACGTTTTAGACCATTTTGTGATTTTCAAAAAAACTTGTTAACATAAAAACACCAAAGTGCTTAGAATAGCTTAAAATCGCATTTGGAGACGTTTTAGACCATTTTGTGATTTTCGAAAAACTTGTTAAAATAAAAAAATCAAAGAGTACAGAATAGCTTCAAATCGCATTTGGAGACGTTTTAGACAATTTTGTGATTTTCGAAAAACTTGGTTACACAAAAACATCAAAGTGCTTGAAATCACATTAGAAACCGTTTTAGACCATTTTGAGCATTTCGATAAAACATTTCACACAAAAACATCAAAGAGCACAAAGTAGCTTAATATCGTATTTAAAAACGTTTTTGACCATTTTGAGCATTTCGACAGAAAATTTTCACACAAAACATCAAAGTGTACAGAATAGCTTCAAATCGCATTTGGAAACGTTTTAGACCATTTTGAGCATTTCGAAAAACTTGTTAACACAAAAACACCAAAGTGCTTAAAATAGCTTCAAATCGCATTTGGAGACGTTTTAGACCATTTTGTGATTTTCGAAAAAACTTGTTAACATAAAAACACCAAAGTGCTTAAAATAGCTTTAAATCGCATTTGGAGATGTTTTAGACCATTTTGTGATTTTCTAAAAAACTTGTTAACATAAAAACATCAAAGTGTACAGAATAGCTTCAAATCGCATTTGGAGACGTTTTAGACAATTTTGTGATTTCCGAAAAACTTGTTAACACAAAAACACCAAAGTGCTTAAAATAGCTTCAAATCACATTTGGAGACATTTTAGACCCTTTTGTGATTTTCAAAAAAACTTGGTTACACAAAAGCACCTAAGTGCTTAAAATAGCTTCAAATCGCATTTGGAGACGTTTTAGACCATTTGGTGATTTTCGAAAAAACTAGTTAACATAAAAACATCAAAGTGCTTAAAATCACATTAGAAATCGTTTTAGACCATTTTGAGCATTTTGCTAAAACTTTTCACAAAAAAACATCAAAGAGCACAAAATAGCTTAATATCGTGTTTAAAAACGTTTTAGACCATTTTGAGCATTTCGAAAAACTTGTTAACACAAAAACACCAAAGTGCTTAAAATAGCTTCAAATCGCATTTGGAGACGTTTTAGACCATTTTGTGAGTTTCGAAAAAATTTGTTTAAATAAAAACACCAATGTGCTAAGAATAGTTTAAAATCGCATTTGCAGACGTTTTAGACCATTTTGTGATTTTCGAAAAAAACTTGTTAACATAAAAACACAAAAGTGTTTAGAATAGCTTCAAATTGCATTTGTAGACGTTTTAGACCATTTTGTGATCTTCGAAAAAACTTGTTAACATAAAAACATCAAAGTGTACAGAATAGCTTCAAATCGCATTTGGAGACGTTTTAGACCATTTTGTGATTTTCGAAAAAACTTGTTAACATAAAAACACCAAAGTGTAAAGAAAAGCTTCAAATCGCATTTTGAAACGTTTTAGACCATTTTGTGATTTTCGAAAAAACTTATTAACATAAAAACATCAAAGTGTACAGATTAGCTTCAAATCGCATTTGGAGACGTTTTAGACCATTTTGTGATTTTCGAAAAAACTTGTTAACATAAAAACACCAAAGTGTACAGAAAAGCTTCAAATCGCTATTGGAGACGTTTTAGACCATTTTGTGATTTTCGAAAAAAATTGTTTCCATAAAAACACCAAAGTGCTTAGAATAGCTTCAAATCGCATTTGGAGACATTTTAGACCATTTTGTGATTTTCGAAAAAAGTTGTTAACATAAAAACATCAAAGTGTACAGAAAAGCTTCAAATCGCATTTAGAGACGTTTTAGACCATTTTGTGATTTTCAAAAAAACTTGTTAACATAAAAACACCAAAGTGCTTAGAATAGCTTAAAATCGCATTTGGAGACGTTTTAGACCATTTTGTGATTTTCGAAAAACTTGTTAACATAAAAACATCAAAGTGTACAGAATAGCTTAAAATCGCTATTGGAGACGTTTTAGACCATTTTGTGATTTTCGAAAAAACTTGTTAACATAAAAACATCAAAGTGCTTAGAATAGCTTCAAATCGCATTTGGAGAAAATTTAGACCATTTTGTGATTTTCGAAAAAAGTTAACATAAAAACATTAAAGTGTACAGAAAAGCTTCAAATCGCATTTAGAGACGTTTTAGACCATTTTGTGATTTTCGAAAAACTTGTTAACATAAAAACATCAAAGTGTACAGAATAGCTTCAAATCGCATTTGGAGACGTTTTAGACCATTTTGTGATTTTCGAAAAACTTGTTAACATAAAAACATCAAAGTGTACAGAATAGCTTCAAATCGCATTTGGAGACGTTTTAGACAATTTTGTGATTTTCGAAAAACTTGGTTACACAAAAACATCAAAGTGCTTGAAATCACATTAGAAACCGTTTTAGACCATTTTGTGCATTTCGATAAAACATTTCACACAAAAACATCAAAGAGCACAAAGTAGCTTAATATCGTATTTAAAAACGTTTTTGACCATTTTGAGCATTTCGAAAGAAAATTTTCACACAAAACATCAAAGTGTACAGAATAGCTTCAAATCGCATTTGGAAACGTTTTAGACCATTTTGTGATTTTCGAAAAACTTGTTAACACAAAAACACCAAAGTGCTTAAAATAGCTTCAAATCGCATTTGGAGACGTTTTAGACCATTTTGTGATTTTCGAAAAAACTTGTTAACATAAAAACACAAAAGTGCTTAGAATAGCTTCAAATCGCATTTGTAGACGTTTTAGACCATTTTGTGATTTTCGAAAAAACTTGTTAATCTAAAAACACCAAAGTGCTTTAAATAGCTTCAAATCGCATTTACAGACATTTTAGACCCTTTTGTGATTTTCGAAAAAACTTGTTAACATAAAAACATCAAAGTGTACAGATTAGCTTCAAATCGCATTTGTAGACGTTTTAGACCATTTTGTGATTTTCGAAAAAACTTGCTAACATAAAAACATCAAAGTGTACAGAATAGCTTCAAATCACATTTGGAGACGTTTTAGACCATTTTGTGATTTTCGAAAAAAATTGTTTCCATAAAAACACCAAAGTGCTTAGAATAGCTTCAAATCGCATTTGGAGACATTTTAGACCATTTTGTGATTTTCGAAAAAACTTGTTAACATAAAAACACAAAAGTGCTTAGAATAGCTTCAAATCGCATTTGTAGACGTTTTAGACCATTTTGTGATTTTCGAAAAAACTTGGTAACATAAAAACATCAAAGTGCTTAGAATAGCTTCAAATCGCATTTACAGACATTTTAGACCCTTTTGTGATTTTCGAAAAAAGTTGTTAACATAAAAACATCAAAGTGTACAGAAAAGCTTCAAATCGCATTTAGAGACGTTTTAGACCATTTTGTGATTTTCGAAAAAACTTGTTAACATAAAAACATCAAAGTTTACAGAATAGCTTCAAATCGCATTTGGAGACGTTTTAGACCATTTTGTGATTTTCGAAAAACTTGTTAACATAAAAACATCAAAGTGTACAGAATAGCTTCAAATCGCATTTGGAGACGTTTTAGACAATTTTGTGATTTTCGAAAAAAATTGTTTCCATAAAAACACCAAAGTGCTTAGAATAGCTTCAAATCGCATTTGGAGACATTTTAGACCATTTTGTGATTTTCGAAAAAACTTGTTAACATAAAAACATCAAAATGTACAGAAAAGCTTCAAATCTCATTTAGAGACGTTTTAGACCATTTTGTGATTTCAAAAAAACTTGTTAACATAAAAACACCAAAGTGCTTAGAATAGCTTAAAATCGCATTTGGAGACGTTTTAGACCATTTTGTGATTTTCGAAAAACTTGTTAACATAAAAACATCAAAGAGTACAGAATAGCTTCAAATCGCATTTGGAGACGTTTTAGACAATTTTGTGATTTTCGAAAAACTTGGTTACACAAAAACATCAAAGTGCTTGAAATCACATTAGAAACCGTTTTAGACCATTTTGAGCATTTCGATAAAACATTTCACACAAAAACATCAAAGAGCACAAAGTAGCTTAATATCGTATTTAAAAACGTTTTTGACCATTTTGAGCATTTCGACAGAAAATTTTCACACAAAACATCAAAGTGTACAGAATAGCTTCAAATCGCATTTGGAAACGTTTTAGACCATTTTGAGCATTTCGAAAAACTTGTTAACACAAAAACACCAAAGTGCTTAAAATAGCTTCAAATCGCATTTGGAGACGTTTTAGACCATTTTGTGATTTTCGAAAAAACTTGTTAACATAAAAACACCAAAGTGCTTAAAATAGCTTTAAATCGCATTTGGAGATGTTTTAGACCATTTTGTGATTTTCTAAAAAACTTGTTAACATAAAAACATCAAAGTGTACAGAATAGCTTCAAATCGCATTTGGAGACGTTTTAGACAATTTGGTGATTTCCGAAAAACTTGTTAACACAAAAACACCAAAGTGCTTAAAATAGCTTCAAATCACATTTGGAGACATTTTAGACCCTTTTGTGATTTTCAAAAAAACTTGGTTACACAAAAGCACTTAAGTGCTTAAAATAGCTTCAAATCGCATTTGGAGACGTTTTAGACCATTTTGTGATTTTCGAAAAAACTAGTTAACATAAAAACATCAAAGTGCTTAAAATCACATTAGAAATCGTTTTAGACCATTTTGAGCATTTTGCTAAAACTTTTCACAAAAAAACACCAAAGAGCACAAAATAGCTTAATATCGTGTTTAAAAACGTTTTAGACCATTTTGAGCATTTCGAAAAACTTGTTAACACAAAAACACCAAAGTGCTTAAAATAGCTTCAAATCGCATTTGGAGACGTTTTAGACCATTTTGTGAGTTTCGAAAAAATTTGTTTAAATAAAAACACCCATGTGCTAAGAATAGTTTAAAATCGCATTTGCAGACGTTTTAGACCATTTTGTGATTTTCGAAAAAACTTGTTAACATAAAAACACAAAAGTGCTTAGAATAGCTTCAAATTGCATTTGTAGACGTTTTAGACCATTTTGTGATCTTCGAAAAAACTTGTTAACATAAAAACATCAAAGTGTACAGAATAGCTTCAAATCGCATTTGGAGACGTTTTAGACCATTTTGTGATTTTCGAAAAAACTTGTTAACATAAAAACACCAAAGTGTAAAGAAAAGCTTCAAATCGCATTTGGAAACGTTTTAGACCATTTTGTGATTTTCGAAAAAACTTGTTAACATAAAAACATCAAAGTGTACAGATTAGCTTCAAATCGCATTTGGAGACGTTTTAGACCATTTTGTGATTTTCGAAAAAACTTGTTAACATAAAAACACCAAAGTGTACAGAAAAGCTTCAAATCGCTATTGGAGACGTTTTAGACCATTTTGTGATTTTCGAAAAAAATTGTTTCCATAAAAACACCAAAGTGCTTAGAATAGCTTCAAATCGCATTTGGAGACATTTTAGACCATTTTGTGATTTTCGAAAAAAGTTGTTAACATAAAAACATCAAAGTGTACAGAAAAGCTTCAAATCGCATTTAGAGACGTTTTAGACCATTTTGTGATTTTCAAAAAAACTTGTTAACATAAAAACACCAAAGTGCTTAGAATAGCTTAAAATCGCATTTGGAGACGTTTTAGACCATTTTGTGATTTTCGAAAAACTTGTTAACATAAAAACATCAAAGTGTACAGAATAGCTTAAAATCGCTATTGGAGACGTTTTAGACCATTTTGTGATTTTCGAAAAAACTTGGTAACATAAAAACATCAAAGTGCTTAGAATAGCTTCAAATCGCATTTGGAGACATTTTAGACCATTTTGTGATTTTCGAAAAAAGTTGTTAACATAAAAACATCAAAGTGTACAGAAAAGTTTCAAATCGCATTTAGAGACGTTTTAGACCATTTTGTGATTTTCGAAAAACTTGTTAACATAAAAACATCAAAGTGTACAGAATAGCTTCAAATCGCATTTGGAGACGTTTTAGACCATTTTGTGATTTTCGAAAAACTTGTTAACATAAAAACATCAAAGTGTACAGAATAGCTTCAAATCGCATTTGGAGACGTTTTAGATAATTTTGTGATTTTCGAAAAACTTGGTTACACAAAAACATCAAAGTGCTTGAAATCACATTAGAAACCGTTTTAGACCATTTTGAGCATTTCGATAAAACATTTCACACCAAAACATCAAAGAGCACAAAGTAGCTTAATATCGTATTTAAAAACGTTTTTGACCATTTTGAGCATTTCGAAAGAAAATTTTCACACAAAACATCAAAGTGTACAGAATAGCTTCAAATCGCATTTGGAAACGTTTTAGACCATTTTGTGATTTTCGAAAAACTTGTTAACACAAAAACACCAAAGTGCTTAAAATAGCTTCAAATCGCATTTGGAGACGTTTTAGACCATTTTGTGATTTTCGAAAAAACTTGTTAACATAAAAACACAAAAGTGCTTAGAATAGCTTCAAATCGCATTTGGAGACATTTTAGACCATTTTGTGATTTTCGAAAAAAGTTGTTAACATAAAAACATCAAAGTGTACAGAAAAGCTTCAAATCGCATTTAGAGACGTTTTAGACCATTTTGTGATTTTCAAAAAAACTTGTTAACATAAAAACACCAAAGTGCTTAGAATAGCTTAAAATCGCATTTGGAGACGTTTTAGACCATTTTGTGATTTTCGAAAAACTTGTTAACATAAAAACATCAAAGTGTACAGAATAGCTTAAAATCGCTATTGGAGACGTTTTAGACCATTTTGTGATTTTCGAAAAAACTTGTTAACATAAAAACATCAAAGTGCTTAGAATAGCTTCAAATCGCATTTGGAGACATTTTAGACCATTTTGTGATTTTCGAAAAAAGTTGTTAACATAAAAACATTAAAGTGTACAGAAAAGCTTCAAATCACATTTAGAGACGTTTTAGACCATTTTGTGATTTTCGAAGAACTTGTTAACATAAAAACATCAAAGTGTACAGAATAGCTTCAAATCGCATTTGGAGACGTTTTAGACCATTTTGTGATTTTCGAAAAACTTGTTAACATAAAAACATCAAAGTGTACAGAATAGCTTCAAATCGCATTTGGAGACGTTTTAGACAATTTTGTGATTTTCGAAAAACTTGGTTACACAAAAACATCAAAGTGCTTGAAATCACATTAGAAACCGTTTTAGACCATTTTGAGCATTTCGATAAAACATTTCACACAAAAACATCAAAGAGCACAAAGTAGCTTAATATCGTATTTAAAAACGTTTTTGACCATTTTGAGCATTTCGAAAGAAAATTTTCACACAAAACATCAAAGTGTACAGAATAGCTTCAAATCGCATTTGGAAACGTTTTAGACCATTTTGTGATTTTCGAAAAACTTGTTAACACAAAAACACCAAAGTGCTTAAAATAGCTTCAAATCGCATTTGGAGACGTTTTAGACCATTTTGTGATTTTCGAAAAAACTTGTTAACATAAAAACACAAAAGTGCTTAGAATAGCTTCAAATCGCATTTGTAGACGTTTTAGACCATTTTGTGATTTTCGAAAAAACTTGTTAATCTAAAAACACCAAAGTGCTTTAAATAGCTTCAAATCGCATTTACAGACATTTTAGACCCTTTTGTGATTTTCGAAAAAACTTGTTAACATAAAAACATCAAAGTGTACAGATTAGCTTCAAATCGCATTTGTAGACGTTTTAGACCATTTTGTGATTTTCGAAAAAACTTGCTAACATAAAAACATCAAAGTGTACAGAATAGCTTCAAATCACATTTGGAGACGTTTTAGACCATTTTGTGATTTTCGAAAAAAATTGTTTCCATAAAAACACCAAAGTGCTTAGAATAGCTTCAAATCGCATTTGGAGACATTTTAGACCATTTTGTGATTTTCGAAAAAACTTGTTAACATAAAAACACAAAAGTGCTTAGAATAGCTTCAAATCGCATTTGTAGACGTTTTAGACCATTTTGTGATTTTCGAAAAAACTTGTTAACCTAAAAACACCAAAGTGCTTTAAATAGCTTCAAATCGCATTTACAGACATTTTAGACCCTTTTGTGATTTTCGAAAAAACTTGTTAACATAAAAACATCAAAGTGTACAGATTAGCTTCAAATCGCATTTGTAGACGTTTTAGACCATTTTGTAATTTTCGAAAAAACTTGCTAACATAAAAACATCAAAGTGTACAGAATAGCTTCAAATCACATTTGGAGACGTTTTAGACCATTTTGTGATTTTCGAAAAAAATTGTTTCCATAAAAACACCAAAGTGCTTAGAATAGCTTCAAATCGCATTTGGAGACATTTTAGACCATTTTGTGATTTTCGAAAAAACTTGTTAACATAAAAACATCAAAATGTACAGAAAAGCTTCAAATCTCATTTAGAGACGTTTTAGACCATTTTGTGATTTCAAAAAAACTTGTTAACATAAAAACACCAAAGTGCTTAGAATAGCTTAAAATCGCATTTGGAGACGTTTTAGACCATTTTGTGATTTTCGAAAAACTTGTTAACATAAAAACATCAAAGAGTACAGAATAGCTTCAAATCGCATTTGGAGACGTTTTAGACAATTTTGTGATTTTCGAAAAACTTGGTTACACAAAAACATCAAAGTGCTTGAAATCACATTAGAAACCGTTTTAGACCATTTTGAGCATTTCGATAAAACATTTCACACAAAAACATCAAAGAGCACAAAGTAGCTTAATATCGTTTTTAAAAACGTTTTTGACCATTTTGAGCATTTCGACAGAAAATTTTCACACAAAACATCAAAGTGTACAGAATAGCTTCAAATCGCATTTGGAAACGTTTTAGACCATTTTGAGCATTTCGAAAAACTTGTTAACACAAAAACACCCAAGTGCTTAAAATAGCTTCAAATCGCATTTGGAGACGTTTTAGACCATTTTGTGATTTTCGAAAAAACTTGTTAACATAAAAACACCAAAGTGCTTAAAATAGCTTTAAATCGCATTTGGAGATGTTTTAGACCATTTTGTGATTTTCTAAAAAACTTGTTAACATAAAAACATCAAAGTGTACAGAATAGCTTCAAATCGCATTTGGAGACGTTTTAGACAATTTGGTGATTTCCGAAAAACTTGTTAACACAAAAACACCAAAGTGCTTAAAATAGCTTCAAATCACATTTGGAGACATTTTAGACCCTTTTGTGATTTTCAAAAAAACTTGGTTACACAAAAGCACTTAAGTGCTTAAAATAGCTTCAAATCGCATTTGGAGACGTTTTAGACCATTTTGTGATTTTCGAAAAAACTAGTTAACATAAAAACATCAAAGTGCTTAAAATCACATTAGAAATCGTTTTAGACCATTTTGAGCATTTTGCTAAAACTTTTCACAAAAAAACACCAAAGAGCACAAAATAGCTTAATATCGTGTTTAAAAACGTTTTAGACCATTTTGAGCATTTCGAAAAACTTGTTAACACAAAAACACCAAAGTGCTTAAAATAGCTTCAAATCGCATTTGGAGACGTTTTAGACCATTTTGTGAGTTTCGAAAAAATTTGTTTAAATAAAAACACCCATGTGCTAAGAATAGTTTAAAATCGCATTTGCAGACGTTTTAGACCATTTTGTGATTTTCGAAAAAACTTGTTAACATAAAAACACAAAAGTGCTTAGAATAGCTTCAAATTGCATTTGTAGACGTTTTAGACCATTTTGTGATCTTCGAAAAAACTTGTTAACATAAAAACATCAAAGTGTACAGAATAGCTTCAAATCGCATTTGGAGACGTTTTAGACCATTTTGTGATTTTCGAAAAAACTTGTTAACATAAAAACACCAAAGTGTAAAGAAAAGCTTCAAATCGCATTTGGAAACGTTTTAGACCATTTTGTGATTTTCGAAAAAACTTGTTAACATAAAAACATCAAAGTGTACAGATTAGCTTCAAATCGCATTTGGAGACGTTTTAGACCATTTTGTGATTTTCGAAAAAACTTGTTAACATAAAAACACCAAAGTGTACAGAAAAGCTTCAAATCGCTATTGGAGACGTTTTAGACCATTTTGTGATTTTCGAAAAAAATTGTTTCCATAAAAACACCAAAGTGCTTAGAATAGCTTCAAATCGCATTTGGAGACATTTTAGACCATTTTGTGATTTTCGAAAAAAGTTGTTAACATAAAAACATCAAAGTGTACAGAAAAGCTTCAAATCGCATTTAGAGACGTTTTAGACCATTTTGTGATTTTCAAAAAAACTTGTTAACATAAAAACACCAAAGTGCTTAGAATAGCTTAAAATCGCATTTGGAGACGTTTTAGACCATTTTGTGATTTTCGAAAAACTTGTTAACATAAAAACATCAAAGTGTACAGAATAGCTTAAAATCGCTATTGGAGACGTTTTAGACCATTTTGTGATTTTCGAAAAAACTTGGTAACATAAAAACATCAAAGTGCTTAGAATAGCTTCAAATCGCATTTGGAGACATTTTAGACCATTTTGTGATTTTCGAAAAAAGTTGTTAACATAAAAACATCAAAGTGTACAGAAAAGTTTCAAATCGCATTTAGAGACGTTTTAGACCATTTTGTGATTTTCGAAAAACTTGTTAACATAAAAACATCAAAGTGTACAGAATAGCTTCAAATCGCATTTGGAGACGTTTTAGACCATTTTGTGATTTTCGAAAAACTTGTTAACATAAAAACATCAAAGTGTACAGAATAGCTTCAAATCGCATTTGGAGACGTTTTAGATAATTTTGTGATTTTCGAAAAACTTGGTTACACAAAAACATCAAAGTGCTTGAAATCACATTAGAAACCGTTTTAGACCATTTTGAGCATTTCGATAAAACATTTCACACAAAAACATCAAAGAGCACAAAGTAGCTTAATATCGTATTTAAAAACGTTTTTGACCATTTTGAGCATTTCGAAAGAAAATTTTCACACAAAACATCAAAGTGTACAGAATAGCTTCAAATCGCATTTGGAAACGTTTTAGACCATTTTGTGATTTTCGAAAAACTTGTTAACACAAAAACACCAAAGTGCTTAAAATAGCTTCAAATCGCATTTGGAGACGTTTTAGACCATTTTGTGATTTTCGAAAAAACTTGTTAACATAAAAACACAAAAGTGCTTAGAATAGCTTCAAATCGCATTTGGAGACATTTTAGACCATTTTGTGATTTTCGAAAAAAGTTGTTAACATAAAAACATCAAAGTGTACAGAAAAGCTTCAAATCGCATTTAGAGACGTTTTAGACCATTTTGTGATTTTCAAAAAAACTTGTTAACATAAAAACACCAAAGTGCTTAGAATAGCTTAAAATCGCATTTGGAGACGTTTTAGACCATTTTGTGATTTTCGAAAAACTTGTTAACATAAAAACATCAAAGTGTACAGAATAGCTTAAAATCGCTATTGGAGACGTTTTAGACCATTTTGTGATTTTCGAAAAAACTTGTTAACATAAAAACATCAAAGTGCTTAGAATAGCTTCAAATCGCATTTGGAGACATTTTAGACCATTTTGTGATTTTCGAAAAAAGTTGTTAACATAAAAACATTAAAGTGTACAGAAAAGCTTCAAATCACATTTAGAGACGTTTTAGACCATTTTGTGATTTTCGAAGAACTTGTTAACATAAAAACATCAAAGTGTACAGAATAGCTTCAAATCGCATTTGGAGACGTTTTAGACCATTTTGTGATTTTCGAAAAACTTGTTAACATAAAAACATCAAAGTGTACAGAATAGCTTCAAATCGAATTTGGAGACGTTTTAGACAATTTTGTGATTTTCGAAAAACTTGGTTACACAAAAACATCAAAGTGCTTGAAATCACATTAGAAACCGTTTTAGACCATTTTGAGCATTTCGATAAAACATTTCACACAAAAACATCAAAGAGCACAAAGTAGCTTAATATCGTATTTAAAAACGTTTTTGACCATTTTGAGCATTTCGAAAGAAAATTTTCACACAAAACATCAAAGTGTACAGAATAGCTTCAAATCGCATTTGGAAACGTTTTAGACCATTTTGTGATTTTCGAAAAACTTGTTAACACAAAAACACCAAAGTGCTTAAAATAGCTTCAAATCGCATTTGGAGACGTTTTAGACCATTTTGTGATTTTCGAAAAAACTTGTTAACATAAAAACACAAAAGTGCTTAGAATAGCTTCAAATCGCATTTGTAGACGTTTTAGACCATTTTGTGATTTTCGAAAAAACTTGTTAATCTAAAAACACCAAAGTGCTTTAAATAGCTTCAAATCGCATTTACAGACATTTTAGACCCTTTTGTGATTTTCGAAAAAACTTGTTAACATAAAAACATCAAAGTGTACAGATTAGCTTCAAATCGCATTTGTAGACGTTTTAGACCATTTTGTGATTTTCGAAAAAACTTGCTAACATAAAAACATCAAAGTGTACAGAATAGCTTCAAATCACATTTGGAGACGTTTTAGACCATTTTGTGATTTTCGAAAAAAATTGTTTCCATAAAAACACCAAAGTGCTTAGAATAGCTTCAAATCGCATTTGGAGACATTTTAGACCATTTTGTGATTTTCGAAAAAACTTGTTAACATAAAAACACAAAAGTGCTTAGAATAGCTTCAAATCGCATTTGTAGACGTTTTAGACCATTTTGTGATTTTCGAAAAAACTTGTTAACCTAAAAACACCAAAGTGCTTTAAATAGCTTCAAATCGCATTTACAGACATTTTAGACCCTTTTGTGATTTTCGAAAAAACTTGTTAACATAAAAACATCAAAGTGTACAGATTAGCTTCAAATCGCATTTGTAGACGTTTTAGACCATTTTGTAATTTTCGAAAAAACTTGCTAACATAAAAACATCAAAGTGTACAGAATAGCTTCAAATCACATTTGGAGACGTTTTAGACCATTTTGTGATTTTCGAAAAAAATTGTTTCCATAAAAACACCAAAGTGCTTAGAATAGCTTCAAATCGCATTTGGAGACATTTTAGACCATTTTGTGATTTTCGAAAAAACTTGTTAACATAAAAACATCAAAATGTACAGAAAAGCTTCAAATCTCATTTAGAGACGTTTTAGACCATTTTGTGATTTCAAAAAAACTTGTTAACATAAAAACACCAAAGTGCTTAGAATAGCTTAAAATCGCATTTGGAGACGTTTTAGACCATTTTGTGATTTTCGAAAAACTTGTTAACATAAAAACATCAAAGAGTACAGAATAGCTTCAAATCGCATTTGGAGACGTTTTAGACAATTTTGTGATTTTCGAAAAACTTGGTTACACAAAAACATCAAAGTGCTTGAAATCACATTAGAAACCGTTTTAGACCATTTTGAGCATTTCGATAAAACATTTCACACAAAAACATCAAAGAGCACAAAGTAGCTTAATATCGTTTTTAAAAACGTTTTTGACCATTTTGAGCATTTCGACAGAAAATTTTCACACAAAACATCAAAGTGTACAGAATAGCTTCAAATCGCATTTGGAAACGTTTTAGACCATTTTGAGCATTTCGAAAAACTTGTTAACACAAAAACACCCAAGTGCTTAAAATAGCTTCAAATCGCATTTGGAGACGTTTTAGACCATTTTGTGATTTTCGAAAAAACTTGTTAACATAAAAACACCAAAGTGCTTAAAATAGCTTTAAATCGCATTTGGAGATGTTTTAGACCATTTTGTGATTTTCTAAAAAACTTGTTAACATAAAAACATCAAAGTGTACAGAATAGCTTCAAATCGCATTTGGAGACGTTTTAGACAATTTTGTGATTTCCGAAAAACTTGTTAACACAAAAACACCAAAGTGCTTAAAATAGCTTCAAATCACATTTGGAGACATTTTAGACCCTTTTGTGATTTTCAAAAAAACTTGGTTACACAAAAGCACCTAAGTGCTTAAAATAGCTTCAAATCGCATTTGGAGACGTTTTAGACCATTTTGTGATTTTCGAAAAAACTAGTTAACATAAAAACATCAAAGTGCTTAAAATCACATTAGAAATCGTTTTAGACCATTTTGAGCATTTTGCTAAAACTTTTCACAAAAAAACACCAAAGAGCACAAAATAGCTTAATATCGTGTTTAAAAACGTTTTAGACCATTTTGAGCATTTCGAAAAACTTGTTAACAC
This sequence comes from Antedon mediterranea, assembly GCF_964355755.1. NCBI lineage: Eukaryota > Metazoa > Echinodermata > Crinoidea > Comatulida > Antedonidae > Antedon > Antedon mediterranea. The sequence goes on along the minus strand of NC_092679.1, from coordinate 9,050,654 downwards.
AAAAACACCAAAGTGCTTAAAATAGCTTCAAATCGCATTTGGAGACGTTTTAGACCATTTTGTGAGTTTCGAAAAAATTTGTTTAAATAAAAACACCAATGTGCTAAGAATAGTTTAAAATCGCATTTGCAGACGTTTTAGACCATTTTGTGATTTTCGAAAAAACTTGTTAACATAAAAACACAAAAGTGCTTAGAATAGCTTCAAATTGCATTTGTAGACGTTTTAGACCATTTTGTGATCTTCGAAAAAACTTGTTAACATAAAAACATCAAAGTGTACAGAATAGCTTCAAATCGCATTTGGAGACGTTTTAGACCATTTTGTGATTTTCGAAAAAACTTGTTAACATAAAAACACCAAAGTGTAAAGAAAAGCTTCAAATCGCATTTGGAAACGTTTTAGACCATTTTGTGATTTTCGAAAAAACTTGTTAACATAAAAACATCAAAGTGTACAGATTAGCTTCAAATCGCATTTGGAGACGTTTTAGACCATTTTGTGATTTTCGAAAAAACTTGTTAACATAAAAACACCAAAGTGTACAGAAAAGCTTCAAATCGCTATTGGAGACGTTTTAGACCATTTTGTGATTTTCGAAAAAAATTGTTTCCATAAAAACACCAAAGTGCTTAGAATAGCTTCAAATCGCATTTGGAGACATTTTAGACCATTTTGTGATTTTCGAAAAAAGTTGTTAACATAAAAACATCAAAGTGTACAGAAAAGCTTCAAATCGCATTTAGAGACGTTTTAGACCATTTTGTGATTTTCAAAAAAACTTGTTAACATAAAAACACCAAAGTGCTTAGAATAGCTTAAAATCGCATTTGGAGACGTTTTAGACCATTTTGTGATTTTCGAAAAACTTGTTAACATAAAAACATCAAAGTGTACAGAATAGCTTAAAATCGCTATTGGAGACATTTTAGACCATTTTGTGATTTTCGAAAAAACTTGGTAACATAAAAACATCAAAGTGCTTAGAATAGCTTCAAATCGCATTTGGAGACATTTTAGACCATTTTGTGATTTTCGAAAAAAGTTGTTAACATAAAAACATCAAAGTGTACAGAAAAGCTTCAAATCGCATTTAGAGACGTTTTAGACCATTTTGTGATTTTCGAAAAACTTGTTAACATAAAAACATCAAAGTGTACAGAATAGCTTCAAATCGCATTTGGAGACGTTTTAGACCATTTTGTGATTTTCGAAAAACTTGTTAACATAAAAACATCAAAGTGTACAGAATAGCTTCAAATCGCATTTGGAGACGTTTTAGACAATTTTGTGATTTTCGAAAAACTTGGTTACACAAAAACATCAAAGTGCTTGAAATCACATTAGAAACCGTTTTAGACCATTTTGAGCATTTCGATAAAACATTTCACACAAAAACATCAAAGAGCACAAAGTAGCTTAATATCGTATTTAAAAACGTTTTTGACCATTTTGAGCATTTCGAAAGAAAATTTTCACACAAAACATCAAAGTGTACAGAATAGCTTCAAATCGCATTTGGAAACGTTTTAGACCATTTTGTGATTTTCGAAAAACTTGTTAACACAAAAACACCAAAGTGCTTAAAATAGCTTCAAATCGCATTTGGAGACGTTTTAGACCATTTTGTGATTTTCGAAAAAACTTGTTAACATAAAAACACAAAAGTGCTTAGAATAGCTTCAAATCGCATTTGTAGACGTTTTAGACCATTTTGTGATTTTCGAAAAAACTTGTTAATCTAAAAACACCAAAGTGCTTTAAATAGCTTCAAATCGCATTTACAGACATTTTAGACCCTTTTGTGATTTTCGAAAAAACTTGTTAACATAAAAACATCAAAGTGTACAGATTAGCTTCAAATCGCATTTGTAGACGTTTTAGACCATTTTGTGATTTTCGAAAAAACTTGCTAACATAAAAACATCAAAGTGTACAGAATAGCTTCAAATCACATTTGGAGACGTTTTAGACCATTTTGTGATTTTCGAAAAAAATTGTTTCCATAAAAACACCAAAGTGCTTAGAATAGCTTCAAATCGCATTTGGAGACATTTTAGACCATTTTGTGATTTTCGAAAAAACTTGTTAACATAAAAACACAAAAGTGCTTAGAATAGCTTCAAATCGCATTTGTAGACGTTTTAGACCATTTTGTGATTTTCGAAAAAACTTGTTAACCTAAAAACACCAAAGTGCTTTAAATAGCTTCAAATCGCATTTACAGACATTTTAGACCCTTTTGTGATTTTCGAAAAAACTTGTTAACATAAAAACATCAAAGTGTACAGATTGGCTTCAAATCGCATTTGTAGACGTTTTAGACCATTTTGTAATTTTCGAAAAAACTTGCTAACATAAAAACATCAAAGTGTACAGAATAGCTTCAAATCACATTTGGAGACGTTTTAGACCATTTTGTGATTTTCGAAAAAAATTGTTTCCATAAAAACACCAAAGTGCTTAGAATAGCTTCAAATCGCATTTGGAGACATTTTAGACCATTTTGTGATTTTCGAAAAAACTTGTTAACATAAAAACATCAAAATGTACAGAAAAGCTTCAAATCTCATTTAGAGACGTTTTAGACCATTTTGTGATTTCAAAAAAACTTGTTAACATAAAAACACCAAAGTGCTTAGAATAGCTTAAAATCGCATTTGGAGACGTTTTAGACCATTTTGTGATTTTCGAAAAACTTGTTAACATAAAAACATCAAAGAGTACAGAATAGCTTCAAATCGCATTTGGAGACGTTTTAGACAATTTTGTGATTTTCGAAAAACTTGGTTACACAAAAACATCAAAGTGCTTGAAATCACATTAGAAACCGTTTTAGACCATTTTGAGCATTTCGATAAAACATTTCACACAAAAACATCAAAGAGCACAAAGTAGCTTAATATCGTTTTTAAAAACGTTTTTGACCATTTTGAGCATTTCGACAGAAAATTTTCACACAAAACATCAAAGTGTACAGAATAGCTTCAAATCGCATTTGGAAACGTTTTAGACCATTTTGAGCATTTCGAAAAACTTGTTAACACAAAAACACCCAAGTGCTTAAAATAGCTTCAAATCGCATTTGGAGACGTTTTAGACCATTTTGTGATTTTCGAAAAAACTTGTTAACATAAAAACACCAAAGTGCTTAAAATAGCTTTAAATCGCATTTGGAGATGTTTTAGACCATTTTGTGATTTTCTAAAAAACTTGTTAACATAAAAACATCAAAGTGTACAGAATAGCTTCAAATCGCATTTGGAGACGTTTTAGACAATTTTGTGATTTCCGAAAAACTTGTTAACACAAAAACACCAAAGTGCTTAAAATAGCTTCAAATCACATTTGGAGACATTTTAGACCCTTTTGTGATTTTCAAAAAAACTTGGTTACACAAAAGCACCTAAGTGCTTAAAATAGCTTCAAATCGCATTTGGAGACGTTTTAGACCATTTTGTGATTTTCGAAAAAACTAGTTAACATAAAAACATCAAAGTGCTTAAAATCACATTAGAAATCGTTTTAGACCATTTTGAGCATTTTGCTAAAACTTTTCACAAAAAAACACCAAAGAGCACAAAATAGCTTAATATCGTGTTTAAAAACGTTTTAGACCATTTTGAGCATTTCGAAAAACTTGTTAACACAAAAACACCAAAGTGCTTAAAATAGCTTCAAATCGCATTTGGAGACGTTTTAGACCATTTTGTGAGTTTCGAAAAAATTTGTTTAAATAAAAACACCAATGTGCTAAGAATAGTTTAAAATCGCATTTGCAGACGTTTTAGACCATTTTGTGATTTTCGAAAAAACTTGTTAACATAAAAACACAAAAGTGCTTAGAATAGCTTCAAATTGCATTTGTAGACGTTTTAGACCATTTTGTGATCTTCGAAAAAACTTGTTAACATAAAAACATCAAAGTGTACAGAATAGCTTCAAATCGCATTTGGAGACGTTTTAGACCATTTTGTGATTTTCGAAAAAACTTGTTAACATAAAAACACCAAAGTGTAAAGAAAAGCTTCAAATCGCATTTGGAAACGTTTTAGACCATTTTGTGATTTTCGAAAAAACTTGTTAACATAAAAACATCAAAGTGTACAGATTAGCTTCAAATCGCATTTGGAGACGTTTTAGACCATTTTGTGATTTTCGAAAAAACTTGTTAACATAAAAACACCAAAGTGTACAGAAAAGCTTCAAATCGCTATTGGAGACGTTTTAGACCATTTTGTGATTTTCGAAAAAAATTGTTTCCATAAAAACACCAAAGTGCTTAGAATAGCTTCAAATCGCATTTGGAGACATTTTAGACCATTTTGTGATTTTCGAAAAAAGTTGTTAACATAAAAACATCAAAGTGTACAGAAAAGCTTCAAATCGCATTTAGAGACGTTTTAGACCATTTTGTGATTTTCAAAAAAACTTGTTAACATAAAAACACCAAAGTGCTTAGAATAGCTTAAAATCGCATTTGGAGACGTTTTAGACCATTTTGTGATTTTCGAAAAACTTGTTAACATAAAAACATCAAAGTGTACAGAATAGCTTAAAATCGCTATTGGAGACATTTTAGACCATTTTGTGATTTTCGAAAAAACTTGGTAACATAAAAACATCAAAGTGCTTAGAATAGCTTCAAATCGCATTTGGAGACATTTTAGACCATTTTGTGATTTTCGAAAAAAGTTGTTAACATAAAAACATCAAAGTGTACAGAAAAGCTTCAAATCGCATTTAGAGACGTTTTAGACCATTTTGTGATTTTCGAAAAACTTGTTAACATAAAAACATCAAAGTGTACAGAATAGCTTCAAATCGCATTTGGAGACGTTTTAGACCATTTTGTGATTTTCGAAAAACTTGTTAACATAAAAACATCAAAGTGTACAGAATAGCTTCAAATCGCATTTGGAGACGTTTTAGACAATTTTGTGATTTTCGAAAAACTTGGTTACACAAAAACATCAAAGTGCTTGAAATCACATTAGAAACCGTTTTAGACCATTTTGAGCATTTCGATAAAACATTTCACACAAAAACATCAAAGAGCACAAAGTAGCTTAATATCGTATTTAAAAACGTTTTTGACCATTTTGAGCATTTCGAAAGAAAATTTTCACACAAAACATCAAAGTGTACAGAATAGCTTCAAATCGCATTTGGAAACGTTTTAGACCATTTTGTGATTTTCGAAAAACTTGTTAACACAAAAACACCAAAGTGCTTAAAATAGCTTCAAATCGCATTTGGAGACGTTTTAGACCATTTTGTGATTTTCGAAAAAACTTGTTAACATAAAAACACAAAAGTGCTTAGAATAGCTTCAAATCGCATTTGTAGACGTTTTAGACCATTTTGTGATTTTCGAAAAAACTTGTTAATCTAAAAACACCAAAGTGCTTTAAATAGCTTCAAATCGCATTTACAGACATTTTAGACCCTTTTGTGATTTTCGAAAAAACTTGTTAACATAAAAACATCAAAGTGTACAGATTAGCTTCAAATCGCATTTGTAGACGTTTTAGACCATTTTGTGATTTTCGAAAAAACTTGCTAACATAAAAACATCAAAGTGTACAGAATAGCTTCAAATCACATTTGGAGACGTTTTAGACCATTTTGTGATTTTCGAAAAAAATTGTTTCCATAAAAACACCAAAGTGCTTAGAATAGCTTCAAATCGCATTTGGAGACATTTTAGACCATTTTGTGATTTTCGAAAAAACTTGTTAACATAAAAACACAAAAGTGCTTAGAATAGCTTCAAATCGCATTTGTAGACGTTTTAGACCATTTTGTGATTTTCGAAAAAACTTGTTAACCTAAAAACACCAAAGTGCTTTAAATAGCTTCAAATCGCATTTACAGACATTTTAGACCCTTTTGTGATTTTCGAAAAAACTTGTTAACATAAAAACATCAAAGTGTACAGATTAGCTTCAAATCGCATTTGTAGACGTTTTAGACCATTTTGTAATTTTCGAAAAAACTTGCTAACATAAAAACATCAAAGTGTACAGAATAGCTTCAAATCACATTTGGAGACGTTTTAGACCATTTTGTGATTTTCGAAAAAAATTGTTTCCATAAAAACACCAAAGTGCTTAGAATAGCTTCAAATCGCATTTGGAGACATTTTAGACCATTTTGTGATTTTCGAAAAAACTTGTTAACATAAAAACATCAAAATGTACAGAAAAGCTTCAAATCTCATTTAGAGACGTTTTAGACCATTTTGTGATTTCAAAAAAACTTGTTAACATAAAAACACCAAAGTGCTTAGAATAGCTTAAAATCGCATTTGGAGACGTTTTAGACCATTTTGTGATTTTCGAAAAACTTGTTAACATAAAAACATCAAAGAGTACAGAATAGCTTCAAATCGCATTTGGAGACGTTTTAGACAATTTTGTGATTTTCGAAAAACTTGGTTACACAAAAACATCAAAGTGCTTGAAATCACATTAGAAACCGTTTTAGACCATTTTGAGCATTTCGATAAAACATTTCACACAAAAACATCAAAGAGCACAAAGTAGCTTAATATCGTTTTTAAAAACGTTTTTGACCATTTTGAGCATTTCGACAGAAAATTTTCACACAAAACATCAAAGTGTACAGAATAGCTTCAAATCGCATTTGGAAACGTTTTAGACCATTTTGAGCATTTCGAAAAACTTGTTAACACAAAAACACCCAAGTGCTTAAAATAGCTTCAAATCGCATTTGGAGACGTTTTAGACCATTTTGTGATTTTCGAAAAAACTTGTTAACATAAAAACACCAAAGTGCTTAAAATAGCTTTAAATCGCATTTGGAGATGTTTTAGACCATTTTGTGATTTTCTAAAAAACTTGTTAACATAAAAACATCAAAGTGTACAGAATAGCTTCAAATCGCATTTGGAGACGTTTTAGACAATTTTGTGATTTCCGAAAAACTTGTTAACACAAAAACACCAAAGTGCTTAAAATAGCTTCAAATCACATTTGGAGACATTTTAGACCCTTTTGTGATTTTCAAAAAAACTTGGTTACACAAAAGCACCTAAGTGCTTAAAATAGCTTCAAATCGCATTTGGAGACGTTTTAGACCATTTTGTGATTTTCGAAAAAACTAGTTAACATAAAAACATCAAAGTGCTTAAAATCACATTAGAAATCGTTTTAGACCATTTTGAGCATTTTGCTAAAACTTTTCACAAAAAAACACCAAAGAGCACAAAATAGCTTAATATCGTGTTTAAAAACGTTTTAGACCATTTTGAGCATTTCGAAAAACTTGTTAACACAAAAACACCAAAGTGCTTAAAATAGCTTCAAATCGCATTTGGAGACGTTTTAGACCATTTTGTGAGTTTCGAAAAAATTTGTTTAAATAAAAACACCAATGTGCTAAGAATAGTTTAAAATCGCATTTGCAGACGTTTTAGACCATTTTGTGATTTCAAAAAAACTTGTTAACATAAAAACACCAAAGTGCTTAGAATAGCTTAAAATCGCATTTGGAGACGTTTTAGACCATTTTGTGATTTTCGAAAAACTTGTTAACATAAAAACATCAAAGAGTACAGAATAGCTTCAAATCGCATTTGGAGACGTTTTAGACAATTTTGTGATTTTCGAAAAACTTGGTTACACAAAAACATCAAAGTGCTTGAAATCACATTAGAAACCGTTTTAGACCATTTTGAGCATTTCGATAAAACATTTCACACAAAAACATCAAAGAGCACAAAGTAGCTTAATATCGTTTTTAAAAACGTTTTTGACCATTTTGAGCATTTCGACAGAAAATTTTCAAACAAAACATCAAAGTGTACAGAATAGCTTCAAATCGCATTTGGAAACGTTTTAGACCATTTTGAGCATTTCGAAAAACTTGTTAACACAAAAACACCCAAGTGCTTAAAATAGCTTCAAATCGCATTTGGAGACGTTTTAGACCATTTTGTGATTTTCGAAAAAACTTGTTAACATAAAAACACCAAAGTGCTTAAAATAGCTTTAAATCGCATTTGGAGATGTTTTAGACCATTTTGTGATTTTCTAAAAAACTTGTTAACATAAAAACATCAAAGTGTACAGAATAGCTTCAAATCGCATTTGGAGACGTTTTAGACAATTTTGTGATTTCCGAAAAACTTGTTAACACAAAAACACCAAAGTGCTTAAAATAGCTTCAAATCACATTTGGAGACATTTTAGACCCTTTTGTGATTTTCAAAAAAACTTGGTTACACAAAAGCACCTAAGTGCTTAAAATAGCTTCAAATCGCATTTGGAGACGTTTTAGACCATTTTGTGATTTTCGAAAAAACTAGTTAACATAAAAACATCAAAGTGCTTAAAATCACATTAGAAATCGTTTTAGACCATTTTGAGCATTTTGCTAAAACTTTTCACAAAAAAACACCAAAGAGCACAAAATAGCTTAATATCGTGTTTAAAAACGTTTTAGACCATTTTGAGCATTTCGAAAAACTTGTTAACACAAAAACACCAAAGTGCTTAAAATAGCTTCAAATCGCATTTGGAGACGTTTTAGACCATTTTGTGAGTTTCGAAAAAATTTGTTTAAATAAAAACACCAATGTGCTAAGAATAGTTTAAAATCGCATTTGCAGACGTTTTAGACCATTTTGTGATTTTCGAAAAAACTTGTTAACATAAAAACACAAAAGTGCTTAGAATAGCTTCAAATTGCATTTGTAGACGTTTTAGACCATTTTGTGATCTTCGAAAAAACTTGTTAACATAAAAACATCAAAGTGTACAGAATAGCTTCAAATCGCATTTGGAGACGTTTTAGACCATTTTGTGATTTTCGAAAAAACTTGTTAACATAAAAACACCAAAGTGTAAAGAAAAGCTTCAAATCGCATTTGGAAACGTTTTAGACCATTTTGTGATTTTCGAAAAAACTTGTTAACATAAAAACATCAAAGTGTACAGATTAGCTTCAAATCGCATTTGGAGACGTTTTAGACCATTTTGTGATTTTCGAAAAAACTTGTTAACATAAAAACACCAAAGTGTACAGAAAAGCTTCAAATCGCTATTGGAGACGTTTTAGACCATTTTGTGATTTTCGAAAAAAATTGTTTCCATAAAAACACCAAAGTGCTTAGAATAGCTTCAAATCGCATTTGGAGACATTTTAGACCATTTTGTGATTTTCGAAAAAACTTGTTAACATAAAAACACCAAAGTGCTTAGAATAGCTTAAAATCGCATTTGGAGACGTTTTAGACCATTTTGTGATTTTCGAAAAACTTGTTAACATAAAAACATCAAAGTGTACAGAATAGCTTAAAATCGCTATTGGAGACATTTTAGACCATTTTGTGATTTTCGAAAAAACTTGGTAACATAAAAACATCAAAGTGCTTAGAATAGCTTCAAATCGCATTTGGAGACATTTTAGACCATTTTGTGATTTTCGAAAAAAGTTGTTAACATAAAAACATCAAAGTGTACAGAAAAGCTTCAAATCGCATTTAGAGACGTTTTAGACCATTTTGTGATTTTCGAAAAACTTGTTAACATAAAAACATCAAAGTGTACAGAATAGCTTCAAATCGCATTTGGAGACGTTTTAGACCATTTTGTGATTTTCGAAAAACTTGTTAACATAAAAACATCAAAGTGTACAGAATAGCTTCAAATCGCATTTGGAGACGTTTTAGACAATTTTGTGATTTTCGAAAAACTTGGTTACACAAAAACATCAAAGTGCTTGAAATCACATTAGAAACCGTTTTAGACCATTTTGAGCATTTCGATAAAACATTTCACACAAAAACATCAAAGAGCACAAAGTAGCTTAATATCGTATTTAAAAACGTTTTTGACCATTTTGAGCATTTCGAAAGAAAATTTTCACACAAAACATCAAAGTGTACAGAATAGCTTCAAATCGCATTTGGAAACGTTTTAGACCATTTTGTGATTTTCGAAAAACTTGTTAACACAAAAACACAAAAGTGCTTAAAATAGCTTTAAATCGCATTTGGAGACGTTTTAGACCATTTTGTGATTTTCGAAAAAACTTGTTAACATAAAAACACCAAAGTGTAAAGAATAGCTTCAAATCGCATTTGGAGACGTTTTAGACAATTTTGTGATTTTCGAAAAACTTGGTTACACAAAAACATCAAAGTGCTTGAAATCACATTAGAAACCGTTTTAAACCATTTTGAGCATTTCGATAAAACATTTCACACAAAAACATCAAAGAGCACAAAGTAGCTTAATATCGTATTTAAAAACGTTTTTGACCATTTTGAGCATTTCGACAGAAAATTTTCACACAAAACATCAAAGTGTACAGAATAGCTTCAAATCGCATTTGGAAACGTTTTAGACCATTTTGAGCATTTCGAAAAACTTGTTAACACAAAAACACCAAAGTGCTTAAAATAGCTTCAAATCGCATTTGCAGACGTTTTAGACCATTTTGTTATTTTCGAAAAAACTTGTTAACATAAAAACACAAAAGTGCTTAGAATAGCTTCAAATCGCATTTGTAGACGTTTTAGACCATTTTGTGATTTTCGAAAAAACTTGTTAACATAAAAACATCAAAGTGTACAGAAAAGCTTCAAATCGCATTTGGAGACATTTTAGACCATTTTGTGATTTTTGAAAAAACTTGTTAACATAAAAACACCAAAGTGTACAGAAAAGCTTCAAATCGCTATTGGAGACGTTTTAGACCATTTTCTGATTTTCGAAAAAAATTGTTTCCATAAAAACACCAAAGTGCTTAGAATAGCTTCAAATCGCATTTGGAGACATTTTAGACCATTTTGTGATTTTCGAAAAAAGTTGTTAACATAAAAACATCAAAGTGTACAGAAAAGCTTCAAATCGCATTTAGAGACGTTTTAGACCATTTTGTGATTTTCAAAAAAACTTGTTAACATAAAAACACCAAAGTGCTTAGAATAGCTTAAAATCGCATTTGGAGACGTTTTAGACCATTTTGTGATTTTCGAAAAACTTGTTAACATAAAAACATCAAAGTGTACAGAATAGCTTCAAATCGCATTTGGAGACGTTTTAGACAATTTTGTGATTTTCGAAAATCTTGGTTACACAAAAACATAAAAGTTCTTGAAATCACATTAGAAACCGTTTTAGACCATTTTGAGCATTTCGATAAAACATTTCACAAAAAAACATCAAAGAGCACAAAGTAGCTTAATATCGTATTTAAAAACGTTTTTGACCATTTTGAGCATTTCGACAGAAAATTTTCACACAAAACATCAAAGTGTACAGAATAGCTTCAAATCGCATTTGGAAACGTTTTAGACCATTTTGTGATTTTCGAAAAAACTTGTTAACATAAAAACATCAAAGTGTACAGAATAGCTCCAAATCGCATTTGGAGACGTTTTAGACCATTTTGTGATTTTCGAAAAAACTTGTTAACATAAAAACATCAAAGTGTACAGAAAAGCTTCAAATCGCTATTGGAGACGTTTTAGACCATTTTGTGATTTTCGAAAAAAATTGTTTCCATAAAAACACCAAAGTGCTTAGAATAGCTTCAAATCGCATTTGGAGACATTTTAGACCATTTTGTGATTTTCGAAAAAAGTTGTTAACATAAAAACATCAAAGTGTACAGAAAAGTTTCAAATCGCATTTAGAGACGTTTTAGACCATTTTGTGATTTTCAAAAAAACTTGTTAACATAAAAACACAAAAGTGCTTAGAATAGCTTAAAATCGCATTAGAAACCGTTTTAGACCATTTTGAGCATTTCGATAAAACATTTCACACAAAAACATCAAAGAGCACAAAGTAGCTTAATATCGTATTTAAAAACGTTTTTGACCATTTTGAGCATTTCAAAAGAAAATTTTCACACAAAACATCAAAGTGTACAGAATAGCTTCAAATCGCATTTGGAGACGTTTTAGACCATTTTGTGATTTTCGAAAAAAATTGTTAACATAAAAACACCAAAGTGTACAGAAAAGCTTCAAATCGCTATTGGAGACGTTTTAGACCATTTTGTGATTTTCGAAAAAAATTGTTTCCATAAAGACACCAAAGTGCTTAGAATAGCTTCAAATCGCATTTGGAGACATTTTAGACCATTTTGTGATTTTCGAAAAAAGTTGTTAACATAAAAACATCAAAGTGTACAGAAAAGCTTCAAATCGCATTTAGAGACGTTTTAGACCATTTTGTGATTTTCAAAAAAACTTGTTAACATAAAAACACCAAAGTGCTTAGAATAGCTTAAAATCGCATTTGGAGACGTTTTAGACCATTTTGTGATTTTCGAAAAACTTGTTAACATAAAAACATCAAAGTGTACAGAATAGCTTCAAATCGCATTTGGAGACGTTTTAGACAATTTTGTGATTTTCGAAAAACTTGGTTACACAAAAACATCAAAGTGCTTGAAATCACATTAGAAACCGTTTTAGACCATTTTGAGCATTTTGATAAAACATTTCACACAAAAACATCAAAGAGCACAAAGTAGCTTAATATCGTATTTAAAAACGTTTTTGACCATTTTGAGCATTTCGACAGAAAATTTTCACACAAAACATCAAAGTGTACAGAATAGCTTCAAATCGCATTTGGAAACGTTTTAGACCATTTTGAGCATTTCGAAAAACTTGTTAACACAAAAACACCAAAGTGCTTAAAATAGCTTCAAATCGCATTTGGAGACGTTTTAGACCATTTTGTGATTTTCGAAAAAACTTGTTAACATAAAAACACCAAAGTGCTTAAAATAGCTTTAAATCGCATTTGGAGATGTTTTAGACCATTTTGTGATTTTCTAAAAAACTTGTTAACATAAAAACATCAAAGTGTACAGAATAGCTTCAAATCGCATTTGGAGACGTTTTAGACAATTTTGTGATTTTCGAAAAACTTGTTAACACAAAAACACCAAACTGCTTAAAATAGCTTCAAATCACATTTGGAGACATTTTAGACCCTTTTGTGATTTTCAAAAAAACTTGGTTACACAAAAGCACCTAAGTGCTTAAAATAGCTTCAAATCGCATTTGGAGACGTTTTAGACCATTTTGTGATTTTCAAAAAAACTAGTTAACATAAAAACATCAAAGTGCTTAAAATCACATTAGAAATCGTTTTAGACCATTTTGAGCATTTTGCTAAAACTTTTCACAAAAAAACATCAAAGAGCACAAAATAGCTTAATATCGTGTTTAAAAACGTTTTAGACCATTTTGAGCATTTCGAAAAACTTGTTAACACAAAAACACCAAAGTGCTTAAAATAGCTTCAAATCGCATTTGGAGACGTTTTAGACCATTTTGTGAGTTTCGAAAAAATTTGTTTAAATAAAAACACAAAAGTGCTTAGAATAGCTTCAAATCGCATTTGTAGACGTTTTAGACCATTTTGTGATTTTCGAAAAAACTTTTTAACATAAAAACACCAAAGTGCTTAGAATAGCTTCAAATCGCATTTGGAGACATTTTAGACCATTTTGTGATTTTCGAAAAAACTTGTTAACATAAAAACATCAAAGTGTACAGAAAAGCTTCAAATCGCATTTAGAGACGTTTTAGACCATTTTGTGATTTTCAAAAAAACTTGTTAACATAAAAACACCAAAGTGCTTAGAATAGCTTAAAATCGCATTTGGAGACGTTTTAGACCATTTTGTGATTTTCGAAAAACTTGTTAACATAAAAACATCAAAGAGTACAGAATAGCTTCAAATCGCATTTGGAGACGTTTTAGACAATTTTGTGATTTTCGAAAAACTTGGTTACACAAAAACATCAAAGTGCTTGAAATCACATTAGAAACCGTTTTAGACCATTTTGAGCATTTCGATAAAACATTTCAGACAAAAACATCAAAGAGCACAAAGTAGCTTAATATCGTATTTAAAAACGTTTTTGACCATTTTGAGCATTTCGACAGAAAATTTTCACACAAAACATCAAAGGGTACAGAATAGCTTCAAATCGCATTTGGAAACGTTTTAGACCATTTTGAGCATTTCGAAAAACTTGTTAACACAAAAACACCAAAGTGCTTAAAATAGCTTCAAATCGCATTTGGAGACGTTTTAGACCATTTTGTGATTTTCGAAAAAACATGTTAACATAAAAACACTAAAGTGCTTAAAATAGCTTTAAATCGCATTTGGAGATGTTTTAGACCATTTTGTGATTTTCTAAAAAACTTGTTAACATAAAAACATCAAAGTGTACAGAATAGCTTCAAATCGCATTTGGAGACGTTTTAGACAATTTTGTGATTTTCGAAAAACTTGTTAACACAAAAACACCAAAGTGCTTAAAATAGCTTCAAATCACATTTGGAGACATTTTAGACCCTTTTGTGATTTTCAAAAAAACTTGGTTACACAAAAGCACCTAAGTGCTTAAAATAGCTTCAAATCGCATTTGGAGACGTTTTAGACCATTTTGTGATTTTCGAAAAAACTAGTTAACATAAAAACATCAAAGTGCTTAAAATCACATTAGAAATCGTTTTAGACCATTTTGTGATTTTCGAAAAAACTTGTTAACATAAAAACACCAAAGTGTAAAGAAAAACTTGTTAACATAAAAACATCAAAGTGTACAGAATAGCTTCAAATCGCATTTGGAGACGTTTTGTGAGCTTAATATCGTGTTTAAAAACGTTTTAGACCATTTTGAGCATTTCGAAAAACTTGTTAACACAAAAACACTAAAGTGCTTAAAATAGCTTCAAATCGCATTTGGAGACGTTTTAGACCATTTTGTGAGTTTCGAAAAAATTTGTTTAAATAAAAACACCAATGTGCTAAGAATAGTTTCAAATCGCATTTGCAGACGTTTTAGACCATTTTGTGATTTTCGAAAAAACTTGTTAACATAAAAACACAAAAGTGCTTAGAATAGCTTCAAATCGCATTTGTAGACGTTTTAGACCATTTTGTGATTTTCGAAAAAACTTGTTAACATAAAAACATCAAAGTGTACAGAATAGCTTCAAATCGAATTTGGAGACGTTTTAGACAATTTTGTGATTTTCGAAAAAACTTAACATAAAAACACCAAAGTGTAAAGAAAAGCTTCAAATCACTATTGGAGACGTTTTAGACCATTTTGTGATTTTCGAAAAAAAATGTTTCCATAAAAACACCAAAGTGCTTAGAATAGCTTCAAATCGCATTTGGAGACATTTTAGACCATTTTGTGATTTTCGAAAAAACTTGTTAACATAAAAACATCAAAGTGTACAGAATAGCTTCAAATCGCATTTGGAGACGTTTTAGACCATTTTGTGATTTTCGAAAAAACTTGTTAACATAAAAACACCAAAGTGTAAAGAAAAGCTTCAAATCGCTATTGGAGACGTTTTAGACCATTTTGTGATTTTCGAAAAAAATTGTTTCCATAAAAACACCAAAGTGCTTAGAATAGCTTCAAATCGCATTTGGAGACATTTTAGACCATTTTGTGATTTTCGAAAAAACTTGTTAACATAAAAACATCAAAGTGTACAGAAAAGCTTCAAATCGCATTTAGAGACGTTTTAGACCATTTTGTGATTTTCAAAAAAACTTGTTAACATAAAAACACCAAAGTGCTTAGAATAGCTTAAAATCGCATTTGGAGACGTTTTAGACCATTTTGTGATTTTCGAAAAAAGTTGTTAACATAAAAACATCAAAGTGTACAGAAAAGCTTCAAATCGCATTTAGAGACGTTTTAGACCATTTTGTGATTTTCAAAAAAACTTGTTAACATAAAAACACAAAAGTGCTTAGAATAGCTTAAAATCGCATTAGAAACCGTTTTAGACCATTTTGAGCATTTCGATAAAACATTTCACACAAAAACATCAAAGAGCACAAAGTAGCTTAATATCGTATTTAAAAACGTTTTTGACCATTTTGAGCATTTCAAAAGAAAATTTTCACACAAAACATCAAAGTGTACAGAATAGCTTCAAATCGCATTTGGAAACGTTTTAGACCATTTTGTGATTTTCGAAAAAACTTGTTAACATAAAAACACCAAAGTGCTTAGAAAAACTTCAAATCGCATTTGGAGACGTTTTATACCATTTTGTGATTTTCGAAAAAACTTGTTAACATAAAAACACCAAAGTGCTTAGAATAGCTTCAAATCGCATTTGGAGACGTTTTAGACCATTTTGAGCATTTCGAAAAACTTGTTAACACAAAAACACCAAAGTGCTTAAAATAGCTTCAAATCGCATTTGGAGACGTTTTAGACCATTTTGTGATTTTCGAAAAAACTTGTTAACATAAAAACACAAAAGTGCTTAGAATAGCTTCAAATCGCATTTGTAGACGTTTTAGACCATTTTGTGATTTTCGAAAAAACTTGTTAACCTAAAAACACCAAAGTGCTTTAAATAGCTTCAAATCGCATTTACAGACATTTTAGACCCTTTTGTGATTTTCGAAAAAACTTGGTTACACAAAAACACAAAAGTGCTTAAAATAGCTTTAAATCGTATTTGGAGACGTTTTAGACCATTTTGTGATTTTCGAAAAAACTTGTTAACATAAAAACACCAAAGTGTACAGAATAGCTTCAAATCGCATTTGGAGACGTTTTAGACAATTTTGTGATTTTCGAAAAACTTGGTTACACAAAAACATCAAAGTGCTTGAAATCACATTAGAAACCGTTTTAGACCATTTTGAGCATTTCGATAAAACATTTCACACAAAAACATCAAAGAGCACAAAGTAGCTTAATATCGTATTTAAAAACGTTTTTGACCATTTTGAGCATTTCGACAGAAAATTTTCACACAAAACATCAAAGTGTACAGAATAGCTTCAAATCGCATTTGGAAACGTTTTAGACCATTTTGTGATTTTCGAAAAAACTTGTTAACATAAAAACATCAAAGTGTACAGAATAGCTTCAAATCGCATTTGGAGACGTTTTAGACCATTTTGTGATTTTCGAAAAAAATTGTTAACATAAAAACACCAAAGTGTACAGAAAAGCTTCAAATCGCTATTGGAGACGTTTTAGACCATTTTGTGATTTTCGAAAAAAATTGTTTCCATAAAGACACCAAAGTGCTTAGAATAGCTTCAAATCGCATTTGGAGACATTTTAGACCATTTTGTGATTTTCGAAAAAAGTTGTTAACATAAAAACATCAAAGTGTACAGAAAAGCTTCAAATCGCATTTAGAGACGTTTTAGACCATTTTGTGATTTTCAAAAAAACTTGTTAACATAAAAACACCAAAGTGCTTAGAATAGCTTAAAATCGCATTTGGAGACGTTTTAGACCATTTTGTGATTTTCGAAAAACTTGTTAACATAAAAACATCAAAGTGTACAGAATAGCTTCAAATCGCATTTGGAGACGTTTTAGACAATTTTGTGATTTTCGAAAAACTTGGTTACACAAAAACATCAAAGTGCTTGAAATCACATTAGAAACCGTTTTAGACCATTTTGAGCATTTTGATAAAACATTTCACACAAAAACATCAAAGAGCACAAAGTAGCTTAATATCGTATTTAAAAACGTTTTTGACCATTTTGAGCATTTCGACAGAAAATTTTCACACAAAACATCAAAGTGTACAGAATAGCTTCAAATCGCATTTGGAAACGTTTTAGACCATTTTGAGCATTTCGAAAAACTTGTTAACACAAAAACACCAAAGTGCTTAAAATAGCTTCAAATCGCATTTGGAGACGTTTTAGACCATTTTGTGATTTTCGAAAAAACTTGTTAACATAAAAACACCAAAGTGCTTAAAATAGCTTTAAATCGCATTTGGAGATGTTTTAGACCATTTTGTGATTTTCTAAAAAACTTGTTAACATAAAAACATCAAAGTGTACAGAATAGCTTCAAATCGCATTTGGAGACGTTTTAGACAATTTTGTGATTTTCGAAAAACTTGTTAACACAAAAACACCAAACTGCTTAAAATAGCTTCAAATCACATTTGGAGACATTTTAGACCCTTTTGTGATTTTCAAAAAAACTTGGTTACACAAAAGCACCTAAGTGCTTAAAATAGCTTCAAATCGCATTTGGAGACGTTTTAGACCATTTTGTGATTTTCGAAAAAACTAGTTAACATAAAAACATCAAAGTGCTTAAAATCACATTAGAAATCGTTTTAGACCATTTTGTGATTTTCGAAAAAACTTGTTAACATAAAAACACCAAAGTGTAAAGAAAAACTTGTTAACATAAAAACATCAAAGTGTACAGAATAGCTTCAAATCGCATTTGGAGACGTTTTGTGAGCTTAATATCGTGTTTAAAAACGTTTTAGACCATTTTGAGCATTTCGAAAAACTTGTTAACACAAAAACACTAAAGTGCTTAAAATAGCTTCAAATCGCATTTGGAGACGTTTTAGACCATTTTGTGAGTTTCGAAAAAATTTGTTTAAATAAAAACACCAATGTGCTAAGAATAGTTTCAAATCGCATTTGCAGACGTTTTAGACCATTTTGTGATTTTCGAAAAAACTTGTTAACATAAAAACACAAAAGTGCTTAGAATAGCTTCAAATCGCATTTGTAGACGTTTTAGACCATTTTGTGATTTTCGAAAAAACTTGTTAACATAAAAACATCAAAGTGTACAGAATAGCTTCAAATCGAATTTGGAGACGTTTTAGACCATTTTGTGATTTTCGAAAAAACTTAACATAAAAACACCAAAGTGTAAAGAAAAGCTTCAAATCACTATTGGAGACGTTTTAGACCATTTTGTGATTTTCGAAAAAAAATGTTTCCATAAAAACACCAAAGTGCTTAGAATAGCTTCAAATCGCATTTGGAGACATTTTAGACCATTTTGTGATTTTCGAAAAAACTTGTTAACATAAAAACATCAAAGTGTACAGAATAGCTTCAAATCGCATTTGGAGACGTTTTAGACCATTTTGTGATTTTCGAAAAAACTTGTTAACATAAAAACACCAAAGTGTAAAGAAAAGCTTCAAATCGCTATTGGAGACGTTTTAGACCATTTTGTGATTTTCGAAAAAAATTGTTTCCATAAAAACACCAAAGTGCTTAGAATAGCTTCAAATCGCATTTGGAGACATTTTAGACCATTTTGTGATTTTCGAAAAAACTTGTTAACATAAAAACATCAAAGTGTACAGAAAAGCTTCAAATCGCATTTAGAGACGTTTTAGACCATTTTGTGATTTTCAAAAAAACTTGTTAACATAAAAACACCAAAGTGCTTAGAATAGCTTAAAATCGCATTTGGAGACGTTTTAGACCATTTTGTGATTTTCGAAAAAAGTTGTTAACATAAAAACATCAAAGTGTACAGAAAAGCTTCAAATCGCATTTAGAGACGTTTTAGACCATTTTGTGATTTTCAAAAAAACTTGTTAACATAAAAACACAAAAGTGCTTAGAATAGCTTAAAATCGCATTAGAAACCGTTTTAGACCATTTTGAGCATTTCGATAAAACATTTCACACAAAAACATCAAAGAGCACAAAGTAGCTTAATATCGTATTTAAAAACGTTTTTGACCATTTTGAGCATTTCAAAAGAAAATTTTCACACAAAACATCAAAGTGTACAGAATAGCTTCAAATCGCATTTGGAAACGTTTTAGACCATTTTGTGATTTTCGAAAAAACTTGTTAACATAAAAACACCAAAGTGCTTAGAAAAACTTCAAATCGCATTTGGAGACGTTTTATACCATTTTGTGATTTTCGAAAAAACTTGTTAACATAAAAACACCAAAGTGCTTAGAATAGCTTCAAATCGCATTTGGAGACGTTTTAGACCATTTTGAGCATTTCGAAAAACTTGTTAACACAAAAACACCAAAGTGCTTAAAATAGCTTCAAATCGCATTTGGAGACGTTTTAGACCATTTTGTGATTTTCGAAAAAACTTGTTAACATAAAAACACAAAAGTGCTTAGAATAGCTTCAAATCGCATTTGTAGACGTTTTAGACCATTTTGTGATTTTCGAAAAAACTTGTTAACCTAAAAACACCAAAGTGCTTTAAATAGCTTCAAATCGCATTTACAGACATTTTAGACCCTTTTGTGATTTTCGAAAAAACTTGGTTACACAAAAACACAAAAGTGCTTAAAATAGCTTTAAATCGTATTTGGAGACGTTTTAGACCATTTTGTGATTTTCGAAAAAACTTGTTAACATAAAAACACCAAAGTGTACAGAATAGCTTCAAATCGCATTTGGAGACGTTTTAGACAATTTTGTGATTTTCGAAAAACTTGGTTACACAAAAACATCAAAGTGCTTGAAATCACATTAGAAACCGTTTTAGACCATTTTGAGCATTTCGATAAAACATTTCACACAAAAACATCAAAGAGCACAAAGTAGCTTAATATCGTATTTAAAAACGTTTTTGACCATTTTGAGCATTTCGACAGAAAATTTTCACACAAAACATCAAAGTGTACAGAATAGCTTCAAATCGCATTTGGAAACGTTTTAGACCATTTTGTGAATTTCGAAAAAACTTGTTAACATAAAAACATCAAAGTGTACAGAATAGCTTCAAATCGCATTTGGAGACGTTTTAGACCATTTTGTGATTTTCGAAAAAAATTGTTAACATAAAAACACCAAAGTGTACAGAAAAGCTTCAAATCGCTATTGGAGACGTTTTAGACCATTTTGTGATTTTCGAAAAAAATTGTTTCCATAAAGACACCAAAGTGCTTAAAATAGCTTCAAATCGCATTTGGAGACATTTTAGACCATTTTGTGATTTTCGAAAAAAGTTGTTAACATAAAAACATCAAAGTGTACAGAAAAGCTTCAAATCGCATTTAGAGACGTTTTAGACCATTTTGTGATTTTCAAAAAAACTTGTTAACATAAAAACACCAAAGTGCTTAGAATAGCTTAAAATCGCATTTGGAAACGTTTTAGACCATTTTGTGATTTTCGAAAAACTTGTTAACATAAAAACATCAAAGTGTACAGAATAGCTTCAAATCGCATTTGGAGACGTTTTAGACAATTTTGTGATTTTCGAAAAACTTGGTTACACAAAAACATCAAAGTGCTTGAAATCACATTAGAAACCGTTTTAGACCATTTTGAGCATTTTGATAAAACATTTCACACAAAAACATCAAAGAGCACAAAGTAGCTTAATATCGTATTTAAAAACGTTTTTGACCATTTTGAGCATTTCGACAGAAAATTTTCACACAAAACATCAAAGTGTACAGAATAGCTTCAAATCGCATTTGGAAACGTTTTAGACCATTTTGAGCATTTCGAAAAACTTGTTAACACAAAAACACCAAAGTGCTTAAAATAGCTTCAAATCGCATTTGGAGACGTTTTAGACCATTTTGTGATTTTCGAAAAAACTTGTTAACATAAAAACACCAAAGTGCTTAAAATAGCTTTAAATCGCATTTGGAGATGTTTTAGACCATTTTGTGATTTTCTAAAAAACTTGTTAACATAAAAACATCAAAGTGTACAGAATAGCTTCAAATCGCATTTGGAGACGTTTTAGACAATTTTGTGATTTTCAAAAAACTTGTTAACACAAAAACACCAAACTGCTTAAAATAGCTTCAAATCGCATTTGGAGACGTTTTAGACCATTTTGTGATTTTCGAAAAAACTAGTTAACATAAAAACATCAAAGTGCTTAAAATCACATTAGAAATCGTTTTAGACCATTTTGAGCATTTTGCTAAAACTTTTCACAAAAAAACATCAAAGAGCACAAAATAGCTTAATATCGTGTTTAAAAACGTTTTAGACCATTTTGAGCATTTCGAAAAACTTGTTAACACAAAAACACCAAAGTGCTTAAAATAGCTTCAAATCGCATTTGGAGACGTTTTAGACCATTTTGTGAGTTTCGAAAAAATTTGTTTAAATAAAAACACAAAAGTGCTTAGAATAGCTTCAAATCGCATTTGTAGACGTTTTAGACCATTTTGTGATTTTCGAAAAAACTTTTTAACATAAAAACACCAAAGTGCTTAGAATAGCTTCAAATCGCATTTGGAGACATTTTAGACCATTTTGTGATTTTCGAAAAAACTTGTTAACATAAAAACATCAAAGTGTACAGAAAAGCTTCAAATCGCATTTAGAGACGTTTTAGACCATTTTGTGATTTTCAAAAAAACTTGTTAACATAAAAACACCAAAGTGCTTAGAATAGCTTAAAATCGCATTTGGAGACGTTTTAGACCATTTTGTGATTTTCGAAAAACTTGTTAACATAAAAACATCAAAGAGTACAGAATAGCTTCAAATCGCATTTGGAGACGTTTTAGACAATTTTGTGATTTTCGAAAAACTTGGTTACACAAAAACATCAAAGTGCTTGAAATCACATTAGAAACCGTTTTAGACCATTTTGAGCATTTCGATAAAACATTTCAGACAAAAACATCGAAGAGCACAAAGTAGCTTAATATCGTATTTAAAAACGTTTTTGACCATTTTGAGCATTTCGACAGAAAATTTTCACACAAAACATCAAAGTGTACAGAATAGCTTCAAATCGCATTTGGAAACGTTTTAGACCATTTTGAGCATTTCGAAAAACTTGTTAACACAAAAACACCAAAGTGCTTAAAATAGCTTCAAATCGCATTTGGAGACGTTTTAGACCATTTTGTGATTTTCGAAAAAACATGTTAACATAAAAACACTAAAGTGCTTAAAATAGCTTTAAATCGCATTTGGAGATGTTTTAGACCATTTTGTGATTTTCTAAAAAACTTGTTAACATAAAAACATCAAAGTGTACAGAATAGCTTCAAATCGCATTTGGAGACGTTTTAGACCATTTTGTGATTTTCGAAAAAAATTGTTAACATAAAAACACCAAAGTGTACAGAAAAGCTTCAAATCGCTATTGGAGACGTTTTAGACCATTTTGTGATTTTCGAAAAAAATTGTTTCCATAAAGACACCAAAGTGCTTAGAATAGCTTCAAATCGCATTTGGAGACATTTTAGACCATTTTGTGATTTTCGAAAAAAGTTGTTAACATAAAAACATCAAAGTGTACAGAAAAGCTTCAAATCGCATTTAGAGACGTTTTAGACCATTTTGTGATTTTCAAAAAAACTTGTTAACATAAAAACACCAAAGTGCTTAGAATAGCTTAAAATCGCATTTGGAGACGTTTTAGACCATTTTGTGATTTTCGAAAAACTTGTTAACATAAAAACATCAAAGTGTACAGAATAGCTTCAAATCGCATTTGGAGACGTTTTAGACAATTTTGTGATTTTCGAAAAACTTGGTTACACAAAAACATCAAAGTGCTTGAAATCACATTAGAAACCGTTTTAGACCATTTTGAGCATTTTGATAAAACATTTCACACAAAAACATCAAAGAGCACAAAGTAGCTTAATATCGTATTTAAAAACGTTTTTGACCATTTTGAGCATTTCGACAGAAAATTTTCACACAAAACATCAAAGTGTACAGAATAGCTTCAAATCGCATTTGGAAACGTTTTAGACCATTTTGAGCATTTCGAAAAACTTGTTAACACAAAAACACCAAAGTGCTTAAAATAGCTTCAAATCGCATTTGGAGACGTTTTAGACCATTTTGTGATTTTCGAAAAAACTTGTTAACATAAAAACACCAAAGTGCTTAAAATAGCTTTAAATCGCATTTGGAGATGTTTTAGACCATTTTGTGATTTTCTAAAAAACTTGTTAACATAAAAACATCAAAGTGTACAGAATAGCTTCAAATCGCATTTGGAGACGTTTTAGACAATTTTGTGATTTTCGAAAAACTTGTTAACACAAAAACACCAAACTGCTTAAAATAGCTTCAAATCACATTTGGAGACATTTTAGACCCTTTTGTGATTTTCAAAAAAACTTGGTTACACAAAAGCACCTAAGTGCTTAAAATAGCTTCAAATCGCATTTGGAGACGTTTTAGACCATTTTGTGATTTTCGAAAAAACTAGTTAACATAAAAACATCAAAGTGCTTAAAATCACATTAGAAATCGTTTTAGACCATTTTGAGCATTTTGCTAAAACTTTTCACAAAAAAACATCAAAGAGCACAAAATAGCTTAATATCGTGTTTAAAAACGTTTTAGACCATTTTGAGCATTTCGAAAAACTTGTTAACACAAAAACACCAAAGTGCTTAAAATAGCTTCAAATCGCATTTGGAGACGTTTTAGACCATTTTGTGAGTTTCGAAAAAATTTGTTTAAATAAAAACACAAAAGTGCTTAGAATAGCTTCAAATCGCATTTGTAGACGTTTTAGACCATTTTGTGATTTTCGAAAAAACTTTTTAACATAAAAACACCAAAGTGCTTAGAATAGCTTCAAATCGCATTTGGAGACATTTTAGACCATTTTGTGATTTTCGAAAAAACTTGTTAACATAAAAACATCAAAGTGTACAGAAAATCTTCAAATCGCATTTAGAGACGTTTTAGACCATTTTGTGATTTTCAAAAAAACTTGTTAACATAAAAACACCAAAGTGCTTAGAATAGCTTAAAATCGCATTTGGAGACGTTTTAGACCATTTTGTGATTTTCGAAAAACTTGTTAACATAAAAACATCAAAGAGTACAGAATAGCTTCAAATCGCATTTGGAGACGTTTTAGACAATTTTGTGATTTTCGAAAAACTTGGTTACACAAAAACATCAAAGTGCTTGAAATCACATTAGAAACCGTTTTAGACCATTTTGAGCATTTCGATAAAACATTTCAGACAAAAACATCAAAGAGCACAAAGTAGCTTAATATCGTATTTAAAAACGTTTTTGACCATTTTGAGCATTTCGACAGAAAATTTTCACACAAAACATCAAAGTGTACAGAATAGCTTCAAATCGCATTTGGAAACGTTTTAGACCATTTTGAGCATTTCGAAAAACTTGTTAACACAAAAACACCAAAGTGCTTAAAATAGCTTCAAATCGCATTTGGAGACGTTTTAGACCATTTTGTGATTTTCGAAAAAACATGTTAACATAAAAACACTAAAGTGCTTAAAATAGCTTTAAATCGCATTTGGAGATGTTTTAGACCATTTTGTGATTTTCTAAAAAACTTGTTAACATAAAAACATCAAAGTGTACAGAATAGCTTCAAATCGCATTTGGAGACGTTTTAGACAATTTTGTGATTTTCGAAAAACTTGTTAACACAAAAACACCAAAGTGCTTAAAATAGCTTCAAATCACATTTGGAGACATTTTAGACCCTTTTGTGATTTTCAAAAAAACTTGGTTACACAAAAGCACCTAAGTGCTTAAAATAGCTTCAAATCGCATTTGGAGACGTTTTAGACCATTTTGTGATTTTCGAAAAAACTAGTTAACATAAAAACATCAAAGTGCTTAAAATCACATTAGAAATCGTTTTAGACCATTTTGTGATTTTCGAAAAAACTTGTTAACATAAAAACACCAAAGTGTAAAGAAAAACTTGTTAACATAAAAACATCAAAGTGTACAGAATAGCTTCAAATCGCATTTGGAGACGTTTTGTGAGCTTTATATCGTGTTTTAAAACGTTTTAGACCATTTTGAGCATTTCGAAAAACTTGTTAACACAAAAACACTAAAGTGCTTAAAATAGCTTCAAATCGCATTTGGAGACGTTTTAGACCATTTTGTGAGTTTCGAAAAAATTTGTTTCAAATAAAAACACCAATGTGCTAAGAATAGTTTCAAATCGCATTTGCAGACGTTTTAGACCATTTTGTGATTTTCGAAAAAACTTGTTAACATAAAAACACAAAAGTGCTTAGAATAGCTTCAAATCGCATTTGTAGACGTTTTTGACCATTTTGTGATTTTCGAAAAAACTTGTTAACATAAAAACATCAAAGTGTACAGAATAGCTTCAAATCGAATTTGGAGACGTTTTAGACCATTTTGTGATTTTCGAAAAAACTTAACATAAAAACACCAAAGTGTAAAGAAAAGCTTCAAATCACTATTGGAGACGTTTTAGACCATTTTGTGATTTTCGAAAAAAAATGTTTCCATAAAAACACCAAAGTGCTTAGAATAGCTTCAAATCGCATTTGGAGACATTTTAGACCATTTTGTGATTTTCGAAAAAACTTGTTAACATAAAAACATCAAAGTGTACAGAATAGCTTCAAATCGCATTTGGAGACGTTTTAGACCATTTTGTGATTTTCGAAAAAACTTGTTAACATAAAAACACCAAAGTGTAAAGAAAAGCTTCAAATCGCTATTGGAGACGTTTTAGACCATTTTGTGATTTTCGAAAAAAAATGTTTCCATAAAAACACCAAAGTGCTTAGAATAGCTTCAAATCGCATTTGGAGACATTTTAGACCATTTTGTGATTTTCGAAAAAAGTTGTTAACATAAAAACATCAAAGTGTACAGAAAAGCTTCAAATCGCATTTGGAGACGTTTTAGACCATTTTGTGAGTTTCGAAAAAATTTGTTTAAATAAAAACACCAATGGGCTAAGAATAGTTTCAAATCGCATTTGCAGACGTTTTAGACCATTTTGTGATTTTCGAAAAAACTTGTTAACATAAAAACACAAAAGTGCTTAGAATAGCTACAAATTGCATTTGTAGACGTTTTAGACCATTTTGTGATTTTCGAAAAAACTTGTTAACATAAAAACATCAAAGTGTACAGAATAGCTTCAAATCGCATTTGGAGACGTTTTAGACCATTTTGTGATTTTCGAAAAAACTTGTTAACATAAAAACACCAAAGTGTACAGAATAGCTTAAAATCGCTATTGGAGACGTTTTAGACCATTTTGTGATTTTCGAAAAAACTTGTTAACATAAAAACATCAAAGTGCTTAGAATAGCTTCAAATCGCATTTGGAGACATTTTAGACCATTTTGTGATTTTCGAAAAAAGTTGTTAACATAAAAACATCAAAGTGTACAGAAAAGCTTCAAATCGCATTTAGAGACGTTTTAGACCATTTTGTGATTTTCGAAAAACTTTATCAAAGTGCTTAAAATAGCTTAAAATCGCATTTGGAGACGTTTTAGACCATTTTGTGATTTTCGAAAAACTTGTTAACATAAAAACATCAAAGTGTACAGAATAGCTTCAAATCGCATTTGGAGACGTTTTAGACAATTTTGTGATTTTCGAAAAACTTGGTTACACAAAAACATCAAAGTGCTTGAAATCACATTAGAAACCGTTTTAGACCATTTTGAGCATTTCGATAAAACATTTCACACAAAAACATCAAAGAGCACAAAGTAGCTTAATATCGTATTTAAAAACGTTTTTGACCATTTTGAGCATTTCAAAAGAAAATTTTCACACAAAACATCAAAGTGTACAGAATAGCTTCAAATCGCGGTTGGAAACGTTTTAGACCATTTTGTGATTTTCGAAAAAACTTGTTAACATAAAAACACCAAAGTGCTTAGAATAGCTTCAAATCGCATTTGGAGACGTTTTATACCATTTTGTGATTTTCGAAAAAACTTGTTAACATAAAAACACCAAAGTGCTTAGAATAGCTTCAAATCGCATTTGGAGACGTTTTAGACCATTTTGAGCATTTCGAAAAACTTGTTAACACAAAAACACCAAAGTGCTTAAAATAGCTTCAAATCGCATTTGGAGACGTTTTAGACCATTTTGTGATTTTCGAAAAAACTTGTTAACATAAAAACATCAAAGTGTACAGAAAAGCTTCAAATCGCATTTAGAGACGTTTTAGACCATTTTGTGATTTTCAAAAAAACTTGTTAACATAAAAACACCAAAGTGCTTAGAATAGCTTAAAATCGCAGTTGGAGACGTTTTAGACCATTTTGTGATTTTCGAAAAACTTGTTAACATAAAAACATCAAAGTGTACAGAATAGCTTCAAATCGCATTTGGAGACGTTTTAGACAATTTTGTGATTTTCGAAAAACTTGGTTACACAAAAACATCAAAGTGCTTGAAATCACATTAGAAACCGTTTTAGACCATTTTGAGCATTTCGATAAAACATTTCACACAAAAACATCAAAGAGCACAAAGTAGCTTAATATCGTATTTAAAAACGTTTTTGACCATTTTGAGCATTTCAAAAGAAAATTTTCACACAAAACATCAAAGTGTACAGAATAGCTTCAAATCGCATTTGGAAACGTTTTAGACCATTTTGTGATTTTCGAAAAAACTTGTTAACATAAAAACACCAAAGTGCTTAGAATAGCTTCAAATCGCATTTGGAGACGTTTTATACCATTTTGTGATTTTCGAAAAAACTTGTTAACATAAAAACACCAAAGTGCTTAGAATAGCTTCAAATCGCATTTAGAGACGTTTTAGACCATTTTGTGCATTTCGAAAAACTTGTTAACACAAAAACACCAAAGTGCTTAAAATAGCTTCAAATCGCATTTGGAGACGTTTTAGACCATTTTGTGATTTTCGAAAAAACTTGTTAACATAAAAACACAAAAGTGCTTAGAATAACTTCAAATCGCATTTGTAGACGTTTTAGACCATTTTGTGATTTTCGAAAAAACTTGTTAACCTAAAAACACCAAAGTGCTTTAAATAGCTTCAAATCGCATTTACAGACATTTTAGACCCTTTTGTGATTTTCGAAAAAACTTGGTTACACAAAAACACAAAAGTGCTTAAAATAGCTTTAAATCGCATTTGGAGACGTTTTAGACCATTTTGTGATTTTCGAAAAAACTTGTTAACATAAAAACACCAAAGTGTACAGAATAGCTTCAAATCTCATTTGGAGACGTTTTAGACAATTTTGTGATTTTCGAAAAACTTGGTTACACAAAAACATCAAAGTGCTTGAAATCACATTAGAAACCGTTTTAGACCATTTTGAGCATTTCGATAAAACATTTCACACAAAAACATCAAAGAGCACAAAGTAGCTTAATATCGTATTTAAAAACGTTTTTGACCATTTTGAGCATTTCGACAGAAAATTTTCACACAAAACATCAAAGTGTACAGAATAGCTTCAAATCGCATTTGGAAACGTTTTAGACCATTTTGAGAATTTCGAAAAACTTGTTAACACAAAAACACCAAAGTGCTTAAAATAGCTTCAAATCGCATTTGGAGACGTTTTAGACCATTTTGTGATTTTCGAAAAAACATGTTAACATAAAAACACTAAAGTGCTTAAAATAGCTTTAAATCGCATTTGGAGATGTTTTAGACCATTTTGTGATTTTCTAAAAAACTTGTTAACATAAAAACATCAAAGTGTACAGAATAGCTTCAAATCGCATTTGGAGACGTTTTAGACAATTTTGTGATTTTCGAAAAACTTGTTAACACAAAAACACCAAAGTGCTTAAAATAGCTTCAAATCACATTTGGAGACATTTTAGACCCTTTTGTGATTTTCAAAAAAACTTGGTTACACAAAAGCACCTAAGTGCTTAAAATAGCTTCAAATCGCATTTGGAGACGTTTTAGACCATTTTGTGATTTTCGAAAAAACTAGTTAACATAAAAACATCAAAGTGCTTAAAATCACATTAGAAATCGTTTTAGACCATTTTGTGATTTTCGAAAAAACTTGTTAACATAAAAACACAAAAGTGCTTAGAATAGCTTCAAATCGCATTTGTAGACGTTTTAGACCATTTTGTGATTTTCGAAAAAACTTGTTAACCTAAAAACACCAAAGTGCTTTAAATAGCTTCAAATCGCATTTACAGACATTTTAGACCCCTTTGTGATTTTCGAAAAAACTTGGTTACACAAAAACACAAAAGTGCTTAAAATAGCTTTAAATCGTATTTGGAGACGTTTTAGACCATTTTGTGATTTTCGAAAAAACTTGTTAACATAAAAACACCAAAGTGTACAGAATAGCTTCAAATCGCATTTGGAGACGTTTTAGACAATTTTGTGATTTTCGAAAAACTTGGTTACACAAAAACATCAAAGTGCTTGAAATCACATTAGAAACCGTTTTAGACCATTTTGAGCATTTCGATAAAACATTTCACACAAAAACATCAAAGAGCACAAAGTAGCTTAATATCGTATTTAAAAACGTTTTTGACCATTTTGAGCATTTCGACAGAAAATTTTCACACAAAACATCAAAGTGTACAGAATAGCTTCAAATCGCATTTGGAAACGTTTTAGACCATTTTGTGATTTTCGAAAAAACTTGTTAACATAAAAACATCAAAGTGTACAGAATAGCTTAAAATCGCATTTGGAGACGTTTTAGACCATTTTGTGATTTTCGAAAAAAATTGTTAACATAAAAACACCAAAGTGTACAGAAAAGCTTCAAATCGCTATTGGAGACGTTTTAGACCATTTTGTGATTTTCGAAAAAAATTGTTTCCATAAAGACACCAAAGTGCTTAGAATAGCTTCAAATCGCATTTGGAGACATTTTAGACCATTTTGTGATTTTCGAAAAAAGTTGTTAACATAAAAACATCAAAGTGTACAGAAAAGCTTCAAATCGCATTTAGAGACGTTTTAGACCATTTTGTGATTTTCAAAAAAACTTGTTAACATAAAAACACCAAAGTGCTTAGAATAGCTTAAAATCGCATTTGGAGACGTTTTAGACCATTTTGTGATTTTCGAAAAACTTGTTAACATAAAAACATCAAAGTGTACAGAATAGCTTCAAATCGCATTTGGAGACGTTTTAGACAATTTTGTGATTTTCGAAAAACTTGGTTACACAAAAACATCAAAGTGCTTGAAATCACATTAGAAACCGTTTTAGACCATTTTGAGCATTTTGATAAAACATTTCACACAAAAACATCAAAGAGCACAAAGTAGCTTAATATCGTATTTAAAAACGTTTTTGACCATTTTGAGCATTTCGACAGAAAATTTTCACACAAAACATCAAAGTGTACAGAATAGCTTCAAATCGCATTTGGAAACGTTTTAGACCATTTTGAGCATTTCGAAAAACTTGTTAACACAAAAACACCAAAGTGCTTAAAATAGCTTCAAATCGCATTTGGAGACGTTTTAGACCATTTTGTGATTTTCGAAAAAACTTGTTAACATAAAAACACCAAAGTGCTTAAAATAGCTTTAAATCGCATTTGGAGATGTTTTAGACCATTTTGTGATTTTCTAAAAAACTTGTTAACATAAAAACATCAAAGTGTACAGAATAGCTTCAAATCGCATTTGGAGACGTTTTAGACAATTTTGTGATTTTCGAAAAACTTGTTAACACAAAAACACCAAACTGCTTAAAATAGCTTCAAATCACATTTGGAGACATTTTAGACCCTTTTGTGATTTTCAAAAAAACTTGGTTACACAAAA
Source organism: Antedon mediterranea (assembly GCF_964355755.1). Lineage (NCBI taxonomy): Eukaryota > Metazoa > Echinodermata > Crinoidea > Comatulida > Antedonidae > Antedon > Antedon mediterranea. The sequence goes on along the minus strand of NC_092679.1, from coordinate 9,019,343 downwards.
GCACCTAAGTGCTTAAAATAGCTTCAAATCGCATTTGGAGACGTTTTAGACCATTTTGTGATTTTCGAAAAAACTAGTTAACATAAAAACATCAAAGTGCTTAAAATCACATTAGAAATCGTTTTAGACCATTTTGAGCATTTTGCTAAAACTTTTCACAAAAAAACATCAAAGAGCACAAAATAGCTTAATATCGTGTTTAAAAACGTTTTAGACCATTTTGAGCATTTCGAAAAACTTGTTAACACAAAAACACCAAAGTGCTTAAAATAGCTTCAAATCGCATTTGGAGACGTTTTAGACCATTTTGTGAGTTTCGAAAAAATTTGTTTAAATAAAAACACAAAAGTGCTTAGAATAGCTTCAAATCGCATTTGTAGACGTTTTAGACCATTTTGTGATTTTCGAAAAAACTTTTTAACATAAAAACACCAAAGTGCTTAGAATAGCTTCAAATCGCATTTGGAGACATTTTAGACCATTTTGTGATTTTCGAAAAAACTTGTTAACATAAAAACATCAAAGTGTACAGAAAAGCTTCAAATCGCATTTAGAGACGTTTTAGACCATTTTGTGATTTTCAAAAAAACTTGTTAACATAAAAACACCAAAGTGCTTAGAATAGCTTAAAATCGCATTTGGAGACGTTTTAGACCATTTTGTGATTTTCGAAAAACTTGTTAACATAAAAACATCAAAGAGTACAGAATAGCTTCAAATCGCATTTGGAGACGTTTTAGACAATTTTGTGATTTTCGAAAAACTTGGTTACACAAAAACATCAAAGTGCTTGAAATCACATTAGAAACCGTTTTAGACCATTTTGAGCATTTCGATAAAACATTTCAGACAAAAACATCAAAGAGCACAAAGTAGCTTAATATCGTATTTAAAAACGTTTTTGACCATTTTGAGCATTTCGACAGAAAATTTTCACACAAAACATCAAAGTGTACAGAATAGCTTCAAATCGCATTTGGAAACGTTTTAGACCATTTTGAGCATTTCGAAAAACTTGTTAACACAAAAACACCAAAGTGCTTAAAATAGCTTCAAATCGCATTTGGAGACGTTTTAGACCATTTTGTGATTTTCGAAAAAACATGTTAACATAAAAACACTAAAGTGCTTAAAATAGCTTTAAATCGCATTTGGAGATGTTTTAGACCATTTTGTGATTTTCTAAAAAACTTGTTAACATAAAAACATCAAAGTGTACAGAATAGCTTCAAATCGCATTTGGAGACGTTTTAGACAATTTTGTGATTTTCGAAAAACTTGTTAACACAAAAACACCAAAGTGCTTAAAATAGCTTCAAATCACATTTGGAGACATTTTAGACCCTTTTGTGATTTTCAAAAAAACTTGGTTACACAAAAGCACCTAAGTGCTTAAAATAGCTTCAAATCGCATTTGGAGACGTTTTAGACCATTTTGTGATTTTCGAAAAAACTAGTTAACATAAAAACATCAAAGTGCTTAAAATCACATTAGAAATCGTTTTAGACCATTTTGTGATTTTCGAAAAAACTTGTTAACATAAAAACACCAAAGTGTAAAGAAAAACTTGTTAACATAAAAACATCAAAGTGTACAGAATAGCTTCAAATCGCATTTGGAGACGTTTTGTGAGCTTAATATCGTGTTTAAAAACGTTTTAGACCATTTTGAGCATTTCGAAAAACTTGTTAACACAAAAACACTAAAGTGCTTAAAATAGCTTCAAATCGCATTTGGAGACGTTTTAGACCATTTTGTGAGTTTCGAAAAAATTTGTTTAAATAAAAACACCAATGTGCTAAGAATAGTTTCAAATCGCATTTGCAGACGTTTTAGACCATTTTGTGATTTTCGAAAAAACTTGTTAACATAAAAACACAAAAGTGCTTAGAATAGCTTCAAATCGCATTTGTAGACGTTTTAGACCATTTTGTGATTTTCGAAAAAACTTGTTAACATAAAAACATCAAAGTGTACAGAATAGCTTCAAATCGAATTTGGAGACGTTTTAGACCATTTTGTGATTTTCGAAAAAACTTAACATAAAAACACCAAAGTGTAAAGAAAAGCTTCAAATCACTATTGGAGACGTTTTAGACCATTTTGTGATTTTCGAAAAAAAATGTTTCCATAAAAACACCAAAGTGCTTAGAATAGCTTCAAATCGCATTTGGAGACATTTTAGACCATTTTGTGATTTTCGAAAAAACTTGTTAACATAAAAACATCAAAGTGTACAGAATAGCTTCAAATCGCATTTGGAGACGTTTTAGACCATTTTGTGATTTTCGAAAAAACTTGTTAACATAAAAACACCAAAGTGTAAAGAAAAGCTTCAAATCGCTATTGGAGACGTTTTAGACCATTTTGTGATTTTCGAAAAAAATTGTTTCCATAAAAACACCAAAGTGCTTAGAATAGCTTCAAATCGCATTTGGAGACATTTTAGACCATTTTGTGATTTTCGAAAAAACTTGTTAACATAAAAACATCAAAGTGTACAGAAAAGCTTCAAATCGCATTTAGAGACGTTTTAGACCATTTTGTGATTTTCAAAAAAACTTGTTAACATAAAAACACCAAAGTGCTTAGAATAGCTTAAAATCGCAGTTGGAGACGTTTTAGACCATTTTGTGATTTTCGAAAAACTTGTTAACATAAAAACATCAAAGTGTACAGAATAGCTTCAAATCGCATTTGGAGACGTTTTAGACAATTTTGTGATTTTCGAAAAACTTGGTTACACAAAAACATCAAAGTGCTTGAAATCACATTAGAAACCGTTTTAGACCATTTTGAGCATTTCGATAAAACATTTCACACAAAAACATCAAAGAGCACAAAGTAGCTTAATATCGTATTTAAAAACGTTTTTGACCATTTTGAGCATTTCAAAAGAAAATTTTCACACAAAACATCAAAGTGTACAGAATAGCTTCAAATCGCATTTGGAAACGTTTTAGACCATTTTGTGATTTTCGAAAAAACTTGTTAACATAAAAACACCAAAGTGCTTAGAATAGCTTCAAATCGCATTTGGAGACGTTTTATACCATTTTGTGATTTTCGAAAAAACTTGTTAACATAAAAACACCAAAGTGCTTAGAATAGCTTCAAATCGCATTTGGAGACGTTTTAGACCATTTTGAGCATTTCGAAAAACTTGTTAACACAAAAACACCAAAGTGCTTAAAATAGCTTCAAATCGCATTTGGAGACGTTTTAGACCATTTTGTGATTTTCGAAAAAACTTGTTAACATAAAAACACAAAAGTGCTTAGAATAGCTTCAAATCGCATTTGTAGACGTTTTAGACCATTTTGTGATTTTCGAAAAAACTTGTTAACCTAAAAACACCAAAGTGCTTTAAATAGCTTCAAATCGCATTTACAGACATTTTAGACCCTTTTGTGATTTTCGAAAAAACTTGGTTACACAAAAACACAAAAGTGCTTAAAATAGCTTTAAATCGCATTTGGAGACGTTTTAGACCATTTTGTGATTTTCGAAAAAACTTGTTAACATAAAAACACCAAAGTGTACAGAATAGCTTCAAATCTCATTTGGAGACGTTTTAGACAATTTTGTGATTTTCGAAAAACTTGGTTACACAAAAACATCAAAGTGCTTGAAATCACATTAGAAACCGTTTTAGACCATTTTGAGCATTTCGATAAAACATTTCACACAAAAACATCAAAGAGCACAAAGTAGCTTAATATCGTATTTAAAAACGTTTTTGACCATTTTGAGCATTTCGACAGAAAATTTTCACACAAAACATCAAAGTGTACAGAATAGCTTTAAATCGCATTTGGAAACGTTTTAGACCATTTTATGATTTTCGAAAAAACTTGTTAACATAAAAACATCAAAGTGTACAGAATAGCTTCAAATCGCATTTGGAGACGTTTTAGACCATTTTGTGATTTTCGAAAAAAATTGTTAACATAAAAACACCAAAGTGTACAGAAAAGCTTCAAATCGCTATTGGAGACGTTTTAGACCATTTTGTGATTTTCGAAAAAAATTGTTTCCATAAAAACACCAAAGTGCTTAGAATAGCTTCAAATCGCATTTGGAGACATTTTAGACCATTTTGTGATTTTCGAAAAAAGTTGTTAACATAAAAACATCAAAGTGTACAGAAAAGCTTCAAATCGCATTTAGAGACGTTTTAGACCATTTTGTGATTTTCAAAAAAACTTGTTAACATAAAAACACCAAAGTGCTTAGAATAGCTTAAAATCGCATTTGGAAACGTTTTAGACCATTTTGTGATTTTCGAAAAACTTGTTAACATAAAAACATCAAAGTGTACAGAATAGCTTCAAATCGCATTTGGAGACGTTTTAGACAATTTTGTGATTTTCGAAAAACTTGGTTACACAAAAACATCAAAGTGCTTGAAATCACATTAGAAACCGTTTTAGACCATTTTGAGCATTTCGATAAAACATTTCACACAAAAACATCAAAGAGCACAAAGTAGCTTAATATCGTATTTAAAAACGTTTTTGACCATTTTGAGCATTTCGACAGAAAATTTTCACACAAAACATCAAAGTGTACAGAATAGCTTCAAATCGCATTTGGAGACGTTTTAGACCATTTTGTGATTTTCGAAAAAACTTAACATAAAAACACCAAAGTGTAAAGAAAAGCTTCAAATCACTATTGGAGACGTTTTAGACCATTTTGTGATTTTCGAAAAAAAATGTTTCCATAAAAACACCAAAGTGCTTAGAATAGCTTCAAATCGCATTTGGAGACATTTTAGACCATTTTGTGATTTTCGAAAAAACTTGTTAACATAAAAACATCAAAGTGTACAGAATAGCTTCAAATCGCATTTGGAGACGTTTTAGACCATTTTGTGATTTTCGAAAAAACTTGTTAACATAAAAACACCAAAGTGTAAAGAAAAGCTTCAAATCACTATTGGAGACGTTTTAGACCATTTTGTGATTTTCGAAAAAAATTGTTTCCATAAAAACACCAAAGTGCTTAGAATAGCTTCAAATCGCATTTGGAGACATTTTAGACCATTTTGTGATTTTCGAAAAAAGTTGTTAACATAAAAACATCAAAGTGTACAGAAAAGCTTCAAATCGCATTTAGAGACGTTTTAGACCATTTTGTGATTTTCGAAAAAACTTGTTAACATAAAAACACAAAAGTGCTTAGAATAGCTTCAAATCGCATTTGTAGACGTTTTAGACCATTTTGTGATTTTCGAAAAAACTTGTTAACCTAAAAACACCAAAGTGCTTTAAATAGCTTCAAATCGCATTTACAGACATTTTAGACCCTTTTGTGATTTTCGAAAAAACTTGGTTACACAAAAACACAAAAGTGCTTAAAATAGCTTTAAATCGCATTTGGAGACGTTTTAGACCATTTTGTGATTTTCGAAAAAACTTGTTAACATAAAAACACCAAAGTGTACAGAATAGCTTCAAATCTCATTTGGAGACGTTTTAGACAATTTTGTGATTTTCGAAAAACTTGGTTACACAAAAACATCAAAGTGCTTGAAATCACATTAGAAACCGTTTTAGACCATTTTGAGCATTTCGATAAAACATTTCACACAAAAACATCAAAGAGCACAAAGTAGCTTAATATCGTATTTAAAAACGTTTTTGACCATTTTGAGCATTTCGACAGAAAATTTTCACACAAAACATCAAAGTGTACAGAATAGCTTTAAATCGCATTTGGAAACGTTTTAGACCATTTTATGATTTTCGAAAAAACTTGTTAACATAAAAACATCAAAGTGTACAGAATAGCTTCAAATCGCATTTGGAGACGTTTTAGACCATTTTGTGATTTTCGAAAAAAATTGTTAACATAAAAACACCAAAGTGTACAGAAAAGCTTCAAATCGCTATTGGAGACGTTTTAGACCATTTTGTGATTTTCGAAAAAAATTGTTTCCATAAAAACACCAAAGTGCTTAGAATAGCTTCAAATCGCATTTGGAGACATTTTAGACCATTTTGTGATTTTCGAAAAAAGTTGTTAACATAAAAACATCAAAGTGTACAGAAAAGCTTCAAATCGCATTTAGAGACGTTTTAGACCATTTTGTGATTTTCAAAAAAACTTGTTAACATAAAAACACCAAAGTGCTTAGAATAGCTTAAAATCGCATTTGGAAACGTTTTAGACCATTTTGTGATTTTCGAAAAACTTGTTAACATAAAAACATCAAAGTGTACAGAATAGCTTCAAATCGCATTTGGAGACGTTTTAGACAATTTTGTGATTTTCGAAAAACTTGGTTACACAAAAACATCAAAGTGCTTGAAATCACATTAGAAACCGTTTTAGACCATTTTGAGCATTTCGATAAAACATTTCACACAAAAACATCAAAGAGCACAAAGTAGCTTAATATCGTATTTAAAAACGTTTTTGACCATTTTGAGCATTTCGACAGAAAATTTTCACACAAAACATCAAAGTGTACAGAATAGCTTCAAATCGCATTTGGAGACGTTTTAGACCATTTTGTGATTTTCGAAAAAACTTAACATAAAAACACCAAAGTGTAAAGAAAAGCTTCAAATCACTATTGGAGACGTTTTAGACCATTTTGTGATTTTCGAAAAAAAATGTTTCCATAAAAACACCAAAGTGCTTAGAATAGCTTCAAATCGCATTTGGAGACATTTTAGACCATTTTGTGATTTTCGAAAAAACTTGTTAACATAAAAACATCAAAGTGTACAGAATAGCTTCAAATCGCATTTGGAGACGTTTTAGACCATTTTGTGATTTTCGAAAAAACTTGTTAACATAAAAACACCAAAGTGTAAAGAAAAGCTTCAAATCGCTATTGGAGACGTTTTAGACCATTTTGTGATTTTCGAAAAAAATTGTTTCCATAAAAACACCAAAGTGCTTAGAATAGCTTCAAATCGCATTTGGAGACATTTTAGACCATTTTGTGATTTTCGAAAAAAGTTGTTAACATAAAAACATCAAAGTGTACAGAAAAGCTTCAAATCGCATTTAGAGACGTTTTAGACCATTTTGTGATTTTCAAAAAAACTTGTTAACATAAAAACACCAAAGTGCTTAGAATAGCTTAAAATCGCATTTGGAGACGTTTTAGACCATTTTGTGATTTTCGAAAAACTTGTTAACATAAAAACATCAAAGTGTACAGAATAGCTTCAAATCGCATTTGGAGACGTTTTAGACAATTTTGTGATTTTCGAAAAACTTGGTTACACAAAAACATCAAAGTGCTTGAAATCACATTAGAAACCGTTTTAGACCATTTTGAGCATTTCGATAAAACATTTCACACAAAAACATCAAAGAGCACAAAGTAGCTTAATATCGTATTTAAAAACGTTTTTGACCATTTTGAGCATTTCAAAAGAAAATTTTCACACAAAACATCAAAGTGTACAGAATAGCTTCAAATCGCATTTGGAAACGTTTTAGACCATTTTGAGCATTTCGAAAAACTTGTTAACACAAAAACACCAAAGTGCTTCAAATAGCTTCAAATCGCATTTGGAGACGTTTTAGACCATTTTGTGATTTTCGAAAAAACTTGTTAACATAAAAACACCAAAGTGCTTAAAATAGCTTTAAATCGCATTTGGAGATGTTTTAGACCATTTTGTGATTTTCTAAAAAACTTGTTAACATAAAAACATCAAAGTGTACAGAATAGCTTCAAATCGCATTTGGAGACGTTTTAGACAATTTTGTGATTTTCGAAAAACTTGTTAACACAAAAACACCAAAGTGCTTAAAATAGCTTCAAATCACATTTGGAGACATTTTAGACCCTTTTGTGATTTTCAAAAAAACTTGGTTACACAAAAGCACCTAAGTGCTTAAAATAGCTTCAAATCGCATTTGGAGACGTTTTAGACCATTTTGTGATTTTCGAAAAAACTAGTTAACATAAAAACATCAAAGTGCTTAAAATCACATTAGAAATCGTTTTAGACCATTTTGAGCATTTTGCTAAAACTTTTCACAAAAAAACATCAAAGAGCACAAAATAGCTTAATATCGTATTTAAAAACGTTTTAGACCATTTTGAGCATTTCGAAAAACTTGTTAACACAAAAACACTAAAGTGCTTAAAATAGCTTCAAATCGCATTTGGAGACGTTTTAGACCATTTTGTGAGTTTCGAAAAAATTTGTTTCAAATAAAAACACCAATGTGCTAAGAATAGTTTCAAATCGCATTTGCAGACGTTTTAGACCATTTTGTGATTTTCGAAAAAACTTGTTAACATAAAAACACAAAAGTGCTTAGAATAGCTTCAAATCGCATTTGTAGACGTTTTTGACCATTTTGTGATTTTCGAAAAAACTTGTTAACATAAAAACATCAAAGTGTACAGAATAGCTTCAAATCGAATTTGGAGACGTTTTAGACCATTTTGTGATTTTCGAAAAAACTTAACATAAAAACACCAAAGTGTAAAGAAAAGCTTCAAATCACTATTGGAGACGTTTTAGACCATTTTGTGATTTTCGAAAAAAAATGTTTCCATAAAAACACCAAAGGGCTTAGAATAGCTTCAAATCGCATTTGGAGACATTTTAGACCATTTTGTGATTTTCGAAAAAACTTGTTAACATAAAAACATCAAAGTGTACAGAATAGCTTCAAATCTCATTTGGAGACGTTTTAGACAATTTTGTGATTTTCGAAAAACTTGGTTACACAAAAACATCAAAGTGCTTGAAATCACATTAGAAACCGTTTTAGACCATTTTGAGCATTTCGATAAAACATTTCACACAAAAACATCAAAGAGCACAAAGCAGCTTAATATCGTATTTAAAAACGTTTTTGACCATTTTGAGCATTTCGACAGAAAATTTTCACACAAAACATCAAAGTGTACAGAATAGCTTTAAATCGCATTTGGAAACGTTTTAGACCATTTTATGATTTTCGAAAAACTTGTTAACACAAAAACACCAAAGTGCTTAAAATAGCTTCAAATCACATTTGGAGACATTTTAGACCCTTTTGTGATTTTCAAAAAAAATTGGTTACACAAAAGCACCTAAGTGCTTAAAATAGCTTCAAATCGCATTTGGAGACGTTTTAGACCATTTTGTGATTTTCGAAAAAACTAGTTAACATAAAAACATCAAAGTGCTTAAAATCACATTAGAAATCGTTTTAGACCATTTTGTGATTTTCGAAAAAACTTGTTAACATAAAAACACCAAAGTGTAAAGAAAAACTTATTAACATAAAAACATCAAAGTGTACAGAATAGCTTCAAATCGCATTTGGAGACGTTTTGTGAGCTTAATATCGTGTTTAAAAACGTTTTAGACCATTTTGAGCATTTCGAAAAACTTGTTAACACAAAAACACTAAAGTGCTTAAAATAGCTTCAAATCGCATTTGGAGACGTTTTAGACCATTTTGTGAGTTTCGAAAAAATTTGTTTAAATAAAAACACCAATGTGCTAAGAATAGTTTCAAATCGCATTTGCAGACGTTTTAGACCATTTTGTGATTTTCGAAAAAACTTGTTAACATAAAAACACAAAAGTGCTTAGAATAGCTTCAAATCGCATTTGTAAACGTTTTAGACCATTTTGTGATTTTCGAAAAAACTTGTTAACATAAAAACACCAAAGTGTAAAGAAAAGCTTCAAATCGCTATTGGAGACGTTTTAGACCATTTTGTGATTTTCGAAAAAAATTGTTTCCATAAAAACACCAAAGTGCTTAGAATAGCTTCAAATCGCATTTGGAGACATTTTAGACCATTTTGTGATTTTCGAAAAAACTTGTTAACATAAAAACATCAAAGTGTACAGAAAAGCTTCAAATCGCATTTAGAGACGTTTTAGACCATTTTGTGATTTTCAAAAAAACTTGTTAACATAAAAACACCAAAGTGCTTAGAATAGCTTAAAATCGCAGTTGGAAACGTTTTAGACCATTTTGTGATTTTCGAAAAACTTGTTAACATAAAAACATCAAAGTGTACAGAATAGCTTCAAATCGCATTTGGAGACGTTTTAGACAATTTTGTGATTTTCGAAAAACTTGGTTACACAAAAACATCAAAGTGCTTGAAATCACATTAGAAACCGTTTTAGACCATTTTGAGCATTTCGATAAAACATTTCACACAAAAACATCAAAGAGCACAAAGTAGCTTAATATCGTATTTAAAAACGTTTTTGACCATTTTGAGCATTTCAAAAGAAAATTTTCACACAAAACATCAAAGTGTACAGAATAGCTTCAAATCGCATTTGGAAACGTTTTAGACCATTTTGTGATTTTCGAAAAAACTTGTTAACATAAAAACACCAAAGTGCTTAGAATAGCTTCAAATCGCATTTGGAGACGTTTTATACCATTTTGTGATTTTCGAAAAAACTTGTTAACATAAAAACACCAAAGTGCTTAGAATAGCTTCAAATCGCATTTGGAGACGTTTTAGACCATTTTGAGCATTTCGAAAAACTTGTTAACACAAAAACACCAAAGTGCTTAAAATAGCTTCAAATCGCATTTGGAGACGTTTTAGACCATTTTGTGATTTTCGAAAAAACTTGTTAACATAAAAACACAAAAGTGCTTTAAATAGCTTCAAATCGCATTTACAGACATTTTAGACCCTTTTGTGATTTTCGAAAAAACTTGGTTACACAAAAACACAAAAGTGCTTAAAATAGCTTTAAATCGCATTTGGAGACGTTTTAGACCATTTTGTGATTTTCGAAAAAACTTGTTAACATAAAAACACCAAAGTGTACAGAATAGCTTCAAATCTCATTTGGAGACGTTTTAGACAATTTTGTGATTTTCGAAAAACTTGGTTACACAAAAACATCAAAGTGCTTGAAATCACATTAGAAACCGTTTTAGACCATTTTGAGCATTTCGATAAAACATTTCACACAAAAACATCAAAGAGCACAAAGCAGCTTAATATCGTATTTAAAAACGTTTTTGACCATTTTGAGCATTTCGACAGAAAATTTTCACACAAAACATCAAAGTGTACAGAATAGCTTTAAATCGCATTTGGAAACGTTTTAGACCATTTTATGATTTTCGAAAAAACTTGTTAACATAAAAACATCAAAGTGTACAGAATAGCTTCAAATCGCATTTGGAGACGTTTTAGACCATTTTGTGATTTTCGAAAAAAATTGTTAACATAAAAACACCAAAGTGTACAGAAAAGCTTCAAATCGCTATTGGAGACGTTTTAGACCATTTTGTGATTTTCGAAAAAAATTGTTTCCATAAAAACACCAAAGTGCTTAGAATAGCTTCAAATCGCATTTGGAGACATTTTAGACCATTTTGTGATTTTCGAAAAAAGTTGTTAACATAAAAACATCAAAGTGTACAGAAAAGCTTCAAATCGCATTTAGAGACGTTTTAGACCATTTTGTGATTTTCAAAAAAACTTGTTAACATAAAAACACCAAAGTGCTTAGAATAGCTTAAAATCGCATTTGGAAACGTTTTAGACCATTTTGTGATTTTCGAAAAACTTGTTAACATAAAAACATCAAAGTGTACAGAATAGCTTCAAATCGCATTTGGAGACGTTTTAGACAATTTTGTGATTTTCGAAAAACTTGGTTACACAAAAACATCAAAGTGCTTGAAATCACATTAGAAACCGTTTTAGACCATTTTGAGCATTTCGATAAAACATTTCACACAAAAACATCAAAGAGCACAAAGTAGCTTAATATCGTATTTAAAAACGTTTTTGACCATTTTGAGCATTTCAAAAGAAAATTTTCACACAAAACATCAAAGTGTACAGAATAGCTTCAAATCGCATTTGGAAACGTTTTAGACCATTTTGAGCATTTCGAAAAACTTGTTAACACAAAAACACCAAAGTGCTTAAAATAGCTTCAAATCGCATTTGGAGACGTTTTAGACCATTTTGTGATTTTCGAAAAAACTTGTTAACATAAAAACACCAAAGTGCTTAAAATAGCTTTAAATCGCATTTGGAGATGTTTTAGACCATTTTGTGATTTTCTAAAAAACTTGTTAACATAAAAACATCAAAGTGTACAGAATAGCTTCAAATCGCATTTGGAGACGTTTTAGACAATTTTGTGATTTTCGAAAAACTTGTTAACACAAAAACACCAAAGTGCTTAAAATAGCTTCAAATCACATTTGGAGACATTTTAGACCCTTTTGTGATTTTCAAAAAAACTTGGTTACACAAAAGCACCTAAGTGCTTAAAATAGCTTCAAATCGCATTTGGAGACGTTTTAGACCATTTTGTGATTTTCGAAAAAACTAGTTAACATAAAAACATCAAAGTGCTTAAAATCACATTAGAAATCGTTTTAGACCATTTTGAGCATTTTGCTAAAACTTTTCACAAAAAAACATCAAAGAGCACAAAATAGCTTAATATCGTATTTAAAAACGTTTTAGACCATTTTGAGCATTTCGAAAAACTTGTTAACACAAAAACACTAAAGTGCTTAAAATAGCTTCAAATCGCATTTGGAGACGTTTTAGACCATTTTGTGAGTTTCGAAAAAATTTGTTTCAAATAAAAACACCAATGTGCTAAGAATAGTTTCAAATCGCATTTGCAGACGTTTTAGACCATTTTGTGATTTTCGAAAAAACTTGTTAACATAAAAACACAAAAGTGCTTAGAATAGCTTCAAATCGCATTTGTAGACGTTTTTGACCATTTTGTGATTTTCGAAAAAACTTGTTAACATAAAAACATCAAAGTGTACAGAATAGCTTCAAATCGAATTTGGAGACGTTTTAGACCATTTTGTGATTTTCGAAAAAACTTAACATAAAAACACCAAAGTGTAAAGAAAAGCTTCAAATCACTATTGGAGACGTTTTAGACCATTTTGTGATTTTCGAAAAAAAATGTTTCCATAAAAACACCAAAGTGCTTAGAATAGCTTCAAATCGCATTTGGAGACATTTTAGACCATTTTGTGATTTTCGAAAAAACTTGTTAACATAAAAACATCAAAGTGTACAGAATAGCTTCAAATCGCATTTGGAGACGTTTTAGACCATTTTGTGATTTTCGAAAAAACTTGTTAACATAAAAACACCAAAGTGTAAAGAAAAGCTTCAAATCGCTGTTGGAGACGTTTTAGACCATTTTGTGATTTTCGAAAAAAATTGTTTCCATAAAAACACCAAAGTGCTTAGAATAGCTTCAAATCGCATTTGGAGACATTTTAGACCATTTTGTGATTTTCGAAAAAAGTTGTTAACATAAAAACATCAAAGTGTACAGAAAAGCTTCAAATCGCATTTAGAGACGTTTTAGACCATTTTGTGATTTTCAAAAAAACTTGTTAACATAAAAACACCAAAGTGCTTAGAATAGCTTAAAATCGCATTTGGAGACGTTTTAGACCATTTTGTGATTTTCGAAAAACTTGTTAACATAAAAACATCAAAGTGTACAGAATAGCTTCAAATCGCATTTGGAGACGTTTTAGACAATTTTGTGATTTTCGAAAAACTTGGTTACACAAAAACATCAAAGTGCTTGAAATCACATTAGAAACCGTTTTAGACCATTTTGAGCATTTCGATAAAACATTTCACACAAAAACATCAAAGAGCACAAAGTAGCTTAATATCGTATTTAAAAACGTTTTTGACCATTTTGAGCATTTCAAAAGAAAATTTTCACACAAAACATCAAAGTGTACAGAATAGCTTCAAATCGCATTTGGAAACGTTTTAGACCATTTTGAGCATTTCGAAAAACTTGTTAACACAAAAACACCAAAGTGCTTAAAATAGCTTCAAATCGCATTTGGAGACGTTTTAGACCATTTTGTGATTTTCGAAAAAACATGTTAACATAAAAACACTAAAGTGCTTAAAATAGCTTTAAATCGCATTTGGAGATGTTTTAGACCATTTTGTGATTTTCTAAAAAACTTGTTAACATAAAAACATCAAAGTGTACAGAATAGCTTCAAATCGCATTTGGAGACGTTTTAGACAATTTTGTGATTTTCGAAAAACTTGTTAACACAAAAACACCAAAGTGCTTAAAATAGCTTCAAATCACATTTGGAGACATTTTAGACCCTTTTGTGATTTTCAAAAAAACTTGGTTACACAAAAGCACCTAAGTGCTTAAAATAGCTTCAAATCGCATTTGGAGACGTTTTAGACCATTTTGTGATTTTCGAAAAAACTAGTTAACATAAAAACATCAAAGTGCTTAAAATCACATTAGAAATCGTTTTAGACCATTTTGAGCATTTTGCTAAAACTTTTCACAAAAAAACATCAAAGAGCACAAAATAGCTTAATATCGTATTTAAAAACGTTTTAGACCATTTTGAGCATTTCGAAAAACTTGTTAACACAAAAACACTAAAGTGCTTAAAATAGCTTCAAATCGCATTTGGAGACGTTTTAGACCATTTTGTGAGTTTCGAAAAAATTTGTTTCAAATAAAAACACCAATGTGCTAAGAATAGTTTCAAATCGCATTTGCAGACGTTTTAGACCATTTTGTGATTTTCGAAAAAACTTGTTAACATAAAAACACAAAAGTGCTTAGAATAGCTTCAAATCGCATTTGTAGACGTTTTTGACCATTTTGTGATTTTCGAAAAAACTTGTTAACATAAAAACATCAAAGTGTACAGAATAGCTTCAAATCGAATTTGGAGACGTTTTAGACCATTTTGTGATTTTCGAAAAAACTTAACATAAAAACACCAAAGTGTAAAGAAAAGCTTCAAATCACTATTGGAGACGTTTTAGACCATTTTGTGATTTTCGAAAAAAAATGTTTCCATAAAAACACCAAAGTGCTTAGAATAGCTTCAAATCGCATTTGGAGACATTTTAGACCATTTTGTGATTTTCGAAAAAACTTGTTAACATAAAAACATCAAAGTGTACAGAATAGCTTCAAATCGCATTTGGAGACGTTTTAGACCATTTTGTGATTTTCGAAAAAACTTGTTAACATAAAAACACCAAAGTGTAAAGAAAAGCTTCAAATCGCTATTGGAGACGTTTTAGACCATTTTGTGATTTTCGAAAAAAATTGTTTCCATAAAAACACCAAAGTGCTTAGAATAGCTTCAAATCGCATTTGGAGACATTTTAGACCATTTTGTGATTTTCGAAAAAAGTTGTTAACATAAAAACATCAAAGTGTACAGAAAAGCTTGAAATCGCATTTAGAGACGTTTTAGACCATTTTGTGATTTTCAAAAAAACTTGTTAACATAAAAACACCAAAGTGCTTAGAATAGCTTAAAATCGCATTTGGAGACGTTTTAGACCATTTTGTGATTTTCGAAAAACTTGTTAACATAAAAACATCAAAGTGTACAGAATAGCTTCAAATCGCATTTGGAGACGTTTTAGACAATTTTGTGATTTTCGAAAAACTTGGTTACACAAAAACATCAAAGTGCTTGAAATCACATTAGAAACCGTTTTAGACCATTTTGAGCATTTCGATAAAACATTTCACACAAAAACATCAAAGAGCACAAAGTAGCTTAATATCGTATTTAAAAACGTTTTTGACCATTTTGAGCATTTCAAAACAAAATTTTCACACAAAACATCAAAGTGTACAGAATAGCTTCAAATCGCATTTGGAAACATTTTAGACCATTTTGAGCATTTCGAAAAACTTGTTAACACAAAAACACCAAAGTGCTTAAAATAGCTTCAAATCGCATTTGGAGACGTTTTAGACCATTTTGTGATTTTCGAAAAAACTTGTTAACATAAAAACACCAAAGTGCTTAAAATAGCTTTAAATCGCATTTGGAGATGTTTTAGACCATTTTGTGATTTTCTAAAAAACTTGTTAACATAAAAACATCAAAGTGTACAGAATAGCTTCAAATCGCATTTGGAGACGTTTTAGACAATTTTGTGATTTTCGAAAAACTTGTTAACACAAAAACACCAAAGTGCTTAAAATAGCTTCAAATCACATTTGGAGACATTTTAGACCCTTTTGTGATTTTCAAAAAAACTTGGTTACACAAAAGCACCTAAGTGCTTAAAATAGCTTCAAATCGCATTTGGAGACGTTTTAGACCATTTTGTGATTTTCGAAAAAACTAGTTAACATAAAAACATCAAAGTGCTTAAAATCACATTAGAAATCGTTTTAGACCATTTTGAGCATTTTGCTAAAACTTTTCACAAAAAAACATCAAAGAGCACAAAATAGCTTAATATCGTATTTAAAAACGTTTTAGACCATTTTGAGCATTTCGAAAAACTTGTTAACACAAAAACACTAAAGTGCTTAAAATAGCTTCAAATCGCATTTGGAGACGTTTTAGACCATTTTGTGAGTTTCGAAAAAATTTGTTTCAAATAAAAACACCAATGTGCTAAGAATAGTTTCAAATCGCATTTGCAGACGTTTTAGACCATTTTGTGATTTTCGAAAAAACTTGTTAACATAAAAACACAAAAGTGCTTAGAATAGCTTCAAATCGCATTTGTAGACGTTTTTGACCATTTTGTGATTTTCGAAAAAACTTGTTAACATAAAAACATCAAAGTGTACAGAATAGCTTCAAATCGAATTTGGAGACGTTTTAGACCATTTTGTGATTTTCGAAAAAACTTAACATAAAAACACCAAAGTGTAAAGAAAAGCTTCAAATCACTATTGGAGACGTTTTAGACCATTTTGTGATTTTCGAAAAAAAATGTTTCCATAAAAACACCAAAGTGCTTAGAATAGCTTCAAATCGCATTTGGAGACATTTTAGACCATTTTGTGATTTTCGAAAAAACTTGTTAACATAAAAACATCAAAGTGTACAGAATAGCTTCAAATCGCATTTGGAGACGTTTTAGACCATTTTGTGATTTTCGAAAAAACTTGTTAACATAAAAACACCAAAGTGTAAAGAAAAGCTTCAAATCGCTATTGGAGACGTTTTAGACCATTTTGTGATTTTCGAAAAAAATTGTTTCCATAAAAACACCAAAGTGCTTAGAATAGCTTCAAATCGCATTTGGAGACATTTTAGACCATTTTGTGATTTTCGAAAAAAGTTGTTAACATAAAAACATCAAAGTGTACAGAAAAGCTTCAAATCGCATTTAGAGACGTTTTAGACCATTTTGTGATTTTCAAAAAAACTTGTTAACATAAAAACACCAAAGTGCTTAGAATAGCTTAAAATCGCATTTGGAGACGTTTTAGACCATTTTGTGATTTTCGAAAAACTTGTTAACATAAAAACATCAAAGTGTACAGAATAGCTTCAAATCGCATTTGGAGACGTTTTAGACAATTTTGTGATTTTCGAAAAACTTGGTTACACAAAAACATCAAAGTGCTTGAAATCACATTAGAAACCGTTTTAGACCATTTTGAGCATTTCGATAAAACATTTCACACAAAAACATCAAAGAGCACAAAGTAGCTTAATATCGTATTTAAAAACGTTTTTGACCATTTTGAGCATTTCGACAGAAAATTTTCACACAAAACATCAAAGTGTACAGAATAGCTTCAAATCGCATTTGGAAACGTTTTAGACCATTTTGTGATTTTCGAAAAAACTTGTTAACATAAAAGCATCAAAGTGTACAGAATAGCTTCAAATCGCATTTGTAGACGTTTTAGACCATTTTGTGATTTTCGAAAAAACTTGTTAACATAAAAACACCAAAGTGCTTAGAATAGCTTCAAATCGCATTTGGAGACGTTTTAGACCATTTTGAGCATTTCGAAAAACTTGTTAACACAAAAACACCAAAGTGCTTAAAATAGCTTCAAATCGCATTTGGAGACGTTTTAGACCATTTTGTGATTTTCGAAAAAACTTGTTAACATAAAAACACAAAAGTGCTTAGAATAGCTTCAAATCGCATTTGTAGACGTTTTAGACCATTTTGTGATTTTCGAAAAAACTTGTTAACCTAAAAACACCAAAGTGCTTTAAATAGCTTCAAATCGCATTTACAGACATTTTAGACCCTTTTGTGATTTTCGAAAAAACTTGGTTACACAAAAACACAAAAGTGCTTAAAATAGCTTTAAATCGCATTTGGAGACGTTTTAGACCATTTTGTGATTTTCGAAAAAACTTGTTAACATAAAAACACCAAAGTGTACAGAATAGCTTCAAATCTCATTTGGAGACGTTTTAGACAATTTTGTGATTTTCGAAAAACTTGGTTACACAAAAACATCAAAGTGCTTGAAATCACATTAGAAACCGTTTTAGACCATTTTGAGCATTTCGATAAAACATTTCACACAAAAACATCAAAGAGCACAAAGTAGCTTAATATCGTATTTAAAAACGTTTTTGACCATTTTGAGCATTTCGACAGAAAATTTTCACACAAAACATCAAAGTGTACAGAATAGCTTTAAATCGCATTTGGAAACGTTTTAGACCATTTTATGATTTTCGAAAAAACTTGTTAACATAAAAACATCAAAGTGTACAGAATAGCTTCAAATCGCATTTGGAGACGTTTTAGACCATTTTGTGATTTTCGAAAAAAATTGTTAACATAAAAACACCAAAGTGTACAGAAAAGCTTCAAATCGCTATTGGAGACGTTTTAGACCATTTTGTGATTTTCGAAAAAAATTGTTTCCATAAAAACACCAAAGTGCTTAGAATAGCTTCAAATCGCATTTGGAGACATTTTAGACCATTTTGTGATTTTCGAAAAAAGTTGTTAACATAAAAACATCAAAGTGTACAGAAAAGCTTCAAATCGCATTTAGAGACGTTTTAGACCATTTTGTGATTTTCAAAAAAACTTGTTAACATAAAAACACCAAAGTGCTTAGAATAGCTTAAAATCGCATTTGGAAACGTTTTAGACCATTTTGTGATTTTCGAAAAACTTGTTAACATAAAAACATCAAAGTGTACAGAATAGCTTCAAATCGCATTTGGAGACGTTTTAGACAATTTTGTGATTTTCGAAAAACTTGGTTACACAAAAACATCAAAGTGCTTGAAATCACATTAGAAACCGTTTTAGACCATTTTGAGCATTTCGATAAAACATTTCACACAAAAACATCAAAGAGCACAAAGTAGCTTAATATCGTATTTAAAAACGTTTTTGACCATTTTGAGCATTTCGACAGAAAATTTTCACACAAAACATCAAAGTGTACAGAATAGCTTCAAATCGCATTTGGAGACGTTTTAGACCATTTTGTGATTTTCGAAAAAACTTAACATAAAAACACCAAAGTGTAAAGAAAAGCTTCAAATCACTATTGGAGACGTTTTAGACCATTTTGTGATTTTCGAAAAAAAATGTTTCCATAAAAACACCAAAGTGCTTAGAATAGCTTCAAATCGCATTTGGAGACATTTTAGACCATTTTGTGATTTTCGAAAAAACTTGTTAACATAAAAACATCAAAGTGTACAGAATAGCTTCAAATCGCATTTGGAGACGTTTTAGACCATTTTGTGATTTTCGAAAAAACTTGTTAACATAAAAACACCAAAGTGTAAAGAAAAGCTTCAAATCGCTATTGGAGACGTTTTAGACCATTTTGTGATTTTCGAAAAAAATTGTTTCCATAAAAACACCAAAGTGCTTAGAATAGCTTCAAATCGCATTTGGAGACATTTTAGACCATTTTGTGATTTTCGAAAAAAGTTGTTAACATAAAAACATCAAAGTGTACAGAAAAGCTTCAAATCGCATTTAGAGACGTTTTAGACCATTTTGTGATTTTCAAAAAAACTTGTTAACATAAAAACACCAAAGTGCTTAGAATAGCTTAAAATCGCATTTGGAGACGTTTTAGACCATTTTGTGATTTTCGAAAAACTTGTTAACATAAAAACATCAAAGTGTACAGAATAGCTTCAAATCGCATTTGGAGACGTTTTAGACAATTTTGTGATTTTCGAAAAACTTGGTTACACAAAAACATCAAAGTGCTTGAAATCACATTAGAAACCGTTTTAGACCATTTTGAGCATTTCGATAAAACATTTCACACAAAAACATCAAAGAGCACAAAGTAGCTTAATATCGTATTTAAAAACGTTTTTGACCATTTTGAGCATTTCAAAAGAAAATTTTCACACAAAACATCAAAGTGTACAGAATAGCTTCAAATCGCATTTGGAAACGTTTTAGACCATTTTGAGCATTTCGAAAAACTTGTTAACACAAAAACACCAAAGTGCTTAAAATAGCTTCAAATCGCATTTGGAGACGTTTTAGACCATTTTGTGATTTTCGAAAAAACTTGTTAACATAAAAACACCAAAGTGCTTAAAATAGCTTTAAATCGCATTTGGAGATGTTTTAGACCATTTTGTGATTTTCTAAAAAACTTGTTAACATAAAAACATCAAAGTGTACAGAATAGCTTCAAATCGCATTTGGAGACGTTTTAGACAATTTTGTGATTTTCGAAAAACTTGTTAACACAAAAACACCAAAGTGCTTAAAATAGCTTCAAATCACATTTGGAGACATTTTAGACCCTTTTGTGATTTTCAAAAAAACTTGGTTACACAAAAGCACCTAAGTGCTTAAAATAGCTTCAAATCGCATTTGGAGACGTTTTAGACCATTTTGTGATTTTCGAAAAAACTAGTTAACATAAAAACATCAAAGTGCTTAAAATCACATTAGAAATCGTTTTAGACCATTTTGAGCATTTTGCTAAAACTTTTCACAAAAAAACATCAAAGAGCACAAAATAGCTTAATATCGTATTTAAAAACGTTTTAGACCATTTTGAGCATTTCGAAAAACTTGTTAACACAAAAACACTAAAGTGCTTAAAATAGCTTCAAATCGCATTTGGAGACGTTTTAGACCATTTTGTGAGTTTCGAAAAAATTTGTTTCAAATAAAAACACCAATGTGCTAAGAATAGTTTCAAATCGCATTTGCAGACGTTTTAGACCATTTTGTGATTTTCGAAAAAACTTGTTAACATAAAAACACAAAAGTGCTTAGAATAGCTTCAAATCGCATTTGTAGACGTTTTTGACCATTTTGTGATTTTCGAAAAAACTTGTTAACATAAAAACATCAAAGTGTACAGAATAGCTTCAAATCGAATTTGGAGACGTTTTAGACCATTTTGTGATTTTCGAAAAAACTTAACATAAAAACACCAAAGTGTAAAGAAAAGCTTCAAATCACTATTGGAGACGTTTTAGACCATTTTGTGATTTTCGAAAAAAAATGTTTCCATAAAAACACCAAAGTGCTTAGAATAGCTTCAAATCGCATTTGGAGACATTTTAGACCATTTTGTGATTTTCGAAAAAACTTGTTAACATAAAAACATCAAAGTGTACAGAATAGCTTCAAATCGCATTTGGAGACGTTTTAGACCATTTTGTGATTTTCGAAAAAACTTGTTAACATAAAAACACCAAAGTGTAAAGAAAAGCTTCAAATCGCTATTGGAGACGTTTTAGACCATTTTGTGATTTTCGAAAAAAATTGTTTCCATAAAAACACCAAAGTGCTTAGAATAGCTTCAAATCGCATTTGGAGACATTTTAGACCATTTTGTGATTTTCGAAAAAAGTTTTTAACATAAAAACATCAAAGTGTACAGAAAAGCTTCAAATCGCATTTAGAGACGTTTTAGACCATTTTGTGATTTTCAAAAAAACTTGTTAACATAAAAACACCAAAGTGCTTAGAATAGCTTAAAATCGCATTTGGAGACGTTTTAGACCATTTTGTGATTTTCGAAAAACTTGTTAACATAAAAACATCAAAGTGTACAGAATAGCTTCAAATCGCATTTGGAGACGTTTTAGACAATTTTGTGATTTTCGAAAAACTTGGTTACACAAAAACATCAAAGTGCTTGAAATCACATTAGAAACCGTTTTAGACCATTTTGAGCATTTCGATAAAACATTTCACACAAAAACATCAAAGAGCACAAAGTAGCTTAATATCGTATTTAAAAACGTTTTTGACCATTTTGAGCATTTCAAAAGAAAATTTTCACACAAAACATCAAAGTGTACAGAATAGCTTCAAATCGCATTTGGAAACGTTTTAGACCATTTTGAGCATTTCGAAAAACTTGTTAACACAAAAACACCAAAGTGCTTAAAATAGCTTCAAATCGCATTTGGAGACGTTTTAGACCATTTTGTGATTTTCGAAAAAACTTGTTAACATAAAAACACCAAAGTGCTTAAAATAGCTTTAAATCGCATTTGGAGATGTTTTAGACCATTTTGTGATTTTCTAAAAAACTTGTTAACATAAAAACATCAAAGTGTACAGAATAGCTTCAAATCGCATTTGGAGACGTTTTAGACAATTTTGTGATTTTCGAAAAACTTGTTAACACAAAAACACCAAAGTGCTTAAAATAGCTTCAAATCACATTTGGAGACATTTTAGACCCTTTTGTGATTTTCAAAAAAACTTGGTTACACAAAAGCACCTAAGTGCTTAAAATAGCTTCAAATCGCATTTGGAGACGTTTTAGACCATTTTGTGATTTTCGAAAAAACTAGTTAACATAAAAACATCAAAGTGCTTAAAATCACATTAGAAATCGTTTTAGACCATTTTGAGCATTTTGCTAAAACTTTTCACAAAAAAACATCAAAGAGCACAAAATAGCTTAATATCGTATTTAAAAACGTTTTAGACCATTTTGAGCATTTCGAAAAACTTGTTAACACAAAAACACTAAAGTGCTTAAAATAGCTTCAAATCGCATTTGGAGACGTTTTAGACCATTTTGTGAGTTTCGAAAAAATTTGTTTCAAATAAAAACACCAATGTGCTAAGAATAGTTTCAAATCGCATTTGCAGACGTTTTAGACCATTTTGTGATTTTCGAAAAAACTTGTTAACATAAAAACACAAAAGTGCTTAGAATAGCTTCAAATCGCATTTGTAGACGTTTTTGACCATTTTGTGATTTTCGAAAAAACTTGTTAACATAAAAACATCAAAGTGTACAGAATAGCTTCAAATCGAATTTGGAGACGTTTTAGACCATTTTGTGATTTTCGAAAAAACTTAACATAAAAACACCAAAGTGTAAAGAAAAGCTTCAAATCACTATTGGAGACGTTTTAGACCATTTTGTGATTTTCGAAAAAAAATGTTTCCATAAAAACACCAAAGTGCTTAGAATAGCTTCAAATCGCATTTGGAGACATTTTAGACCATTTTGTGATTTTCGAAAAAACTTGTTAACATAAAAACATCAAAGTGTACAGAATAGCTTCAAATCGCATTTGGAGACGTTTTAGACCATTTTGTGATTTGCGAAAAAACTTGTTAACATAAAAACACCAAAGTGTAAAGAAAAGCTTCAAATCGCTATTGGAGACGTTTTAGACCATTTTGTGATTTTCGAAAAAAATTGTTTCCATAAAAACACCAAAGTGCTTAGAATAGCTTCAAATCGCATTTGGAGACATTTTAGACCATTTTGTGATTTTCGAAAAAAGTTGTTAACATAAAAACATCAAAGTGTACAGAAAAGCTTCAAATCGCATTTAGAGACGTTTTAGACCATTTTGTGATTTTCAAAAAAACTTGTTAACATAAAAACACCAAAGTGCTTAGAATAGCTTAAAATCGCATTTGGAGACGTTTTAGACCATTTTGTGATTTTCGAAAAACTTGTTAACATAAAAACATCAAAGTGTACAGAATAGCTTCAAATCGCATTTGGAGACGTTTTAGACAATTTTGTGATTTTCGAAAAACTTGGTTACACAAAAACATCAAAGTGCTTGAAATCACATTAGAAACCGTTTTAGACCATTTTGAGCATTTCGATAAAACATTTCACACAAAAACATCAAAGAGCACAAAGTAGCTTAATATCGTATTTAAAAACGTTTTTGACCATTTTGAGCATTTCGACAGAAAATTTTCACACAAAACATCAAAGTGTACAGAATAGCTTCAAATCGCATTTGGAAACGTTTTAGACCATTTTGTGATTTTCGAAAAAACTTGTTAACATAAAAGCATCAAAGTGTACAGAATAGCTTCAAATCGCATTTGTAGACGTTTTAGACCATTTTGTGATTTTCGAAAAAACTTGTTAACATAAAAACATCAAAGTGTACAGAATAGCTTCAAATCGCATTTGGAGACGTTTTAGACCATTTTGTGATTTTCGAAAAAACTTGTTAACATAAAAACACCAAAGTGTACAGAAAAGCTTCAAATCGCTATTGGAGACGTTTTAGACCATTTTGTGATTTTCGAAAAAAATTGTTTCCATAAAAACACCAAAGTGCTTAGAATAGCTTCAAATCGCATTTGGAGACATTTTAGACCATTTTGTGATTTTCGAAAAAAGTTGTTAACATAAAAACATCAAAGTGTACAGAAAAGCTTCAAATCGCATTTAGAGACGTTTTAGACCATTTTGTGATTTTCAAAAAAACTTGGTTACACAAAAACACAAAAGTGCTTAAAATAGCTTAAAATCGCATTTGGAGACGTTTTAGACCATTTTGTGATTTTCGAAAAACTTGTTAACATAAAAACATCAAAGTGTACAGAATAGCTTCAAATCGCATTTGGAGACGTTTTAGACAATTTTGTGATTTTCAAAAAACTTGGTTACACAAAAACATCAAAGTGCTTGAAATCACATTAGAAACCGTTTTAGACCATTTTGAGCATTTCGATAAAACATTTCACACAAAAACATCAAAGAGCACAAAGTAGCTTAATATCGTATTTAAAAACGTTTTTGACCATTTTGAGCATTTCAAAAGAAAATTTTCACACAAAACATCAAAGTGTACAGAATAGCTTCAAATCGCATTTGGAAAAGTTTTAGACCATTTTGTGATTTTCGAAAAAACTTGTTAACATAAAAACACCAAAGTGCTTAGAATAGCTTCAAATCGCATTTGGAGACGTTTTATACCATTTTGTGATTTTCGAAAAAACTTGTTAACATAAAAACACCAAAGTGCTTAGAATAGCTTCAAATCGCATTTGGAGACGTTTTAGACCATTTTGAGCATTTCGAAAAACTTGTTAACACAAAAACACCAAAGTGCTTAAAATAGCTTCAAATCGCATTTGGAGACGTTTTAGACCATTTTGTGATTTTCGAAAAAACTTGTTAACATAAAAACACAAAAGTGCTTAGAATAGCTTCAAATCGCATTTGTAGACGTTTTAGACCATTTTGTGATTTTCGAAAAAACTTGTTAACCTAAAAACACCAAAGTGCTTTAAATAGCTTCAAATCGCATTTACAGACATTTTAGACCCTTTTGTGATTTTCGAAAAAACTTGGTTACACAAAAACACAAAAGTGCTTAAAATAGCTTTAAATCGCATTTGGAGACGTTTTAGACCATTTTGTGATTTTCGAAAAAACTTGTTAACATAAAAACACCAAAGTGTACAGAATAGCTTCAAATCTAATTTGGAGACGTTTTAGACAATTTTGTGATTTTCGAAAAACTTGGTTACACAAAAACATCAAAGTGCTTGAAATCACATTAGAAACCGTTTTAGACCATTTTGAGCATTTCGATAAAACATTTCACACAAAAACATCAAAGAGCACAAAGTAGCTTAATATCGTATTTAAAAACGTTTTTGACCATTTTGAGCATTTCGACAGAAAATTTTCACACAAAACATCAAAGTGTACAGAATAGCTTTAAATCGCATTTGGAAACGTTTTAGACCATTTTATGATTTTCGAAAAAACTTGTTAACATAAAAACATCAAAGTGTACAGAATAGCTTCAAATCGCATTTGGAGACGTTTTAGACCATTTTGTGATTTTCGAAAAAAATTGTTAACATAAAAACACCAAAGTGTACAGAAAAGCTTCAAATCGCTATTGGAGACGTTTTAGACCATTTTGTGATTTTCGAAAAAAATTGTTTCCATAAAAACACCAAAGTGCTTAGAATAGCTTCAAATCGCATTTGGAGACATTTTAGACCATTTTGTGATTTTCGAAAAAAGTGGTTAACATAAAAACATCAAAGTGTACAGAAAAGCTTCAAATCGCATTTAGAGACGTTTTAGACCATTTTGTGATTTTCAAAAAAACTTGTTAACATAAAAACACCAAAGTGCTTAGAATAGCTTAAAATCGCATTTGGAAACGTTTTAGACCATTTTGTGATTTTCGAAAAACTTGTTAACATAAAAACATCAAAGTGTACAGAATAGCTTCAAATCGCATTTGGAGACGTTTTAGACAATTTTGTGATTTTCGAAAAACTTGGTTACACAAAAACATCAAAGTGCTTGAAATCACATTAGAAACCGTTTTAGACCATTTTGAGCATTTCGATAAAACATTTCACACAAAAACATCAAAGAGCACAAAGTAGCTTAATATCGTATTTAAAAACGTTTTTGACCATTTTGAGCATTTCGACAGAAAATTTTCACACAAAACATCAAAGTGTACAGAATAGCTTCAAATCGCATTTGGAGACGTTTTAGACCATTTTGTGATTTTCGAAAAAACTTGTTAACATAAAAACACCAAAGTGTAAAGAAAAGCTTCAAATCACTATTGGAGACGTTTTAGACCATTTTGTGATTTTCGAAAAAAAATGTTTCCATAAAAACACCAAAGTGCTTAGAATAGCTTCAAATCGCATTTGGAGACATTTTAGACCATTTTGTGATTTTCGAAAAAACTTGTTAACATAAAAACATCAAAGTGTACAGAATAGCTTCAAATCGCATTTGGAGACGTTTTAGACCATTTTGTGATTTTCGAAAAAACTTGTTAACATAAAAACACCAAAGTGTAAAGAAAAGCTTCAAATCGCTATTGGAGACGTTTTAGACCATTTTGTGATTTTCGAAAAAAATTGTTTCCATAAAAACACCAAAGTGCTTAGAATAGCTTCAAATCGCATTTGGAGACATTTTAGACCATTTTGTGATTTTCGAAAAAAGTTGTTAACATAAAAACATCAAAGTGTACAGAAAAGCTTCAAATCGCATTTAGAGACGTTTTAGACCATTTTGTGATTTTCAAAAAAACTTGTTAACATAAAAACACCAAAGTGCTTAGAATAGCTTAAAATCGCATTTGGAGACGTTTTAGACCATTTTGTGATTTTCGAAAAACTTGTTAACATAAAAACATCAAAGTGTACAGAATAGCTTCAAATCGCATTTGGAGACGTTTTAGACAATTTTGTGATTTTCGAAAAACTTGGTTACACAAAAACATCAAAGTGCTTGAAATCACATTAGAAACCGTTTTAGACCATTTTGAGCATTTCGATAAAACATTTCACACAAAAACATCAAAGAGCACAAAGTAGCTTAATATCGTATTTAAAAACGTTTTTGACCATTTTGAGCATTTCAAAAGAAAATTTTCACACAAAACATCAAAGTGTACAGAATAGCTTCAAATCGCATTTGGAAACGTTTTAGACCATTTTGAGCATTTCGAAAAACTTGTTAACACAAAAACACCAAAGTGCTTAAAATAGCTTCAAATCGCATTTGGAGACGTTTTAGACCATTTTGTGATTTTCGAAAAAACTTGTTAACATAAAAACACCAAAGTGCTTAAAATAGCTTTAAATCGCATTTGGAGATGTTTTAGACCATTTTGTGATTTTCTAAAAAACTTGTTAACATAAAAACATCAAAGTGTACAGAATAGCTTCAAATCGCATTTGGAGACGTTTTAGACAATTTTGTGATTTTCGAAAAACTTGTTAACACAAAAACACCAAAGTGCTTAAAATAGCTTCAAATCACATTTGGAGACATTTTAGACCCTTTTGTGATTTTCAAAAAAACTTGGTTACACAAAAGCACCTAAGTGCTTAAAATAGCTTCAAATCGCATTTGGAGACGTTTTAGACCATTTTGTGATTTTCGAAAAAACTAGTTAACATAAAAACATCAAAGTGCTTAAAATCACATTAGAAATCGTTTTAGACCATTTTGAGCATTTTGCTAAAACTTTTCACAAAAAAACATCAAAGAGCACAAAATAGCTTAATATCGTATTTAAAAACGTTTTAGACCATTTTGAGCATTTCGAAAAACTTGTTAACACAAAAACACTAAAGTGCTTAAAATAGCTTCAAATCGCATTTGGAGACGTTTTAGACCATTTTGTGAGTTTCGAAAAAATTTGTTTCAAATAAAAACACCAATGTGCTAAGAATAGTTTCAAATCGCATTTGCAGACGTTTTAGACCATTTTGTGATTTTCGAAAAAACTTGTTAACATAAAAACACAAAAGTGCTTAGAATAGCTTCAAATCGCATTTGTAGACGTTTTTGACCATTTTGTGATTTTCGAAAAAACTTGTTAACATAAAAACATCAAAGTGTACAGAATAGCTTCAAATCGAATTTGGAGACGTTTTAGACCATTTTGTGATTTTCGAAAAAACTTAACATAAAAACACCAAAGTGTAAAGAAAAGCTTCAAATCACTATTGGAGACGTTTTAGACCATTTTGTGATTTTCGAAAAAAAATGTTTCCATAAAAACACCAAAGTGCTTAGAATAGCTTCAAATCGCATTTGGAGACATTTTAGACCATTTTGTGATTTTCGAAAAAACTTGTTAACATAAAAACATCAAAGTGTACAGAATAGCTTCAAATCGCATTTGGAGACGTTTTAGACCATTTTGTGATTTTCGAAAAAACTTGTTAACATAAAAACACCAAAGTGTAAAGAAAAGCTTCAAATCGCTATTGGAGACGTTTTAGACCATTTTGTGATTTTCGAAAAAAATTGTTTCCATAAAAACACCAAAGTGCTTAGAATAGCTTCAAATCGCATTTGGAGACATTTTAGACCATTTTGTGATTTTCGAAAAAAGTTTTTAACATAAAAACATCAAAGTGTACAGAAAAGCTTCAAATCGCATTTAGAGACGTTTTAGACCATTTTGTGATTTTCAAAAAAACTTGTTAACATAAAAACACCAAAGTGCTTAGAATAGCTTAAAATCGCATTTGGAGACGTTTTAGACCATTTTGTGATTTTCGAAAAACTTGTTAACATAAAAACATCAAAGTGTACAGAATAGCTTCAAATCGCATTTGGAGACGTTTTAGACAATTTTGTGATTTTCGAAAAACTTGGTTACACAAAAACATCAAAGTGCTTGAAATCACATTAGAAACCGTTTTAGACCATTTTGAGCATTTCGATAAAACATTTCACACAAAAACATCAAAGAGCACAAAGTAGCTTAATATCGTATTTAAAAACGTTTTTGACCATTTTGAGCATTTCGACAGAAAATTTTCACACAAAACATCAAAGTGTACAGAATAGCTTCAAATCGCATTTGGAAACGTTTTAGACCATTTTGTGATTTTCGAAAAAACTTGTTAACATAAAAGCATCAAAGTGTACAGAATAGCTTCAAATCGCATTTGTAGACGTTTTAGACCATTTTGTGATTTTCGAAAAAACTTGTTAACATAAAAACATCAAAGTGTACAGAATAGCTTCAAATCGCATTTGGAGACGTTTTAGACCATTTTGTGATTTTCGAAAAAACTTGTTAACATAAAAACACCAAAGTGTACAGAAAAGCTTCAAATCGCTATTGGAGACGTTTTAGACCATTTTGTGATTTTCGAAAAAAATTGTTTCCATAAAAACACCAAAGTGCTTAGAATAGCTTCAAATCGCATTTGGAGACATTTTAGACCATTTTGTGATTTTCGAAAAAAGTTGTTAACATAAAAACATCAAAGTGTACAGAAAAGCTTCAAATCGCATTTAGAGACGTTTTAGACCATTTTGTGATTTTCAAAAAAACTTGGTTACACAAAAACACAAAAGTGCTTAAAATAGCTTAAAATCGCATTTGGAGACGTTTTAGACCATTTTGTGATTTTCGAAAAACTTGTTAACATAAAAACATCAAAGTGTACAGAATAGCTTCAAATCGCATTTGGAGACGTTTTAGACAATTTTGTGATTTTCAAAAAACTTGGTTACACAAAAACATCAAAGTGCTTGAAATCACATTAGAAACCGTTTTAGACCATTTTGAGCATTTCGATAAAACATTTCACACAAAAACATCAAAGAGCACAAAGTAGCTTAATATCGTATTTAAAAACGTTTTTGACCATTTTGAGCATTTCAAAAGAAAATTTTCACACAAAACATCAAAGTGTACAGAATAGCTTCAAATCGCGGTTGGAAACGTTTTAGACCATTTTGTGATTTTCGAAAAAACTTGTTAACATAAAAACACCAAAGTGCTTAGAATAGCTTCAAATCGCATTTGGAGACGTTTTATACCATTTTGTGATTTTCGAAAAAACTTGTTAACATAAAAACACCAAAGTGCTTAGAATAGCTTCAAATCGCATTTGGAGACGTTTTAGACCATTTTGAGCATTTCGAAAAACTTGTTAACACAAAAACACCAAAGTGCTTAAAATAGCTTCAAATCGCATTTGGAGACGTTTTAGACCATTTTGTGATTTTCGAAAAAACTTGTTAACATAAAAACACAAAAGTGCTTAGAATAGCTTCAAATCGCATTTGTAGACGTTTTAGACCATTTTGTGATTTTCGAAAAAACTTGTTAACCTAAAAACACCAAAGTGCTTTAAATAGCTTCAAATCGCATTTACAGACATTTTAGACCCTTTTGTGATTTTCGAAAAAACTTGGTTACACAAAAACACAAAAGTGCTTAAAATAGCTTTAAATCGTATTTGGAGACGTTTTAGACCATTTTGTGATTTTCGAAAAAACTTGTTAACATAAAAACACCAAAGTGTACAGAATAGCTTCAAATCGCATTTGGAGACGTTTTAGACAATTTTGTGATTTTCGAAAAACTTGGTTACACAAAAACATCAAAGTGCTTGAAATCACATTAGAAACCGTTTTAGACCATTTTGAGCATTTCGATAAAACATTTCACACAAAAACATCAAAGAGCACAAAGTAGCTTAATATCGTATTTAAAAACGTTTTTGACCATTTTGAGCACTTCGACAGAAAATTTTCACACAAAACATCAAAGTGTACAGAATAGCTTCAAATCGCATTTGGAAACGTTTTAGACCATTTTGTGATTTTCGAAAAAACTTGTTAACATAAAAACATCAAAGTGTACAGAATAGCTTCAAATCGCATTTGGAGACGTTTTAGACCATTTTGTGATTTTCGAAAAAAATTGTTAACATAAAAACACCAAAGTGTACAGAAAAGCTTCAAATCGCTATTGGAGACGTTTTAGACCATTTTGTGATTTTCGAAAAAAATTGTTTCCATATAGACACCAAAGTGCTTAGAATAGCTTCAAATCGCATTTGGAGACATTTTAGACCATTTTGTGATTTTCGAAAAAAGTTGTTAACATAAAAACATCAAAGTGTACAGAAAAGCTTCAAATCGCATTTAGAGACGTTTTAGACCATTTTGTGATTTTCAAAAAAACTTGTTAACATAAAAACACCAAAGTGCTTAGAATAGCTTAAAATCGCATTTGGAGACGTTTTAGACCATTTTGTGATTTTCGAAAAACTTGTTAACATAAAAACATCAAAGTGTACAGAATAGCTTCAAATCGCATTTGGAGACGTTTTAGACAATTTTGTGATTTTCGAAAAACTTGGTTACACAAAAACATCAAAGTGCTTGAAATCACATTAGAAACCGTTTTAGACCATTTTGAGCATTTTGATAAAACATTTCACACAAAAACATCAAAGAGCACAAAGTAGCTTAATATCGTATTTAAAAACGTTTTTGACCATTTTGAGCATTTCGACAGAAAATTTTCAAACAAAACATCAAAGTGTACAGAATAGCTTCAAATCGCATTTGGAAACGTTTTAGACCATTTTGAGCATTTCGAAAAACTTGTTAACACAAAAACACCAAAGTGCTTAAAATAGCTTCAAATCGCATTTGGAGACGTTTTAGACCATTTTGTGAGTTTCGAAAAAATTTGTTTAAATAAAAACACAAAAGTGCTTAGAATAGCTTCAAATCGCATTTGTAGACGTTTTAGACCATTTTGTGATTTTCGAAAAAACTTTTTAACATAAAAACACCAAAGTGCTTAGAATAGCTTCAAATCGCATTTGGAGACATTTTAGACCATTTTGTGATTTTCGAAAAAACTTGTTAACATAAAAACATCAAAGTGTACAGAAAAGCTTCAAATCGCATTTAGAGACGTTTTAGACCATTTTGTGATTTTCAAAAAAACTTGTTAACATAAAAACACCAAAGTGCTTAGAATAGCTTAAAATCGCATTTGGAGACGTTTTAGACCATTTTGTGATTTTCGAAAAACTTGTTAACATAAAAACATCAAAGAGTACAGAATAGCTTCAAATCGCATTTGGAGACGTTTTAGACAATTTTGTGATTTTCGAAAAACTTGGTTACACAAAAACATCAAAGTGCTTGAAATCACATTAGAAACCGTTTTAGACCATTTTGAGCATTTCGATAAAACATTTCAGACAAAAACATCAAAGAGCACAAAGTAGCTTAATATCGTATTTAAAAACGTTTTTGACCATTTTGAGCATTTCGACAGAAAATTTTCACACAAAACATCAAAGTGTACAGAATAGCTTCAAATCGCATTTTGAAACGTTTTAGACCATTTTGAGCATTTCGAAAAACTTGTTAACACAAAAACACCAAAGTGCTTAAAATAGCTTCAAATCGCATTTGGAGACGTTTTAGACCATTTTGTGATTTTCGAAAAAACATGTTAACATAAAAACACTAAAGTGCTTAAAATAGCTTTAAATCGCATTTGGAGATGTTTTAGACCATTTTGTGATTTTCTAAAAAACTTGTTAACATAAAAACATCAAAGTGTACAGAATAGCTTCAAATCGCATTTGGAGACGTTTTAGACAATTTTGTGATTTTCGAAAAACTTGTTAACACAAAAACACCAAAGTGCTTAAAATAGCTTCAAATCACATTTGGAGACATTTTAGACCCTTTTGTGATTTTCAAAAAAAATTGGTTACACAAAAGCACCTAAGTGCTTAAAATAGCTTCAAATCGCATTTGGAGACGTTTTAGACCATTTTGTGATTTTCGAAAAAACTAGTTAACATAAAAACATCAAAGTGCTTAAAATCACATTAGAAATCGTTTTAGACCATTTTGTGATTTTCGAAAAAACTTGTTAACATAAAAACACCAAAGTGTAAAGAAAAACTTATTAACATAAAAACATCAAAGTGTACAGAATAGCTTCAAATCGCATTTGGAGACGTTTTGTGAGCTTAATATCGTGTTTAAAAACGTTTTAGACCATTTTGAGCATTTCGAAAAACTTGTTAACACAAAAACACTAAAGTGCTTAAAATAGCTTCAAATCGCATTTGGAGACGTTTTAGACCATTTTGTGAGTTTCGAAAAAATTTGTTTAAATAAAAACACCAATGTGCTAAGAATAGTTTCAAATCGCATTTGCAGACGTTTTAGACCATTTTGTGATTTTCGAAAAAACTTGTTAACATAAAAACACAAAAGTGCTTAGAATAGCTTCAAATCGCATTTGTAGACGTTTTAGACCATTTTGTGATTTTTGAAAAAACTTGTTAACATAAAAACATCAAAGTGTACAGAATAGCTTCAAATCGAATTTGGAGACGTTTTAGACCATTTTGTGATTTTCGAAAAAACTTAACATAAAAACACCAAAGTGTAAAGAAAAGCTTCAAATCACTATTGGAGACGTTTTAGACCATTTTGTGATTTTCGAAAAAAAATGTTTCCATAAAAACACCAAAGTGCTTAGAATAGCTTCAAATCGCATTTGGAGACATTTTAGACCATTTTGTGATTTTCGAAAAAACTTGTTAACATAAAAACACCAAAGTGTAAAGAAAAGCTTCAAATCGCTATTGGAGACGTTTTAGACCATTTTGTGATTTTCGAAAAAAATTGTTTCCATAAAAACACCAAAGTGCTTAGAATAGCTTCAAATCGCATTTGGAGACATTTTAGACCATTTTGTGATTTTCGAAAAAAGTTGTTAACATAAAAACATCAAAGTGTACAGAAAAGCTTCAAATCGCATTTAGAGACGTTTTAGACCATTTTGTGATTTTCAAAAAAACTTGTTAACATAAAAACACCAAAGTGCTTAGAATAGCTTAAAATCGCATTTGGAAACGTTTTAGACCATTTTGTGATTTTCGAAAAACTTGTTAACATAAAAACATCAAAGTGTACAGAATAGCTTCAAATCGCATTTGGAGACGTTTTAGACAATTTTGTGATTTTCGAAAAACTTGGTTACACAAAAACATCAAAGTGCTTGAAATCACATTAGAAACCGTTTTAGACCATTTTGAGCATTTCGATAAAACATTTCACACAAAAACATCAAAGAGCACAAAGTAGCTTAATATCGTATTTAAAAACGTTTTTGACCATTTTGAGCATTTCGACAGAAAATTTTCACACAAAACATCAAAGTGTACAGAATAGCTTCAAATCGCATTTGGAGACGTTTTAGACCATTTTGTGATTTTCGAAAAAACTTAACATAAAAACACCAAAGTGTAAAGAAAAGCTTCAAATCACTATTGGAGACGTTTTAGACCATTTTGTGATTTTCGAAAAAAAATGTTTCCATAAAAACACCAAAGTGCTTAGAATAGCTTCAAATCGCATTTGGAGACATTTTAGACCATTTTGTGATTTTCGAAAAAACTTGTTAACATAAAAACATCAAAGTGTACAGAATAGCTTCAAATCGCATTTGGAGACGTTTTAGACCATTTTGTGATTTTCGAAAAAACTTGTTAACATAAAAACACCAAAGTGTAAAGAAAAGCTTCAAATCGCTATTGGAGACGTTTTAGACCATTTTGTGATTTTCGAAAAAAATTGTTTCCATAAAAACACCAAAGTGCTTAGAATAGCTTCAAATCGCATTTGGAGACATTTTAGACCATTTTGTGATTTTCGAAAAAAGTTGTTAACATAAAAACATCAAAGTGTACAGAAAAGCTTCAAATCGCATTTAGAGACGTTTTAGACCATTTTGTGATTTTCAAAAAAACTTGTTAACATAAAAACACCAAAGTGCTTAGAATAGCTTAAAATCGCATTTGGAGACGTTTTAGACCATTTTGTGATTTTCGAAAAACTTGTTAACATAAAAACATCAAAGTGTACAGAATAGCTTCAAATCGCATTTGGAGACGTTTTAGACAATTTTGTGATTTTCGAAAAACTTGGTTACACAAAAACATCAAAGTGCTTGAAATCACATTAGAAACCGGTTTAGACCATTTTGAGCATTTCGATAAAACATTTCACACAAAAACATCAAAGAGCACAAAGTAGCTTAATATCGTATTTAAAAACGTTTTTGACCATTTTGAGCATTTCAAAAGAAAATTTTCACACAAAACATCAAAGTGTACAGAATAGCTTCAAATCGCATTTGGAAACGTTTTAGACCATTTTGAGCATTTCGAAAAACTTGTTAACACAAAAACACCAAAGTGCTTAAAATAGCTTCAAATCGCATTTGGAGACGTTTTAGACCATTTTGTGATTTTCGAAAAAACTTGTTAACATAAAAACACCAAAGTGCTTAAAATAGCTTTAAATCGCATTTGGAGATGTTTTAGACCATTTTGTGATTTTCTAAAAAACTTGTTAACATAAAAACATCAAAGTGTACAGAATAGCTTCAAATCGCATTTGGAGACGTTTTAGACAATTTTGTGATTTTCGAAAAACTTGTTAACACAAAAACACCAAAGTGCTTAAAATAGCTTCAAATCACATTTGGAGACATTTTAGACCCTTTTGTGATTTTCAAAAAAACTTGGTTACACAAAAGCACCTAAGTGCTTAAAATAGCTTCAAATCGCATTTGGAGACGTTTTAGACCATTTTGTGATTTTCGAAAAAACTAGTTAACATAAAAACATCAAAGTGCTTAAAATCACATTAGAAATCGTTTTAGACCATTTTGAGCATTTTGCTAAAACTTTTCACAAAAAAACATCAAAGAGCACAAAATAGCTTAATATCGTATTTAAAAACGTTTTAGACCATTTTGAGCATTTCGAAAAACTTGTTAACACAAAAACACTAAAGTGCTTAAAATAGCTTCAAATCGCATTTGGAGACGTTTTAGACCATTTTGTGAGTTTCGAAAAAATTTGTTTCAAATAAAAACACCAATGTGCTAAGAATAGTTTCAAATCGCATTTGCAGACGTTTTAGACCATTTTGTGATTTTCGAAAAAACTTGTTAACATAAAAACACAAAAGTGCTTAGAATAGCTTCAAATCGCATTTGTAGACGTTTTTGACCATTTTGTGATTTTCGAAAAAACTTGTTAACATAAAAACATCAAAGTGTACAGAATAGCTTCAAATCGAATTTGGAGACGTTTTAGACCATTTTGTGATTTTCGAAAAAACTTAACATAAAAACACCAAAGTGTAAAGAAAAGCTTCAAATCACTATTGGAGACGTTTTAGACCATTTTGTGATTTTCGAAAAAAAATGTTTCCATAAAAACACCAAAGTGCTTAGAATAGCTTCAAATCGCATTTGGAGACATTTTAGACCATTTTGTGATTTTCGAAAAAACTTGTTAACATAAAAACATCAAAGTGTACAGAATAGCTTCAAATCGCATTTGGAGACGTTTTAGACCATTTTGTGATTTTCGAAAAAACTTGTTAACATAAAAACACCAAAGTGTAAAGAAAAGCTTCAAATCGCTATTGGAGACGTTTTAGACCATTTTGTGATTTTCGAAAAAAATTGTTTCCATAAAAACACCAAAGTGATTAGAATAGCTTCAAATCGCATTTGGAGACATTTTAGACCATTTTGTGATTTTCGAAAAAAGTTGTTAACATAAAAACATCAAAGTGTACAGAAAAGCTTCAAATCGCATTTAGAGACGTTTTAGACCATTTTGTGATTTTCAAAAAAACTTGTTAACATAAAAACACCAAAGTGCTTAGAATAGCTTAAAATCGCATTTGGAGACGTTTTAGACCATTTTGTGATTTTCGAAAAACTTGTTAACATAAAAACATCAAAGTGTACAGAATAGCTTCAAATCGCATTTGGAGACGTTTTAGACAATTTTGTGATTTTCGAAAAACTTGGTTACACAAAAACATCAAAGTGCTTGAAATCACATTAGAAACCGTTTTAGAACATTTTGAGCATTTCGATAAAACATTTCACACAAAAACATCAAAGAGCACAAAGTAGCTTAATATCGTATTTAAAAACGTTTTTGACCATTTTGAGCATTTCGAAAGAAAATTTTCACACAAAACATCAAAGTGTACAGAATAGCTTGAAATCGCATTTGGAAACGTTTTAGACCATTTTATGATTTTCGAAAAAACTTGTTAACATAAAAACACCAAAGTGCTTAGAATAGCTTCAAATCGCATTTGGAGACGTTTTATACCATTTTGTGATTTTCGAAAAAACTTGTTAACATAAAAACACCAAAGTGCTTAGAATAGCTTCAAATCGCATTTGGAGACGTTTTAGACCATTTTGAGCATTTCGAAAAACTTGTTAACACAAAAACACCAAAGTGCTTAAAATAGCTTCAAATCGCATTTGGAGACGTTTTAGACCATTTTGTGATTCTCGAAAAAACTTGTTAACATAAAAACACAAAAGTGCTTAGAATAGCTTCAAATCGCATTTGTAGACGTTTTAGACCATTTTGTGATTTTCGAAAAAACTTGTTAACATAAAAACACCAAAGTGTACAGAAAAGCTTCAAATCGCTATTGGAGACGTTTTAGACCATTTTGTGATTTTCGAAAAAAATTGTTTCCATAAAAACACCAAAGTGATTAGAATAGCTTCAAATCGCATTTGGAGACATTTTAGACCATTTTGTGATTTTCGAAAAAAGTTGTTAACATAAAAACATCAAAGTGTACAGAAAAGCTTCAAATCGCATTTAGAGACGTTTTAGACCATTTTGTGATTTTCAAAAAAACTTGTTAACATAAAAACACCAAAGTGCTTAGAATAGCTTAAAATCGCATTTGGAGACGTTTTAGACCATTTTGTGATTTTCGAAAAACTTGTTAACATAAAAACATCAAAGTGTACAGAATAGCTTCAAATCGCATTTGGAGACGTTTTAGACAATTTTGTGATTTTCGAAAAACTTGGTTACACAAAAACATCAAAGTGCTTGAAATCACATTAGAAACCGTTTTAGAACATTTTGAGCATTTCGATAAAACATTTCACACAAAAACATCAAAGAGCACAAAGTAGCTTAATATCGTATTTAAAAACGTTTTTGACCATTTTGAGCATTTCGAAAGAAAATTTTCACACAAAACATCAAAGTGTACAGAATAGCTTGAAATCGCATTTGGAAACGTTTTAGACCATTTTATGATTTTCGAAAAAACTTGTTAACATAAAAACACCAAAGTGCTTAGAATAGCTTCAAAT
This sequence comes from Antedon mediterranea, assembly GCF_964355755.1. Lineage (NCBI taxonomy): Eukaryota > Metazoa > Echinodermata > Crinoidea > Comatulida > Antedonidae > Antedon > Antedon mediterranea. The sequence continues at coordinate 8,980,861 of NC_092679.1, read as the reverse complement.
CGCATTTGGAGACGTTTTATACCATTTTGTGATTTTCGAAAAAACTTGTTAACATAAAAACACCAAAGTGCTTAGAATAGCTTCAAATCGCATTTGGAGACGTTTTAGACCATTTTGAGCATTTCGAAAAACTTGTTAACACAAAAACACCAAAGTTCTTAAAATAGCTTCAAATCGCATTTGGAGACGTTTTAGACCATTTTGTGATTCTCGAAAAAACTTGTTAACATAAAAACACAAAAGTGCTTAGAATAGCTTCAAATCGCATTTGTAGACGTTTTAGACCATTTTGTGATTTTCGAAAAAACTTGTTAACCTAAAAACACCAAAGTGCTTTAAATAGCTTTAAATCGCATTTACAGAAATTTTAGACCCTTTTGTGATTTTCGAAAAAACTTGGTTACACAAAAACACAAAAGTGCTTAAAATAGCTTTAAATCGCATTTGGAGACGTTTTAGACCATTTTGTGATTTTCGAAAAAACTTGTTAACATAAAAACATCAAAGTGTACAGAATAGCTTCAAATCGCATTTGGAGACGTTTTAGACCATTTTGTGATTTTCGAAAAAACTTGTTAACGTAAAAACACCAAAGTGCTTAGAATAGCTTCAAATCGCATTTGGAGACGTTTTAGACCATTTCGTGATTTTCGAAAAAACTTGGTTACACAAAAGCACCAAAGTGCTTAAAATAGCTTCAAATCGCATTTGGAGACGTTTTAGACCATTTTGTGATTTTCGAAAAAACTTGGTTACACAAAAACATCAAAGTGCTTGAAATCACATTAGAAACCGTTTTAGACCATTTTGAGCATTTCGATAAAACATTTCACACAAAAACATCAAAGAGCACAAAGTAGCTTAATATCGTATTTAAAAACGTTTTTGACCATTTTGAGCATTTCGACAGAAAATTTTCACACAAAACATCAAAGTGTACAGAATAGCTTCAAATCGCATTTGGAAACGTTTTAGACCATTTTGTGATTTTCGAAAAAACTTGTTAACATAAAAACATCAAAGTGTACAGAATAGCTTCAAATCGCATTTGGAGACGTTTTAGACCATTTTGTGATTTTCGAAAAAACTTGTTAACATAAAAACATCAAAGTGTACAGAATAGCTTCAAATCGCATTTGGAGACGTTTTAGACCATTTTGTGATTTTCGAAAAAACTTGGTTATACAAAAACATCAAAGTGCTTGAAATCACATTAGAAACCGTTTTAGACCATTTTGAGCATTTCGATAAAACATTTCACACAAAAACATCAAAGAGCACAAAGTAGCTTAATATCGTATTTAAAAACGTTTTTCACCATTTTGAGCATTTCGACATAAAATTTTCACACAAAACATCAAAGTGTACAGAATAGCTTCAAATCGCATTTGGAAACGTTTTAGACCATTTTGTGATTTTCGAAAAAACTTGTTAACATAAAAACATCAAAGTGTACAGAATAGCTTCAAATCGCATTTGTAGACGTTTTAGACCATTTTGTGATTTTCGAAAAAACTAGTTAACATAAAAACATCAAAGTGTACAGAATAGCTTCAAATCGCATTTGGAGACGTTTTAGACCATTTTGTGATTTTCGAAAAAACTTGTTAACATAAAAACACCAAAGTATACAGAATAGCTTCAAATCGCATTTGGAGTCGTTTTAGACCATTTTGTGATTTTCGAAAAAACTTGTTAACATAAAAACACCAATGTGCTAAGATTAGCTTCAAATCGCATTTCGAGATATTTTAGACTCTTTTGTGATTTTCGAAAAAACTTGTTAACATAAAAACATCAAAGTGTACAGAATAGCTTCAAATCGCATTTGGAGACGTTTTAGACAATTTTGTGATTTTCGAAAAACTTGGTTACACAAAAACATCAAAGTGCTTGAAATCACATTAGCAACCGTTTTAGACCATTTTGAGCATTTCGGTAAAACTTTTCACACAAAAACATCAAAGAGCACAAAGTAGCTTAATATCGTATTTAAAAACGTTTTTGACCATTTTGAGCATTTCGACAGAAAATTTTCACACAAAACATCAAATGCTATTTGAATAGCTTCAAATCGCATTTGGAAACGTTTTAGACCATTTTGTGATTTTTGAAAAAACTTGTTAACATAAAAACATCAAAGTGTACAGAATAGCTTCAAATCGCATTTGGAGACGTTTTAGACCGTTTTGTGATTTTTGAAAAAACTTGTTAACATAAAAACACCAAAGTGCTTAGAATAGCTTCAAATCGCATTTGGAGACGTTTTAGACCATTTTGTGATTTTCGAAAAAACTTGTTAAGATAAAAACACCAAAGTGCTTAAAATAGCTTCAAATCGCATTTGGAGACGTTTTAGACCATTTTGTGATTTTCGAAAAAACTTGTTAACATAAAAACACCAAAGTGTACAGAAAAGCTTCAAATCGCTATTGTAGACGTTTTAGACCATTTTGTGATTTTCGAAAAAAATTGTTTCCATAAAAACACCAAAGTGCTTAGAATAGCTTCAAATCGCATTTGGAGACATTTTAGACCATTTTGTGATTTTCGAAAAAAGTTGTTAACATAAAAACATCAAAGTGTACAGAAAAGCTTCAAATCGCATTTAGAGACGTTTTAGACCATTTTGTGATTTTCAAAAAAACTTTTTAACATAAAAACACCAAAGTGCTTAGAATAGCTTAAAATCGCATTTGGAGACGTTTTAGACCATTTTGTGATTTTCGAAAAACTTGTTAACATAAAAACATCAAAGTGTACAGAATAGCTTCAAATCGCATTTGGAGACGTTTTAGACAATTTTGTGATTTTCGAAAAACTTGGTTACACAAAAACATCAAAGTGCTTGAAATCACATTAGAAACCGTTTTAGACCATTTTGAGCATTTTGATAAAACATTTCACACAAAAACATCAAAGAGCACAAAGTAGCTTAATATCGTATTTAAAAACGTTTTTGACCATTTTGAGCATTTCGACAGAAAATTTTCACACAAAACATCAAAGTGTACAGAATAGCTTCAAATCGCATTTGGAAACGTTTTAGACCATTTTGAGCATTTCGAAAAACTTGTTAACACAAAAACACCAAAGTGCTTAAAATAGCTTCAAATCGCATTTGGAGACGTTTTAGACCATTTTGTGATTTTCGAAAAAACTTGTTAACATAAAAACACCAAAGTGCTTAAAATAGCTTTAAATCGCATTTGGAGATGTTTTAGACCATTTTGTGATTTTCTAAAAAACTTGTTAACATAAAAACATCAAAGTGTACAGAATAGCTTCAAATCGCATTTGGAGACGTTTTAGACAATTTTGTGATTTTCGAAAAACTTGTTAACACAAAAACACCAAACTGCTTAAAATAGCTTCAAATCACATTTGGAGACATTTTAGACCCTTTTGTGATTTTCAAAAAAACTTGGTTACACAAAAGCACCTAAGTGCTTAAAATAGCTTCAAATCGCATTTGGAGACGTTTTAGACCATTTTGTGATTTTCGAAAAAACTAGTTAACATAAAAACATCAAAGTGCTTAAAATCACATTAGAAATCGTTTTAGACCATTTTGAGCATTTTGCTAAAACTTTTCACAAAAAAACATCAAAGAGCACAAAATAGCTTAATATCGTGTTTAAAAACGTTTTAGACCATTTTGAGAATTTCGAAAAACTTGTTAACACAAAAACACCAAAGTGCTTAAAATAGCTTCAAATCGCATTTGGAGACGTTTTAGACCATTTTGTGAGTTTCGAAAAAATTTGTTTAAATAAAAACACAAAAGTGCTTAGAATAGCTTCAAATCGCATTTGTAGACGTTTTAGACCATTTTGTGATTTTCGAAAAAACTTTTTAACATAAAAACACCAAAGTGCTTAGAATAGCTTCAAATCGCATTTGGAGACATTTTAGACCATTTTGTGATTTTCGAAAAAACTTGTTAACATAAAAACATCAAAGTGTACAGAAAATCTTCAAATCGCATTTAGAGACGTTTTAGACCATTTTGTGATTTTCAAAAAAACTTGTTAACATAAAAACACCAAAGTGCTTAGAATAGCTTAAAATCGCATTTGGAGACGTTTTAGACCATTTTGTGATTTTCGAAAAACTTGTTAACATAAAAACATCAAAGAGTACAGAATAGCTTCAAATCGCATTTGGAGACGTTTTAGACAATTTTGTGATTTTCGAAAAACTTGGTTACACAAAAACATCAAAGTGCTTGAAATCACATTAGAAACCGTTTTAGACCATTTTGAGCATTTCGATAAAACATTTCAGACAAAAACATCAAAGAGCACAAAGTAGCTTAATATCGTATTTAAAAACGTTTTTGACCATTTTGAGCATTTCGACAGAAAATTTTCACACAAAACATCAAAGTGTACAGAATAGCTTCAAATCGCATTTGGAAACGTTTTAGACCATTTTGAGCATTTCGAAAAACTTGTTAACACAAAAACACCAAAGTGCTTAAAATAGCTTCAAATCGCATTTGGAGACGTTTTAGACCATTTTGTGATTTTCGAAAAAACATGTTAACATAAAAACACTAAAGTGCTTAAAATAGCTTTAAATCGCATTTGGAGATGTTTTAGACCATTTTGTGATTTTCTAAAAAACTTGTTAACATAAAAACATCAAAGTGTACAGAATAGCTTCAAATCGCATTTGGAGACGTTTTAGACAATTTTGTGATTTTCGAAAAACTTGTTAACACAAAAACACCAAAGTGCTTAAAATAGCTTCAAATCACATTTGGAGACATTTTAGACCCTTTTGTGATTTTCAAAAAAACTTGGTTACACAAAAGCACCTAAGTGCTTAAAATAGCTTCAAATCGCATTTGGAGACGTTTTAGACCATTTTGTGATTTTCGAAAAAACTAGTTAACATAAAAACATCAAAGTGCTTAAAATCACATTAGAAATCGTTTTAGACCATTTTGTGATTTTCGAAAAAACTTGTTAACATAAAAACACCAAAGTGTAAAGAAAAACTTGTTAACATAAAAACATCAAAGTGTACAGAATAGCTTCAAATCGCATTTGGAGACGTTTTGTGAGCTTAATATCGTGTTTTAAAACGTTTTAGACCATTTTGAGCATTTCGAAAAACTTGTTAACACAAAAACACTAAAGTGCTTAAAATAGCTTCAAATCGCATTTGGAGACGTTTTAGACCATTTTGTGAGTTTCGAAAAAATTTGTTTAAATAAAAACACCAATGTGCTAAGAATAGTTTCAAATCGCATTTGCAGACGTTTTAGACCATTTTGTGATTTTCGAAAAAACTTGTTAACATAAAAACACAAAAGTGCTTAGAATAGCTTCAAATCGCATTTGTAGACGTTTTAGACCATTTTGTGATTTTCGAAAAAACTTGTTAACATAAAAACATCAAAGTGTACAGAATAGCTTCAAATCGCATTTGGAGACGTTTTGTGAGCTTAATATCGTGTTTTAAAACGTTTTAGACCATTTTGAGCATTTCGAAAAACTTGTTAACACAAAAACACTAAAGTGCTTAAAATAGCTTCAAATCGCATTTGGAGACGTTTTAGACCATTTTGTGAGTTTCGAAAAAATTTGTTTAAATAAAAACACCAATGTGCTAAGAATAGTTTCAAATCGCATTTGCAGACGTTTTAGACCATTTTGTGATTTTCGAAAAAACTTGTTAACATAAAAACACAAAAGTGCTTAGAATAGCTTCAAATCGCATTTGTAGACGTTTTAGACCATTTTGTGATTTTCGAAAAAACTTGTTAACATAAAAACATCAAAGTGTACAGAATAGCTTCAAATCGAATTTGGAGACGTTTTAGACCATTTTGTGATTTTCGAAAAAACTTAACATAAAAACACCAAAGTGTAAAGAAAAGCTTCAAATCACTATTGGAGACGTTTTAGACCATTTTGTGATTTTCGAAAAAAAATGTTTCCATAAAAACACCAAAGTCCTTAGAATAGCTTCAAATCGCATTTGGAGACATTTTAGACCATTTTGTGATTTTCGAAAAAACTTGTTAACATAAAAACATCAAAGTGTACAGAATAGCTTCAAATCGCATTTGGAGACGTTTTAGACCATTTTGTGATTTTCGAAAAAACTTGTTAACATAAAAACACCAAAGTGTAAAGAAAAGCTTCAAATCGCTATTGGAGACGTTTTAGACCATTTTGTGATTTTCGAAAAAAATTGTTTCCATAAAAACACCAAAGTGCTTAGAATAGCTTCAAATCGCATTTGGAGACATTTTAGACCATTTTGTGATTTTCGAAAAAACTTGTTAACATAAAAACATCAAAGTGTACAGAAAAGCTTCAAATCGCATTTAGAGACGTTTTAGACCATTTTGTGATTTTCAAAAAAACTTGTTAACATAAAAACACCAAAGTGCTTAGAATAGCTTAAAATCGCAGTTGGAGACGTTTTAGACCATTTTGTGATTTTCGAAAAACTTGTTAACATAAAAACATCAAAGTGTACAGAATAGCTTCAAATCGCATTTGGAGACGTTTTAGACAATTTTGTGATTTTCGAAAAACTTGGTTACACAAAAACATCAAAGTGCTTGAAATCACATTAGAAACCGTTTTAGACCATTTTGAGCATTTCGATAAAACATTTCACACAAAAACATCAAAGAGCACAAAGTAGCTTAATATCGTATTTAAAAACGTTTTTGACCATTTTGAGCATTTCAAAAGAAAATTTTCACACAAAACATCAAAGTGTACAGAATAGCTTCAAATCGCATTTGGAAACGTTTTAGACCATTTTGTGATTTTCGAAAAAACTTGTTAACATAAAAACACCAAAGTGCTTAGAATAGCTTCAAATCGCATTTGGAGACGTTTTATACCATTTTGTGATTTTCGAAAAAACTTGTTAACATAAAAACACCAAAGTGCTTAGAATAGCTTCAAATCGCATTTGGAGACGTTTTAGACCATTTTGAGCATTTCGAAAAACTTGTTAACACAAAAACACCAAAGTGCTTAAAATAGCTTCAAATCGCATTTGGAGACGTTTTAGACCATTTTGTGATTTTCGAAAAAACTTGTTAACATAAAAACACAAAAGTGCTTAGAATAGCTTCAAATCGCATTTGTAGACGTTTTAGACCATTTTGTGATTTTCGAAAAAACTTGTTAACCTAAAAACACCAAAGTGCTTTAAATAGCTTCAAATCGCATTTACAGACATTTTAGACCCTTTTGTGATTTTCGAAAAAACTTGGTTACACAAAAACACAAAAGTGCTTAAAATAGCTTTAAATCGCATTTGGAGACGTTTTAGACCATTTTGTGATTTTCGAAAAAACTTGTTAACATAAAAACACCAAAGTGTACAGAATAGCTTCAAATCTCATTTGGAGACGTTTTAGACAATTTTGTGATTTTCGAAAAACTTGGTTACACAAAAACATCAAAGTGCTTGAAATCACATTAGAAACCGTTTTAGACCATTTTGAGCATTTCGATAAAACATTTCACACAAAAACATCAAAGAGCACAAAGTAGCTTAATATCGTATTTAAAAACGTTTTTGACCATTTTGAGCATTTCGACAGAAAATTTTCACACAAAACATCAAAGTGTACAGAATAGCTTTAAATCGCATTTGGAAACGTTTTAGACCATTTTATGATTTTCGAAAAAACTTGTTAACATAAAAACATCAAAGTGTACAGAATAGCTTCAAATCGCATTTGGAGACGTTTTAGACCATTTTGTGATTTTCGAAAAAAATTGTTAACATAAAAACACCAAAGTGTACAGAAAAGCTTCAAATCGCTATTGGAGACGTTTTAGACCATTTTGTGATTTTCGAAAAAAATTGTTTCCATAAAAACACCAAAGTGCTTAGAATAGCTTCAAATCGCATTTGGAGACATTTTAGACCATTTTGTGATTTTCGAAAAAAGTTGTTAACATAAAAACATCAAAGTGTACAGAAAAGCTTCAAATCGCATTTAGAGACGTTTTAGACCATTTTGTGATTTTCAAAAAAACTTGTTAACATAAAAACACCAAAGTGCTTAGAATAGCTTAAAATCGCATTTGGAAACGTTTTAGACCATTTTGTGATTTTCGAAAAACTTGTTAACATAAAAACATCAAAGTGTACAGAATAGCTTCAAATCGCATTTGGAGACGTTTTAGACAATTTTGTGATTTTCGAAAAACTTGGTTACACAAAAACATCAAAGTGCTTGAAATCACATTAGAAACCGTTTTAGACCATTTTGAGCATTTCGATAAAACATTTCACACAAAAACATCAAAGAGCACAAAGTAGCTTAATATCGTATTTAAAAACGTTTTTGACCATTTTGAGCATTTCGACAGAAAATTTTCACACAAAACATCAAAGTGTACAGAATAGCTTCAAATCGCATTTGGAGACGTTTTAGACCATTTTGTGATTTTCGAAAAAACTTAACATAAAAACACCAAAGTGTAAAGAAAAGCTTCAAATCACTATTGGAGACGTTTTAGACCATTTTGTGATTTTCGAAAAAAAATGTTTCCATAAAAACACCAAAGTGCTTAGAATAGCTTCAAATCGCATTTGGAGACATTTTAGACCATTTTGTGATTTTCGAAAAAACTTAACATAAAAACATCAAAGTGTACAGAATAGCTTCAAATCGCATTTGGAGACGTTTTAGACCATTTTGTGATTTTCGAAAAAACTTGTTAACATAAAAACACCAAAGTGTAAAGAAAAGCTTCAAATCGCTATTGGAGACGTTTTAGACCATTTTGTGATTTTCGAAAAAAATTGTTTCCATAAAAACACCAAAGTGCTTAGAATAGTTTCAAATCGCATTTGGAGACATTTTAGACCATTTTATGATTTTCGAAAAAAGTTGTTAACATAAAAACATCAAAGTGTACAGAAAAGCTTCAAATCGCATTTAGAGACGTTTTAGACCATTTTGTGATTTTCAAAAAAACTTGTTAACATAAAAACACCAAAGTGCTTAGAATAGCTTAAAATCGCATTTGGAGACGTTTTAGACCATTTTGTGATTTTCGAAAAACTTGTTAACATAAAAACATCAAAGTGTACAGAATAGCTTCAAATCGCATTTGGAGACGTTTTAGACAATTTTGTGATTTTCGAAAAACTTGGTTACACAAAAACATCAAAGTGCTTGAAATCACATTAGAAACCGTTTTAGACCATTTTGAGCATTTCGATAAAACATTTCACACAAAAACATCAAAGAGCACAAAGTAGCTTAATATCGTATTTAAAAACGTTTTTGACCATTTTGAGCATTTCAAAAGAAAATTTTCACACAAAACATCAAAGTGTACAGAATAGCTTCAAATCGCATTTGGAAACGTTTTAGACCATTTTGAGCATTTCGAAAAACTTGTTAACACAAAAACACCAAAGTGCTTAAAATAGCTTCAAATCGCATTTGGAGACGTTTTAGACCATTTTGTGATTTTCGAAAAAACTTGTTAACATAAAAACACCAAAGTGCTTAAAAGAGCTTTAAATCGCATTTGGAGATGTTTTAGACCATTTTGTGATTTTCTAAAAAACTTGTTAACATAAAAACATCAAAGTGTACAGAATAGCTTCAAATCGCATTTGGAGACGTTTTAGACAATTTTGTGATTTTCGAAAAACTTGTTAACACAAAAACACCAAAGTGCTTAAAATAGCTTCAAATCACATTTGGAGACATTTTAGACCCTTTTGTGATTTTCAAAAAAACTTGGTTACACAAAAGCACCTAAGTGCTTAAAATAGCTTCAAATCGCATTTGGAGACGTTTTAGACCATTTTGTGATTTTCGAAAAAACTAGTTAACATAAAAACATCAAAGTGCTTAAAATCACATTAGAAATCGTTTTAGACCATTTTGAGCATTTTGCTAAAACTTTTCACAAAAAAACATCAAAGAGCACAAAATAGCTTAATATCGTATTTAAAAACGTTTTAGACCATTTTGAGCATTTCGAAAAACTTGTTAACACAAAAACACTAAAGTGCTTAAAATAGCTTCAAATCGCATTTGGAGACGTTTTAGACCATTTTGTGAGTTTCGAAAAAATTTGTTTCAAATAAAAACACCAATGTGCTAAGAATAGTTTCAAATCGCATTTGCAGACGTTTTAGACCATTTTGTGATTTTCGAAAAAACTTGTTAACATAAAAACACAAAAGTGCTTAGAATAGCTTCAAATCGCATTTGTAGACGTTTTTGACCATTTTGTGTATTTCGAAAAAACTTGTTAACATAAAAACATCAAAGTGTACAGAATAGCTTCAAATCGAATTTGGAGACGTTTTAGACCATTTTGTGATTTTCGAAAAAACTTAACATAAAAACACCAAAGTGTAAAGAAAAGCTTCAAATCACTATTGGAGACGTTTTAGACCATTTTGTGATTTTCGAAAAAAAATGTTTCCATAAAAACACCAAAGTGCTTAGAATAGCTTCAAATCGCATTTGGAGACATTTTAGACCATTTTGTGATTTTCGAAAAAACTTGTTAACATAAAAACATCAAAGTGTACAGAATAGCTTCAAATCGCATTTGGAGACGTTTTAGACCATTTTGTGATTTTCGAAAAAACTTGTTAACATAAAAACACCAAAGTGTAAAGAAAAGCTTCAAATCGCTATTGGAGACGTTTTAGACCATTTTGTGATTTTCGAAAAAAATTGTTTCCATAAAAACACCAAAGTGCTTAGAATAGCTTCAAATCGCATTTGGAGACATTTTAGACCATTTTGTGATTTTCGAAAAAAGTTGTTAACATAAAAACATCAAAGTGTACAGAAAAGCTTCAAATCGCATTTAGAGACGTTTTAGACCATTTTGTGATTTTCAAAAAAACTTGTTAACATAAAAACACCAAAGTGCTTAGAATAGCTTAAAATCGCATTTGGAGACGTTTTAGACCATTTTGTGATTTTCGAAAAACTTGTTAACATAAAAACATCAAAGTGTACAGAATAGCTTCAAATCGCATTTGGAGACGTTTTAGACAATTTTGTGATTTTCGAAAAACTTGGTTACACAAAAACATCAAAGTGCTTGAAATCACATTAGAAACCGTTTTAGACCATTTTGAGCATTTCGATAAAACATTTCACACAAAAACATCAAAGAGCACAAAGTAGCTTAATATCGTATTTAAAAACGTTTTTGACCATTTTGAGCATTTCAAAAGAAAATTTTCACACAAAACATCAAAGTGTACAGAATAGCTTCAAATCGCATTTGGAAACGTTTTAGACCATTTTGAGCATTTCGAAAAACTTGTTAACACAAAAACACCAAAGTGCTTAAAATAGCTTCAAATCGCATTTGGAGACGTTTTAGACCATTTTGTGATTTTCGAAAAAACTTGTTAACATAAAAACATCAAAGTGTACAGAATAGCTTCAAATCGCATTTGGAGACGTTTTAGACAATTTTGTGATTTTCGAAAAACTTGTTAACACAAAAACACCAAAGTGCTTAAAATAGCTTCAAATCACATTTGGAGACATTTTAGACCCTTTTGTGATTTTCAAAAAAACTTGGTTACACAAAAGCACCTAAGTGCTTAAAATAGCTTCAAATCGCATTTGGAGACGTTTTAGACCATTTTGTGATTTTCGAAAAAACTAGTTAACATAAAAACATCAAAGTGCTTAAAATCACATTAGAAATCGTTTTAGACCATTTTGAGCATTTTGCTAAAACTTTTCACAAAAAAACATCAAAGAGCACAAAATAGCTTAATATCGTATTTAAAAACGTTTTAGACCATTTTGAGCATTTCGAAAAACTTGTTAACACAAAAACACTAAAGTGCTTAAAATAGCTTCAAATCGCATTTGGAGACGTTTTAGACCATTTTGTGAGTTTCGAAAAAATTTGTTTCAAATAAAAACACCAATGTGCTAAGAATAGTTTCAAATCGCATTTGCAGACGTTTTAGACCATTTTGTGATTTTCGAAAAAACTTGTTAACATAAAAACACAAAAGTGCTTAGAATAGCTTCAAATCGCATTTGTAGACGTTTTTGACCATTTTGTGATTTTCGAAAAAACTTGTTAACATAAAAACATCAAAGTGTACAGAATAGCTTCAAATCGAATTTGGAGACGTTTTAGACCATTTTGTGATTTTCGAAAAAACTTAACATAAAAACACCAAAGTGTAAAGAAAAGCTTCAAATCACTATTGGAGACGTTTTAGACCATTTTGTGATTTTCGAAAAAAAATGTTTCCATAAAAACACCAAAGTGCTTAGAATAGCTTTAAATCGTATTTGGAGACGTTTTAGACCATTTTGTGATTTTCGAAAAAACTTGTTAACATAAAAACACCAAAGTGTACAGAATAGCTTCAAATCGCATTTGGAGACGTTTTAGACAATTTTGTGATTTTCGAAAAACTTGGTTACACAAAAACATCAAAGTGCTTGAAATCACATTAGAAACCGTTTTAGACCATTTTGAGCATTTCGATAAAACATTTCACACAAAAACATCAAAGAGCACAAAGTAGCTTAATATCGTATTTAAAAACGTTTTTGACCATTTTGAGCATTTCGACAGAAAATTTTCACACAAAACATCAAAGTGTACAGAATAGCTTCAAATCGCATTTGGAAACGTTTTAGACCATTTTGTGATTTTCGAAAAAACTTGTTAACATAAAAACATCAAAGTGTACAGAATAGCTTCAAATCGCATTTGGAGACGTTTTAGACCATTTTGTGATTTTCGAAAAAAATTGTTAACATAAAAACACCAAAGTGTACAGAAAAGCTTCAAATCGCTATTGGAGACGTTTTAGACCATTTTGTGATTTTCGAAAAAAATTGTTTCCATAAAGACACCAAAGTGCTTAGAATAGCTTCAAATCGCATTTGGAGACATTTTAGACCATTTTGTGATTTTCGAAAAAAGTTGTTAACATAAAAACATCAAAGTGTACAGAAAAGCTTCAAATCGCATTTAGAGACGTTTTAGACCATTTTGTGATTTTCAAAAAAACTTGTTAACATAAAAACACCAAAGTGCTTAGAATAGCTTAAAATCGCATTTGGAGACGTTTTAGACCATTTTGTGATTTTCGAAAAACTTGTTAACATAAAAACATCAAAGTGTACAGAATAGCTTCAAATCGCATTTGGAGACGTTTTAGACAATTTTGTGATTTTCGAAAAACTTGGTTACACAAAAACATCAAAGTGCTTGAAATCACATTAGAAACCGTTTTAGACCATTTTGAGCATTTTGATAAAACATTTCACACAAAAACATCAAAGAGCACAAAGTAGCTTAATATCGTATTTAAAAACGTTTTTGACCATTTTGAGCATTTCGACAGAAAATTTTCAAACAAAACATCAAAGTGTACAGAATAGCTTCAAATCGCATTTGGAAACGTTTTAGACCATTTTGAGCATTTCGAAAAACTTGTTAACACAAAAACACCAAAGTGCTTAAAATAGCTTCAAATCGCATTTGGAGACGTTTTAGACCATTTTGTGAGTTTCGAAAAAATTTGTTTAAATAAAAACACAAAAGTGCTTAGAATAGCTTCAAATCGCATTTGTAGACGTTTTAGACCATTTTGTGATTTTCGAAAAAACTTTTTAACATAAAAACACCAAAGTGCTTAGAATAGCTTCAAATCGCATTTGGAGACATTTTAGACCATTTTGTGATTTTCGAAAAAACTTGTTAACATAAAAACATCAAAGTGTACAGAAAAGCTTCAAATCGCATTTAGAGACGTTTTAGACCATTTTGTGATTTTCAAAAAAACTTGTTAACATAAAAACACCAAAGTGCTTAGAATAGCTTAAAATCGCATTTGGAGACGTTTTAGACCATTTTGTGATTTTCGAAAAACTTGTTAACATAAAAACATCAAAGAGTACAGAATAGCTTCAAATCGCATTTGGAGACGTTTTAGACAATTTTGTGATTTTCGAAAAACTTGGTTACACAAAAACATCAAAGTGCTTGAAATCACATTAGAAACCGTTTTAGACCATTTTGAGCATTTCGATAAAACATTTCAGACAAAAACATCAAAGAGCACAAAGTAGCTTAATATCGTATTTAAAAACGTTTTTGACCATTTTGAGCATTTCGACAGAAAATTTTCACACAAAACATCAAAGTGTACAGAATAGCTTCAAATCGCATTTGGAAACGTTTTAGACCATTTTGAGCATTTCGAAAAACTTGTTAACACAAAAACACCAAAGTGCTTAAAATAGCTTCAAATCGCATTTGGAGACGTTTTAGACCATTTTGTGATTTTCGAAAAAACATGTTAACATAAAAACACTAAAGTGCTTAAAATAGCTTTAAATCGCATTTGGAGATGTTTTAGACCATTTTGTGATTTTCTAAAAAACTTGTTAACATAAAAACATCAAAGTGTACAGAATAGCTTCAAATCGCATTTGGAGACGTTTTAGACAATTTTGTGATTTTCGAAAAACTTGTTAACACAAAAACACCAAAGTGCTTAAAATAGCTTCAAATCACATTTGGAGACATTTTAGACCCTTTTGTGATTTTCAAAAAAACTTGGTTACACAAAAGCACCAGCTTCAAATCGCATTTGGAAACGTTTTAGACCATTTTGTGATTTTCGAAAAAACTTGTTAACATAAAAGCATCAAAGTGTACAGAATAGCTTCAAATCGCATTTGTAGACGTTTTAGACCATTTTGTGATTTTCGAAAAAACTTGTTAACATAAAAACATCAAAGTGTACAGAATAGCTTCAAATCGCATTTGGAGACGTTTTAGACCATTTTGTGATTTTCGAAAAAACTTGTTAACATAAAAACACCAAAGTGTACAGAAAAGCTTCAAATCGCTATTGGAGACGTTTTAGACCATTTTGTGATTTTCGAAAAAAATTGTTTCCATAAAAACACCAAAGTGCTTAGAATAGCTTCAAATCGCATTTGGAGACATTTTAGACCATTTTGTGATTTTCGAAAAAAGTTGTTAACATAAAAACATCAAAGTGTACAGAAAAGCTTCAAATCGCATTTAGAGACGTTTTAGACCATTTTGTGATTTTCAAAAAAACTTGGTTACACAAAAACACAAAAGTGCTTAAAATAGCTTAAAATCGCATTTGGAGACGTTTTAGACCATTTTGTGATTTTCGAAAAACTTGTTAACATAAAAACATCAAAGTGTACAGAATAGCTTCAAATCGCATTTGGAGACGTTTTAGACAATTTTGTGATTTTCAAAAAACTTGGTTACACAAAAACATCAAAGTGCTTGAAATCACATTAGAAACCGTTTTAGACCATTTTGAGCATTTCGATAAAACATTTCACACAAAAACATCAAAGAGCACAAAGTAGCTTAATATCGTATTTAAAAACGTTTTTGACCATTTTGAGCATTTCAAAAGAAAATTTTCACACAAAACATCAAAGTGTACAGAATAGCTTCAAATCGCGGTTGGAAACGTTTTAGACCATTTTGTGATTTTCGAAAAAACTTGTTAACATAAAAACACCAAAGTGCTTAGAATAGCTTCAAATCGCATTTGGAGACGTTTTATACCATTTTGTGATTTTCGAAAAAACTTGTTAACATAAAAACACCAAAGTGCTTAGAATAGCTTCAAATCGCATTTGGAGACGTTTTAGACCATTTTGAGCATTTCGAAAAACTTGTTAACACAAAAACACCAAAGTGCTTAAAATAGCTTCAAATCGCATTTGGAGACGTTTTAGACCATTTTGTGATTTTCGAAAAAACTTGTTAACATAAAAACACAAAAGTGCTTAGAATAGCTTCAAATCGCATTTGTAGACGTTTTAGACCATTTTGTGATTTTCGAAAAAACTTGTTAACCTAAAAACACCAAAGTGCTTTAAATAGCTTCAAATCGCATTTACAGACATTTTAGACCCTTTTGTGATTTTCGAAAAAACTTGGTTACACAAAAACACAAAAGTGCTTAAAATAGCTTTAAATCGTATTTGGAGACGTTTTAGACCATTTTGTGATTTTCGAAAAAACTTGTTAACATAAAAACACCAAAGTGTACAGAATAGCTTCAAATCGCATTTGGAGACGTTTTAGACAATTTTGTGATTTTCGAAAAACTTGGTTACACAAAAACATCAAAGTGCTTGAAATCACATTAGAAACCGTTTTAGACCATTTTGAGCATTTCGATAAAACATTTCACACAAAAACATCAAAGAGCACAAAGTAGCTTAATGTCGTATTTAAAAACGTTTTTGACCATTTTGAGCATTTCGACAGAAAATTTTCACACAAAACATCAAAGTGTACAGAATAGCTTCAAATCGCATTTGGAAACGTTTTAGACCATTTTGTGATTTTCGAAAAAACTTGTTAACATAAAAACATCAAAGTGTACAGAATAGCTTCAAATCGCATTTGGAGACGTTTTAGACCATTTTGTGATTTTCGAAAAAAATTGTTAACATAAAAACACCAAAGTGTACAGAAAAGCTTCAAATCGCTATTGGAGACGTTTTAGACCATTTTGTGATTTTCGAAAAAAATTGTTTCCATAAAGACACCAAAGTGCTTAGAATAGCTTCAAATCGCATTTGGAGACATTTTAGACCATTTTGTGATTTTCGAAAAAAGTTGTTAACATAAAAACATCAAAGTGTACAGAAAAGCTTCAAATCGCATTTAGAGACGTTTTAGACCATTTTGTGATTTTCAAAAAAACTTGTTAACATAAAAACACCAAAGTGCTTAGAATAGCTTAAAATCGCATTTGGAGACGTTTTAGACCATTTTGTGATTTTCGAAAAACTTGTTAACATAAAAACATCAAAGTGTACAGAATAGCTTCAAATCGCATTTGGAGACGTTTTAGACAATTTTGTGATTTTCGAAAAACTTGGTTACACAAAAACATCAAAGTGCTTGAAATCACATTAGAAACCGTTTTAGACCATTTTGAGCATTTTGATAAAACATTTCACACAAAAACATCAAAGAGCACAAAGTAGCTTAATATCGTATTTAAAAACGTTTTTGACCATTTTGAGCATTTCGACAGAAAATTTTCAAACAAAACATCAAAGTGTACAGAATAGCTTCAAATCGCATTTGGAAACGTTTTAGACCATTTTGAGCATTTCGAAAAACTTGTTAACACAAAAACACCAAAGTGCTTAAAATAGCTTCAAATCGCATTTGGAGACGTTTTAGACCATTTTGTGAGTTTCGAAAAAATTTGTTTAAATAAAAACACAAAAGTGCTTAGAATAGCTTCAAATCGCATTTGGAGACGTTTTAGACCATTTTGAGCATTTCGAAAAACTTGTTAACACAAAAACACCAAAGTGCTTAAAATAGCTTCAAATCGCATTTGGAGACGTTTTAGACCATTTTGTGATTTTCGAAAAAACTTGTTAACATAAAAACACAAAAGTGCTTAGAATAGCTTCAAATCGCATTTGTAGACGTTTTAGACCATTTTGTGATTTTCGAAAAAACTTGTTAACCTAAAAACACCAAAGTGCTTTAAATAGCTTCAAATCGCATTTACAGACATTTTAGACCCTTTTGTGATTTTCGAAAAAACTTGGTTACACAAAAACACAAAAGTGCTTAAAATAGCTTTAAATCGCATTTGGAGACGTTTTAGACCATTTTGTGATTTTCGAAAAAACTTGTTAACATAAAAACACCAAAGTGTACAGAATAGCTTCAAATCTCATTTGGAGACGTTTTAGACAATTTTGTGATTTTCGAAAAACTTGGTTACACAAAAACATCAAAGTGCTTGAAATCACATTAGAAACCGTTTTAGACCATTTTGAGCATTTCGATAAAACATTTCACACAAAAACATCAAAGAGCACAAAGTAGCTTAATATCGTATTTAAAAACGTTTTTGACCATTTTGAGCATTTCGACAGAAAATTTTCACACAAAACATCAAAGTGTACAGAATAGCTTTAAATCGCATTTGGAAACGTTTTAGACCATTTTATGATTTTCGAAAAAACTTGTTAACATAAAAACATCAAAGTGTACAGAATAGCTTCAAATCGCATTTGGAGACGTTTTAGACCATTTTGTGATTTTCGAAAAAAATTGTTAACATAAAAACACCAAAGTGTACAGAAAAGCTTCAAATCGCTATTGGAGACGTTTTAGACCATTTTGTGATTTTCGAAAAAAATTGTTTCCATAAAAACACCAAAGTGCTTAGAATAGCTTCAAATCGCATTTGGAGACATTTTAGACCATTTTGTGATTTTCGAAAAAAGTTGTTAACATAAAAACATCAAAGTGTACAGAAAAGCTTCAAATCGCATTTAGAGACGTTTTAGACCATTTTGTGATTTTCAAAAAAACTTGTTAACATAAAAACACCAAAGTGCTTAGAATAGCTTAAAATCGCATTTGGAAACGTTTTAGACCATTTTGTGATTTTCGAAAAACTTGTTAACACAAAAACATCAAAGTGCTTGAAATCACATTAGAAACCGTTTTAGACCATTTTGAGCATTTCGATAAAACATTTCACACAAAAACATCAAAGAGCAAAAAGTAGCTTAATATCGTATTTAAAAACGTTTTTGACCATTTTGAGCATTTCGACAGAAAATTTTCACACAAAACATCAAAGTGTACAGAATAGCTTCAAATCGAATTTGGAGACGTTTTAGACCATTTTGTGATTTTCGAAAAAACTTAACATAAAAACACCAAAGTGTAAAGAAAAGCTTCAAATCACTATTGGAGACGTTTTAGACCATTTTGTGATTTTCGAAAAAAAATGTTTCCATAAAAACACCAAAGTGCTTAGAATAGCTTCAAATCGCATTTGGAGACATTTTAGACCATTTTGTGATTTTCGAAAAAACTTGTTAACATAAAAACATCAAAGTGTACAGAATAGCTTCAAATCGCATTTGGAGACGTTTTAGACCATTTTGTGATTTTCGAAAAAACTTGTTAACATAAAAACACCAAAGTGTAAAGAAAAGCTTCAAATCGCTATTGGAGACGTTTTAGACCATTTTGTGATTTTCGAAAAAAATTGTTTCCATAAAAACACCAAAGTGCTTAGAATAGCTTCAAATCGCATTTGGAGACATTTTAGACCATTTTGTGATTTTCGAAAAAAGTTGTTAACATAAAAACATCAAAGTGTACAGAAAAGCTTCAAATCGCATTTAGAGACGTTTTAGACCATTTTGTGATTTTCAAAAAAACTTGTTAACATAAAAACACCAAAGTGCTTAGAATAGCTTAAAATCGCATTTGGAGACGTTTTAGACCATTTTGTGATTTTCGAAAAACTTGTTAACATAAAAACATCAAAGTGTACAGAATAGCTTCAAATCGCATTTGGAGACGTTTTAGACAATTTTGTGATTTTCGAAAAACTTGGTTACACAAAAACATCAAAGTGCTTGAAATCACATTAGAAACCGTTTTAGACCATTTTGAGCATTTCGATAAAACATTTCACACAAAAACATCAAAGAGCACAAAGTAGCTTAATATCGTATTTAAAAACGTTTTTGACCATTTTGAGCATTTCAAAAGAAAATTTTCACACAAAACATCAAAGTGTACAGAATAGCTTCAAATCGCATTTGGAAACGTTTTAGACCATTTTGAGCATTTCGAAAAACTTGTTAACACAAAAACACCAAAGTGCTTAAAATAGCTTCAAATCGCATTTGGAGACGTTTTAGACCATTTTGTGATTTTCGAAAAAACTTGTTAACATAAAAACACCAAAGTGCTTAAAATAGCTTTAAATCGCATTTGGAGATGTTTTAGACCATTTTGTGATTTTCTAAAAAACTTGTTAACATAAAAACATCAAAGTGTACAGAATAGCTTCAAATCGCATTTGGAGACGTTTTAGACCATTTTGTGATTTTCGAAAAAACTTGTTAACATAAAAACACCAAAGTGTAAAGAAAAGCTTCAAATCGCTATTGGAGACGTTTTAGACCATTTTGTGATTTTCGAAAAAAATTGTTTCCATAAAAACACCAAAGTGCTTAGAATAGCTTCAAATCGCATTTGGAGACATTTTAGACCATTTTGTGATTTTCGAAAAAAGTTGTTAACATAAAAACATCAAAGTGTACAGAAAAGCTTCAAATCGCATTTAGAGACGTTTTAGACCATTTTGTGATTTTCAAAAAAACTTGTTAACATAAAAACACCAAAGTGCTTAGAATAGCTTAAAATCGCATTTGGAGACGTTTTAGACCATTTTGTGATTTTCGAAAAACTTGTTAACATAAAAACATCAAAGTGTACAGAATAGCTTCAAATCGCATTTGGAGACGTTTTAGACAATTTTGTGATTTTCGAAAAACTTGGTTACACAAAAACATCAAAGTGCTTGAAATCACATTAGAAACCGTTTTAGACCATTTTGAGCATTTCGATAAAACATTTCACACAAAAACATCAAAGAGCACAAAGTAGCTTAATATCGTATTTAAAAACGTTTTTGACCATTTTGAGCATTTCGACAGAAAATTTTCACACAAAACATCAAAGTGTACAGAATAGCTTCAAATCGCATTTGGAAACGTTTTAGACCATTTTGTGATTTTCGAAAAAACTTGTTAACATAAAAGCATCAAAGTGTACAGAATAGCTTCAAATCGCATTTGTAGACGTTTTAGACCATTTTGTGATTTTCGAAAAAACTTGTTAACATAAAAACATCAAAGTGTACAGAATAGCTTCAAATCGCATTTGGAGACGTTTTAGACCATTTTGTGATTTTCGAAAAAACTTGTTAACATAAAAACACTAAAGTGTACAGAAAAGCTTCAAATCGCTATTGGAGACGTTTTAGACCATTTTGTGATTTTCGAAAAAAATTGTTTTCATAAAAACACCAAAGTGCTTAGAATAGCTTCAAATCGCATTTGGAGACATTTTAGACCATTTTGTGATTTTCGAAAAAAGTTGTTAACATAAAAACATCAAAGTGTACAGAAAAGCTTCAAATCGCATTTAGAGACGTTTTAGACCATTTTGTGATTTTCAAAAAAACTTGGTTACACAAAAACACAAAAGTGCTTAAAATAGCTTAAAATCGCATTTGGAGACGTTTTAGACCATTTTGTGATTTTCGAAAAACTTGTTAACATAAAAACATCAAAGTGTACAGAATAGCTTCAAATCGCATTTGGAGACGTTTTAGACAATTTTGTGATTTTCAAAAAACTTGGTTACACAAAAACATCAAAGTGCTTGAAATCACATTAGAAACCGTTTTAGACCATTTTGAGCATTTCGATAAAACATTTCACACAAAAACATCAAAGAGCACAAAGTAGCTTAATATCGTATTTAAAAACGTTTTTGACCATTTTGAGCATTTCAAAAGAAAATTTTCACACAAAACATCAAAGTGTACAGAATAGCTTCAAATCGCGGTTGGAAACGTTTTAGACCATTTTGTGATTTTCGAAAAAACTTGTTAACATAAAAACACCAAAGTGCTTAGAATAGCTTCAAATCGCATTTGGAGACGTTTTATACCATTTTGTGATTTTCGAAAAAACTTGTTAACATAAAAACACCAAAGTGCTTAGAATAGCTTCAAATCGCATTTGGAGACGTTTTAGACCATTTTGAGCATTTCGAAAAACTTGTTAACACAAAAACACCAAAGTGCTTAAAATAGCTTCAAATCGCATTTGGAGACGTTTTAGACCATTTTGTGATTTTCGAAAAAACTTGTTAACATAAAAACACAAAAGTGCTTAGAATAGCTTCAAATCGCATTTGTAGACGTTTTAGACCATTTTGTGATTTTCGAAAAAACTTGTTAACCTAAAAACACCAAAGTGCTTTAAATAGCTTCAAATCGCATTTACAGACATTTTAGACCCTTTTGTGATTTTCGAAAAAACTTGGTTACACAAAAACACAAAAGTGCTTAAAATAGCTTTAAATCGTATTTGGAGACGTTTTAGACCATTTTGTGATTTTCGAAAAAACTTGTTAACATAAAAACACCAAAGTGTACAGAATAGCTTCAAATCGCATTTGGAGACGTTTTAGACAATTTTGTGATTTTCGAAAAACTTGGTTACACAAAAACATCAAAGTGCTTGAAATCACATTAGAAACCGTTTTAGACCATTTTGAGCATTTCGATAAAACATTTCACACAAAAACATCAAAGAGCACAAAGTAGCTTAATATCGTATTTAAAAACGTTTTTGACCATTTTGAGCATTTCGACAGAAAATTTTCACACAAAACATCAAAGTGTACAGAATAGCTTCAAATCGCATTTGGAAACGTTTTAGACCATTTTGTGATTTTCGAAAAAACTTGTTAACATAAAAACATCAAAGTGTACAGAATAGCTTCAAATCGCATTTGGAGACGTTTTAGACCATTTTGTGATTTTCGAAAAAAATTGTTAACATAAAAACACCAAAGTGTACAGAAAAGCTTCAAATCGCTATTGGAGACGTTTTAGACCATTTTGTGATTTTCGAAAAAAATTGTTTCCATAAAGACACCAAAGTGCTTAGAATAGCTTCAAATCGCATTTGGAGACATTTTAGACCATTTTGTGATTTTCGAAAAAAGTTGTTAACATAAAAACATCAAAGTGTACAGAAAAGCTTCAAATCGCATTTAGAGACGTTTTAGACCATTTTGTGATTTTCAAAAAAACTTGTTAACATAAAAACACCAAAGTGCTTAGAATAGCTTAAAATCGCATTTGGAGACGTTTTAGACCATTTTGTGATTTTCGAAAAACTTGTTAACATAAAAACATCAAAGTGTACAGAATAGCTTCAAATCGCATTTGGAGACGTTTTAGACAATTTTGTGATTTTCGAAAAACTTGGTTACACAAAAACATCAAAGTGCTTGAAATCACATTAGAAACCGTTTTAGACCATTTTGAGCATTTTGATAAAACATTTCACACAAAAACATCAAAGAGCACAAAGTAGCTTAATATCGTATTTAAAAACGTTTTTGACCATTTTGAGCATTTCGACAGAAAATTTTCAAACAAAACATCAAAGTGTACAGAATAGCTTCAAATCGCATTTGGAAACGTTTTAGACCATTTTGAGCATTTCGAAAAACTTGTTAACACAAAAACACCAAAGTGCTTAAAATAGCTTCAAATCGCATTTGGAGACGTTTTAGACCATTTTGTGAGTTTCGAAAAAATTTGTTTAAATAAAAACACAAAAGTGCTTAGAATAGCTTCAAATCGCATTTGTAGACGTTTTAGACCATTTTGTGATTTTCGAAAAAACTTTTTAACATAAAAACACCAAAGTGCTTAGAATAGCTTCAAATCGCATTTGGAGACATTTTAGACCATTTTGTGATTTTCGAAAAAACTTGTTAACATAAAAACATCAAAGTGTACAGAAAAGCTTCAAATCGCATTTAGAGACGTTTTAGACCATTTTGTGATTTTCAAAAAAACTTGTTAACATAAAAACACCAAAGTGCTTAGAATAGCTTAAAATCGCATTTGGAGACGTTTTAGACCATTTTGTGATTTTCGAAAAACTTGTTAACATAAAAACATCAAAGAGTACAGAATAGCTTCAAATCGCATTTGGAGACGTTTTAGACAATTTTGTGATTTTCGAAAAACTTGGTTAAACAAAAACATCAAAGTGCTTGAAATCACATTAGAAACCGTTTTAGACCATTTTGAGCATTTCGATAAAACATTTCAGACAAAAACATCAAAGAGCACAAAGTAGCTTAATATCGTATTTAAAAACGTTTTTGACCATTTTGAGCATTTCGACAGAAAATTTTCACACAAAACATCAAAGTGTACAGAATAGCTTCAAATCGCATTTGGAAACGTTTTAGACCATTTTGAGCATTTCGAAAAACTTGTTAACACAAAAACACCAAAGTGCTTAAAATAGCTTCAAATCGCATTTGGAGACGTTTTAGACCATTTTGTGATTTTCGAAAAAACATGTTAACATAAAAATACTAAAGTGCTTAAAATAGCTTTAAATCGCATTTGGAGATGTTTTAGACCATTTTGTGATTTTCTAAAAAACTTGTTAACATAAAAACATCAAAGTGTACAGAATAGCTTCAAATCGCATTTGGAGACGTTTTAGACAATTTTGTGATTTTCGAAAAACTTGTTAACACAAAAACACCAAAGTGCTTAAAATAGCTTCAAATCACATTTGGAGACATTTTAGACCCTTTTGTGATTTTCAAAAAAACTTGGTTACACAAAAGCACCTAAGTGCTTAAAATAGCTTCAAATCGCATTTGGAGACGTTTTAGACCATTTTGTGATTTTCGAAAAAACTAGTTAACATAAAAACATCAAAGTGCTTAAAATCACATTAGAAATCGTTTTAGACCATTTTGTGATTTTCGAAAAAACTTGTTAACATAAAAACACCAAAGTGTAAAGAAAAACTTGTTAACATAAAAACATCAAAGTGTACAGAATAGCTTCAAATCGCATTTGGAGACGTTTTGTGAGCTTAATATCGTGTTTAAAAACGTTTTAGACCATTTTGAGCATTTCGAAAAACTTGTTAACACAAAAACACTAAAGTGCTTAAAATAGCTTCAAATCGCATTTGGAGACGTTTTAGACCATTTTGTGAGTTTCGAAAAAATTTGTTTAAATAAAAACACCAATGTGCTAAGAATAGTTTCAAATCGCATTTGCAGACGTTTTAGACCATTTTGTGATTTTCGAAAAAACTTGTTAACATAAAAACACAAAAGTGCTTAGAATAGCTTCAAATCGCATTTGTAGACGTTTTAGACCATTTTGTGATTTTCGAAAAAACTTGTTAACATAAAAACATCAAAGTGTACAGAATAGCTTCAAATCGAATTTGGAGACGTTTTAGACCATTTTGTGATTTTCGAAAAAACTTAACATAAAAACACCAAAGTGTAAAGAAAAGCTTCAAATCACTATTGGAGACGTTTTAGACCATTTTGTGATTTTCGAAAAAAAATGTTTCCATAAAAACACCAAAGTGCTTAGAATAGCTTCAAATCGCATTTGGAGACATTTTAGACCATTTTGTGATTTTCGAAAAAACTTGTTAACATAAAAACATCAAAGTGTACAGAATAGCTTCAAATCGCATTTGGAGACGTTTTAGACCATTTTGTGATTTTCGAAAAAACTTGTTAACATAAAAACACCAAAGTGTAAAGAAAAGCTTCAAATCGCTATTGGAGACGTTTTAGACCATTTTGTGATTTTCGAAAAAAATTGTTTCCATAAAAACACCAAAGTGCTTAGAATAGCTTCAAATCGCATTTGGAGACATTTTAGACCATTTTGTGATTTTCGAAAAAACTTGTTAACATAAAAACATCAAAGTGTACAGAAAAGCTTCAAATCGCATTTAGAGACGTTTTAGACCATTTTGTGATTTTCAAAAAAACTTGTTAACATAAAAACACCAAAGTGCTTGGAATAGCTTAAAATCGCAGTTGGAGACGTTTTAGACCATTTTGTGATTTTCGAAAAACTTGTTAACATAAAAACATCAAAGTGTACAGAATAGCTTCAAATCGCATTTGGAGACGTTTTAGACAATTTTGTGATTTTCGAAAAACTTGGTTACACAAAAACATCAAAGTGCTTGAAATCACATTAGAAACCGTTTTAGACCATTTTGAGCATTTCGATAAAACATTTCACACAAAAACATCAAAGAGCACAAAGTAGCTTAATATCGTATTTAAAAACGTTTTTGACCATTTTGAGCATTTCAAAAGAAAATTTTCACACAAAACATCAAAGTGTACAGAATAGCTTCAAATCGCATTTGGAAACGTTTTAGACCATTTTGTGATTTTCGAAAAAACTTGTTAACATAAAAACACCAAAGTGCTTAGAATAGCTTCAAATCGCATTTGGAGACGTTTTATACCATTTTGTGATTTTCGAAAAAACTTGTTAACATAAAAACACCAAAGTGCTTAGAATAGCTTCAAATCGCATTTGGAGACGTTTTAGACCATTTTGAGCATTTCGAAAAACTTGTTAACACAAAAACACCAAAGTGCTTAAAATAGCTTCAAATCGCATTTGGAGACGTTTTAGACCATTTTGTGATTTTCGAAAAAACTTGTTAACATAAAAACACAAAAGTGCTTAGAATAGCTTCAAATCGCATTTGTAGACGTTTTAGACCATTTTGTGATTTTCGAAAAAACTTGTTAACCTAAAAACACCAAAGTGCTTTAAATAGCTTCAAATCGCATTTACAGACATTTTAGACCCTTTTGTGATTTTCGAAAAAACTTGGTTACACAAAAACACAAAAGTGCTTAAAATAGCTTTAAATCGCATTTGGAGACGTTTTAGACCATTTTGTGATTTTCGAAAAAACTTGTTAACATAAAAACACCAAAGTGTACAGAATAGCTTCAAATCTCATTTGGAGACGTTTTAGACAATTTTGTGATTTTCGAAAAACTTGGTTACACAAAAACATCAAAGTACTTGAAATCACATTAGAAACCGTTTTAGACCATTTTGAGCATTTCGATAAAACATTTCACACAAAAACATCAAAGAGCACAAAGTAGCTTAATATCGTATTTAAAAACGTTTTTGACCATTTTGAGCATTTCGACAGAAAATTTTCACACAAAACATCAAAGTGTACAGAATAGCTTTAAATCGCATTTGGAAACGTTTTAGACCATTTTATGATTTTCGAAAAAACTTGTTAACATAAAAACATCAAAGTGTACAGAATAGCTTCAAATCGCATTTGGAGACGTTTTAGACCATTTTGTGATTTTCGAAAAAACTTGTTAACATAAAAACACCAAAGTGCTTAGAATAGCTTCAAATCGCATTTGGAGACATTTTAGACCATTTTGTGATTTTCGAAAAAACTTGTTAACATAAAAACATCAAAGTGTACAGAATAGCTTCAAATCGCATTTGGAGACGTTTTAGACCATTTTGTGATTTTCGAAAAAACTTGTTAACATAAAAACACCAAAGTGTAAAGAAAAGCTTCAAATCGCTATTGGAGACGTTTTAGACCATTTTGTGATTTTCGAAAAAAATTGTTTCCATAAAAACACCAAAGTGCTTAGAATAGCTTCAAATCGCATTTGGAGACATTTTAGACCATTTTGTGATTTTCGAAAAAAGTTGTTAACATAAAAACATCAAAGTGTACAGAAAAGCTTCAAATCGCATTTAGAGACGTTTTAGACCATTTTGTGATTTTCAAAAAAACTTGTTAACATAAAAACACCAAAGTGCTTAGAATAGCTTAAAATCGCATTTGGAGACGTTTTAGACCATTTTGTGATTTTCGAAAAACTTGTTAACATAAAAACATCAAAGTGTACAGAATAGCTTCAAATCGCATTTGGAGACGTTTTAGACAATTTTGTGATTTTCGAAAAACTTGGTTACACAAAAACATCAAAGTGCTTGAAATCACATTAGAAACCGGTTTAGACCATTTTGAGCATTTCGATAAAACATTTCACACAAAAACATCAAAGAGCACAAAGTAGCTTAATATCGTATTTAAAAACGTTTTTGACCATTTTGAGCATTTCAAAAGAAAATTTTCACACAAAACATCAAAGTGTACAGAATAGCTTCAAATCGCATTTGGAAACGTTTTAGACCATTTTGAGCATTTCGAAAAACTTGTTAACACAAAAACACCAAAGTGCTTAAAATAGCTTCAAATCGCATTTGGAGACGTTTTAGACCATTTTGTGATTTTCGAAAAAACTTGTTAACATAAAAACACCAAAGTGCTTAAAATAGCTTTAAATCGCATTTGGAGATGTTTTAGACCATTTTGTGATTTTCTAAAAAACTTGTTAACATAAAAACATCAAAGTGTACAGAATAGCTTCAAATCGCATTTGGAGACGTTTTAGACAATTTTGTGATTTTCGAAAAACTTGTTAACACAAAAACACCAAAGTGCTTAAAATAGCTTCAAATCACATTTGGAGACATTTTAGACCCTTTTGTGATTTTCAAAAAAACTTGGTTACACAAAAGCACCTAAGTGCTTAAAATAGCTTCAAATCGCATTTGGAGACGTTTTAGACCATTTTGTGATTTTCGAAAAAACTAGTTAACATAAAAACATCAAAGTGCTTAAAATCACATTAGAAATCGTTTTAGACCATTTTGAGCATTTTGCTAAAACTTTTCACAAAAAAACATCAAAGAGCACAAAATAGCTTAATATCGTATTTAAAAACGTTTTAGACCATTTTGAGCATTTCGAAAAACTTGTTAACACAAAAACACTAAAGTGCTTAAAATAGCTTCAAATCGCATTTGGAGACGTTTTAGACCATTTTGTGAGTTTCGAAAAAATTTGTTTCAAATAAAAACACCAATGTGCTAAGAATAGTTTCAAATCGCATTTGCAGACGTTTTAGACCATTTTGTGATTTTCGAAAAAACTTGTTAACATAAAAACACAAAAGTGCTTAGAATAGCTTCAAATCGCATTTGTAGACGTTTTTGACCATTTTGTGATTTTCGAAAAAACTTGTTAACATAAAAACATCAAAGTGTACAGAATAGCTTCAAATCGAATTTGGAGACGTTTTAGACCATTTTGTGATTTTCGAAAAAACTTAACATAAAAACACCAAAGTGTAAAGAAAAGCTTCAAATCACTATTGGAGACGTTTTAGACCATTTTGTGATTTTCGAAAAAAAATGTTTCCATAAAAACACCAAAGTGCTTAGAATAGCTTCAAATCGCATTTGGAGACATTTTAGACCATTTTGTGATTTTCGAAAAAACTTGTTAACATAAAAACATCAAAGTGTACAGAATAGCTTCAAATCGCATTTGGAGACGTTTTAGACCATTTTGTGATTTTCGAAAAAACTTGTTAACATAAAAACACCAAAGTGTAAAGAAAAGCTTCAAATCGCTATTGGAGACGTTTTAGACCATTTTGTGATTTTCGAAAAAAATTGTTTCCATAAAAACACCAAAGTGATTAGAATAGCTTCAAATCGCATTTGGAGACATTTTAGACCATTTTGTGATTTTCGAAAAAAGTTGTTAACATAAAAACATCAAAGTGTACAGAAAAGCTTCAAATCGCATTTAGAGACGTTTTAGACCATTTTGTGATTTTCAAAAAAACTTGTTAACATAAAAACACCAAAGTGCTTAGAATAGCTTAAAATCGCATTTGGAGACGTTTTAGACCATTTTGTGATTTTCGAAAAACTTGTTAACATAAAAACATCAAAGTGTACAGAATAGCTTCAAATCGCATTTGGAGACGTTTTAGACAATTTTGTGATTTTCGAAAAACTTGGTTACACAAAAACATCAAAGTGCTTGAAATCACATTAGAAACCGTTTTAGAACATTTTGAGCATTTCGATAAAACATTTCACACAAAAACATCAAAGAGCACAAAGTAGCTTAATATCGTATTTAAAAACGTTTTTGACCATTTTGAGCATTTCGAAAGAAAATTTTCACACAAAACATCAAAGTGTACAGAATAGCTTGAAATCGCATTTGGAAACGTTTTAGACCATTTTATGATTTTCGAAAAAACTTGTTAACATAAAAACACCAAAGTGCTTAGAATAGCTTCAAATCGCATTTGGAGACGTTTTATACCATTTTGTGATTTTCGAAAAAACTTGTTAACATAAAAACACCAAAGTGCTTAGAATAGCTTCAAATCGCATTTGGAGACGTTTTAGACCATTTTGAGCATTTCGAAAAACTTGTTAACACAAAAACACCAAAGTGCTTAAAATAGCTTCAAATCGCATTTGGAGACGTTTTAGACCATTTTGTGATTCTCGAAAAAACTTGTTAACATAAAAACACAAAAGTGCTTAGAATAGCTTCAAATCGCATTTGTAGACGTTTTAGACCATTTTGTGATTTTCGAAAAAACTTGTTAACAGAAAAACACCAAAGTGTACAGAAAAGCTTCAAATCGCTATTGGAGACGTTTTAGACCATTTTGTGATTTTCGAAAAAAATTGTTTCCATAAAAACACCAAAGTGATTAGAATAGCTTCAAATCGCATTTGGAGACATTTTAGACCATTTTGTGATTTTCGAAAAAAGTTGTTAACATAAAAACATCAAAGTGTACAGAAAAGCTTCAAATCGCATTTAGAGACGTTTTAGACCATTTTGTGATTTTCAAAAAAACTTGTTAACATAAAAACACCAAAGTGCTTAGAATAGCTTAAAATCGCATTTGGAGACGTTTTAGACCATTTTGTGATTTTCGAAAAACTTGTTAACATAAAAACATCAAAGTGTACAGAATAGCTTCAAATCGCATTTGGAGACGTTTTAGACAATTTTGTGATTTTCGAAAAACTTGGTTACACAAAAACATCAAAGTGCTTGAAATCACATTAGAAACCGTTTTAGAACATTTTGAGCATTTCGATAAAACATTTCACACAAAAACATCAAAGAGCACAAAGTAGCTTAATATCGTATTTAAAAACGTTTTTGACCATTTTGAGCATTTCGAAAGAAAATTTTCACACAAAACATCAAAGTGTACAGAATAGCTTGAAATCGCATTTGGAAACGTTTTAGACCATTTTATGATTTTCGAAAAAACTTGTTAACATAAAAACACCAAAGTGCTTAGAATAGCTTCAAATCGCATTTGGAGACGTTTTATACCATTTTGTGATTTTCGAAAAAACTTGTTAACATAAAAACACCAAAGTGCTTAGAATAGCTTCAAATCGCATTTGGAGACGTTTTAGACCATTTTGAGCATTTCGAAAAACTTGTTAACACAAAAACACCAAAGTGCTTAAAATAGCTTCAAATCGCATTTGGAGACGTTTTAGACCATTTTGTGATTCTCGAAAAAACTTGTTAACATAAAAACACAAAAGTGCTTAGAATAGCTTCAAATCGCATTTGTAGACGTTTTAGACCATTTTGTGATTTTCGAAAAAACTTGTTAACCTAAAAACACCAAAGTGCTTTAAATAGCTTTAAATCGCATTTACAGAAATTTTAGACCCTTTTGTGATTTTCGAAAAAACTTGGTTACACAAAAACACAAAAGTGCTTAAAATAGCTTTAAATCGCATTTGGAGACGTTTTAGACCATTTTGTGATTTTCGAAAAAACTTGTTAACATAAAAACATCAAAGTGTACAGAATAGCTTCAAATCGCATTTGGAGACGTTTTAGACCATTTTGTGATTTTCGAAAAAACTTGTTAACGTAAAAACACCAAAGTGCTTAGAATAGCTTCAAATCGCATTTGGAGACGTTTTAGACCATTTCGTGATTTTCGAAAAAACTTGGTTACACAAAAGCACCAAAGTGCTTAAAATAGCTTCAAATCGCATTTGGAGACGTTTTAGACCATTTTGTGATTTTAGAAAAAACTTGGTTACACAAAAACATCAAAGTGCTTGAAATCACATTAGAAACCGTTTTAGACCATTTTGAGCATTTCGCTAAAACTTTTCACAAAAAAAAATCAAAGAGCACAAAATAGCTTAATATCGTGTTTAAAAACGTTTTAGACCATTTTGAGCATTTCGAAAAACTTGTTAACACAAAAATACCAAAGTGCTTAAAATAGCTTGCAATCGCATTTGGAGACGTTTTAGACCATTTTGTGAGTTTCGAAAAAATTTGTTTAAATAAAAACACCAATGTGCTAAGAATAGCTTCAAATCGCATTTGCAGACGTTTTAGACCATTTTGTGATTTTCGAAAAAACTTGTTAACATAAAAACACAAAAGTGCTTAGAATAGCTTCAAATCGCATTTGTAGACGTTTTAGACCATTTTGTGATTTTCGAAAAAACTTGTTAACATAAAAACACCAAAGTGTACAGAAAAGCTTCAAATCGCTATTGGAGACGTTTTAGACCATTTTGTGATTTTCGAAAAAAATTGTTTCCATAAAAACACCAAAGTGCTTAGAATAACTTCAAATCGCATTTTGGAGACATTTTAGACCATTTTGTGATTTTCGAAAAAAGTTGTTAACATAAAAACATCAAAGTGTACAGAATAGCTTCAAATCGCATTTGGAGACGTTTTAGACAATTTTGTGATTTTCGAAAAACTTGTTAACATAAAAACACCAAAGTGCTTAGAATAGCTTAAAATCGCATTTGGAGACGTTTTAGACCATTTTGTGATTTTCGAAAAACTTGTTAACATAAAAACATCAAAGTGTACAGAATAGCTTCAAATTGCATTTGGAGACGTTTTAGACAATTTTGTGATTTTCGAAAAACTTGGTTATACAAAAACATCAAAGTACTTGAAATCACATTAGAAACCGTTTTAGACCATTTTGAGCATTTCGATAAAACATTTCACACAAAAACATCAAAGAGCACAAAGTAGCTTAATATCGTATTTAAAAACGTTTTTGACCATTTTGAGCATTTCGACAGAAAATTTTCACACAAAACATCAAAGTGTACAGGATAGCTTCAAATCGCATTTGGAAACGTTTTAGACCATTTTGTGATTTTCGAAAAAACTTGTTAACATAAAAACATCAAAGTGTACAGAATAGCTTCAAATCGCATTTGTAGACGTTTTAGACCATTTTGTGATTTTCGAAAAAACTAGTTAACATAAAAACATCAAAGTGTACAGAATAGCTTCAAATCGCATTTGGAGACGTTTTAGACCATTTTGTGATTTTCGAAAAAACTTGTTAACATAAAAACACCAAAGTGTACAGAAAAGCTTCAAATCGCTATTGGAGACGTTTTAGACCATTTTGTGATTTTCGAAAAAAATTGTTTCCATAAAAACACCAAAGTGCTTAGAATAGCTTCAAATCGCATTTGGAGACATTTTAGACCATTTTGTGATTTTCGAAAAAAGTTGTTAACATAAAAACATCAAAGTGTACAGAAAAGCTTCAAATCGCATTTAGAGACGTTTTAGACCATTTTGTGATTTTCAAAAAAACTTGTTAACATAAAAACACCAAAGTGCTTAGAATAGCTTAAAATCGCATTTGGAGACGTTTTAGACCATTTTGTGATTTTCGAAAAACTTGTTAACATAAAAACATCAAAGTGTACAGAATAGCTTCAAATCGCATTTGGAGACGTTTTAGACAATTTTGTGATTTTCGAAAAACTTGGTTACACAAAAACATCAAAGTGCTTGAAATCACATTAGAAACCGTTTTAGACCATTTTGAGCATTTCGATAAAACATTTCACACAAAAACATCAAAGAGCACAAAGTAGCTTAATATCGTATTTAAAAACGTTTTTGACCATTTTGAGCATTTCGAAAGAAAATTTTCACACAAAACATCAAAGTGTACAGAATAGCTTCAAATCGCATTTGGAAACGTTTTAGACCATTTTGTGATTTTCGAAAAAACTTGTTAACATAAAAACACCAAAGTGCTTAGAATAGCTTCAAATCGCATTTGGAGACGTTTTAGACCATTTTGAGCATTTCGAAAAACTTGTTAACACAAAAACACCAAAGTGCTTAAAATAGCTTCAAATCGCATTTGGAGACGTTTTAGACCATTTTGTGATTTTCGAAAAAACTTGTTAACATAAAAACATCAAAGTGTACAGAATAGCTTCAAATCGCATTTGGAGACGTTTTAGACCATTTTGTGATTTTATAAAAAACTTGTTAACATAAAAACATCAAAGTGTACAGAATAGCTTCAAATCGCATTGGGAGACGTTTTAGACCATTTTGTGATTTTCGAAAAAACTTGTTAACATAAAAACACCAAAGTGTACAGAAAAGCTTCAAATTGCTATTGGAGACGTTTTAGACCATTTTGTGATTTTCGAAAAAAATTGTTTCCATAAAAACACCAAAGTGCTTAGAATAGCTTCAAATCGCATTTGGAGACATTTTAGACCATTTTGTGATTTTCGAAAAAACTTGGTTACACAAAAACATCAAAGTGCTTAAAATCACATTAGAAACCGTTTTAGACCATTTTGAGTATTTCGATAAAACTTTTCACACAAAAACATCAAAGAGCACAAAATAGCTTAATATCGTATTTAAAAACGTTTTTGACCATTTTGAGGATTTCGACAAACATTTTTCACACAAAACAGTAAAGTGTACAGAATAGCTTCAAATCGCATTTGGAGAAATTTTAGACCATTTATTGATTTTCGAAAAAACTTGTTAACATAAAAACACCAAAGTGCTTAGAGTAGCTTCAAATCGCATTTAGAGACATTTTAGACCCTTTTGTGATTTTCGAAAAAACTTGGTTACACAAAAACACAAAAGTGCTTAAAATAGCTTTAAATCGCATTTGGAGATGTTTTAGACCATTTTGTGATTTTCTAAAAAACTTGTTACCATAAAAACATCAAAGTGTACAGAATAGCTTCAAATCGCATTTGGAAACGTTTTAGACCATTTTGTGATTTTCGAAAAAACTGTTAACATAAAAACACCAAAGTGCTTAGAATAGCTTCAAATCACATTTGGAGACGTTTTAGACCATTTTTGATTTTCGAAAAAACTAGTTAACATAAAAACATCAAAGTGCTTAAAATCACATTAGAAATCGTTTTAGACCATTTTGAGCATTTCGCTAAAACTTTTCACAAAAAAACATCAAAGAGCACAAAATAGCTTAATATCGTGTTTAAAAACGTTTTAGACCATTTTGAGCATTTAGAAAAACTTGTTAACACAAAAACACCAAAGTGCTTAAAATAGCTTTAAATCGCATTTGGAGATGTTTTAGACCATTTTGTGATTTTCTAAAAAACTTGTTAACATAAAAACATCAAAGTGTAAAGAATAGCTTCAAATCGCATTTGGAGACGTTTTAGACAATTTTGTGATTTTCGAAAAACTTGTTAACACAAAAACACCAAAGTGCTTAAAATAGCTTCAAATCACATTTGGAGACATTTTAGACCCTTTTGTGATTTTCAAAAAAACTTGGTTACACAAAAGCACCTAAGTGCTTAAAATAGCTTCAAATCGCATTTGGAGACGTTTTAGACCATTTTGTGATTTTCGAAAAAACTAGTTAACATAAAAACATCAAAGTGCTTAAAATCACATTAGAAATCGTTTTAGACCATTTTGAGCATTTTGCTAAAACTTTTCACAAAAAAACATCAAAGAGCACAAAATAGCTTAATATCGTGTTTAAAAACGTTTTAGACCATTTTGAGCATTTCGAAAAACTTGTTAACACAAAAACACCAAAGTGCTTAAAATAGCTTCAAATCGCATTTGGAGACGTTTTAGACCATTTTGTGAGTTTCGAAAAAATTTGTTTAAATAAAAACACCAATGTGCTAAGAATAGTTTCAAATCGCATTTGCAGACCTTTTAGACCATTTATTTTTGTGATTTTCGAAAAAACTTGTTAACATAAAAACACAAAAGTGCTTAGAATAGCTTCAAATCGCATTTGTAGACGTTTTAGACCATTTTGTGATTTTCGAAAACACTTGTTAACATAAAAACATCAAAGTGTACAGAATAGCTTCAAATCGCATTTGGAGACGTTTTAGACCATTTTGTGATTTTCGAAAAAACTTGTTAACATAAAAACACCAAAGTGTAAAGAAAAGCTTCAAATCGCTATTGGAGACGTTTTAGACCATTTTGTGATTTTCGAAAAAAATTGTTTCCATAAAAACACCAAAGTGCTTAGAATAGCTTCAAATCGCATTTGGAGACATTTTAGACCATTTTGTGATTTTCGAAAAAAGTTGTTAACATAAAAACATCAAAGTGTACAGAAAAGCTTCAAATCGCATTTAGAGACGTTTTAGACCATTTTGTGATTTTCAAAAAAACTTGTTAACATAAAAACACCAAAGTGCTTAGAATAGCTTAAAATCGCATTTGGAGACGTTTTAGACCATTTTGTGATTTTCGAAAAACTTGTTAACATAAAAACATCAAAGTGTACAGAATAGCTTCAAATCGCATTTGGAGACGTTTTAGACAATTTTGTGATTTTCGAAAAACTTGGTTACACAAAAACATCAAAGTGCTTGAAATCACATTAGAAACCGTTTTAGAACATTTTGAGCATTTCGATAAAACATTTCACACAAAAACATCAAAGAGCACAAAGTAGCTTAATATCGTATTTAAAAACGTTTTTGACCATTTTGAGCATTTCGAAAGAAAATTTTCACACAAAACATCAAAGTGTACAGAATAGCTTGAAATCGCATTTGGAAACGTTTTAGACCATTTTATGATTTTCGAAAAAACTTGTTAACATAAAAACACCAAAGTGCTTAGAATAGCTTCAAATCGCATTTGGAGACGTTTTATACCATTTTGTGATTTTCGAAAAAACTTGTTAACATAAAAACACCAAAGTGCTTAGAATAGCTTCAAATCGCATTTGGAGACGTTTTAGACCATTTTGAGCATTTCGAAAAACTTGTTAACACAAAAACACCAAAGTGCTTAAAATAGCTTCAAATCGCATTTGGAGACGTTTTAGACCATTTTGTGATTCTCGAAAAAACTTGTTAACATAAAAACACAAAAGTGCTTAGAATAGCTTCAAATCGCATTTGTAGACGTTTTAGACCATTTTGTGATTTTCGAAAAAACTTGTTAACCTAAAAACACCAAAGTGCTTTAAATAGCTTCAAATCGCATTTACAGAAATTTTAGACCCTTTTGTGATTTTCGAAAAAACTTGGTTACACAAAAACACAAAAGTGCTTAAAATAGCTTTAAATCGCATTTGGAGACGTTTTAGACCATTTTGTGATTTTCGAAAAAACTTGTTAACATAAAAACATCAAAGTGTACAGAATAGCTTCAAATCGCATTTGGAGACGTTTTAGACCATTTTGTGATTTTCGAAAAAACTTGTTAACGTAAAAACACCAAAGTGCTTAGAATAGCTTCAAATCGCATTTGGAGACGTTTTAGACCATTTCGTGATTTTCGAAAAAACTTGGTTACACAAAAGCACCAAAGTGCTTAAAATAGCTTCAAATCGCATTTGGAGACGTTTTAGACCATTTTGTGATTTTCGAAAAAACTTGTTAATATAAAAACACCAAAGTGCTTAGAATAGCTTCAAATCGCATTTGGAGACGTTTTAGACCATTTTGTGATTTTCGAAAAAACTTGTTAACATAAAAACACCAAAGTGCTTAGAATAGCTTCAAATCGCATTTCGAGACATTTTAGACCCTTTTGTGATTTTCGAAAAAACTTGTTAACATAAAAACATCAAAGTGTACAGAATAGCTTCAAATCGCATTTGGAGACGTTTTATACCATTTTGTGATTTTATAAAAAACTTGTGAACATAAAAACATCAAAGTGTACAGAATAGCTTCAAATCGCATTTGGAGACGTTTTAGACCATTTTGTGATTTTCGAAAAAACTTGTTAACATAAAAACACCAAAGTGTACAGAAAAGCTTCAAATTGCTATTGGAGACGTTTTAGACCATTTTGTGATTTTCGAAAAAAATTGTTTTCATAAAAACACCAAAGTGCTTAGAATAGCTTCAAATCGCATTTGGAGACATTTTAGACCATTTTGTGATTTTCGAAAAAACTTGGTTACACAAAAACATCAAAGTGCTTAAAATCACATTAGAAACCGTTTTAGACCATTTTGAGTATTTCGATAAAACTTTTCACACAAAAACATCAAAGAGCAAAAAATAGCTTAATATCGTATTTAAAAACGTTTTTGACCATTTTGAGGATTTCGACAAACATTTTTCACACAAAACAGCAAAGTGTACAGAATAGCTTCAAATCGCATTTGGAGACATTTTAGACCATTTTGTGATTTTCGAAAAAACTTGTTAACATAAAAACACCAAAGTGCTTAGAGTAGCTTCAAATCGCATTTAGAGACATTTTTGACCCTTTTGTGATTTTCGAAAAAACTTGGTTACACAAAAACACAAAAGTGCTTAAAATAGCTTTAAATCGCATTTGGAGATGTTTTAGACCATTTTGTGATTTTCTAAAAAACTTGTTACCATAAAAGCATCAAAGTGTACAGAATAGCTTCAAATCGCATTTGGAAACGTTTTAGACCATTTTGTGATTTTCGAAAAAACTTGTTAACATAAAAACACCAAAGTGTACAGAAAAGCTTCAAATCGCTATTGGAGACGTTTTAGACCATTTTGTGATTTTCGAAAAAAATTGTTTCCATAAAAACACCAAAGTGCTTAGAATAGCTTCAAGTCGCATTTGGAGACATTTTAGACCATTTTGTGATTTTTGAAAAAACTTGTTACCATAAAAGCATCAAAGTGTACAGAATAGCTTCAAATCGCATTTGGAAACGTTTTAGACCATTTTGTGATTTTCGAAAAAACTGTTAACATAAAAACACCCAAGTGCTTAGAATAGCTTCAAATTACATTTGGAGACGTTTTAGACCATTTTGTGATTTTCGAAAAAACTAGTTAACATAAAAACATCAAAGTGCTTAAAGCCCCATTCCCTACGTTTTTTAGATCTAATTTAAGATCACAAACTATATTTAATGTAAAAATAATACTATATGGTCATATTGCGATAACTTTTTTCGTCTTTAAACGGTTAAAAATGTGAAAAATAAATCGATTCTAATAATTATAGCGGCCCGCTATAAATCCCAAAATGCATTGCACGCGGATTGATATTTTTGTTTTTCACCTGTAATTCGCCCACTTTTCGATCGATCGTAAAGCCAAAACAAATGGAAGACTCCTAACTTTTCAGCGAAAATACCGGGTTTTCCCCAATTTGTATCAACGGAGTCTGGCAAAAATAGAAAGACAATTAATGCAGCAACTATACAACGTCAGGCTAGGTATATAGCTAGCGTACGATGTTCGTACGTTATCGATGTTTACCAGCTAGGCCTACAAAACTAAGCCTAGCTAGGCTAGGCCTAAGACCGTCCACGAGAGGTCGATCGCCGCGAGCTACTTAGGTAGTGCATTGTTTCTCACTTTTTATCATAATTTACCATAAAACGTACATTTAAGACAAGGAATGACATGGTTTAATGTTTTTAAAGTGATATATATGTATTATTTTCCAAAAAACGTCCAAAATTGCAGGGAAGGGGTCTTTAAAATCACATTAGAAATCGTTTTACACCATTTTGAGCATTTCGCTAAAACTTTTCACAAAAAAACATCAAAGAGCACAAAATAGCTTAATATCGTGTTTAAAAACGTTTTAGACCATTTTGAGCATTTCGAAAAACTTGTTAACACAAAAACACCAAAGTGCTTAAAATAGCTTCAAATCGCATTTGGAGACGTTTTAGACCATTTTGTGAGTTTCGAAAAAATTTGTTTA
This sequence comes from Antedon mediterranea, assembly GCF_964355755.1. NCBI lineage: Eukaryota > Metazoa > Echinodermata > Crinoidea > Comatulida > Antedonidae > Antedon > Antedon mediterranea. The sequence continues at coordinate 8,941,494 of NC_092679.1, read as the reverse complement.
AATAAAAACACCAATGTGCTAAGAATAGCTTCAAATCGCATTTGCAGACGTTTTAGACCATTTTGTGATTTTCGAAAAAACTTGTTAACATAAAAACACAAAAGTGCTTAGAATAGCTTCAAATCGCATTTGTAGACGTTTTAGACCATTTTTGATTTTCGAAAAAACTTGTTAACATAAAAACATCAAAGTGTACAGAATAGCTTCAAATCGCATTTGGAGACGTTTTAGACCATTTTGTGATTTTCAAAAAAACTTGTTAACATAAAAACACCAAAGTGCTAAGATTAGCTTCAAATCGCATTTGGAGACGTTTTAGACCATTTTGTGATTTTCGAAAAACTTGTTAACATAAAAACATCAAAGTGTACAGAATAGCTTCAAATCGCATTTGGAGACGTTTTAGACAATTTTGTGATTTTCGAAAAACTTGGTTACACAAAAACATCAAAGTGCTTGAAATCACATTAGCAACCGTTTTAGACCATTTTGAGCATTTCGATAAAACTTTTCACACAAAAACATCAAAGAGCACAAAGTAGCTTAATATCGTATTTAAAAACGTTTTTGACCATTTTGAGCATTTCGACAGAAAATTTTCACACAAAACATCAAATGCTATTTGAATAGCTTCAAATCGCATTTGGAAACGTTTTAGACCATTTTGTGATTTTTGAAAAAACTTGTTAACATAAAAACATCAAAGTGTACAGAATAGCTTCAAATCGCATTTGGAGACGTTTTAGACCGTTTTGTGATTTTTGAAAAAACTTGTTAACATAAAAACACCAAAGTGCTTAGAATAGCTTCAAATCGCATTTGGAGACGTTTTAGACCATTTTGTGATTTTCGAAAAAACTTGTTAAGATAAAAACACCAAAGTGCTTAAAATAGCTTCAAATCGCATTTGGAGACGTTTTAGACCATTTTGTGATTTTCGAAAAAACTTGTTAACATAAAAACACCAAAGTGTACAGAAAAGCTTCAAATCGCTAATGTAGACGTTTTAGACCATTTTGTGATTTTCGAAAAAAATTGTTTCCATAAAAACACCAAAGTGCTTAGAATAGCTTCAAATCGCATTTGGAGACATTTTAGACCATTTTGTGATTTTCGAAAAAAGTTGTTAACATAAAAACATCAAAGTGTACAGAAAAGCTTCAAATCGCATTTAGAGACGTTTTAGAACATTTTGTGATTTTCAAAAAAACTTGTTAACATAAAAACACCAAAGTGCTTAGAATAGCTTAAAATCGCATTTGGAGACGTTTTAGACCATTTTGTGATTTTCGAAAAACTTGTTAACATAAAAACATCAAAGTGTACAGAATAGCTTCAAATCGCATTTGGAGACGTTTTAGACAATTTTGTGATTTTCGAAAAACTTGGTTACACAAAAACATCAAAGTGCTTGAAATCACATTAGAAACCGTTTTAGACCATTTTGAGCATTTCGATAAAACATTTCACACAAAAACATCAAAGAGCACAAAGTAGCTTAATATCGTATTTAAAAACGTTTTTGACCATTTTGAGCATTTCGACAGAAAATTTTCACACAAAACATCAAAGTGTACAGAATAGCTTCAAATCGCATTTGGAAACGTTTTAGACCATTTTGTGATTTTCGAAAAAACTTGTTAACATAAAAACATCAAAGTGTACAGAATAGCTTCAAATCGCATTTGGAGACGTTTTAGACCATTTTGTGATTTTCGAAAAAACTTGTTAACATAAAAACACCAAAGTGCTTAGAATAGCTTCAAATCGCATTTGGATACGTTTTAGACCATTTTGAGCATTTCGAAAAACTTGTGAACACAAAAACACCAAAGTGCTTAAAATAGCTTCAAATCGCATTTGGAGACGTTTTAGACCATTTTGTGATTTTCGAAAAAACTTGTTAACATAAAAACATCAAAGTGTACAGAATAGCTTCAAATCGCATTTGGAGACGTTTTAGACCATTTTGTGATTTTATAAAAAAACTTGTTAACATAAAAACATCAAAGTGTACAGAATAGCTTCAAATCGCATTGGGAGACGTTTTAGACCATTTTGTGATTTTCGAAAAAACTTGTTAACATAAAAACACCAAAGTGTACAGAAAAGCTTCAAATTGCTATTGGAGACGTTTTAGACCATTTTGTGATTTTCGAAAAAAATTGTTTCCATAAAAACACCAAAGTGCTTAGAATAGCTTCAAATCGCATTTGGAGACATTTTAGACCATTTTGTGATTTTCGAAAAAACTTGGTTACACAAAAACATCAAAGTGCTTAAAATCACATTAGAAACCGTTTTAGACCATTTTGAGTATTTCGATAAAACTTTTCACACAAAAACATCAAAGAGCACAAAATAGCTTAATATCGTATTTAAAAACGTTTTTGACCATTTTGAGGATTTCGACAAACATTTTTCACACAAAACAGTAAAGTGTACAGAATAGCTTCAAATCGCATTTGGAGAAATTTTAGACCATTTATTGATTTTCGAAAAAACTTGTTAACATAAAAACACCAAAGTGCTTAGAGTAGCTTCAAATCGCATTTAGAGACATTTTAGACCCTTTTGTGATTTTCGAAAAAACTTGGTTACACAAAAACACAAAAGTGCTTAAAATAGCTTTAAATCGCATTTGGAGATGTTTTAGACCATTTTGTGATTTTCTAAAAAACTTGTTACCATAAAAACATCAAAGTGTACAGAATAGCTTCAAATCGCATTTGGAAACGTTTTAGACCATTTTGTGATTTTCGAAAAAACTGTTAACATAAAAACACCAAAGTGCTTAGAATAGCTTCAAATCACATTTGGAGACGTTTTAGACCATTTTTGATTTTCGAAAAAACTAGTTAACATAAAAACATCAAAGTGCTTAAAATCACATTAGAAATCGTTTTAGACCATTTTGAGCATTTCGCTAAAACTTTTCACAAAAAAACATCAAAGAGCACAAAATAGCTTAATATCGTGTTTAAAAACGTTTTAGACCATTTTGAGCATTTAGAAAAACTTGTTAACACAAAAACACCAAAGTGCTTAAAATAGCTTCAAATCGCATTTGGAGACGTTTTAGACCATTTTGTGAGTTTCGAAAAAATTTGTTTAAATAAAAACACCAATGTGCTAAGAATAGCTTCAAATCGCATTTGCAGACGTTTTAGACCATTTTGTGATTTTCGAAAAAACTTGTTAACATAAAAACACAAAAGTGCTTAGAATAGCTTCAAATCGCATTTGTAGACGTTTTAGACCATTTTGTGATTTTCGAAAAAACTTGTTAACATAAAAACATCAAAGTGTACAGAATAGCTTCAAATCGCATTTGGAGACGTTTTAGACCATTTTGTGATTTTCGAAAAAAACTTGTTAACATAAAAACACCAAAGTGTACAGAATAGCTTAAAACCGCATTTGGAGACGTTTTAGACCATTTTGTGATTTTCGAAAAAACTTGTTAACATAAAAACACCAAAGTGCTTAGAATAGCTTCAAATCGCATTTGGAGACGTTTTAGACCATTTTGAGCATTTCGAAAAACTTGTTAACACAAAAACACCAAAGTGCTTAAAATAGCTTCAAATCGCATTTGGAGACGTTTTAGACCATTTTGTGATTTTCGAAAAAAACTTGTTAACATAAAAACACCAAAGTGCTTAGAATAGCTTCAAATCGCATTTAGAGACATTATAGACCATTTTGTGATTTTCTAAAATACTTGTTAACATAAAAACATCAAAGTGTACAGAATAGCTTCAAATCGCATTTGGAGACGTTTTAGACAATTTTGTGATTTTCGAAAAACTTGTTAACACAAAAACACCAAAGTGCTTAAAATAGCTTCAAATCACATTTGGAGACATTTTAGACCTTTTTGTGATTTTCGAAAAAACTTGTTAACATAAAAACACCAAATTGCTTAGAATAGCTTCAAATTGCATTTGGAGACGTTTTACACCATTTTGTAATTTTCTAAAAAAGTTGTTAACATAAAAACATCAAAGTGCTTAAAATCACATTAGAAACCGTTTTAGACCATTTTGAGCATTTCGATAAAACTTTTCACACAAAAACATCAAAGAGCACAAAATAGCTTAATATCGTATTTAAAAACGTTTTTGACCATTTTGAGCATTTCGACAAAAATTATTCTCACAAAACAACAAAGTGTACAGAATAACTTCAAATCGCATTTGGAGACGTTTTAGACCATTTTGTGATTTTCGAAAAAACTTGTTAACATAAAAACACCAAATTGCTTAGAATAGCTTAAAATCGTATTTGGAGAAGTTTTACACCATTTTGTGATTTTCGAAAAAACTTGTTAACATAAAAACACCAAAGTGCTTAGAATAGCTTCAAATCGCATTTGGAGACGTTTTACACCATTTTGTGATTTTCGAAAAACTTGTTAACACAAAAACACCAAAGTGCTTAAAATAGCTTCAAATCGCATTTGGAGACGTTTTAGACCATTTTGTGATTCTCGAAAAAACTTGTTAACATAAAAACACCAAAGTGCTTAGAATAGCTTCAAATCGCATTTGGAGACGTTTTAGACCATTTTGAGCATTTCGAAAAACTTGTTAACACAAAAACACCAAAGTGCTTAAAATAGCTTCAAATCGCATTTGGAGACGTTTTAGACCATTTTGTGATTTTCGAAAAAACTTGTTAACCTAAAAACACCAAAGTGCTTTAAATAGCTTCAAATCGCATTTACAGAAATTTTAGACCCTTTTGTGATTTTCGAAAAAACTTGGTTACACAAAAACACAAAAGTGCTTAAAATAGCTTTAAATCGCATTTGGAGACGTTTTAGACCATTTTGTGATTTTCGAAAAAACTTGTTAACATAAAAACATCAAAGTGTACAGAATAGCTTCAAATCGCATTTGGAGACGTTTTAGACCATTTTGTGATTTTCGAAAAAACTTGTTAACGTAAAAACACCAAAGTGCTTAGAATAGCTTCAAATCGCAGTTGGAGACGTTTTAGACCATTTCGTGATTTTCGAAAAAACTTGGTTACACAAAAGCACCAAAGTGCTTAAAATAGCTTCAAATCGCATTTGGAGACGTTTTAGACCATTTTGTGATTTTCGAAAAAACTTGGTTACACAAAAACATCAAAGTGCTTGAAATCACATTAGAAACCGTTTTAGACCATTTTGAGCATTTCGATAAAACATTTCACACAAAAACATCAAAGAGCACAAAGTAGCTTAATATCGTATTTAAAAACGTTTTTGACCATTTTGAGCATTTCGACAGAAAATTTTCACACAAAACATAAAAGTGTACAGAATAGCTTCAAATCGCATTTGGAAACGTTTTAGACCATTTTGTGATTTTCGAAAAAACTTGTTAACATAAAAACATCAAAGTGTACAGAATAGCTTCAAATCGCATTTGTAGATGTTTTAGACCATTTTGTGATTTTCGAAAAAACTTTTTAACATAAAAACATCAAAGTGTACAGAATAGCTTCAAATCGCATTTGGAGACGTTTTAGACCATTTTGTGATTTTCGAAAAAACTTGTTAACGTAAAAACACCAAAGTGCTTAGAATAGCTTCAAATCGCATTTGGAGACGTTTTAGACCATTTCGTGATTTTCGAAAAAACTTGGTTACACAAAAGCACCAAAGTGCTTAAAACAGCTTCAAATCGCATTTGGAGACGTTTTAGACCATTTTGTGATTTTCGAAAAAACTTGTTAACATAAAAACACCAAAGTGCTTAGAATAGCTTCAAATCGCATTTGGAGACGTTTTAGACCATTTTGTGATTTTCGAAAAAACTTGTTAACATAAAAACACCAAAGTGCTTAGAATAGCTTCAAATCGCATTTCGAGACATTTTAGACCCTTTTGTGATTTTCGAAAAAACTTGTTAACATAAAAACATCAAAGTGTACAGAATAGCTTCAAATCGCATTTGGAGACGTTTTATACCATTTTGTGATTTTATAAAAAACTTGTGAACATAAAAACATCAAAGTGTACAGAATAGCTTCAAATCGCATTTGGAGACGTTTTAGACCATTTTGTGATTTTCGAAAAAACTTGTTAACATAAAAACACCAAAGTGTACAGAAAAGCTTCAAATTGCTATTGGAGACGTTTTAGACCATTTTGTGATTTTCGAAAAAAATTGTTTTCATAAAAACACCAAAGTGCTTAGAATAGCTTCAAATCGCATTTGGAGACATTTTAGACCATTTTGTGATTTTCGAAAAAACTTGGTTACACAAAAACATCAAAGTGCTTAAAATCACATTAGAAACCGTTTTAGACCATTTTGAGTATTTCGATAAAACTTTTCACACAAAAACATCAAAGAGCAAAAAATAGCTTAATATCGTATTTAAAAACGTTTTTGACCATTTTGAGGATTTCGACAAACATTTTTCACACAAAACAGCAAAGTGTACAGAATAGCTTCAAATCGCATTTGGAGACATTTTAGACCATTTTGTGATTTTCGAAAAAACTTGTTAACATAAAAACACCAAAGTGCTTAGAGTAGCTTCAAATCGCATTTAGAGACATTTTTGACCCTTTTGTGATTTTCGAAAAAACTTGTTAACATAAAAACACCAAAGTGTACAGAAAAGCTTCAAATCGCTATTGGAGACGTTTTAGACCATTTTGTGATTTTCGAAAAAAATTGTTTCCATAAAAACACCAAAGTGCTTAGAATAGCTTCAAATCGCATTTGGAGACATTTTAGACCATTTTGTGATTTTTGAAAAAACTTGTTACCATAAAAGCATCAAAGTGTACAGAATAGCTTCAAATCGCATTTGGAAACGTTTTAGACCATTTTGTGATTTTCGAAAAAACTGTTAACATAAAAACACCCAAGTGCTTAGAATAGCTTCAAATTACATTTGGAGACGTTTTAGACCATTTTGTGATTTTCGAAAAAACTAGTTAACATAAAAACATCAAAGTGCTTAAAGCCCCATTCCCTACGTTTTTTAGATCTAATTTAAGATCACAAACTATATTTAATGTAAAAATAATACTATATGGTCATATTGCGATAACTTTTTTCGTCTTTAAACGGTTAAAAATGTGAAAAATAAATCGATTCTAATAATTATAGCGGCCCGCTATAAATCCCAAAATGCATTGCACGCGGATTGATATTTTTGTTTTTCACCTGTAATTCGCCCACTTTTCGATCGATCGTGAAGCCAAAACAAATGGAAGACTCCTAACTTTTCAGCGAAAATACCGGGTTTTCCCCAATTTGTATCAACGGAGTCTGGCAAAAATAGAAAGACAATTAATGCAGCAACTATACAACGTCAGGCTAGGTATATAGCTAGCGTACGATGTTCGTACGTTATCGATGTTTACCAGCTAGGCCTACAAAACTAAGCCTAGCTAGGCTAGGCCTAAGACCGTCCACGAGAGGTCGATCGCCGCGAGCTACTTAGGTAGTGCATTGTTTCTCACTTTTTATCATAATTTACCATAAAACGTACATTTAAGACAAGGAATGACATGGTTTAATGTTTTTAAAGTGATATATATGTATTATTTTCCAAAAAACGTCCAAAATTGCAGGGAAGGGGTCTTTAAAATCACATTAGAAATCGTTTTACACCATTTTGAGCATTTCGCTAAAACTTTTCACAAAAAAACATCAAAGAGCACAAAATAGCTTAATATCGTGTTTAAAAACGTTTTAGACCATTTTGAGCATTTCGAAAAACTTGTTAACACAAAAACACCAAAGTGCTTAAAATAGCTTCAAATCGCATTTGGAGACGTTTTAGACCATTTTGTGAGTTTCGAAAAAATTTGTTTAAATAAAAACACCAATGTGCTTAGAATAGCTTCAAATCGCATTTGTAGACGTTTTAGACCATTTTTGATTTTCGAAAAAACTTGTTAACATAAAAACATCAAAGTGTACAGAATAGCTTCAAATCGCATTTGGAGACGTTTTAGACCATTTTGTGATTTTCGAAAAAACTTGTTAACATAAAAACACCAAAGTGCTAAGATTAGCTTCAAATCGCATTTGGAGACGTTTTAGACCATTTTGTGATTTTCGAAAAACTTGTTAACATAAAAACATCAAAGTGTACAGAATAGCTTAAAATCGCATTTGGAGACGTTTTAGACAATTTTGTGATTTTCGAAAAACTTGGTTACACAAAAACATCAAAGTGCTTGAAATCACATTAGCAACCGTTTTAGACCATTTTGAGCATTTCGATAAAACTTTTCACACAAAAACATCAAAGAGCACAAAGTAGCTTAATATCGTATTTAAAAACGTTTTTGACCATTTTGAGCATTTCGACAGAAAATTTTCACACAAAACATCAAATGCTATTTGAATAGCTTCAAATCGCATTTGGAAACGTTTTAGACCATTTTGTGATTTTTGAAAAAACTTGTTAACATAAAAACATCAAAGTGTACAGAATAGCTTCAAATCGCATTTGGAGACGTTTTAGACCGTTTTGTGATTTTTGAAAAAACTTGTTAACATAAAAACACCAAAGTGCTTAGAATAGCTTCAAATCGCATTTGGAGACGTTTTAGACCATTTTGTGATTTTCGAAAAAACTTGTTAAGATAAAAACACCAAAGTGCTTAAAATAGCTTCAAATCGCATTTGGAGACGTTTTAGACCATTTTGTGATTTTCGAAAAAACTTGTTAACATAAAAACACCAAAGTGTACAGAAAAGCTTCAAATCGCTATTGTAGACGTTTTAGACCATTTTGTGATTTTCGAAAAAAATTGTTTCCATAAAAACACCAAAGTGCTTAGAATAGCTTCAAATCGCATTTGGAGACATTTTAGACCATTTTGTGATTTTCGAAAAAAGTTGTTAACATAAAAACATCAAAGTGTACAGAAAAGCTTCAAATCGCATTTAGAGACGTTTTAGAACATTTTGTGATTTTCAAAAAAACTTGTTAACATAAAAACACCAAAGTGCTTAGAATAGCTTAAAATCGCATTTGGAGACGTTTTAGACCATTTTGTGATTTTCGAAAAACTTGTTAACATAAAAACATCAAAGTGTACAGAATAGCTTCAAATCGCATTTGGAGACGTTTTAGACAATTTTGTGATTTTCGAAAAACTTGGTTACACAAAAACATCAAAGTGCTTGAAATCACATTAGAAACCGTTTTAGACCATTTTGAGCATTTCGATAAAACATTTCACACAAAAACATCAAAGAGCACAAAGTAGCTTAATATCGTATTTAAAAACGTTTTTGACCATTTTGAGCATTTCGACAGAAAATTTTCACACAAAACATCAAAGTGTACAGAATAGCTTCAAATCGCATTTGGAAACGTTTTAGACCATTTTGTGATTTTCGAAAAAACTTGTTAACATAAAAACATCAAAGTGTACAGAATAGCTTCAAATCGCATTTGGAGACGTTTTAGACCATTTTGTGATTTTCGAAAAAACTTGTTAACATAAAAACACCAAAGTGCTTAGAATAGCTTCAAATCGCATTTGGATACGTTTTAGACCATTTTGAGCATTTCGAAAAACTTGTTAACACAAAAACACCAAAGTGCTTAAAATAGCTTCAAATCGCATTTGGAGACGTTTTAGACCATTTTGTGATTTTCGAAAAAACTTGTTAACATAAAAACACCAAAGTGCTTAGAATAGCTTCAAATCGCATTTAGAGACATTATAGACCATTTTGTGATTTTCTAAAATACTTGTTAACATAAAAACATCAAAGTGTACAGAATAGCTTCAAATCGCATTTGGAGACGTTTTAGACAATTTTGTGATTTTCGAAAAACTTGGTTACACAAAAACATCAAAGTGCTTGAAATCACATTAGAAACCGTTTTAGACCATTTTGAGCATTTCGATAAAACATTTCACACAAAAACATCAAAGAGCACAAAGTAGCTTAATATCGTATTTAAAAACGTTTTTGACCATTTTGAGCATTTCGACAGAAAATTTTCACACAAAACATCAAAGTGTACAGAAAAGCTTCAAATCGCATTTGGAAACGTTTTAGACCATTTTGTGATTTTCGAAAAAACTTGTTAACATAAAAACATCAAAGTGTACAGAATAGCTTCAAATCGCATTTGTAGACGTTTTAGACCATTTTGTGATTTTCGAAAAAACTAGTTAACATAAAAACATCAAAGTGTACAGAATAGCTTCAAATCGCATTTGGAGACGTTTTAGACCATTTTGTGATTTTCGAAAAAACTTGTTAACATAAAAACACCAAAGTGTACAGAAAAGCTTCAAATCGCTATTGGAGACGTTTTAGACCATTTTGTGATTTTCGAAAAAAATTGTTTCCATAAAAACACCAAAGTGCTTAGAATAGCTTCAAATCGCATTTGGAGACATTTTAGACCATTTTGTGATTTTCGAAAAAAGTTGTTAACATAAAAACATCAAAGTGTACAGAAAAGCTTCAAATCGCATTTAGAGACGTTTTAGACCATTTTGTGATTTTCAAAAAAACTTGTTAACATAAAAACACCAAAGTGCTTAGAATAGCTTAAAATCGCATTTGGAGACGTTTTAGACCATTTTGTGATTTTCGAAAAACTTGTTAACATAAAAACATCAAAGTGTACAGAATAGCTTCAAATCGCATTTGGAGACGTTTTAGACAATTTTGTGATTTTCGAAAAACTTGGTTACACAAAAACATCAAAGTGCTTGAAATCACATTAGAAACCGTTTTAGACCATTTTGAGCATTTCGATAAAACATTTCACACAAAAACATCAAAGAGCACAAAGTAGCTTAATATCGTATTTAAAAACGTTTTTGACCATTTTGAGCATTTCGACAGAAAATTTTCACACAAAACATCAAAGTGTACAGAATAGCTTCAAATCGCATTTGGAAACGTTTTAGACCATTTTGTGATTTTTGAAAAAACTTGTTAACATAAAAACACCAAAGTGCTTAGAATAGCTTCAAATCGCATTTGGAGACGTTTTAGACCATTTTGAGCATTTCGAAAAACTTGTTAACACAAAAACACCAAAGTGCTTAAAATATCTTCAAATCGCATTTGGAGACGTTTTAGACCATTTTGTGATTTTCGAAAAAACTTGTTAACATAAAAACACCAAAGTGCTTAGAATAGCTTCAAATCGCATTTGGAGACATTTTAGACCATTTTGTGATTTTCTAAAAAACTTGTTAACATAAAAACATCAAAGTGTACAGAATAGCTTCAAATCGCATTTGGAGACGTTTTAGACAATTTTGTGATTTTCGAAAAACTTGTTAACACAAAAACACCAAAGTGCTTAAAATAGCTTCAAATCACATTTGGAGACATTTTAGACCTTTTTATGATTTTCGAAAAAACTGAGTTACACAAAAGCACCTAAGTGCTTAAGATAGCTTCAAATCGCATTTGGAGACGTTTTAGACCATTTTGTGATTTTCGAAAAAACTAGTTAACATAAAAACATCAAAGTCCTTAAAACCACATTAGAAATCGTTTTAGACCATTCTGAGCATTTCGCTAAAACTTTTCACAAAAAAACATCAAAGAGCACAAAATAGCTTAATATCGTGTTTAAAAACGTTTTAGACCATTTTGAGCATTTCGAAAAACTTGGTAACACAAAAATACCAAAGTACTTAAAATAGCTTCAAATCGCCTTTGGAGACGTTTTAGACCATTTTGTGAGTTTCGAAAAAATTTGTTTAAATAAAAACACAAAAGTGCTTAGAATAGCTTCAAATCGCATTTGTAGACGTTTTAGACCATTTTGTGATTTTCGAAAAAACTTGTTAACATAAAAACATCAAAGTGTACAGAATAGCTTCAAATCGCATTTGGAGACGTTTTAGACCATTTTGTGATTTTCGAAAAAACTTGTTAACATAAAAACACCAAAGTGCTTAGAATAGCTTCAAATCGCATTTGGAGACGTTTTAGACCATTTTGTGCATTTCGAAAAACTTGTTAACACAAAAACACCAAAGTGCTTAAAATAGCTTTAAATCGCATTTGGAGACGTTTTAGACCATTTTGTGATTTTCGAAAAAACTTGTTAACATAAAAACACCAAAGTGCTTAGAATAGCTTCAAATCGCATTTGGAGACGTTTTATACCATTTTGTGATTTTCCAAAAAACTTGTTAACATAAAAACACCAAAGTGCTTAGAATAGCTTCAAATCGCATTTGGAGACGTTTTAGACCATTTTGTGATTTTCGAAAAAACTTGGTTACACAAAAACACAAAAGTGCTTAAAATAGCTTTAAATCGCATTTGGAGACGTTTTAGACCATTTTGTGATTTTCGAAAAAACTTGTTAACATAAAAACACCAAAGTGTACAGAATAGCTTCAAATCGCATTTGGAGACGTTTTAGACAATTTTGTGATTTTTGAAAAACTTGGTTACACAAAAACATCAAAGTGCTTGAAATCACATTAGAAACCGTTTTAGACCATTTTGAGCATTTCGATAAAACATTTCACACAAAAACATCAAAGAGCACAAAGTAGCTTAATATCGTATTTAAAAACGTTTTTGACCATTTTGAGCATTTCGACAGAAAATTTTCACACAAAACATCAAAGTGTACAGAATAGCTTCAAATCGCATTTGGAAACGTTTTAGACCATTTTGTGATTTTCGAAAAAACTTGTTAACATAAAAACATCAAAGTGTACAGATTAGCTTCAAATCGCATTTGTAGACGTTTTAGACCATTTTGTGATTTTCGAAAAAACTTGTTAGCATAAAAACATCAAAGTGTACAGAATAGCTTCAAATCACATTTGGAGACGTTTTAGACCATTTTGTGATTTTCGAAAAAAATTGTTTCCATAAAAACACCAAAGTGCTTAGAAAAGCTTCATATCGCATTTAAAGACGTTTTAGACCATTTTGTGATTTTCAAAAAAACTTGTTAACATAAAAACACCAAAGTGCTTAGAATAGCTTAAAATCGCATTTGGAGACGTTTTAGACCATTTTGTGATTTTAGAAAAACTTGTTAACATAAAAACATCAAAGTGTACAGAATAGCTTCAAATCGCATTTGGAGACGTTTTAGACAATTTTGTGTTTTTCGAAAAACTTGGTAACACAAAAACATCAAAGTGCTTGAAATCACATTAGAAACCGTTTTAGACCATTTTGAGCATTTCGATAAAACATTTCAGACAAAAACATCAAAGAGCACAAAGTAGCTTAATATCGTATTTAAAAACGTTTTTGACCATTTTGAGCATTTCGAAAGAAAATTTTCACACAAAACATCAAAGTGTAGAGAATAGCTTCAAATCGCATTTGGAAACGTTTTAGACCATTTTGTGATTTTCAAAAAAACTTAACATAAAAACATCAAAGTGTACAGAATAGCTTCAAATCGCATTTGGAGACGTTTTAGACAATTTTGTGATTTTCGAAAAACTTGTTAACACAAAAACACCAAAGTGCTTAAAATAGCTTCAAATCACATTTGGAGACATTTTAGACCCTTTTGTGATTTTCAAAAAAACTTGGTTACACAAAAGCACCTAAGTGCTTAAAATAGCTTCAAATCGCATTTGGAGACGTTTTAGACCATTTTGTGATTTTCGAAAAAACTAGTTAACATAAAAACATCAAAGTGCTTAAAATCACATTAGAAATCGTTTTAGACCATTTTGAGCATTTTGCTAAAACTTTTCACAAAAAAACATCAAAGAGCACAAAATAGCTTAATATCGTGTTTAAAAACGTTTTAGACCATTTTGAGCATTTCGAAAAACTTGTTAACACAAAAACACCAAAGTGCTTAAAATAGCTTCAAATCGCATTTGGAGACGTTTTAGACCATTTTGTGAGTTTCGAAAAAATTTGTTTAAATAAAAACACCAATGTGCTAAGAATAGTTTCAAATCGCATTTGCAGACCTTTTAGACCATTTATTTTTGTGATTTTCGAAAAAACTTGTTAACATAAAAACACAAAAGTGCTTAGAATAGCTTCAAATCGCATTTGTAGACGTTTTAGACCATTTTGTGATTTTCGAAAACACTTGTTAACATAAAAACATCAAAGTGTACAGAATAGCTTCAAATCGCATTTGGAGACGTTTTAAACCATTTTGTGATTTTCGAAAAAACTTGTTAACATAAAAACACCAAAGTGTACAGAAAAGCTTCAAATCGCTATTGGAGACGTTTTAGACCATTTTGTGATTTTCGAAAAAAATTGTTTCCATAAAAACACCAAAGTGCTTAGAATAGCTTCAAATCGCATTTGGAGACATTTTAGACCATTTTGTGATTTTCGAAAAAAGTTGTTAACATAAAAACATCAAAGTGTACAGAAAAGCTTCAAATCGCATTTAGAGACGTTTTAGACCATTTTGTGATTTTCAAAAAAACTTGTTAACATAAAAACACCAAAGTGCTTAGAATAGCTTAAAATCGCATTTGGAGACGTTTTAGACCATTTTGTGATTTTCGAAAAACTTGTTAACATAAAAACATCAAAGTGTACAGAATAGCTTCAAATCGCATTTGGAGACGTTTTAGACAATTTTGTGATTTTCGAAAAACTTGGTTACACAAAAACATCAAAGTGCTTGAAATCACATTAGAAACCGTTTTAGAACATTTTGAGCATTTCGATAAAACATTTCACACAAAAACATCAAAGAGCACAAAGTAGCTTAATATCGTATTTAAAAACGTTTTTGACCCTTTTGAGCATTTCGAAAGAAAATTTTCACACAAAACATCAAAGTGTACAGAATAGCTTGAAATCGCATTTGGAAACGTTTTAGACCATTTTATGATTTTCGAAAAAACTTGTTAACATAAAAACACCAAAGTGCTTAGAATAGCTTCAAATCGCATTTGGAGACGTTTTATACCATTTTGTGATTTTCGAAAAAACTTGTTAACATAAAAACACCAAAGTGCTTAGAATAGCTTCAAATCGCATTTGGAGACGTTTTAGACCATTTTGAGCATTTCGAAAAACTTGTTAACACAAAAACACCAAAGTGCTTAAAATAGCTTCAAATCGCATTTGGAGACGTTTTAGACCATTTTGTGATTCTCGAAAAAACTTGTTAACATAAAAACACAAAAGTGCTTAGAATAGCTTCAAATCGCATTTGTAGACGTTTTAGACCATTTTGTGATTTTCGAAAAAACTTGTTAACCTAAAAACACCAAAGTGCTTTAAATAGCTTCAAATCGCATTTACAGAAATTTTAGACCCTTTTGTGATTTTCGAAAAAACTTGGTTACACAAAAACACAAAAGTGCTTAAAATAGCTTTAAATCGCATTTGGAGACGTTTTAGACCATTTTGTGATTTTCGAAAAAACTTGTTAACATAAAAACATCAAAGTGTACAGAATAGCTTCAAATCGCATTTGGAGACGTTTTAGACCATTTTGTGATTTTCGAAAAAACTTGTTAACGTAAAAACACCAAAGTGCTTAGAATAGCTTCAAATCGCATTTGGAGACGTTTTAGACCATTTCGTGATTTTCGAAAAAACTTGGTTACACAAAAGCACCAAAGTGCTTAAAATAGCTTCAAATCGCATTTGGAGACGTTTTAGACCATTTCGTGATTTTCGAAAAAACTTGGTTACACAAAAGCACCAAAGTGCTTAAAATAGCTTCAAATCGCATTTGGAGACGTTTTAGACCATTTTGTGATTTTCGAAAAAACTTGGTTACACAAAAACATCAAAGTGCTTGAAATCACATTAGAAACCGTTTTAGACCATTTTGAGCATTTCGATAAAACATTTCACACAAAAACATCAAAGAGCACAAAGTAGCTTAATATCGTATTTAAAAACGTTTTTGACCATTTTGAGCATTTCGACAGAAAATTTTCACACAAAACATAAAAGTGTACAGAATAGCTTCAAATCGCATTTGGAAACGTTTTAGACCATTTTGTGATTTTCGAAAAAACTTGTTAACATAAAAACATCAAAGTGTACAGAATAGCTTCAAATCGCATTTGTAGATGTTTTAGACCATTTTGTGATTTTCGAAAAAACTTTTTAACATAAAAACATCAAAGTGTACAGAATAGCTTCAAATCGCATTTGGAGACGTTTTAGACCATTTTGTGATTTTCGAAAAAACTTGTTAACGTAAAAACACCAAAGTGCTTAGAATAGCTTCAAATCGCATTTGGAGACGTTTTAGACCATTTCGTGATTTTCGAAAAAACTTGGTTACACAAAAGCACCAAAGTGCTTAAAACAGCTTCAAATCGCATTTGGAGACGTTTTAGACCATTTTGTGATTTTCGAAAAAACTTGTTAACATAAAAACACCAAAGTGCTTAGAATAGCTTCAAATCGCATTTGGAGACGTTTTAGACCATTTTGTGATTTTCGAAAAAACTTGTTAACATAAAAACACCAAAGTGCTTAGAATAGCTTCAAATCGCATTTCGAGACATTTTAGACCCTTTTGTGATTTTCGAAAAAACTTGTTAACATAAAAACATCAAAGTGTACAGAATAGCTTCAAATCGCATTTGGAGACGTTTTATACCATTTTGTGATTTTATAAAAAACTTGTGAACATAAAAACATCAAAGTGTACAGAATAGCTTCAAATCGCATTTGGAGACGTTTTAGACCATTTTGTGATTTTCGAAAAAACTTGTTAACATAAAAACACCAAAGTGTACAGAAAAGCTTCAAATTGCTATTGGAGACGTTTTAGACCATTTTGTGATTTTCGAAAAAAATTGTTTTCATAAAAACACCAAAGTGCTTAGAATAGCTTCAAATCGCATTTGGAGACATTTTAGACCATTTTGTGATTTTCGAAAAAACTTGGTTACACAAAAACATCAAAGTGCTTAAAATCACATTAGAAACCGTTTTAGACCATTTTGAGTATTTCGATAAAACTTTTCACACAAAAACATCAAAGAGCAAAAAATAGCTTAATATCGTATTTAAAAACGTTTTTGACCATTTTGAGGATTTCGACAAACATTTTTCACACAAAACAGCAAAGTGTACAGAATAGCTTCAAATCGCATTTGGAGACATTTTAGACCATTTTGTGATTTTCGAAAAAACTTGTTAACATAAAAACACCAAAGTGCTTAGAGTAGCTTCAAATCGCATTTAGAGACATTTTTGACCCTTTTGTGATTTTCGAAAAAACTTGGTTACACAAAAACACAAAAGTGCTTAAAATAGCTTTAAATCGCATTTGGAGATGTTTTAGACCATTTTGTGATTTTCTAAAAAACTTGTTACCATAAAAGCATCAAAGTGTACAGAATAGCTTCAAATCGCATTTGGAAACGTTTTAGACCATTTTGTGATTTTCGAAAAAACTTGTTAACATAAAAACACCAAAGTGTACAGAAAAGCTTCAAATCGCTATTGGAGACGTTTTAGACCATTTTGTGATTTTCGAAAAAAATTGTTTCCATAAAAACACCAAAGTGCTTAGAATAGCTTCAAATCGCATTTGGAGACATTTTAGACCATTTTGTGATTTTTGAAAAAACTTGTTACCATAAAAGCATCAAAGTGTACAGAATAGCTTCAAA
The DNA here is from genome assembly GCF_964355755.1 of Antedon mediterranea. Lineage (NCBI taxonomy): Eukaryota > Metazoa > Echinodermata > Crinoidea > Comatulida > Antedonidae > Antedon > Antedon mediterranea. Next base: position 8,923,922 of record NC_092679.1, on the reverse strand, counting down.
TCGCATTTGGAAACGTATTAGACCATTTTGTGATTTTCGAAAAAACTGTTAACATAAAAACACCCAAGTGCTTAGAATAGCTTCAAATTACATTTGGAGACGTTTTAGACCATTTTGTGATTTTCGAAAAAACTAGTTAACATAAAAACATCAAAGTGCTTAAAGCCCCATTCCCTACGTTTTTTAGATCTAATTTAAGATCACAAACTATATTTAATGTAAAAATAATACTATATGGTCATATTGCGATAACTTTTTTCGTCTTTAAACGGTTAAAAATGTGAAAAATAAATCGATTCTAATAATTATAGCGGCCCGCTATAAATCCCAAAATGCATTGCACGCGGATTGATATTTTTGTTTTTCACCTGTAATTCGCCCACTTTTCGATCGATCGTAAAGCCAAAACAAATGGAAGACTCCTAACTTTTCAGCGAAAATACCGGGTTTTCCCCAATTTGTATCAACGGAGTCTGGCAAAAATAGAAAGACAATTAATGCAGCAACTATACAACGTCAGGCTAGGTATATAGCTAGCGTACGATGTTCGTACGTTATCGATGTTTACCAGCTAGGCCTACAAAACTAAGCCTAGCTAGGCTAGGCCTAAGACCGTCCACGAGAGGTCGATCGCCGCGAGCTACTTAGGTAGTGCATTGTTTCTCACTTTTTATCATAATTTACCATAAAACGTACATTTAAGACAAGGAATGACATGGTTTAATGTTTTTAAAGTGATATATATGTATTATTTTCCAAAAAACGTCCAAAATTGCAGGGAAGGGGTCTTTAAAATCACATTAGAAATCGTTTTACACCATTTTGAGCATTTCGCTAAAACTTTTCACAAAAAAACATCAAAGAGCACAAAATAGCTTAATATCGTGTTTAAAAACGTTTTAGACCATTTTGAGCATTTCGAAAAACTTGTTAACACAAAAACACCAAAGTGCTTAAAATAGCTTCAAATCGCATTTGGAGACGTTTTAGACCATTTTGTGAGTTTCGAAAAAATTTGTTTAAATAAAAACACCAATGTGCTAAGAATAGCTTCAAATCGCATTTGCAGACGTTTTAGACCATTTTGTGATTTTCGAAAAAACTTGTTAACATAAAAACACAAAAGTGCTTAGAATAGCTTCAAATCGCATTTGTAGACGTTTTAGACCATTTTTGATTTTCGAAAAAACTTGTTAACATAAAAACATCAAAGTGTACAGAATAGCTTCAAATCGCATTTGGAGACGTTTTAGACCATTTTGTGATTTTCGAAAAAACTTGTTAACATAAAAACACCAAAGTGCTAAGATTAGCTTCAAATCGCATTTGGAGACGTTTTAGACCATTTTGTGATTTTCGAAAAACTTGTTAACATAAAAACATCAAAGTGTACAGAATAGCTTCAAATCGCATTTGGAGACGTTTTAGACAATTTTGTGATTTTCGAAAAACTTGGTTACACAAAAACATCAAAGTGCTTGAAATCACATTAGCAACCGTTTTAGACCATTTTGAGCATTTCGATAAAACTTTTCACACAAAAACATCAAAGAGCACAAAGTAGCTTAATATCGTATTTAAAAACGTTTTTGACCATTTTGAGCATTTCGACAGAAAATTTTCACACAAAACATCAAATGCTATTTGAATAGCTTCAAATCGCATTTGGAAACGTTTTAGACCATTTTGTGATTTTTGAAAAAACTTGTTAACATAAAAACATCAAAGTGTACAGAATAGCTTCAAATCGCATTTGGAGACGTTTTAGACCGTTTTGTGATTTTTGAAAAAACTTGTTAACATAAAAACACCAAAGTGCTTAGAATAGCTTCAAATCGCATTTGGAGACGTTTTAGACCATTTTGTGATTTTCGAAAAAACTTGTTAAGATAAAAACACCAAAGTGCTTAAAATAGCTTCAAATCGCATTTGGAGACGTTTTAGACCATTTTGTGATTTTCGAAAAAACTTGTTAACATAAAAACACCAAAGTGTACAGAAAAGCTTCAAATCGCTAATGTAGACGTTTTAGACCATTTTGTGATTTTCGAAAAAAATTGTTTCCATAAAAACACCAAAGTGCTTAGAATAGCTTCAAATCGCATTTGGAGACATTTTAGACCATTTTGTGATTTTCGAAAAAAGTTGTTAACATAAAAACATCAAAGTGTACAGAAAAGCTTCAAATCGCATTTAGAGACGTTTTAGAACATTTTGTGATTTTCAAAAAAACTTGTTAACATAAAAACACCAAAGTGCTTAGAATAGCTTAAAATCGCATTTGGAGACGTTTTAGACCATTTTGTGATTTTCGAAAAACTTGTTAACATAAAAACATCAAAGTGTACAGAATAGCTTCAAATCGCATTTGGAGACGTTTTAGACAATTTTGTGATTTTCGAAAAACTTGGTTACACAAAAACATCAAAGTGCTTGAAATCACATTAGAAACCGTTTTAGACCATTTTGAGCATTTCGATAAAACATTTCACACAAAAACATCAAAGAGCACAAAGTAGCTTAATATCGTATTTAAAAACGTTTTTGACCATTTTGAGCATTTCGACAGAAAATTTTCACACAAAACATCAAAGTGTACAGAATAGCTTCAAATCGCATTTGGAAACGTTTTAGACCATTTTGTGATTTTCGAAAAAACTTGTTAACATAAAAACATCAAAGTGTACAGAATAGCTTAAAATCGCATTTGGAGACGTTTTAGACCATTTTGTGATTTTCGAAAAAACTTGTTAACATAAAAACACCAAAGTGCTTAGAATAGCTTCAAATCGCATTTGGATACGTTTTAGACCATTTTGAGCATTTCGAAAAACTTGTTAACACAAAAACACCAAAGTGCTTAAAATAGCTTCAAATCGCATTTGGAGACGTTTTAGACCATTTTGTGATTTTCGAAAAAACTTGTTAACATAAAAACACCAAAGTGCTTAGAATAGCTTCAAATCGCATTTAGAGACATTATAGACCATTTTGTGATTTTCTAAAATACTTGTTAACATAAAAACATCAAAGTGTACAGAATAGCTTCAAATCGCATTTGGAGACGTTTTAGACAATTTTGTGATTTTCGAAAAACTTGGTTACACAAAAACATCAAAGTGCTTGAAATCACATTAGAAACCGTTTTAGACCATTTTGAGCATTTCGATAAAACATTTCACACAAAAACATCAAAGAGCACGAAGTAGCTTAATATCGTATTTAAAAACGTTTTTGACCATTTTGAGCATTTCGACAGAAAATTTTCACACAAAACATCAAAGTGTACAGAATAGCTTCAAATCGCATTTGGAAACGTTTTAGACCATTTTGTGATTTTCGAAAAAACTTGTTAACATAAAAACATCAAAGTGCTTGAAATCACATTAGAAACCGTTTTAGACCATTTTGAGCATTTCGATAAAACATTTCACACAAAAACATCAAAGAGCACAAAGTAGCTTAATATCGTATTTAAAAACGTTTTTGACCATTTTGAGCATTTCGACAGAAAATTTTCACACAAAACATCAAAGTGTACAGAATAGCTTCAAATCGCATTTGGAAACGTTTTAGACCATTTTGTGATTTTCGAAAAAACTTGTTAACATAAAAACATCAAAGTGTACAGAATAGCTTCAAATCGCATTTGGAGACGTTTTAGACCATTTTGTGATTTTCGAAAAAACTTGTTAACATAAAAACACCAAAGTGCTTAGAATAGCTTCAAATCGCATTTGGAGACGTTTTAGACCATTTTGAGCATTTCGAAAAACTTGTTAACACAAAAACACCAAAGTGCTTAGAATAGCTTCAAATCGCATTTAGAGACATTATAGACCATTTTGTGATTTTCTAAAATACTTGTTAACATAAAAACATCAAAGTGTACAGAATAGCTTCAAATCGCATTTGGAGACGTTTTAGACAATTTTGTGATTTTCGAAAAACTTGTTAACACAAAAACACCAAAGTGCTTAAAATAGCTTCAAATCACATTTGGAGACATTTTAGACCTTTTTGTGATTTTCGAAAAAACTTGGTTACACAAAAGCACCTAAGTGCTTAAAATAGCTTCAAATCGCATTTGGAGACGTTTTAGACCATTTTGTGATTTTCGAAAAAACTAGTTAACATAAAAACATCAAAGTCCTTAAAATCACATTAGAAATCGTTTTAGACCATTTTGAGCATTTCGCTAAAACTTTTCACAAAAAAAATCAAAGAGCACAAAATAGCTTAATATCGTGTTTAAAAACGTTTTAGACCATTTTGAGCATTTCGAAAAACTTGTTAACACAAAAATACCAAAGTGCTTAAAATAGCTTGCAATCGCATTTGGAGACGTTTTAGACCATTTTGTGAGTTTCGAAAAAATTTGTTTAAATAAAAACACCAATGTGCTAAGAATAGCTTCAAATCGCATTTGCAGACGTTTTAGACCATTTTGTGATTTTCGAAAAAACTTGTTAACATAAAAACACAAAAGTGCTTAGAATAGCTTCAAATCGCATTTGTAGACGTTTTAGACCATTTTGTGATTTTCGAAAAAACTTGTTAACATAAAAACACCAAAGTGTACAGAAAAGCTTCAAATCGCTATTGGAGACGTTTTAGACCATTTTGTGATTTTCGAAAAAAATTGTTTCCATAAAAACACCAAAGTGCTTAGAATAACTTCAAATCGCATTTTGGAGACATTTTAGACCATTTTGTGATTTTCGAAAAAAGTTGTTAACATAAAAACATCAAAGTGTACAGAATAGCTTCAAATCGCATTTGGAGACGTTTTAGACAATTTTGTGATTTTCGAAAAACTTGTTAACATAAAAACACCAAAGTTCTTAGAATAGCTTAAAATCGCATTTGGAGACGTTTTAGACCATTTTGTGATTTTCGAAAAACTTGTTAACATAAAAACATCAAAGTGTACAGAATAGCTTCAAATTGCATTTGGAGACGTTTTAGACAATTTTGTGATTTTCGAAAAACTTGGTTATACAAAAACATCAAAGTGCTTGAAATCACATTAGAAACCGTTTTAGACCATTTTGAGCATTTCGATAAAACATTTCACACAAAAACATCAAAGAGCACAAAGTAGCTTAATATCGTATTTAAAAACGTTTTTGACCATTTTGAGCATTTCGACAGAAAATTTTCACACAAAACATCAAAGTGTACAGAATAGCTTCAAATCGCATTTGGAAACGTTTTAGACCATTTTGTGATTTTCGAAAAAACTTGTTAACATAAAAACATCAAAGTGTACAGAATAGCTTCAAATCGCATTTGTAGACGTTTTAGACCATTTTGTGATTTTCGAAAAAACTAGTTAACATAAAAACATCAAAGTGTACAGAATAGCTTCAAATCGCATTTGGAGACGTTTTAGACCATTTTGTGATTTTCGAAAAAACTTGTTAACATAAAAACACCAAAGTGTACAGAAAAGCTTCAAATCGCTATTGGAGACGTTTTAGACCATTTTGTGATTTTCGAAAAAAATTGTTTCCATAAAAACACCAAAGTGCTTAGAATAGCTTCAAATCGCATTTGGAGACATTTTAGACCATTTTGTGATTTTCGAAAAAAGTTGTTAACATAAAAACATCAAAGTGTACAGAAAAGCTTCAAATCGCATTTAGAGACGTTTTAGACCATTTTGTGATTTTCAAAAAAACTTGTTAACATAAAAACACCAAAGTGCTTAGAATAGCTTAAAATCGCATTTGGAGACGTTTTAGACCATTTTGTGATTTTCGAAAAACTTGTTAACATAAAAACATCAAAGTGTACAGAATAGCTTCAAATCGCATTTGGAGACGTTTTAGACAATTTTGTGATTTTCGAAAAACTTGGTTACACAAAAACATCAAAGTGCTTGAAATCACATTAGAAACCGTTTTAGACCATTTTGAGCATTTCGATAAAACATTTCACACAAAAACATCAAAGAGCACAAAGTAGCTTAATATCGTATTTAAAAACGTTTTTGACCATTTTGAGCATTTCGAAAGAAAATTTTCACACAAAACATCAAAGTGTACAGAATAGCTTCAAATCGCATTTGGAAACGTTTTAGACCATTTTGTGATTTTCGAAAAAACTTGTTAACATAAAAACACCAAAGTGCTTAGAATAGCTTCAAATCGCCTTTGGAGACGTTTTATACCATTTTGTGATTTTCGAAAAAACTTGTTAACATAAAAACACCAAAGTGCTTAGAATAGCTTCAAATCGCATTTGGAGACGTTTTAGACCATTTTGAGCATTTCGAAAAACTTGTGAACACAAAAACACCAAAGTGCTTAAAATAGCTTCAAATCGCATTTGGAGACGTTTTAGACCATTTTGTGATTTTCGAAAAAACTTGTTAACATAAAAACATCAAAGTGTACAGAATAGCTTCAAATCGCATTTGGAGACGTTTTAGACCATTTTGTGATTTTATAAAAAACTTGTTAACATAAAAACATCAAAGTGTACAGAATAGCTTCAAATCGCATTGTGAGACGTTTTAGACCATTTTGTGATTTTCGAAAAAACTTGTTAACATAAAAACACCAAAGTGTACAGAAAAGCTTCAAATTGCTATTGGAGACGTTTTAGACCATTTTGTGATTTTCGAAAAAAATTGTTTCCATAAAAACACCAAAGTGCTTAGAATAGCTTCAAATCGCATTTGGAGACATTTTAGACCATTTTGTGATTTTCGAAAAAACTTGGTTACACAAAAACATCAAAGTGCTTAAAATCACATTAGAAACCGTTTTAGACCATTTTGAGTATTTCGATAAAACTTTTCACACAAAAACATCAAAGAGCACAAAATAGCTTAATATCGTATTTAAAAACGTTTTTGACCATTTTGAGGATTTCGACAAACATTTTTCACACAAAACAGTAAAGTGTACAGAATAGCTTCAAATCGCATTTGGAGAAATTTTAGACCATTTATTGATTTTCGAAAAAACTTGTTAACATAAAAACACCAAAGTGCTTAGAGTAGCTTCAAATCGCATTTAGAGACATTTTAGACCCTTTTGTGATTTTCGAAAAAACTTGGTTACACAAAAACACAAAAGTGCTTAAAATAGCTTTGAATCGCATTTGGAGATGTTTTAGACCATTTTGTGATTTTCTAAAAAACTTGTTACCATAAAAACATCAAAGTGTACAGAATAGCTTCAAATCGCATTTGGAAACGTTTTAGACCATTTTGTGATTTTCGAAAAAACTGTTAACATAAAAACACCAAAGTGCTTAGAATAGCTTCAAATCACATTTGGAGACGTTTTAGACCATTTTTGATTTTCGAAAAAACTAGTTAACATAAAAACATCAAAGTGCTTAAAATCACATTAGAAATCGTTTTAGACCATTTTGAGCATTTCGCTAAAACTTTTCACAAAAAAACATCAAAGAGCACAAAATAGCTTAATATCGTGTTTAAAAACGTTTTAGACCATTTTGAGCATTTAGAAAAACTTGTTAACACAAAAACACCAAAGTGCTTAAAATAGCTTCAAATCGCATTTGGAGACGTTTTAGACCATTTTGTGAGTTTCGAAAAAATTTGTTTAAATAAAAACACCAATGTGCTAAGAATAGCTTCAAATCGCATTTGCAGACGTTTTAGACCATTTTGTGATTTTCGAAAAAACTTGTTAACATAAAAACACAAAAGTGCTTAGAATAGCTTCAAATCGCATTTGTAGACGTTTTAGACCATTTTGTGATTTTCGAAAAAACTTGTTAACATAAAAACATCAAAGTGTACAGAATAGCTTCAAATCGCATTTGGAGACGTTTTAGACCATTTTGTGATTTTCGAAAAAAACTTGTTAACATAAAAACACCAAAGTGTACAGAATAGCTTAAAACCGCATTTGGAGACGTTTTAGACCATTTTGTGATTTTCGAAAAAACTTGTTAACATAAAAACACCAAAGTGCTTAGAATAGCTTCAAATCGCATTTGGAGACGTTTTAGACCATTTTGAGCATTTCGAAAAACTTGTTAACACAAAAACACCAAAGTGCTTAAAATAGCTTCAAATCGCATTTGGAGACGTTTTAGACCATTTTGTGATTTTCGAAAAAAACTTGTTAACATAAAAACACCAAAGTGCTTAGAATAGCTTCAAATCGCATTTAGAGACATTATAGACCATTTTGTGATTTTCTAAAATACTTGTTAACATAAAAACATCAAAGTGTACAGAATAGCTTCAAATCGCATTTGGAGACGTTTTAGACAATTTTGTGATTTTCGAAAAACTTGTTAACACAAAAACACCAAAGTGCTTAAAATAGCTTCAAATCACATTTGGAGACATTTTAGACCTTTTTGTGATTTTCGAAAAAACTTGGTTACACAAAAGCACCTAAGTGCTTAAAATAGCTTCAAATCGCATTTGGAGACGTTTTAGACCATTTTGTGATTTTCGAAAAAACTTGTTAACATAAAAACACCAAAGTGCTTAGAGTAGCTTCAAATCGCATTTAGAGACATTTTTGACCCTTTTGTGATTTTCGAAAAAACTTGGTTACACAAAAACGCAAAAGTGCTTAAAATAGCTTTAAATCGCATTTGGAGACATTTTAGACCATTTTGTGATTTTCGAAAAAAGTTGTTAACATAAAAACATCAAAGTGTACAGAAAAGCTTCAAATCGCATTTGGAGACGTTTTAGACCATTTTGTGATTTTCGAAAAAACTTGTTAACATAAAAACACCAAAGTGCTTAGAATAGCTTCAAATCGCATTTGGAGACGTTTTAGACCATTTTGAGCAATTCGAAAAACTTGTTAACACAAAAACACCAAAGTGCTTAAAATAGCTTAAAATCGCATTTGGAGACGTTTTAGACCATTTTGTGATTTTCGAAAAAACTTGTTAACATAAAAACACCAAAGTGCTTAGAATAGCTTCAAATCGCATTTGGAGACATTTTAGACCATTTTGTGATTTTTGAAAAAACTTGTTACCATAAAAGCATCAAAGTGTACAGAATAGCTTCAAATCGCATTTGGAAACGTTTTAGACCATTTTGTGATTTTCGAAAAAACTGTTAACATAAAAACACCCAAGTGCTTAGAATAGCTTCAAATTACATTTGGAGACGTTTTAGACCATTTTGTGATTTTCGAAAAAACTAGTTAACATAAAAACATCAAAGTGCTTAAAGCCCCATTCCCTACGTTTTTTAGATCTAATTTAAGATCACAAACTATATTTAATGTAAAAATAATACTATATGGTCATATTGCGATAACTTTTTTCGTCTTTAAACGGTTAAAAATGTGAAAAATAAATCGATTCTAATAATTATAGCGGCCCGCTATAAATCCCAAAATGCATTGCGCGCGGATTGATATTTTTGTTTTTCACCTGTAATTCGCCCACTTTTCGATCGATCGTGAAGCCAAAACAAATGGAAGACTCCTAACTTTTCAGCGAAAATACCGGGTTTTCCCCAATTTGTATCAACGGAGTCTGGCAAAAATAGAAAGACAATTAATGCAGCAACTATACAACGTCAGGCTAGGTATATAGCTAGCGTACGATGTTCGTACGTTATCGATGTTTACCAGCTAGGCCTACAAAACTAAGCCTAGCTAGGCTAGGCCTAAGACCGTCCACGAGAGGTCGATCGCCGCGAGCTACTTAGGTAGTGCATTGTTTCTCACTTTTTATCATAATTTACCATAAAACGTACATTTAAGACAAGGAATGACATGGTTTAATGTTTTTAAAGTGATATATATGTATTATTTTCCAAAAAACGTCCAAAATTGCAGGGAAGGGGTCTTTAAAATCACATTAGAAATCGTTTTACACCATTTTGAGCATTTCGCTAAAACTTTTCACAAAAAAACATCAAAGAGCACAAAATAGCTTAATATCGTGTTTAAAAACGTTTTAGACCATTTTGAGCATTTCGAAAAACTTGTTAACACAAAAACACCAAAGTGCTTAAAATAGCTTCAAATCGCATTTGGAGACGTTTTAGACCATTTTGTGAGTTTCGAAAAAATTTGTTTAAATAAAAACACCAATGTGCTAAGAATAGCTTCAAATCGCATTTGCAGACGTTTTAGACCATTTTGTGATTTTCGAAAAAACTTGTTAACATAAAAACACAAAAGTGCTTAGAATAGCTTCAAATCGCATTTGTAGACGTTTTAGACCATTTTTGATTTTCGAAAAAACTTGTTAACATAAAAACATCAAAGTGTACAGAATAGCTTCAAATCGCATTTGGAGACGTTTTAGACCATTTTGTGATTTTCGAAAAACTTGTTAACATAAAAACACCAAAGTGCTTAGAATAGCTTAAAATCGCATTTGGAGACGTTTTAGACCATTTTGTGATTTTCGAAAAACTTGTTAACATAAAAACATCAAAGTGTACAGAATAGCTTCAAATCGCATTTGGAGACGTTTTAGACAATTTTGTGATTTTCGAAAAACTTGGTTATACAAAAACATCAAAGTGCTTGAAATCACATTAGAAACCATTTTAGACCATTTTGAGCATTTCGATAAAACATTTCACACAAAAACATCAAAGAGCACAAAGTAGCTTAATATCGTATTTAAAAACGTTTTTGACCATTTTGAGCATTTCGACAGAAAATTTTCACACAAAACATCAAAGTGTACAGAATAGCTTCAAATCGCATTTGGAGACGTTTTAGACCATTTTGTGATTTTCTAAAAAACTTGTTAACATAAAAACACCAAAGTGCTTAGAATAGCTTCAAATCGCATTTGGAGACGTTTTAGACCATTTTGTGATTTTCGAAAAAACTTGTTAACATAAAAACACCAAAGTATACAGAATAGCTTCAAATCGCATTTGGAGTCGTTTTAGACCATTTTGTGATTTTCGAAAAAACTTGTTAACATAAAAACACCAATGTGCTAAGATTAGCTTCAAATCGCATTTGGAGACATTTTAGACCATTTTGTGATTTCGAAAAAACTTGTTAACATAAAAACACCAAAGTGCTTAGAATAGCTTCAAATCGCATTTCGAGATATTTTAGACTCTTTTGTGATTTTCGAAAAAACTTGTTAACATAAAAACATCAAAGTGTACAGAATAGCTTCAAATCGCATTTGGAGACGTTTTAGACAATTTTGTGATTTTCGAAAAACTTGGTTACACAAAAACATCAAAGTGCTTGAAATCACATTAGAAACCGTTTTAGACCATTTTGAGCATTTCGATAAAACTTTTCACACAAAAACATCAAAGAGCACAAAGTAGCTTAATATCGTATTTAAAAACGTTTTTGACCATTTTGAACATTTCGACAGAAAATTTTCACACAAAACATCAAAGTGTACAGAATAGCTTCAAATCGCATTTGGAAACGTTTTAGACCATTTTGTGTTTTTTGAAAAAACTTGTTAACATAAAAACATCAAAGTGTACAGAATAGCTTCAAATCGCATTTGGAGACGTTTTAGACCGTTTTGTGATTTTTGAAAAAACTTGTTAACATAAAAACACCAAAGGGCTTAGAATAGCTTCAATCGCATTTGAAGACGTTTTAGACCATTTTGTGATTTTCGAAAAAACTTGTTAAGATAAAAACACCAAAGTGCTTAAAATAGCTTCAAAACGCATTTGGAGACGTTTTAGACCATTTTGTGATTTTCGAAAAAACTTGTTAACATAAAAACACCAAAGTGTACAGAAAAGCTTCAAATCGCTTTTTGAGTAGCTTCAAATCGCATTTAGAGACATTTTTGACCCTTTTGTGATTTTCGAAAAAACTTGGTTACACAAAAACACAAAAGTGCTTAAAATAGCTTTAAATCGCATTTGGAGATGTTTTAGACCATTTTGTGATTTTCTAAAAAACTTGTTACCATAAAAGCATCAAAGTGTACAGAATAGCTTCAAATCGCATTTGGAAACGTTTTAGACCATTTTGTGATTTTCGAAAAAACTTGTTAACATAAAAACACCAAAGTGTACAGAAAAGCTTCAAATTGCTATTGGAGACGTTTTAGACCATTTTGTGATTTTCGAAAAAAATTGTTTCCATAAAAACACCAAAGTGCTTAGAATAGCTTCAAATCGCATTTGGAGACATTTTAGACCATTTTGTGATTTTTGAAAAAACTTGTTACCATAAAAGCATCAAAGTGTACAGAATAGCTTCAAATCGCATTTGGAAACGTTTTAGACCATTTTGTGATTTTCGAAAAAACTGTTTACATAAAAACACCCAAGTGCTTAGAATAGCTTCAAATTACATTTGGAGACGTTTTAGACCATTTTGTGATTTTCGAAAAAACTAGTTAACATAAAAACATCAAAGTGCTTAAAGCCCTATTCCCTACGTTTTTTAGATCTAATTTAAGATCACAAACTATATTTAATGTAAAAATAATACTATATGGTCATATTGCGATAACTTTTTTCGTCTTTAAACGGTTAAAAATGTGAAAAATAAATCGATTCTAATAATTATAGCGGCCCGCTATAAATCCCAAAATGCATTGCGCGCGGATTGATATTTTTGTTTTTCACCTGTAATTCGCCCACTTTTCGATCGATCGTGAAGCCAAAACAAATGGAAGACTCCTAACTTTTCAGCGAAAATACCGGGTTTTCCCCAATTTGTATCAACGGAGTCTGGCAAAAATAAAAAGACAATTAATGCAGCAACTATACAACGTCAGGCTAGGTATATAGCTAGCGTACGATGTTCGTACGTTATCGATGTTTACCAGCTAGGCCTACAAAACTAAGCCTAGCTAGGCTAGGCCTAAGACCGTCCACGAGAGGTCGATCGCCGCGAGCTACTTAGGTAGTGCATTGTTTCTCACTTTTTATCATAATTTACCATAAAACGTACATTTAAGACAAGGAATGACATGGTTTAATGTTTTTAAAGTGATATATATGTATTATTTTCCAAAAAACGTCCAAAATTGCAGGGAAGGGGTCTTTAAAATCACATTAGAAATCGTTTTACACCATTTTGAGCATTTCGCTAAAACTTTTCACAAAAAAATATCAAAGAGCACAAAATAGCTTAATATCGTGTTTAAAAACGTTTTAGACCATTTTGAGCATTTCGAAAAACTTGTTAACACAAAAACACCAAAGTGCTTAAAATAGCTTCAAATCGCATTTGGAGACGTTTTAGACCATTTTGTGAGTTTCGAAAAAATTTGTTTAAATAAAAACACCAATGTGCTAAGAATAGCTTCAAATCGCATTTGCAGACGTTTTAGACCATTTTGTGATTTTCGAAAAAACTTGTTAACATAAAAACACAAAAGTGCTTAGAATAGCTTCAAATCGCATTTGTAGACGTTTTAGACCATTTTTGATTTTCGAAAAAACTTGTTAACATAAAAACATCAAAGTGTACAGAATAGCTTCAAATCGCATTTGGAGACGTTTTAGACCATTTTGTGATTTTCGAAAAACTTGTTAACATAAAAACACCAAAGTGCTTAGAATAGCTTAAAATCGCATTTGGAGACGTTTTAGACCATTTTGTGATTTTCGAAAAACTTGTTAACATAAAAACATCAAAGTGTACAGAATAGCTTCAAATCGCATTTGGAGACGTTTTAGACAATTTTGTGATTTTCGAAAAACTTGGTTATACAAAAACATCAAAGTGCTTGAAATCACATTAGAAACCATTTTAGACCATTTTGAGCATTTCGATAAAACATTTCACACAAAAACATCAAAGAGCACAAAGTAGCTTAATATCGTATTTAAAAACGTTTTTGACCATTTTGAGCATTTCGACAGAAAATTTTCACACAAAACATCAAAGTGTACAGAATAGCTTCAAATCGCATTTGGAGACGTTTTAGACCATTTTGTGATTTTCTAAAAAACTTGTTAACATAAAAACATCAAAGTGTACAGATTAGCTTCAAATCGCATTTGTAGACGTTTTAGACCATTTTGTGATTTTCGAAAAAACTTGTTAACATAAAAACATCAAAGTGTACAGAATAGCTTCAAATCACATTTGGAGACGTTTTAGACCATTTTGTGATTTTCGAAAAAAATTGTTTCCATAAAAACACCAAAGTGCTTAGAATAGCTTCAAATCGCATTTGGAGACATTTTAGACCATTTTGTGATTTTCGAAAAAACTTGTTAACATAAAAACATCAAAGTGTACAGAAAAGCTTCAAATCGCATTTAGAGACGTTTTAGACCATTTTGTGATTTTCAAAAAAACTTGTTACCATAAAAACACCAAAGTGCTTAGAATAGCTTAAAATCGCATTTGGAGACGTTTTAGACCATTTTGTGATTTTCGAAAAACTTGTTAACATAAAAACATCAAAGTGTACAGAATAGCTTCAAATCGCATTTGGAGAAGTTTTAGAAAATTTTGTGATTTTCGAAAAACTTGGTTACACAAAAACATCAAAGTGCTTGAAATCACATTAGAAACCGTTTTAGACCATTTTGAGCATTTCGATAAAACATTTCACACAAAAACATCAAAGAGCACAAAGTAGCTTAATATCGTATTTAAAAACGTTTTTGACCATTTTGAGCATTTCGACAGAAAATTTTCACACAAAACATCAAAGTGTACAGAATAGCTTCAAATCGCATTTGGAAACGTTTTAGACCATTTTGTGATTTTTGAAAAAACTTGTTAACATAAAAACACCAAAGTGCTTAGAATAGCTTCAAATCGCATTTGGAGACGTTTTAGACCATTTTGAGCATTTCGAAAAACTTGTTAACACAAAAACACCAAAGTGCTTAAAATATCTTCAAATCGCATTTGGAGACGTTTTAGACCATTTTGTGATTTTCGAAAAAACTTGTTAACATAAAAACACCAAAGTGCTTAGAATAGCTTCAAATCGCATTTGGAGACGTTTTATACCATTTTGTGATTTTCCAAAAAACTTGTTAACATAAAAACACCAAAGTGCTTAGAATAGCTTCAAATCGCATTTGGAGACGTTTTAGACCATTTTGTGATTTTCGAAAAAACTAGTTAACATAAAAACATCAAAGTCCTTAAAATCACATTAGAAATCGTTTTAGACCATTTTGAGCATTTCGCTAAAACTTTTCACAAAAAAAATCAAAGAGCACAAAATAGCTTAATATCGTGTTTAAAAACGTTTTAGACCATTTTGAGCATTTCGAAAAACTTGTTAACACAAAAATACCAAAGTGCTTAAAATAGCTTGCAATCGCATTTGGAGACGTTTTAGACCATTTTGTGAGTTTCGAAAAAATTTGTTTAAATAAAAACACCAATGTGCTAAGAATAGCTTCAAATCGCATTTGCAGACGTTTTAGACCATTTTGTGATTTTCGAAAAAACTTGTTAACATAAAAACACAAAAGTGCTTAGAATAGCTTCAAATCGCATTTGTAGACGTTTTAGACCATTTTGTGATTTTCGAAAAAACTTGTTAACATAAAAACACCAAAGTGTACAGAAAAGCTTCAAATCGCTATTGGAGACGTTTTAGACCATTTTGTGATTTTCGAAAAAAATTGTTTCCATAAAAACACCAAAGTGCTTAGAATAACTTCAAATCGCATTTTGGAGACATTTTAGACCATTTTGTGATTTTCGAAAAAAGTTGTTAACATAAAAACATCAAAGTGTACAGAATAGCTTCAAATCGCATTTGGAGACGTTTTAGACAATTTTGTGATTTTCGAAAAACTTGTTAACATAAAAACACCAAAGTGCTTAGAATAGCTTAAAATCGCATTTGGAGACGTTTTAGACCATTTTGTGATTTTCGAAAAACTTGTTAACATAAAAACATCAAAGTGTACAGAATAGCTTCAAATTGCATTTGGAGACGTTTTAGACAATTTTGTGATTTTCGAAAAACTTGGTTATACAAAAACATCAAAGTGCTTGAAATCACATTAGAAACCGTTTTAGACCATTTTGAGCATTTCGATAAAACATTTCACACAAAAACATCAAAGAGCACAAAGTAGCTTAATATCGTATTTAAAAACGTTTTTGACCATTTTGAGCATTTCGACAGAAAATTTTCACACAAAACATCAAAGTGTACAGAATAGCTTCAAATCGCATTTGGAGACGTTTTATACCATTTTGTGATTTTCGAAAAAACTTGTTAACATAAAAACACCAAAGTGCTTAGAATAGCTTCAAATCGCATTTGGAGACGTTTTAGACCATTTTGAGCATTTCGAAAAACTTGTGAACACAAAAACACCAAAGTGCTTAAAATAGCTTCAAATCGCATTTGGAGACGTTTTAGACCATTTTGTGATTTTCGAAAAAACTTGTTAACATAAAAACATCAAAGTGTACAGAATAGCTTCAAATCGCATTTGGAGACGTTTTAGACCATTTTGTGATTTTATAAAAAACTTGTTAACATAAAAACATCAAAGTGTACAGAATAGCTTCAAATCGCATTGGGAGACGTTTTAGACCATTTTGTGATTTTCGAAAAAACTTGTTAACATAAAAACACCAAAAGTGTACAGAAAAGCTTCAAATTGCTATTGGAGACGTTTTAGACCATTTTGTGATTTTCGAAAAAAATTGTTTCCATAAAAACACCAAAGTGCTTAGAATAGCTTCAAATCGCATTTGGAGACATTTTAGACCATTTTGTGATTTTCGAAAAAACTTGGTTACACAAAAACATCAAAGTGCTTAAAATCACATTAGAAACCGTTTTAGACCATTTTGAGTATTTCGATAAAACTTTTCACACAAAAACATCAAAGAGCACAAAATAGCTTAATATCGTATTTAAAAACGTTTTTGACCATTTTGAGGATTTCGACAAACATTTTTCACACAAAACAGTAAAGTGTACAGAATAGCTTCAAATCGCATTTGGAGAAATTTTAGACCATTTATTGATTTTCGAAAAAACTTGTTAACATAAAAACACCAAAGTGCTTAGAGTAGCTTCAAATCGCATTTAGAGACATTTTAGACCCTTTTGTGATTTTCGAAAAAACTTGGTTACACAAAAACACAAAAGTGCTTAAAATAGCTTTAAATCGCATTTGGAGATGTTTTAGACCATTTTGTGATTTTCTAAAAAACTTGTTACCATAAAAACATCAAAGTGTACAGAATAGCTTCAAATCGCATTTGGAAACGTTTTAGACCATTTTGTGATTTTCGAAAAAACTGTTAACATAAAAACACCAAAGTGCTTAGAATAGCTTCAAATCACATTTGGAGACGTTTTAGACCATTTTTGATTTTCGAAAAAACTAGTTAACATAAAAACATCAAAGTGCTTAAAATCACATTAGAAATCGTTTTAGACCATTTTGAGCATTTCGCTAAAACTTTTCACAAAAAAACATCAAAGAGCACAAAATAGCTTAATATCGTGTTTAAAAACGTTTTAGACCATTTTGAGCATTTAGAAAAACTTGTTAACACAAAAACACCAAAGTGCTTAAAATAGCTTCAAATCGCATCTGGAGACGTTTTAGACCATTTTGTGAGTTTCGAAAAAATTTGTTTAAATAAAAACACCAATGTGCTAAGAATAGCTTCAAATCGCATTTGCAGACGTTTTAGACCATTTTGTGATTTTCGAAAAAACTTGTTAACATAAAAACACAAAAGTGCTTAGAATAGCTTCAAATCGCATTTGTAGACGTTTTAGACCATTTTGTGATTTTCGAAAAAACTTGTTAACATAAAAACATCAAAGTGTACAGAATAGCTTCAAATCGCATTTGGAGACGTTTTAGACCATTTTGTGATTTTCGAAAAAAACTTGTTAACATAAAAACACCAAAGTGTACAGAATAGCTTAAAACCGCATTTGGAGACGTTTTAGACCATTTTGTGATTTTCGAAAAAACTTGTTAACATAAAAACACCAAAGTGCTTAGAATAGCTTCAAATCGCATTTGGAGACGTTTTAGACCATTTTGAGCATTTCGAAAAACTTGTTAACACAAAAACACCAAAGTGCTTAAAATAGCTTCAAATCGCATTTGGAGACGTTTTAGACCATTTTGTGATTTTCGAAAAAAACTTGTTAACATAAAAACACCAAAGTGCTTAGAATAGCTTCAAATCGCATTTAGAGACATTATAGACCATTTTGTGATTTTCTAAAATACTTGTTAACATAAAAACATCAAAGTGTACAGAATAGCTTCAAATCGCATTTGGAGACGTTTTAGACAATTTTGTGATTTTCGAAAAACTTGTTAACATAAAAACACCAAAGTGCTTAGAATAGCTTAAAATCGCATTTGGAGACGTTTTAGACCATTTTGTGATTTTCGAAAAACTTGTTAACATAAAAACATCAAAGTGTACAGAATAGCTTCAAATTGCATTTGGAGACGTTTTAGACAATTTTGTGATTTTCGAAAAACTTGGTTATACAAAAACATCAAAGTGCTTGAAATCACATTAGAAACCGTTTTAGACCATTTTGAGCATTTCGATAAAACATTTCACACAAAAACATCAAAGAGCACAAAGTAGCTTAATATCGTATTTAAAAACGTTTTTGACCATTTTGAGCATTTCGACAGAAAATTTTCACACAAAACATCAAAGTGTACAGAATAGCTTCAAATCGCATTTGGAAACGTTTTAGACCATTTTGTGATTTTCGAAAAAACTTGTTAACATAAAAACATCAAAGTGTACAGAATAGCTTCAAATCGCATTTGTAGACGTTTTAGACCATTTTGTGATTTTCGAAAAAACTTGTTAACATAAAAACACCAAAGTGTACAGAAAAGCTTCAAATCGCTATTGGAGACGTTTTAGACCATTTTGTGATTTTCGAAAAAAATTGTTTCCATAAAAACACCAAAGTGCTTAGAATAGCTTCAAATCGCATTTGGAGACATTTTAGACCATTTTGTGATTTTCGAAAAAAGTTGTTAACATAAAAACATCAAAGTGTACAGAAAAGCTTCAAATCGCATTTAGAGACGTTTTAGACCATTTTGTGATTTTCAAAAAAACTTGTTAACATAAAAACACCAAAGTGCTTAGAATAGCTTAAAATCGCATTTGGAGACGTTTTAGACCATTTTGTGATTTTCGAAAAACTTGTTAACATAAAAACATCAAAGTGTACAGAATAGCTTCAAATCGCATTTGGAGACGTTTTAGACAATTTTGTGATTTTCGAAAAACTTGGTTACACAAAAACATCAAAGTGCTTGAAATCACATTAGAAACCGTTTTAGACCATTTTGAGCATTTCGATAAAACATTTCACACAAAAACATCAAAGAGCACAAAGTAGCTTAATATCGTATTTAAAAACGTTTTTGACCATTTTGAGCATTTCGAAAGAAAATTTTCACACAAAACATCAAAGTGTACAGAATAGCTTCAAATCGCATTTGGAAACGTTTTAGACCATTTTGTGATTTTCGAAAAAACTTGTTAACATAAAAACACCAAAGTGCTTAGAATAGCTTCAAATCGCATTTGGAGACGTTTTATACCATTTTGTGATTTTCGAAAAAACTTGTTAACATAAAAACACCAAAGTGCTTAGAATAGCTTCAAATCGCATTTGGAGACGTTTTAGACCATTTTGAGCATTTCGAAAAACTTGTTAACACAAAAACACCAAAGTGCTTAAAATAGCTTCAAATCGCATTTGGAGACGTTTTAGACCATTTTGTGATTTTCGAAAAAACTTGTTAACATAAAAACATCAAAGTGTACAGAATAGCTTCAAATCGCATTTGGAGACGTTTTAGACCATTTTGTGATTTTATAAAAAACTTGTTAACATAAAAACATCAAAGTGTACAGAATAGCTTCAAATCGCATTGGGAGACGTTTTAGACCATTTTGTGATTTTCGAAAAAACTTGTTAACATAAAAACACCAAAGTGTACAGAAAAGCTTCAAATTGCTATTGGAGACGTTTTAGACCATTTTGTGATTTTCGAAAAAAATTGTTTCCATAAAAACACCAAAGTGCTTAGAATAGCTTCAAATCGCATTTGGAGACATTTTAGACCATTTTGTGATTTTCGAAAAAACTTGGTTACACAAAAACATCAAAGTGCTTAAAATCACATTAGAAACCGTTTTAGACCATTTTGAGTATTTCGATAAAACTTTTCACACAAAAACATCAAAGAGCACAAAATAGCTTAATATCGTATTTAAAAACGTTTTTGACCATTTTGAGGATTTCGACAAACATTTTTCACACAAAACAGTAAAGTGTACAGAATAGCTTCAAATCGCATTTGGAGAAATTTTAGACCATTTATTGATTTTCGAAAAAACTTGTTAACATAAAAACACCAAAGTGCTTAGAGTAGCTTCAAATCGCATTTAGAGACATTTTAGACCCTTTTGTGATTTTCGAAAAAACTTGGTTACACAAAAACACAAAAGTGCTTAAAATAGCTTTAAATCGCATTTGGAGATGTTTTAGACCATTTTGTGATTTTCTAAAAAACTTGTTACCATAAAAACATCAAAGTGTACAGAATAGCTTCAAATCGCATTTGGAAACGTTTTAGACCATTTTGTGATTTTCGAAAAAACTGTTAACATAAAAACACCAAAGTGCTTAGAATAGCTTCAAATCACATTTGGAGACGTTTTAGACCATTTTTGATTTTCGAAAAAACTAGTTAACATAAAAACATCAAAGTGCTTAAAATCACATTAGAAATCGTTTTAGACCATTTTGAGCATTTCGCTAAAACTTTTCACAAAAAAACATCAAAGAGCACAAAATAGCTTAATATCGTGTTTAAAAACGTTTTAGACCATTTTGAGCATTTAGAAAAACTTGTTAACACAAAAACACCAAAGTGCTTAAAATAGCTTCAAATCGCATTTGGAGACGTTTTAGACCATTTTGTGAGTTTCGAAAAAATTTGTTTAAATAAAAACACCAATGTGCTAAGAATAGCTTCAAATCGCATTTGCAGACGTTTTAGACCATTTTGTGATTTTCGAAAAAACTTGTTAACATAAAAACACAAAAGTGCTTAGAATAGCTTCAAATCGCATTTGTAGACGTTTTAGACCATTTTGTGATTTTCGAAAAAACTTGTTAACATAAAAACATCAAAGTGTACAGAATAGCTTCAAATCGCATTTGGAGACGTTTTAGACCATTTTGTGATTTTCAAAAAAAACTTGTTAACATAAAAACACCAAAGTGTACAGAATAGCTTAAAACCGCATTTGGAGACGTTTTAGACCATTTTGTGATTTTCGAAAAAACTTGTTAACATAAAAACACCAAAGTGCTTAGAATAGCTTCAAATCGCATTTGGAGACGTTTTAGACCATTTTGAGCATTTCGAAAAACTTGTTAACACAAAAACACCAAAGTGCTTAAAATAGCTTCAAATCGCATTTGGAGACGTTTTAGACCATTTTGTGATTTTCGAAAAAAACTTGTTAACATAAAAACACCAAAGTGCTTAGAATAGCTTCAAATCGCATTTAGAGACATTATAGACCATTTTGTGATTTTCTAAAATACTTGTTAACATAAAAACATCAAAGTGTACAGAATAGCTTCAAATCGCATTTGGAGACGTTTTAGACAATTTTGTGATTTTCGAAAAACTTGTTAACACAAAAACACCAAAGTGCTTAAAATAGCTTCAAATCACATTTGGAGACATTTTAGACCTTTTTGTGATTTTCGAAAAAACTTGGTTACACAAAAGCACCTAAGTGCTTAAAATAGCTTCAAATCGCATTTGGAGACGTTTTAGACCATTTTGTGATTTTCGAAAAAACTTGTTAACATAAAAACACCAAAGTGCTTAGAGTAGCTTCAAATCGCATTTAGAGACATTTTTGACCCTTTTGTGATTTTCGAAAAAAACTTGTTAACATAAAAACACCAAAGTGTACAGAATAGCTTAAAACCGCATTTGGAGACGTTTTAGACCATTTTGTGATTTTCGAAAAAACTTGTTAACATAAAAACACCAAAGTGCTTAGAATAGCTTCAAATCGCATTTGGAGACGTTTTAGACCATTTTGAGCATTTCGAAAAACTTGTTAACACAAAAACACCAAAGTGCTTAAAATAGCTTCAAATCGCATTTGGAGACGTTTTAGACCATTTTGTGATTTTCGAAAAAAACTTGTTAACATAAAAACACCAAAGTGCTTAGAATAGCTTCAAATCGCATTTAGAGACATTATAGACCATTTTGTGATTTTCTAAAATACTTGTTAACATAAAAACATCAAAGTGTACAGAATAGCTTCAAATCGCATTTGGAGACGTTTTAGACAATTTTGTGATTTTCGAAAAACTTGTTAACACAAAAACACCAAAGTGCTTAAAATAGCTTCAAATCACATTTGGAGACATTTTAGACCTTTTTGTGATTTTCGAAAAAACTTGGTTACACAAAAGCACCTAAGTGCTTAAAATAGCTTCAAATCGCATTTGGAGACGTTTTAGACCATTTTGTGATTTTCGAAAAAACTTGTTAACATAAAAACACCAAAGTGCTTAGAGTAGCTTCAAATCGCATTTAGAGACATTTTTGACCCTTTTGTGATTTTCGAAAAAACTTGGTTACACAAAAACACAAAAGTGCTTAAAATAGCTTTAAATCGCATTTGGAGACATTTTAGACCATTTTGTGATTTTCGAAAAAAGTTGTTAACATAAAAACATCAAAGTGTACAGAAAAGCTTCAAATCGCATTTGGAGACGTTTTAGACCATTTTGTGATTTTCGAAAAAACTTGTTAACATAAAAACACCAAAGTGCTTAGAATAGCTTCAAATCGCATTTGGAGACGTTTTAGACCATTTTGAGCAATTCGAAAAACTTGTTAACACAAAAACACCAAAGTGCTTAAAATAGCTTAAAATCGCATTTGGAGACGTTTTAGACCATTTTGTGATTTTCGAAAAAACTTGTTAACATAAAAACACCAAAGTGCTTAGAATAGCTTCAAATCGCATTTGGAGACATTTTAGACCATTTTGTGATTTTTGAAAAAACTTGTTACCATAAAAGCATCAAAGTGTACAGAATAGCTTCAAATCGCATTTGGAAACGTTTTAGACCATTTTGTGATTTTCGAAAAAACTGTTAACATAAAAACACCCAAGTGCTTAGAATAGCTTCAAATTACATTTGGAGACGTTTTAGACCATTTTGTGATTTTCGAAAAAACTAGTTAACATAAAAACATCAAAGTGCTTAAAGCCCCATTCCCTACGTTTTTTAGATCTAATTTAAGATCACAAACTATATTTAATGTAAAAATAATACTATATGGTCATATTGCGATAACTTTTTTCGTCTTTAAACGGTTAAAAATGTGAAAAATAAATCGATTCTAATAATTATAGCGGCCCGCTATAAATCCCAAAATGCATTGCGCGCGGATTGATATTTTTGTTTTTCACCTGTAATTCGCCCACTTTTCGATCGATCGTGAAGCCAAAACAAATGGAAGACTCCTAACTTTTCAGCGAAAATACCGGGTTTTCCCCAATTTGTATCAACGGAGTCTGGCAAAAATAGAAAGACAATTAATGCAGCAACTATACAACGTCAGGCTAGGTATATAGCTAGCGTACGATGTTCGTACGTTATCGATGTTTACCAGCTAGGCCTACAAAGCTAAGCCTAGCTAGGCTAGGCCTAAGACCGTCCACGAGAGGTCGATCGCCGCGAGCTACTTAGGTAGTGCATTGTTTCTCACTTTTTATCATAATTTACCATAAAACGTACATTTAAGACAAGGAATGACATGGTTTAATGTTTTTAAAGTGATATATATGTATTATTTTCCAAAAAACGTCCAAAATTGCAGGGAAGGGGTCTTTAAAATCACATTAGAAATCGTTTTACACCATTTTGAGCATTTCGCTAAAACTTTTCACAAAAAAACATCAAAGAGCACAAAATAGCTTAATATCGTGTTTAAAAACGTTTTAGACCATTTTGAGCATTTCGAAAAACTTGTTAACACAAAAACACCAAAGTGCTTAAAATAGCTTCAAATCGCATTTGGAGACGTTTTAGACCATTTTGTGAGTTTCGAAAAAATTTGTTTAAATAAAAACACCAATGTGCTAAGAATAGCTTCAAATCGCATTTGCAGACGTTTTAGACCATTTTGTGATTTTCGAAAAAACTTGTTAACATAAAAACACAAAAGTGCTTAGAATAGCTTCAAATCGCATTTGTAGACGTTTTAGACCATTTTTGATTTTCGAAAAAACTTGTTAACATAAAAACATCAAAGTGTACAGAATAGCTTCAAATCGCATTTGGAGACGTTTTAGACCATTTTGTGATTTTCGAAAAACTTGTTAACATAAAAACACCAAAGTGCTTAGAATAGCTTAAAATCGCATTTGGAGACGTTTTAGACCATTTTGTGATTTTCGAAAAACTTGTTAACATAAAAACATCAAAGTGTACAGAATAGCTTCAAATCGCATTTGGAGACGTTTTAGACAATTTTGTGATTTTCGAAAAACTTGGTTATACAAAAACATCAAAGTGCTTGAAATCACATTAGAAACCATTTTAGACCATTTTGAGCATTTCGATAAAACATTTCACACAAAAACATCAAAGAGCACAAAGTAGCTTAATATCGTATTTAAAAACGTTTTTGACCATTTTGAGCATTTCGACAGAAAATTTTCACACAAAACATCAAAGTGTACAGAATAGCTTCAAATCGCATTTGGAGACGTTTTAGACCATTTTGTGATTTTCTAAAAAACTTGTTAACATAAAAACACCAAAGTGCTTAGAATAGCTTCAAATCGCATGTGGAGACGTTTTAGACCATTTTGTGATTTTCGAAAAAACTTGTTAACATAAAAACACCAAAGTATACAGAATAGCTTCAAATCGCATTTGGAGTCGTTTTAGACCATTTTGTGATTTTCGAAAAAACTTGTTAACATAAAAACACCAATGTGCTAAGATTAGCTTCAAATCGCATTTGGAGACATTTTAGACCATTTTGTGATTTCGAAAAAACTTGTTAACATAAAAACACCAAAGTGCTTAGAATAGCTTCAAATCGCATTTCGAGATATTTTAGACTCTTTTGTGATTTTCGAAAAAACTTGTTAACATAAAAACATCAAAGTGTACAGAATAGCTTCAAATCGCATTTGGAGACGTTTTAGACAATTTTGTGATTTTCGAAAAACTTGGTTACACAAAAACATCAAAGTGCTTGAAATCACATTAGAAACCGTTTTAGACCATTTTGAGCATTTCGATAAAACTTTTCACACAAAAACATCAAAGAGCACAAAGTAGCTTAATATCGTATTTAAAAACGTTTTTGACCATTTTGAACATTTCGACAGAAAATTTTCACACAAAACATCAAAGTGTACAGAATAGCTTCAAATCGCATTTGGAAACGTTTTAGACCATTTTGTGATTTTCGAAAAAACTTGTTAACATAAAAACACCAAAGTGTACAGAAAAGCTTCAAATTGCTATTGGAGACGTTTTAGACCATTTTGTGATTTTCGAAAAAAATTGTTTCCATAAAAACACCAAAGTGCTTAGAATAGCTTCAAATCGCATTTGGAGACATTTTAGACCATTTTGTGATTTTTGAAAAAACTTGTTACCATAAAAGCATCAAAGTGTACAGAATAGCTTCAAATCGCATTTGGAAACGTTTTAGACCATTTTGTGATTTTCGAAAAAACTGTTAACATAAAAACACCCAAGTGCTTAGAATAGCTTCAAATTACATTTGGAGACGTTTTAGACCATTTTGTGATTTTCGAAAAAACTAGTTAACATAAAAACATCAAAGTGCTTAAAGCCCCATTCCCTACGTTTTTTAGATCTAATTTAAGATCACAAACTATATTTAATGTAAAAATAATACTATATGGTCATATTGCGATAACTTTTTTCGTCTTTAAACGGTTAAAAATGTGAAAAATAAATCGATTCTAATAATTATAGCGGCCCGCTATAAATCCCAAAATGCATTGCGCGCGGATTGATATTTTTGTTTTTCACCTGTAATTCGCCCACTTTTCGATCGATCGTGAAGCCAAAACAAATGGAAGACTCCTAACTTTTCAGCGAAAATACCGGGTTTTCCCCAATTTGTATCAACGGAGTCTGGCAAAAATAGAAAGACAATTAATGCAGCAACTATACAACGTCAGGCTAGGTATATAGCTAGCGTACGATGTTCGTACGTTATCGATGTTTACCAGCTAGGCCTACAAAACTAAGCCTAGCTAGGCTAGGCCTAAGACCGTCCACGAGAGGTCGATCGCCGCGAGCTACTTAGGTAGTGCATTGTTTCTCACTTTTTATCATAATTTACCATAAAACGTACATTTAAGACAAGGAATGACATGGTTTAATGTTTTTAAAGTGATATATATGTATTATTTTCCAAAAAACGTCCAAAATTGCAGGGAAGGGGTCTTTAAAATCACATTAGAAATCGTTTTACACCATTTTGAGCATTTCGCTAAAACTTTTCACAAAAAAACATCAAAGAGCACAAAATAGCTTAATATCGTGTTTAAAAACGTTTTAGACCATTTTGAGCATTTCGAAAAACTTGTTAACACAAAAACACCAAAGTGCTTAAAATAGCTTCAAATCGCATTTGGAGACGTTTTAGACCATTTTGTGAGTTTCGAAAAAATTTGTTTAAATAAAAACACCAATGTGCTAAGAATAGCTTCAAATCGCATTTGCAGACGTTTTAGACCATTTTGTGATTTTCGAAAAAACTTGTTAACATAAAAACACAAAAGTGCTTAGAATAGCTTCAAATCGCATTTGTAGACGTTTTAGACCATTTTTGATTTTCGAAAAAACTTGTTAACATAAAAACATCAAAGTGTACAGAATAGCTTCAAATCGCATTTGGAGACGTTTTAGACCATTTTGTGATTTTCGAAAAACTTGTTAACATAAAAACACCAAAGTGCTTAGAATAGCTTAAAATCGCATTTGGAGACGTTTTAGACCATTTTGTGATTTTCGAAAAACTTGTTAACATAAAAACATCAAAGTGTACAGAATAGCTTCAAATCGCATTTGGAGACGTTTTAGACAATTTTGTGATTTTCGAAAAACTTGGTTATACAAAAACATCAAAGTGCTTGAAATCACATTAGAAACCATTTTAGACCATTTTGAGCATTTCGATAAAACATTTCACACAAAAACATCAAAGAGCACAAAGTAGCTTAATATCGTATTTAAAAACGTTTTTGACCATTTTGAGCATTTCGACAGAAAATTTTCACACAAAACATCAAAGTGTACAGAATAGCTTCAAATCGCATTTGGAGACGTTTTAGACCATTTTGTGATTTTCTAAAAAACTTGTTAACATAGAAACACCAAAGTGCTTAGAATAGCTTCAAATCGCATTTGGAGACGTTTTAGACCATTTTGTGATTTTCGAAAAAACTTGTTAACATAAAAACACCAAAGTATACAGAATAGCTTCAAATCGCATTTGGAGTCGTTTTAGACCATTTTGTGATTTTCGAAAAAACTTGTTAACATAAAAACACCAATGTGCTAAGATTAGCTTCAAATCGCATTTGGAGACATTTTAGACCATTTTGTGATTTCGAAAAAACTTGTTAACATAAAAACACCAAAGTGCTTAGAATAGCTTCAAATCGCATTTCGAGATATTTTAGACTCTTTTGTGATTTTCGAAAAAACTTGTTAACATAAAAACATCAAAGTGTACAGAATAGCTTCAAATCGCATTTGGAGACGTTTTAGACAATTTTGTGATTTTCGAAAAACTTGGTTACACAAAAACATCAAAGTGCTTGAAATCACATTAGAAACCGTTTTAGACCATTTTGAGCATTTCGATAAAACTTTTCACACAAAAACATCAAAGAGCACAAAGTAGCTTAATATCGTATTTAAAAACGTTTTTGACCATTTTGAACATTTCGACAGAAAATTTTCACACAAAACATCAAAGTGTACAGAATAGCTTCAAATCGCATTTGGAAACGTTTTAGACCATTTTGTGTTTTTTGAAAAAACTTGTTAACATAAAAACATCAAAGTGTACAGAATAGCTTCAAATCGCATTTGGAGACGTTTTAGACCGTTTTGTGATTTTTGAAAAAACTTGTTAACATAAAAACACCAAAGTGCTTAGAATAGCTTCAAATCGCATTTGGAGACGTTTTATACCATTTTGTGATTTTCCAAAAAACTTGTTAACATAAAAACACCAAAGTGCTTAGAATAGCTTCAAATCGCATTTGGAGACATTTTAGACCATTTTGTGATTTTCTAAAAAACTTGTTAACATAAAAACATCAAAGTGTACAGAATAGCTTCAAATCGCATTTGGAGACGTTTTAGACAATTTTGTGATTTTCGAAAAACTTGTTAACACAAAAACACCAAAGTGCTTAAAATAGCTTCAAATCACATTTGGAGACATTTTAGACCTTTTTATGATTTTCGAAAAAACTGAGTTACACAAAAGCACCTAAGTGCTTAAGATAGCTTCAAATCGCATTTGGAGACGTTTTAGACCATTTTGTGATTTTCGAAAAAACTAGTTAACATAAAAACATCAAAGTCCTTAAAACCACATTAGAAATCGTTTTAGACCATTCTGAGCATTTCGCTAAAACTTTTCACAAAAAAACATCAAAGAGCACAAAATAGCTTAATATCGTGTTTAAAAACGTTTTAGACCATTTTGAGAATTTCGAAAAACTTGGTAACACAAAAATACCAAAGTACTTAAAATAGCTTCAAATCGCCTTTGGAGACGTTTTAGACCATTTTGTGAGTTTCGAAAAAATTTGTTTAAATAAAAACACAAAAGTGCTTAGAATAGCTTCAAATCGCATTTGTAGACGTTTTAGACCATTTTGTGATTTTCGAAAAAACTTGTTAACATAAAAACATCAAAGTGTACAGAATAGCTTCAAATCGCATTTGGAGACGTTTTAGACCATTTTGTGATTTTCGAAAAAACTTGTTAACATAAAAACACCAAAGTGCTTAGAATAGCTTCAAATCGCATTTGGAGACGTTTTAGACCATTTTGTGCATTTCGAAAAACTTGTTAACACAAAAACACCAAAGTGCTTAAAATAGCTTTAAATCGCATTTGGAGACGTTTTAGACCATTTTGTGATTTTCGAAAAAACTTGTTAACATAAAAACACCAAAGTGCTTAGAATAGCTTCAAATCGCATTTGGAGACGTTTTATACCATTTTGTGATTTTCCAAAAAACTTGTTAACATAAAAACACCAAAGTGCTTAGAATAGCTTCAAATCGCATTTGGAGACGTTTTAGACCATTTTGTGATTTTCGAAAAAACTTGGTTACACAAAAACACAAAAGTGCTTAAAATAGCTTTAAATCGCATTTGGAGACGTTTTAGACCATTTTGTGATTTTCGAAAAAACTTGTTAACATAAAAACACCAAAGTGTACAGAATAGCTTCAAATCGCATTTGGAGACGTTTTAGACAATTTTGTGATTTTTGAAAAACTTGGTTACACAAAAACATCAAAGTGCTTGAAATCACATTAGAAACCGTTTTAGACCATTTTGAGCATTTCGATAAAACATTTCACACAAAAACATCAAAGAGCACAAAGTAGCTTAATATCGTATTTAAAAACGTTTTTGACCATTTTGAGCATTTCGACAGAAAATTTTCACACAAAACATCAAAGTGTACAGAATAGCTTCAAATCGCATTTGGAAACGTTTTAGACCATTTTGTGATTTTCGAAAAAACTTGTTAACATAAAAACATCAAAGTGTACAGATTAGCTTCAAATCGCATTTGTAGACGTTTTAGACCATTTTGTGATTTTCGAAAAAACTTGTTAGCATAAAAACATCAAAGTGTACAGAATAGCTTCAAATCACATTTGGAGACGTTTTAGACCATTTTGTGATTTTCGAAAAAAATTGTTTCCATAAAAACACCAAAGTGCTTAGAAAAGCTTCATATCGCATTTAAAGACGTTTTAGACCATTTTGTGATTTTCAAAAAAACTTGTTAACATAAAAACACCAAAGTGCTTAGAATAGCTTAAAATCGCATTTGGAGACGTTTTAGACCATTTTGTGATTTTAGAAAAACTTGTTAACATAAAAACATCAAAGTGTACAGAATAGCTTCAAATCGCATTTGGAGACGTTTTAGACAATTTTGTGTTTTTCGAAAAACTTGGTAACACAAAAACATCAAAGTGCTTGAAATCACATTAGAAACCGTTTTAGACCATTTTGAGCATTTCGATAAAACATTTCAGACAAAAACATCAAAGAGCACAAAGTAGCTTAATATCGTATTTAAAAACGTTTTTGACCATTTTGAGCATTTCGAAAGAAAATTTTCACACAAAACATCAAAGTGTAGAGAATAGCTTCAAATCGCATTTGGAAACGTTTTAGACCATTTTGTGATTTTCAAAAAAACTTAACATAAAAACATCAAAGTGTACAGAATAGCTTCAAATCGCATTTCTAGACGTTTTAGACCATTTTGTGATTTTCGAAAAAACTTGTTAACATAAAAACATCAAAGTGTACAGAATAGCTTCAAATCGCATTTGGAGACGTTTTAGACCATTTTGTGATTTTCGAAAAAACTTGTTAACATAAAAACACCAAAGTGTACAGAAAAGCTTCAAATCGCTATTGGAGACGTTTTAGACCATTTTGTGATTTTCGAAAAAAATTGTTTCCATAAAAACACCAAAGTGCTTAGAATAGCTTCAAATCGCATTTGGAGACGTTTTAGACCATTTTGAGCATTTCGAAAAACTTGTTAACATAAAAACATCAAAGTGTACAGAATAGCTTCAAATCGCATTTGTAGACGTTTTAGACCATTTGGTGATTTTTGAAAAAATTTGT
The DNA here is from genome assembly GCF_964355755.1 of Antedon mediterranea. Taxonomy (NCBI): domain Eukaryota; kingdom Metazoa; phylum Echinodermata; class Crinoidea; order Comatulida; family Antedonidae; genus Antedon; species Antedon mediterranea. Next base: position 8,893,006 of record NC_092679.1, on the reverse strand, counting down.
TAACATAAAAACATCAAAGTGTACAGAATAGCTTCAAATCGCATTTGGAGACGTTTTAGACCATTTTGTGATTTTCGAAAAAACTTGTTAACATAAAAACACCAAAGTGCTTAGAATAGCTTCAAATCGCATTTGGAGACGTTTTAGACCATTTCGTGATTTTCGAAAAAACTTGGTTACACAAAAGCACCAAAGTGCTTAAAATAGCTTCAAATCGCATTTGGAGACGTTTTAGACCATTTTGTGATTTTCGAAAAAACTTGTTAACATAAAAACACCAAAGTGCTTAGAATAGCTTCAAATCGCATTTGGAGACGTTTTAGACCATTTTGTGATTTTCGAAAAAACTTGTTAACATAAAAACACCAAAGTGCTTAGAATAGCTTCAAATCGCATTTCGAGACATTTTAGACCCTTTTGTGATTTTCGAAAAAACTTGTTAACATAAAAACATCAAAGTGTACAGAATAGCTTCAAATCGCATTTGGAGACGTTTTAGACCATTTTGTGATTTTATAAAAAACTTGTTAACATAAAAACATCAAAGTGTACAGAATAGCTTCAAATCGCATTTGGAGACGTTTTAGACCATTTTGTGATTTTCGAAAAAACTTGTTAACATAAAAACACCAAAGTGTACAGAAAAGCTTCAAATTGCTATTGGAGACGTTTTAGACCATTTTGTGATTTTAGAAAAAAATTGTTTCCATAAAAACACCAAAGTGCTTAGAATAGCTTCAAATCGCATTTGGAGACATTTTAGACCATTTTGTGATTTTCGAAAAAACTTGGTTACACAAAAACATCAAAGTGCTTAAAATCACATTAGAATCCGTTTTAGACCATTTTGAGTATTTCGATAAAACTTTTCGCACAAAAACATCAAAGAGCACAAAATAGCTTAATATCGTATTTAAAAACGTTTTTGACCATTTTGAGGATTTCGACAGAAAATTTGGAGACATTTTAGACCATTTTGTGATTTTCGAAAAAAGTTGTTAACATAAAAACATCAAAGTGTACAGAAAAGCTTCAAATCGCATTTAGAGACGTTTTAGACCATTTTGTGATTTTCAAAAAAACTTGTTAACATAAAAACACCAAAGTGCTTAGAATAGCTTAAAATCGCATTTGGAGACGTTTTAGACCATTTTGTGATTTTCGAAAAACTTGTTAACATAAAAACATCAAAGTGTACAGAATAGCTTCAAATCGCATTTGGAGACGTTTTAGACAATTTTGTGATTTTCGAAAAACTTGGTTACACAAAAACATCAAAGTGCTTGAAATCACATTAGAAACCGTTTTAGACCATTTTGAGCATTTCGATAAAACATTTCACACAAAAACATCAAAGAGCACAAAGTAGCTTAATATCGTATTTAAAAACGTTTTTGACCATTTTGAGCATTTCGAAAGAAAATTTTCACACAAAACATCAAAGTGTACAGAATAGCTTCAAATCGCATTTGGAAACGTTTTAGACCATTTTGTGATTTTCGAAAAAACTTGTTAACATAAAAACACCAAAGTGCTTAGAATAGCTTCAAATCGCATTTGGAGACGTTTTATACCATTTTGTGATTTTCGAAAAAACTTGTTAACATAAAAACACCAAAGTGCTTAGAATAGCTTCAAATCGCATTTGGAGACGTTTTAGACCATTTTGAGCATTTCGAAAAACTTGTTAACACAAAAACACCAAAGTGCTTAAAATAGCTTCAAATCGCATTTGGAGACGTTTTAGACCATTTTGTGATTTTCGAAAAAAACTTGTTAACATAAAAACACCAAAGTGCTTAGAATAGCTTCAAATCGCATTTAGAGACATTATAGACCATTTTGTGATTTTCTAAAATACTTGTTAACATAAAAACATCAAAGTTTACAGAATAGCTTCAAATCGCATTTGGAGACGTTTTAGACAATTTTGTGATTTTCGAAAAACTTGTTAACACAAAAACACCAAAGTGCTTAAAATAGCTTCAAATCACATTTGGAGACATTTTAGACCTTTTTGTGATTTTCGAAAAAACTTGGTTACACAAAAGCACCTAAGTGCTTAAAATAGCTTCAAATCGCATTTGGAGACGTTTTAGACCATTTTGTGATTTTCGAAAAAACTAGTTAACATAAAAACATCAAAGTCCTTAAAATCACATTAGAAATCGTTTTAGACCATTTTGAGCATTTCGCTAAAACTTTTCACAAAAAAAAATCAAAGAGCACAAAATAGCTTAATATCGTGTTTAAAAACGTTTTAGACCATTTTGAGCATTTCGAAAAACTTGTTAACACAAAAATACCAAAGTGCTTAAAATAGCTTGCAATCGCATTTGGAGACGTTTTAGACCATTTTGTGAGTTTCGAAAAAATTTGTTTAAATAAAATCACCAATGTGCTAAGAATAGCTTCAAATCGCATTTGCAGACGTTTTAGACCATTTTGTGATTTTCGAAAAAACTTGTTAACATAAAAACACAAAAGTGCTTAGAATAGCTTCAAATCGCATTTGTAGACGTTTTAGACCATTTTGTGATTTTCGAAAAAACTTGTTAACATAAAAACACCAAAGTGTACAGAAAGCTTCAAATCGCTATTGGAGACGTTTTAGACCATTTTGTGATTTTCGAAAAAAATTGTTTCCATAAAAACACCAAAGTGCTTAGAATAGCTTCAAATCGCATTTGGAGACATTTTAGACCATTTTGTGATTTTCGAAAAAAGTTGTTAACATAAAAACATCAAAGTGTACAGAATAGCTTCAAATCGCATTTAGAGACATTTTAGACCCTTTTGTGATTTTCGAAAAAACTTGGTTACACAAAAACACAAAAGTGCTTAAAATAGCTTTAAATCGCATTTGGAAACGTTTTAGACCATTTTGTGATTTTCGAAAAAACTGTTAACATAAAAACACCAAAGTGCTTAGAATAGCTTCAAATTACATTTGGAGACGTTTTAGACCATTTTGTGATTTTCGAAAAAACTAGTTAACATAAAAACATCAAAGTGCTTAAAATCACATTAGAAATCGTTTTAGACCATTTTGAGCATTTCGCTAAAACTTTTCACAAAAGAACATCAAAGAGCACAAAATAGCTTAATATCGTGTTTAAAAACGTTTTAGACCATTTTGAGCATTTCGAAAAACTTGTTAACACAAAAACACCAAAGTGCTTAAAATAGCTTCAAATCGCATTTGGAGACGTTTTAGACCATTTTGTGAGTTTCGAAAAAATTTGTTTAAATAAAAACACCAATGTGCTAAGAATAGCTTCAAATCGCATTTGCAGACGTTTTAGACCATTTTGTGATTTTCGAAAAAACTTGTTAACATAAAAACACAAAAGTGCTTAGAATAGCTTCAAATCGCATTTGTAGACGTTTTAGACCATTTTGTGATTTTCGAAAAAACTTGTTAACATAAAAACATCAAAGTGTACAGAATAGCTTCAAATCGCATTTGGAGACGTTTTAGACCATTTTGTGATTTTCAAAAAACTTGTTAACATAAAAACACCAAAGTGCTTAGAATAGCTTAAAATCGCATTTGGAGACGTTTTAGACCATTTTGTGATTTTCGAAAAACTTGTTAACATAAAAACATCAAAGTGTACAGAATAGCTTCAAATCGCATTTGGAGACGTTTTAGACAATTTTGTGATTTTCGAAAAACTTGGTTATACAAAAACATCAAATTGCTTGAAATCACATTAGAAACCATTTTAGACCATTTTGAGCATTTCGATAAAACATTTCACACAAAAACATCAAAGAGTCCAAAGTAGCTTAATATCGTATTTAAAAACGTTTTTAACCATTTTGAGCATCTCGACAGAAAATTTTCACACAAAACATCAAAGTGTACAGAATAGCTTCAAATCGCATTTGGAAACGTTTTAGACCATTTTGTGATTTTCGAAAAGACTTGTTAACATAAAAACATCAAAGTGTACAGAATAGCTTCAAATCGCATTTGTAGACGTTTTAGACCATTTTGTGATTTTCGAAAAAACTAGTTAACATAAAAACATTAAAGTGTACAGAATAGCTTCAAATCGCATTTGGAGACGTTTTAGACCATTTTGTGATTTTCGAAAAAACTTGTTAACATAAAAACACCAAAGTGTACAGAAAAGCTTCAAATTGCTATTGGAGACGTTTTAGACCATTTTGTGATTTTCGAAAAAAATTGTTTCCATAAAAACACCAAAGTGCTTAGAATAGCTTCAAATCGCATTTGGAGACATTTTAGACCATTTTGTGATTTTCGAAAAAACTTGGTTACACAAAAACATCAAAGTGCTTAAAATCACATTAGAAACCGTTTTAGACCATTTTGAGTATTTCGATAAAACTTTTCACACAAAAACATCAAAGAGCAAAAAATAGCTTAATATCGTATTTAAAAACGTTTTTGACCATTTTGAGGATTTCGACAAACATTTTTCACACAAAACAGCAAAGTGTACAGAATAGCTTCAAATCGCATTTGGAGACATTTTAGACCATTTTGTGATTTTCGAAAAAACTTGTTAACATAAAAACACCAAAGTGCTTAGAGTAGCTTCAAATCGCATTTAGAGACATTTTAGACCCTTTTGTGATTTTCGAAAAAACTTGGTTACACAAAAACACAAAAGTGCTTAAAATAGCTTTAAATCGCATTTGGAGATGTTTTAGACCATTTTGTGATTTTCTAAAAAAATTGTTACCATAAAAGCATCAAAGTGTACAGAATAGCTTCAAATCGCATTTGGAAACGTTTTAGACCATTTTGTGATTTTCGAAAAAACTGTTAACATAAAAACACCAAAGTGCTTAGAATAGCTTCAAATTACATTTGGAGACGTTTTAGACCATTTTGTGATTTTCGAAAAAACTAGTTAACATAAAAACATCAAAGTGCTTAAAATCACATTAGAAATCGTTTTAGACCATTTTGAGCATTTCGCTAAAACTTTTCACAAAAGAACATCAAAGAGCACAAAATAGCTTAATATCGTGTTTAAAAACGTTTTAGACCATTTTGAGCATTTCGAAAAACTTGTTAACACAAAAACACCAAAGTGCTTAAAATAGCTTCAAATCGCATTTGGAGACGTTTTAGACCATTTTGTGAGTTTCGAAAAAATTTGTTTAAATAAAAACACCAATGTGCTAAGAATAGCTTCAAATCGCATTTGCAGACGTTTTAGACCATTTTGTGATTTTCGAAAAAACTTGTTAACATAAAAACACAAAAGTGCTTAGAATAGCTTCAAATCGCATTTGTAGACGTTTTAGACCATTTTGTGATTTTCGAAAAAACTTGTTAACATAAAAACATTAAAGTGTACAGAATAGCTTCAAATCGCATTTGGAGACGTTTTAGACCATTTTGTGATTTTCAAAAAACTTGTTAACATAAAAACACCAAAGTGCTTAGAATAGCTTAAAATCGCATTTGGAGACGTTTTAGACCATTTTGTGATTTTCGAAAAACTTGTTAACATAAAAACATCAAAGTGTACAGAATAGCTTCAAATCGCATTTGGAGACGTTTTAGACAATTTTGTGATTTTCGAAAAACTTGGTTATACAAAAACATCAAATTGCTTGAAATCACATTAGAAACCATTTTAGACCATTTTGAGCATTTCGAAAAAACATTTCACACAAAAACATCAAAGAGTCCAAAGTAGCTTAATATCGTATTTAAAAACGTTTTTAACCATTTTGAGCATCTCGACAGAAAATTTTCACACAAAACATCAAAGTGTACAGAATAGCTTCAAATCGCATTTGGAAACGTTTTAGACCATTTTGTGATTTTCGAAAAGACTTGTTAACATAAAAACATCAAAGTGTACAGAATAGCTTCAAATCGCATTTGTAGACGTTTTAGACCATTTTGTGATTTTCGAAAAAACTAGTTAACATAAAAACATCAAAGTGTACAGAATAGCTTCAAATCGCATTTGGAGACGTTTTAGACCATTTTGTGATTTTCGAAAAAACTTGTTGACATAAAAACACCAAAGTGTACAGAAAAGCTTCAAATTGCTATTGGAGACGTTTTAGACCATTTTGTGATTTTCGAAAAAAATTGTTTCCATAAAAACACCAAAGTGCTTAGAATAGCTTCAAATCGCATTTGGAGACATTTTAGACCATTTTGTGATTTTCGAAAAAACTTGGTTACACAAAAACATCAAAGTGCTTAAAATCACATTAGAAACCGTTTTAGACCATTTTGAGTATTTCGATAAAACTTTTCACACAAAAACATCAAAGAGCAAAAAATAGCTTAATATCGTATTTAAAAACGTTTTTGACCATTTTGAGGATTTCGACAAACATTTTTCACACAAAACAGCAAAGTGTACAGAATAGCTTCAAATCGCATTTGGAGACATTTTAGACCATTTTGTGATTTTCGAAAAAACTTGTTAACATAAAAACACCAAAGTGCTTAGAGTAGCTTCAAATCGCATTTAGAGACATTTTAGACCCTTTTGTGATTTTCGAAAAAACTTGGTTACACAAAAACACAAAAGTGCTTAAAATAGCTTTAAATCGCATTTGGAGATGTTTTAGACCATTTTGTGATTTTCTAAAAAAATTGTTACCATAAAAGCATCAAAGTGTACAGAATAGCTTCAAATCGCATTTGGAAACGTTTTAGACCATTTTGTGATTTTCGAAAAAACTGTTAACATAAAAACACCAAAGTGCTTAGAATAGCTTCAAATTACATTTGGAGACGTTTTAGACCATTTTGTGATTTTCGAAAAAACTAGTTAACATAAAAACATCAAAGTGCTTAAAATCACATTAGAAATCGTTTTAGACCATTTTGAGCATTTCGCTAAAACTTTTCACAAAAGAACATCAAAGAGCACAAAATAGCTTAATATCGTGTTTAAAAACGTTTTAGACCATTTTGAGCATTTCGAAAAACTTGTTAACACAAAAACACCAAAGTGCTTAAAATAGCTTCAAATCGCATTTGGAGACGTTTTAGACCATTTTGTGAGTTTCGAAAAAATTTGTTTAAATAAAAACACCAATGTGCTAAGAATAGCTTCAAATCGCATTTGCAGACGTTTTAGACCATTTTGTGATTTTCGAAAAAACTTGTTAACATAAAAACACAAAAGTGCTTAGAATAGCTTCAAATCGCATTTGTAGACGTTTTAGACCATTTTGTGATTTTCGAAAAAACTTGTTAACATAAAAACATCAAAGTGTACAGAATAGCTTCAAATCGCATTTGGAGACGTTTTAGACCATTTTGTGATTTTCAAAAAACTTGTTAACATAAAAACACCAAAGTGCTTAGAATAGCTTAAAATCGCATTTGGAGACGTTTTAGACCATTTTGTGATTTTCGAAAAACTTGTTAACATAAAAACATCAAAGTGTACAGAATAGCTTCAAATCGCATTTGGAGACGTTTTAGACCATTTCGTGATTTTCAAAAAAACTTGTTAACATAAAAACACCAAAGTGCTTAGAATAGCTTAAAATCGCATTTGGAGACGTTTTAGACCATTTTGTGATTTTCGAAAAACTTGTTAACATAAAAACATCAAAGAGTACAGAATAGCTTCAAATCGCATTTGGAGACGTTTTAGACAATTTTGTGATTTTCGAAAAACTTGGTTACACAAAAACATCAAAGTGCTTGAAATCACATTAGAAACCGTTTTAGACCATTTTGAGCATTTCGATAAAACATTTCACACAAAAACATCAAAGAGCACAAAGTAGCTTAATATCGTATTTAAAAACTTTTTTGACCATTTTGAGCATTTCGACAGAAAATTTTCACACAAAACATCAAAGTGTACAGAATAGCTTCAAATCGCATTTGGAAACGTTTTAGACCATTTTGAGCATTTCGAAAAACTTGTTAACACAAAAACACCAAAGTGCTTAAAATAGCTTCAAATCGCATTTGGAGACGTTTAGACCATTTTGTGATTTTCGAAAAAACTTGTTAACATAAAAACACCAAAGTGCTTAAAATAGCTTTAAATCGCATTTGGAGATGTTTTAGACCATTTTGTGATTTTCTAAAAAACTTGTTAACATAAAAACATCAAAGTGTACAGAATAGCTTCAAATCGCATTTGGAGACGTTTTAGACAATTTTGTGATTTTCGAAAAACTTGTTAACACAAAAACACCAAAGTGCTTAAAATAGCTTCAAATCACATTTGGAGACATTTTAGACCCTTTTGTGATTTTCAAAAAAAACTTGGTTACACAAAAGCACCTAAGTGCTTAAAATAGCTTCAAATCGCATTTGGAGACGTTTTAGACCATTTTGTGATTTTCGAAAAAACTAGTTAACATAAAAACATCAAAGTGCTTAAAATCACATTAGAAATCGTTTTAGACCATTTTGAGCATTTTGCTAAAACTTTTCACAAAAAAACATCAAAGAGCACAAAATAGCTTAATATCGTGTTTAAAAACGTTTTAGACCATTTTGAGCATTTCGAAAAACTTGTTAACACAAAAACACCAAAGTGCTTAAAATAGCTTCAAATCGCATTTGGAGACGTTTTAGACCATTTTGTGAGTTTCGAAAAAATTTGTTTAAATAAAAACACCAATGTGCTAAGAATAGTTTCAAATCGCATTTGCAGACGTTTTAGACCATTTATTTTTGTGATTTTCGAAAAAACTTGTTAACATAAAAACACAAAAGTGCTTAGAATAGCTTCAAATCGCATTTGTAGACGTTTTAGACCATTTTGTGATTTTCGAAAAAACTTGTTAACATAAAAACATCAAAGTGTACAGAATAGCTTCAAATCGCATTTGGAGACGTTTTAGACCATTTTGTGATTTTCGAAAAAACTTGTTAACATAAAAACACCAAAGTGTAAAGAAAAGCTTCAAATCGCTATTGGAGACGTTTTAGACCATTTTGTGATTTTCGAAAAAAATTGTTTCCATAAAAACACCAAAGTGCTTAGAATAGCTTCAAATCGCATTTGGAGACATTTTAGACCATTTTGTGATTTTCGAAAAAAGTTGTTAACATAAAAACATCAAAGTGTACAGAAAAGCTTCAAATCGCATTTAGAGACGTTTTAGACCATTTTGTGATTTTCAAAAAAACTTGTTAACATAAAAACATCAAAGTGTACAGAATAGCTTCAAATCGCATTTGGAAACGTTTTAGACCATTTTGAGCATTTCGAAAAACTTGTTAACACAAAAACACCAAAGTGCTTAAAATAGCTTCAATCGCATTTGGAGACGTTTTAGACCATTTTGTGATTTTCGAAAAAACTTGTTAAGATAAAAACACCAAAGTGCTTAGAATAGCTTTAAATCGCATTTGGAGATGTTTTAGACCATTTTGTGATTTTCTAAAAAACTTGTTAACATAAAAACATCAAAGTGTACAGAATAGCTTCAAATCGCATTTGGAGACGTTTTAGACAATTTTGTGATTTTCGAAAAACTTGTTAACACAAAAACACCAAAGTGCTTAAAATAGCTTCAAATCACATTTGGAGACATTTTAGACCCTTTTGTGATTTTCAAAAAAACTTGGTTACACAAAAGCACCTAAGTGCTTAAAATAGCTTCAAATCGCATTTGGAGACGTTTTAGACCATTTTGTGATTTTCGAAAAAACTAGTTAACATAAAAACATCAAAGTGCTTAAAATCACATTAGAAATCGTTTTAGACCATTTTGAGCATTTTGCTAAAACTTTTCACAAAAAAACATCAAAGAGCACAAAATAGCTTAATATCGTGTTTAAAAACGTTTTAGACCATTTTGAGCATTTCGAAAAACTTGTTAACACAAAAACACCAAAGTGCTTAAAATAGCTTCAAATCGCATTTGGAGACGTTTTAGACCATTTTGTGAGTTTCGAAAAAAATTGTTTAAATAAAAACACCAATGTGCTAAGAATAGTTTCAAATCGCATTTGCAGACGTTTTAGACCATTTATTTTTGTGATTTTCGAAAAAACTTGTTAACATAAAAACACAAAAGTGCTTAGAATAGCTTCAAATCGCATTTGTAGACGTTTTAGACCATTTTGTGATTTTCGAAAAAACTTGTTAACATAAGAACATCAAAGTGTACAGAATAGCTTCAAATCGCATTTGGAGACGTTTTAGACCATTTTGTGATTTTCGAAAAAACTTGTTAACATAAAAACACCAAAGTGTACAGAAAAGCTTCAAATCGCTATTGGAGACGTTTTAGACCATTTTGTGATTTTCGAAAAAAATTGTTTCCATAAAAACACCAAAGTGATTAGAATAGCTTCAAATCGCATTTGGAGACGTTTTAGACCATTTTGTGATTTTCGAAAAAAGTTGTTAACATAAAAACATCAAAGTGTACAGAAAAGCTTCAAATCGCATTTAGAGACGTTTTAGACCATTTTGTGATTTTCAAAAAAACTTGTTAACATAAAAACACCAAAGTGCTTAGAATAGCTTAAAATCGCATTTGGAGACGTTTTAGACCATTTTGTGATTTTCGAAAAACTTGTTAACATAAAAACATCAAAGTGTACAGAATAGCTTCAAATCGCATTTGGAGACGTTTTAGACAATTTTGTGATTTTCGAAAAACTTGGTTACACAAAAACATCAAAGTGCTTGAAATCACATTAGAAACCGTTTTAGAACATTTTGAGCATTTCGATAAAACATTTCACACAAAAACATCAAAGAGCACAAAGTAGCTTAATATCGTATTTAAAAATGTTTTTGACCATTTTGAGCATTTCGAAAGAAAATTTTCACACAAAACATCAAAGTGTACAGAATAGCTTGAAATCGCATTTGGAAACGTTTTAGACCATTTTATGATTTTCGAAAAAACTTGTTAACATAAAAACACCAAAGTGCTTAGAATAGCTTCAAATCGCATTTGGAGACGTTTTATACCATTTTGTGATTTTCGAAAAAACTTGTTAACATAAAAACACCAAAGTGCTTAGAATAGCTTCAAATCGCATTTGGAGACGTTTTAGACCATTTTGAGCATTTCGAAAAACTTGTTAACACAAAAACACCAAAGTGCTTAAAATAGCTTCAAATCGCATTTGGAGACGTTTTAGACCATTTTGTGATTCTCGAAAAAACTTGTTAACATAAAAACACAAAAGTGCTTAGAATAGCTTCAAATCGCATTTGTAGACGTTTTAGACCATTTTGTGATTTTCGAAAAAACTTGTTAACATAAAAACACCAAAGTGTACAGAAAAGCTTCAAATCGCTATTGGAGACGTTTTAGACCATTTTGTGATTTTCGAAAAAAATTGTTTCCATAAAAACACCAAAGTGATTAGAATAGCTTCAAATCGCATTTGGAGACATTTTAGACCATTTTGTGATTTTCGAAAAAAGTTGTTAACATAAAAACATCAAAGTGTACAGAAAAGCTTCAAATCGCATTTAGAGACGTTTTAGACCATTTTGTGATTTTCAAAAAAACTTGTTAACATAAAAACACCAAAGTGCTTAGAATAGCTTAAAATCGCATTTGGAGACGTTTTAGACCATTTTGTGATTTTCGAAAAACTTGTTAACATAAAAACATCAAAGTGTACAGAATAGCTTCAAATCGCATTTGGAGACGTTTTAGACAATTTTGTGATTTTCGAAAAACTTGGTTACACAAAAACATCAAAGTGCTTGAAATCACATTAGAAACCGTTTTAGAACATTTTGAGCATTTCGATAAAACATTTCACACAAAAACATCAAAGAGCACAAAGTAGCTTAATATCGTATTTAAAAACGTTTTTGACCATTTTGAGCATTTCGAAAGAAAATTTTCACACAAAACATCAAAGTGTACAGAATAGCTTGAAATCGCATTTGGAAACGTTTTAGACCATTTTATGATTTTCGAAAAAACTTGTTAACATAAAAACATCAAAGTGCTTAAAATCACATTAGAAATCGTTTTAGACCATTTTGAGCATTTCGCTAAAACTTTTCACAAAAAAACATCAAAGAGCACAAAATAGCTTAATATCGTGTTTAAAAACGTTTTAGACCATTTTGAGCATTTAGAAAAACTTGTTAACACAAAAACACCAAAGTGCTTAAAATAGCTTCAAATCGCATTTGGAGACGTTTTAGACCATTTTGTGAGTTTCGAAAAAACTTGTTAACATAAAAACACCAAAGTGCTTAGAATAGCTTCAAATCGCATTTGGAGACGTTTTAGACCATTTTGAGCATTTCGAAAAACTTGTTAACACAAAAACACCAAAGTGCTTAAAATAGCTTCAAATCGCATTTGGAGACGTTTTAGACCATTTTGTGATTCTCGAAAAAACTTGTTAACATAAAAACACAAAAGTGCTTAGAATAGCTTCAAATCGCATTTGTAGACGTTTTAGACCATTTTGTGATTTTCGAAAAAACTTGTTAACCTAAAAACACCAAAGTGCTTTAAATAGCTTTAAATCGCATTTACAGAAATTTTAGACCCTTTTGTGATTTTCGAAAAAACTTGGTTACACAAAAACACAAAAGTGCTTAAAATAGCTTTAAATCGCATTTGGAGACGTTTTAGACCATTTTGTGATTTTCGAAAAAACTTGTTAACATAAAAACATCAAAGTGTACAGAATAGCTTCAAATCGCATTTGGAGACGTTTTAGACCATTTTGTGATTTTCGAAAAAACTTGTTAACGTAAAAACACCAAAGTGCTTAGAATAGCTTCAAATCGCATTTGGAGACGTTTTAGACCATTTCGTGATTTTCGAAAAAACTTGGTTACACAAAAGCACCAAAGTGCTTAAAATAGCTTCAAATCGCATTTGGAGACGTTTTAGACCATTTTGTGATTTTCGAAAAAACTTGGTTACACAAAAACATCAAAGTGCTTGAAATCACATTAGAAACCGTTTTAGACCATTTTGAGCATTTCGATAAAACATTTCACACAAAAACATCAAAGAGCACAAAGTAGCTTAATATCGTATTTAAAAACGTTTTTGACCATTTTGAGCATTTCGACAGAAAATTTTCACACAAAACATCAAAGTGTACAGAATAGCTTCAAATCGCATTTGGAAACGTTTTAGACCATTTTGTGATTTTCGAAAAAACTTGTTAACATAAAAACATCAAAGTGTACAGAATAGCTTCAAATCGCATTTGGAGACGTTTTAGACCATTTTGTGATTTTCGAAAAAACTTGTTAACATAAAAACATCAAAGTGTACAGAATAGCTTCAAATCGCATTTGGAGACGTTTTAGACCATTTTGTGATTTTCGAAAAAACTTGGTTATACAAAAACATCAAAGTGCTTGAAATCACATTAGAAACCGTTTTAGACCATTTTGAGCATTTCGATAAAACATTTCACACAAAAACATCAAAGAGCACAAAGTAGCTTAATATCGTATTTAAAAACGTTTTTCACCATTTTGAGCATTTCGACATAAAATTTTCACACAAAACATCAAAGTGTACAGAATAGCTTCAAATCGCATTTGGAAACGTTATAGACCATTTTGTGATTTTCGAAAAAACTTGTTAACATAAAAACATCAAAGTGTACAGAATAGCTTCAAATCGCATTTGTAGACGTTTTAGACCATTTTGTGATTTTCGAAAAAACTAGTTAACATAAAAACATCAAAGTGTACAGAATAGCTTCAAATCGCATTTGGAGACGTTTTAGACCATTTTGTGATTTTCGAAAAAACTTGTTAACATAAAAACACCAAAGTATACAGAATAGCTTCAAATCGCATTTGGAGTCGTTTTAGACCATTTTGTGATTTTCGAAAAAACTTGTTAACATAAAAACACCAATGTGCTAAGATTAGCTTCAAATCGCATTTCGAGATATTTTAGACTCTTTTGTGATTTTCGAAAAAACTTGTTAACATAAAAACATCAAAGTGTACAGAATAGCTTCAAATCGCATTTGGAGACGTTTTAGACAATTTTGTGATTTTCGAAAAATTTGGTTACACAAAAACATCAAAGTGCTTGAAATCACATTAGCAACCGTTTTAGACCATTTTGAGCATTTCGGTAAAACTTTTCACACAAAAACATCAAAGAGCACAAAGTAGCTTAATATCGTATTTAAAAACGTTTTTGACCATTTTGAGCATTTCGACAGAAAATTTTCACACAAAACATCAAATGCTATTTGAATAGCTTCAAATCGCATTTGGAAACGTTTTAGACCATTTTGTGATTTTTGAAAAAACTTGTTAACATAAAAACATCAAAGTGTACAGAATAGCTTCAAATCGCATTTGGAGACGTTTTAGACCGTTTTGTGATTTTTGAAAAAACTTGTTAACATAAAAACACCAAAGTGCTTAGAATAGCTTCAAATCGCATTTGGAGACGTTTTAGACCATTTTGTGATTTTCGAAAAAACTTGTTAAGATAAAAACACCAAAGTGCTTAAAATAGCTTCAAATCGCATTTGGAGACGTTTTAGACCATTTTGTGATTTTCGAAAAAACTTGTTAACATAAAAACACCAAAGTGTACAGAAAAGCTTCAAATCGCTATTGTAGACGTTTTAGACCATTTTGTGATTTTCGAAAAAAATTGTTTCCATAAAAACACCAAAGTGCTTAGAATAGCTTCAAATCGCATTTGGAGACATTTTAGACCATTTTGTGATTTTCGAAAAAAGTTGTTAACATAAAAACATCAAAGTGTACAGAAAAGCTTCAAATCGCATTTAGAGACGTTTTAGAACATTTTGTGATTTTCAAAAAAACTTGTTAACATAAAAACACCAAAGTGCTTAGAATAGCTTAAAATCGCATTTGGAGACGTTTTAGACCATTTTGTGATTTTCGAAAAAACTTGTTAACATAAAAACATCAAAGTGTACAGAATAGCTTCAAATCGCATTTGTAGACGTTTTAGACCATTTTGTGATTTTCGAAAAAACTAGTTAACATAAAAACATCAAAGTGTACAGAATAGCTTCAAATCGCATTTGGAGACGTTTTAGACCATTTTGTGATTTTCGAAAAAACTTGTTAACATAAAAACACCAAAGTATACAGAATAGCTTCAAATCGCATTTGGAGTCGTTTTAGACCATTTTGTGATTTTCGAAAAAACTTGTTAACATAAAAACACCAATGTGCTAAGATTAGCTTCAAATCGCATTTCGAGATATTTTAGACTCTTTTGTGATTTTCGAAAAAACTTGTTAACATAAAAACATCAAAGTGTACAGAATAGCTTCAAATCGCATTTGGAGACGTTTTAGACAATTTTGTGATTTTCGAAAAATTTGGTTACACAAAAACATCAAAGTGCTTGAAATCACATTAGCAACCGTTTTAGACCATTTTGAGCATTTCGGTAAAACTTTTCACACAAAAACATCAAAGAGCACAAAGTAGCTTAATATCGTATTTAAAAACGTTTTTGACCATTTTGAGCATTTCGACAGAAAATTTTCACACAAAACATCAAATGCTATTTGAATAGCTTCAAATCGCATTTGGAAACGTTTTAGACCATTTTGTGATTTTTGAAAAAACTTGTTAACATAAAAACATCAAAGTGTACAGAATAGCTTCAAATCGCATTTGGAGACGTTTTAGACCGTTTTGTGATTTTTGAAAAAACTTGTTAACATAAAAACACCAAAGTGCTTAGAATAGCTTCAAATCGCATTTGGAGACGTTTTAGACCATTTTGTGATTTTCGAAAAAACTTGTTAAGATAAAAACACCAAAGTGCTTAAAATAGCTTCAAATCGCATTTGGAGACGTTTTAGACCATTTTGTGATTTTCGAAAAAACTTGTTAACATAAAAACACCAAAGTGTACAGAAAAGCTTCAAATCGCTATTGTAGACGTTTTAGACCATTTTGTGATTTTCGAAAAAAATTGTTTCCATAAAAACACCAAAGTGCTTAGAATAGCTTCAAATCGCATTTGGAGACATTTTAGACCATTTTGTGATTTTCGAAAAAAGTTGTTAACATAAAAACATCAAAGTGTACAGAAAAGCTTCAAATCGCATTTAGAGACGTTTTAGAACATTTTGTGATTTTCAAAAAAACTTGTTAACATAAAAACACCAAAGTGCTTAGAATAGCTTAAAATCGCATTTGGAGACGTTTTAGACCATTTTGTGATTTTCGAAAAACTTGTTAACATAAAAACATCAAAGTGTACAGAATAGCTTCAAATCGCATTTGGAGACGTTTTAGACAATTTTGTGATTTTCGAAAAACTTGGTTACACAAAAACATCAAAGTGCTTGAAATCACATTAGAAACCGTTTTAGACCATTTTGAGCATTTCGATAAAACATTTCACACAAAAACATCAAAAAGCACAACGTAGCTTAATATCGTATTTAAAAACGTTTTTGACCATTTTGAGCATTTCGACAGAAAATTTTCACACAAAACATCAAAGTGTACAGAATAGCTTCAAATCGCATTTGGAAACGTTTTAGACCATTTTGTGATTTTCGAAAAAACTTGTTAACATAAAAACATCAAAGTGTACAGAATAGCTTCAAATCGCATTTGGAGACGTTTTAGACCATTTTGTGATTTTCGAAAAAACTTGTTAACATAAAAACACCAAAGTGCTTAGAATAGCTTCAAATCGCATTTGGAGACGTTTTAGACCATTTTGAGCATTTCGAAAAACTTGTTAACACAAAAACACTAAAGTGCTTAAAATAGCTTCAAATCGCATTTGGAGACGTTTTAGACCATTTTGTGATTTTCGAAAAAACTTGTTAACATAAAAACACCAAAGTGCTTAGAATAGCTTCAAATCGCATTTAGAGACATTATAGACCATTTTGTGATTTTCTAAAATACTTGTTAACATAAAAACATCAAAGTGTACAGAATAGCTTCAAATCGCATTTGGAGACGTTTTAGACAATTTTGTGATTTTCGAAAAACTTGTTAACACAAAAACACCAAAGTGCTTAAAATAGCTTCAAATCACATTTGGAGACATTTTAGACCTTTTTGTGATTTTCGAAAAAACTTGGTTACACAAAAGCACCTAAGTGCTTAAAATAGCTTCAAATCGCATTTGGAGACGTTTTAGACCATTTTGTGATTTTCGAAAAAACTAGTTAACATAAAAACATCAAAGTCCTTAAAATCACATTAGAAATCGTTTTAGACCATTTTGAGCATTTCGCTAAAACTTTTCACAAAAAAAAATCAAAGAGCACAAAATAGCTTAATATCGTGTTTAAAAACGTTTTAGACCATTTTGAGCATTTCGAAAAACTTGTTAACACAAAAATACCAAAGTGCTTAAAATAGCTTGCAATCGCATTTGGAGACGTTTTAGACCATTTTGTGAGTTTCGAAAAAATTTGTTTAAATAAAAACACCAATGTGCTAAGAATAGCTTCAAATCGCATTTGCAGACGTTTTAGACCATTTTGTGATTTTCGAAAAAACTTGTTAACATAAAAACACAAAAGTGCTTAGAATAGCTTCAAATCGCATTTGTAGACGTTTTAGACCATTTTGTGATTTTCGAAAAAACTTGTTAACATAAAAACACCAAAGTGTACAGAAAAGCTTCAAATCGCTATTGGAGACGTTTTAGACCATTTTGTGATTTTCGAAAAAAATTGTTTCCATAAAAACACCAAAGTGCTTAGAATAACTTCAAATCGCATTTTGGAGACATTTTAGACCATTTTGTGATTTTCGAAAAAAGTTGTTAACATAAAAACATCAAAGTGTACAGAATAGCTTCAAATCGCATTTGGAGACGTTTTAGACAATTTTGTGATTTTCGAAAAACTTGTTAACATAAAAACACCAAAGTGCTTAGAATAGCTTAAAATCGCATTTGGAGACGTTTTAGACCATTTTGTGATTTTCGAAAAACTTGTTAACATAAAAACATCAAAGTGTACAGAATAGCTTCAAATTGCATTTGGAGACGTTTTAGACAATTTTGTGATTTTCGAAAAACTTGGTTATACAAAAACATCAAAGTACTTGAAATCACATTAGAAACCGTTTTAGACCATTTTGAGCATTTCGATAAAACATTTCACACAAAAACATCAAAGAGCACAAAGTAGCTTAATATCGTATTTAAAAACGTTTTTGACCATTTTGAGCATTTCGACAGAAAATTTTCACACAAAACATCAAAGTGTACAGGATAGCTTCAAATCGCATTTAGAAACGTTTTAGACCATTTTGTGATTTTCGAAAAAACTTGTTAACATAAAAACATCAAAGTGTACAGAATAGCTTCAAATCGCATTTGTAGACGTTTTAGACCATTTTGTGATTTTCGAAAAAACTAGTTAACATAAAAACATCAAAGTGTACAGAATAGCTTCAAATCGCATTTGGAGACGTTTTAGACCATTTTGTGATTTTCGAAAAAACTTGTTAACATAAAAACACCAAAGTGTACAGAAAAGCTTCAAATCGCTATTGGAGACGTTTTAGACCATTTTGTGATTTTCGAAAAAAATTGTTTCCATAAAAACACCAAAGTGCTTAGAATAGCTTCAAATCGCATTTGGAGACATTTTAGACCATTTTGTGATTTTCGAAAAAAGTTGTTAACATAAAAACATCAAAGTGTACAGAAAAGCTTCAAATCGCATTTAGAGACGTTTTAGACCATTTTGTGATTTTCAAAAAAACTTGTTAACATAAAAACACCAAAGTGCTTAGAATAGCTTAAAATCGCATTTGGAGACGTTTTAGACCATTTTGTGATTTTCGAAAAACTTGTTAACATAAAAACATCAAAGTGTACAGAATAGCTTCAAATCGCATTTGGAGACGTTTTAGACAATTTTGTGATTTTCGAAAAACTTGGTTACACAAAAACATCAAAGTGCTTGAAATCACATTAGAAACCGTTTTAGACCATTTTGAGCATTTCGATAAAACATTTCACACAAAAACATCAAAGAGCACAAAGTAGCTTAATATCGTATTTAAAAACGTTTTTGACCATTTTGAGGATTTCGAAAGAAAATTTTCACACAAAACATCAAAGTGTACAGAATAGCTTCAAATCGCATTTGGAAACGTTTTAGACCATTTTGTGATTTTCGAAAAAACTTGTTAACATAAAAACACCAAAGTGCTTAGAATAGCTTCAAATCGCATTTGGAGACGTTTTAGACCATTTTGAGCATTTCGAAAAACTTGTTAACACAAAAACACCAAAGTGCTTAAAATAGCCTCAAATCGCATTTGGAGACGTTTTAGACCATTTTGTGATTTTCGAAAAAACTTGTTAACATAAAAACATCAAAGTGTACAGAATAGCTTCAAATCGCATTTGGAGACGTTTTAGACCATTTTGTGATTTTATAAAAAACTTGTTAACATAAAAACATCAAAGTGTACAGAATAGCTTCAAATCGCATTGGGAGACGTTTTAGACCATTTTGTGATTTTCGAAAAAACTTGTTAACATAAAAACACCAAAGTGTACAGAAAAGCTTCAAATTGCTATTGGAGACGTTTTAGACCATTTTGTGATTTTCGAAAAAAATTGTTTCCATAAAAACACCAAAGTGCTTAGAATAGCTTCAAATCGCATTTGGAGACATTTTAGACCATTTTGTGATTTTCGAAAAAACTTGGTTACACAAAAACATCAAAGTGCTTAAAATCACATTAGAAACCGTTTTAGACCATTTTGAGTATTTCGATAAAACTTTTCACACAAAAACATCAAAGAGCACAAAATAGCTTAATATCGTATTTAAAAACGTTTTTGACCATTTTGAGGATTTCGACAAACATTTTTCACACAAAACAGTAAAGTGTACAGAATAGCTTCAAATCGCATTTGGAGAAATTTTAGACCATTTATTGATTTTCGAAAAAACTTGTTAACATAAAAACACCAAAGTGCTTAGAGTAGCTTCAAATCGCATTTAGAGACATTTTAGACCCTTTTGTGATTTTCGAAAAAACTTGGTTACACAAAAACACAAAAGTGCTTAAAATAGCTTTAAATCGCATTTGGAGATGTTTTAGACCATTTTGTGATTTTCTAAAAAACTTGTTACCATAAAAACATCAAAGTGTACAGAATAGCTTCAAATCGCATTTGGAAACGTTTTAGACCATTTTGTGATTTTCGAAAAAACTGTTAACATAAAAACACCAAAGTGCTTAGAATAGCTTCAAATCACATTTGGAGACGTTTTAGACCATTTTTGATTTTCGAAAAAACTAGTTAACATAAAAACATCAAAGTGCTTAAAATCACATTAGAAATCGTTTTAGACCATTTTGAGCATTTCGCTAAAACTTTTCACAAAAAAACATCAAAGAGCACAAAATAGCTTAATATCGTGTTTAAAAACGTTTTAGACCATTTTGAGCATTTAGAAAAACTTGTTAACACAAAAACACCAAAGTGCTTAAAATAGCTTTAAATCGCATTTGGAGATGTTTTAGACCATTTTGTGATTTTCTAAAAAACTTGTTAACATAAAAACATCAAAGTGTACAGAATAGCTTCAAATCGCATTTGGAGACGTTTTAGACAATTTTGTGATTTTCGAAAAACTTGTTAACACAAAAACACCAAAGTGCTTAAAATAGCTTCAAATCACATTTGGAGACATTTTAGACCCTTTTGTGATTTTCAAAAAAACTTGGTTACACAAAAGCACCTAAGTGCTTAAAATAGCTTCAAATCGCATTTGGAGACGTTTTAGACCATTTTGTGATTTTCGAAAAAACTAGTTAACATAAAAACATCAAAGTGCTTAAAATCACATTAGAAATCGTTTTAGACCATTTTGAGCATTTTGCTAAAACTTTTCACAAAAAAACATCAAAGAGCACAAAATAGCTTAATATCGTGTTTAAAAACGTTTTAGACCATTTTGAGCATTTCGAAAAACTTGTTAACACAAAAACACCAAAGTGCTTAAAATAGCTTCAAATCGCATTTGGAGACGTTTTAGACCATTTTGTGAGTTTCGAAAAAATTTGTTTAAATAAAAACACCAATGTGCTAAGAATAGTTTCAAATCGCATTTGCAGACCTTTTAGACCATTTATTTTTGTGATTTTCGAAAAAACTTGTTAACATAAAAACACAAAAGTGCTTAGAATAGCTTCAAATCGCATTTGTAGACGTTTTAGACCATTTTGTGATTTTCGAAAACACTTGTTAACATAAAAACATCAAAGTGTACAGAATAGCTTCAAATCGCATTTGGAGACGTTTTAGACCATTTTGTGATTTTCGAAAAAACTTGTTAACATAAAAACACCAAAGTGTAAAGAAAAGCTTCAAATCGCTATTGGAGACGTTTTAGACCATTTTGTGATTTTCGAAAAAAATTGTTTCCATAAAAACACCAAAGTGCTTAGAATAGCTTCAAATCGCATTTGGAGACATTTTAGACCATTTTGTGATTTTCGAAAAAAGTTGTTAACATAAAAACATCAAAGTGTACAGAAAAGCTTCAAATCGCATTTAGAGACGTTTTAGACCATTTTGTGATTTTCAAAAAAACTTGTTGACATAAAAACACCAAAGTGCTTAGAATAGCTTAAAATCGCATTTGGAGACGTTTTAGACCATTTTGTGATTTTCGAAAAACTTGTTAACATAAAAACATCAAAGTGTACAGAATAGCTTCAAATCGCATTTGGAGACGTTTTAGACAATTTTGTGATTTTCGAAAAACTTGGTTACACAAAAACATCAAAGTGCTTGAAATCACATTAGAAACCGTTTTAGAACATTTTGAGCATTTCGATAAAACATTTCACACAAAAACATCAAAGAGCACAAAGTAGCTTAATATCGTATTTAAAAACGTTTTTGACCATTTTGAGCATTTCGAAAGAAAATTTTCACACAAAACATCAAAGTGTACAGAATAGCTTGAAATCGCATTTGGAAACGTTTTAGACCATTTTATGATTTTCGAAAAAACTTGTTAACATAAAAACACCAAAGTGCTTAGAATAGCTTCAAATCGCATTTGGAGACGTTTTATACCATTTTGTGATTTTCGAAAAAACTTGTTAACATAAAAACACCAAAGTGCTTAGAATAGCTTCAAATCGCATTTGGAGACGTTTTAGACCATTTTGAGCATTTCGAAAAACTTGTTAACACAAAAACAACAAAGTGCTTAAAATAGCTTCAAATCGCATTTGGAGACGTTTTAGACCATTTTGTGATTCTCGAAAAAACTTGTTAACATAAAAACACAAAAGTGCTTAGAATAGCTTCAAATCGCATTTGTAGACGTTTTAGACCATTTTGTGATTTTCGAAAAAACTTGTTAACCTAAAAACACCAAAGTGCTTTAAATAGCTTCAAATCGCATTTACAGAAATTTTAGACCCTTTTGTGATTTTCGAAAAAACTTGGTTACACAAAAACACAAAAGTGCTTAAAATAGCTTTAAATCGCATTTGGAGACGTTTTAGACCATTTTGTGATTTTCGAAAAAACTTGTTAACATAAAAACATCAAAGTGTACAGAATAGCTTCAAATCGCATTTGGAGACGTTTTAGACCATTTTGTGATTTTCGAAAAAACTTGTTAACGTAAAAACACCAAAGTGCTTAGAATAGCTTCAAATCGCATTTGGAGACGTTTTAGACCATTTCGTGATTTTCGAAAAAACTTGGTTACACAAAAGCACCAAAGTGCTTAAAATAGCTTCAAATCGCATTTGGAGACGTTTTAGACCATTTTGTGATTTTCGAAAAAACTTGTTAATATAAAAACACCAAAGTGCTTAGAATAGCTTCAAATCGCATTTGGAGACGTTTTAGACCATTTTGTGATTTTCGAAAAAACTTGTTAACATAAAAACACCAAAGTGCTTAGAATAGCTTCAAATCGCATTTCGAGACATTTTAGACCCTTTTGTGATTTTCGAAAAAACTTGTTAACATAAAAACATCAAAGTGTACAGAATAGCTTCAAATCGCATTTGGAGACGTTTTATACCATTTTGTGATTTTATAAAAAACTTGTGAACATAAAAACATCAAAGTGTACAGAATAGCTTCAAATCGCATTTGGAGACGTTTTAGACCATTTTGTGATTTTCGAAAAAACTTGTTAACATAAAAACACCAAAGTGTACAGAAAAGCTTCAAATTGCTATTGGAGACGTTTTAGACCATTTTGTGATTTTCGAAAAAAATTGTTTTCATAAAAACACCAAAGTGCTTAGAATAGCTTCAAATCGCATTTGGAGACATTTTAGACCATTTTGTGATTTTCGAAAAAACTTGGTTACACAAAAACATCAAAGTGCTTAAAATCACATTAGAAACCGTTTTAGACCATTTTGAGTATTTCGATAAAACTTTTCACACAAAAACATCAAAGAGCAAAAAATAGCTTAATATCGTATTTAAAAACGTTTTTGACCATTTTGAGGATTTCGACAAACATTTTTCACACAAAACAGCAAAGTGTACAGAATAGCTTCAAATCGCATTTGGAGACATTTTAGACCATTTTGTGATTTTCGAAAAAACTTGTTAACATAAAAACACCAAAGTGCTTAGAGTAGCTTCAAATCGCATTTAGAGACATTTTTGACCCTTTTGTGATTTTCGAAAAAACTTGGTTACACAAAAACACAAAAGTGCTTAAAATAGCTTTAAATCGCATTTGGAGATGTTTTAGACCATTTTGTGATTTTCTAAAAAACTTGTTACCATAAAAGCATCAAAGTGTACAGAATAGCTTCAAATCGCATTTGGAAACGTTTTAGACCATTTTGTGATTTTCGAAAAAACTTGTTAACATAAAAACACCAAAGTGTACAGAAAAGCTTCAAATCGCTATTGGAGACGTTTTAGACCATTTTGTGATTTTCGAAAAAAATTGTTTCCATAAAAACACCAAAGTGCTTAGAATAGCTTCAAGTCGCATTTGGAGACATTTTAGACCATTTTGTGATTTTTGAAAAAACTTGTTACCATAAAAGCATCAAAGTGTACAGAATAGCTTCAAATCGCATTTGGAAACGTTTTAGACCATTTTGTGATTTTCGAAAAAACTGTTAACATAAAAACACCCAAGTGCTTAGAATAGCTTCAAATTACATTTGGAGACGTTTTAGACCATTTTGTGATTTTCGAAAAAACTAGTTAACATAAAAACATCAAAGTGCTTAAAGCCCCATTCCCTACGTTTTTTAGATCTAATTTAAGATCACAAACTATATTTAATGTAAAAATAATACTATATGGTCATATTGCGATAACTTTTTTCGTCTTTAAACGGTTAAAAATGTGAAAAATAAATCGATTCTAATAATTATAGCGGCCCGCTATAAATCCCAAAATGCATTGCACGCGGATTGATATTTTTGTTTTTCACCTGTAATTCGCCCACTTTTCGATCGATCGTAAAGCCAAAACAAATGGAAGACTCCTAACTTTTCAGCGAAAATACCGGGTTTTCCCCAATTTGTATCAACGGAGTCTGGCAAAAATAGAAAGACAATTAATGCAGCAACTATACAACGTCAGGCTAGGTATATAGCTAGCGTACGATGTTCGTACGTTATCGATGTTTACCAGCTAGGCCTACAAAACTAAGCCTAGCTAGGCTAGGCCTAAGACCGTCCACGAGAGGTCGATCGCCGCGAGCTACTTAGGTAGTGCATTGTTTCTCACTTTTTATCATAATTTACCATAAAACGTACATTTAAGACAAGGAATGACATGGTTTAATGTTTTTAAAGTGATATATATGTATTATTTTCCAAAAAACGTCCAAAATTGCAGGGAAGGGGTCTTTAAAATCACATTAGAAATCGTTTTACACCATTTTGAGCATTTCGCTAAAACTTTTCACAAAAAAACATCAAAGAGCACAAAATAGCTTAATATCGTGTTTAAAAACGTTTTAGACCATTTTGAGCATTTCGAAAAACTTGTTAACACAAAAACACCAAAGTGCTTAAAATAGCTTCAAATCGCATTTGGAGACGTTTTAGACCATTTTGTGAGTTTCGAAAAAATTTGTTTAAATAAAAACACCAATGTGCTAAGAATAGCTTCAAATCGCATTTGCAGACGTTTTAGACCATTTTGTGATTTTCGAAAAAACTTGTTAACATAAAAACACAAAAGTGCTTAGAATAGCTTCAAATCGCATTTGTAGACGTTTTAGACCATTTTTGATTTTCGAAAAAACTTGTTAACATAAAAACATCAAAGTGTACAGAATAGCTTCAAATCGCATTTGGAGACGTTTTAGACCATTTTGTGATTTTCGAAAAACTTGTTAACATAAAAACACCAAAGTGCTTAGAATAGCTTAAAATCGCATTTGGAGACGTTTTAGACCATTTTGTGATTTTCGAAAAACTTGTTAACATAAAAACATCAAAGTGTACAGAATAGCTTCAAATCGCATTTGGAGACGTTTTAGACAATTTTGTGATTTTCGAAAAACTTGGTTATACAAAAACATCAAAGTGCTTGAAATCACATTAGAAACCATTTTAGACCATTTTGAGCATTTCGATAAAACATTTCACACAAAAACATCAAAGAGCACAAAGTAGCTTAATATCGTATTTAAAAACGTTTTTGACCATTTTGAGCATTTCGACAGAAAATTTTCACACAAAACATCAAAGTGTACAGAATAGCTTCAAATCGCATTTGGAGACGTTTTAGACCATTTTGTGATTTTCTAAAAAACTTGTTAACATAAAAACACCAAAGTGCTTAGAATAGCTTCAAATCGCATTTGGAGACATTTTAGACCATTTTGTGATTTCGAAAAAACTTGTTAACATAAAAACACCAAAGTGCTTAGAATAGCTTCAAATCGCATTTCGAGATATTTTAGACTCTTTTGTGATTTTCGAAAAAACTTGTTAACATAAAAACATCAAAGTGTACAGAATAGCTTCAAATCGCATTTGGAGACGTTTTAGACAATTTTGTGATTTTCGAAAAACTTGGTTACACAAAAACATCAAAGTGCTTGAAATCACATTAGAAACCGTTTTAGACCATTTTGAGCATTTCGATAAAACTTTTCACACAAAAACATCAAAGAGCACAAAGTAGCTTAATATCGTATTTAAAAACGTTTTTGACCATTTTGAACATTTCGACAGAAAATTTTCACACAAAACATCAAAGTGTACAGAATAGCTTCAAATCGCATTTGGAAACGTTTTAGACCATTTTGTGTTTTTTGAAAAAACTTGTTAACATAAAAACATCAAAGTGTACAGAATAGCTTCAAATCGCATTTGGAGACGTTTTAGACCGTTTTGTGATTTTTGAAAAAACTTGTTAACATAAAAACACCAAAGTGCTTAGAATAGCTTCAATCGCATTTGAAGACGTTTTAGACCATTTTGTGATTTTCGAAAAAACTTGTTAAGATAAAAACACCAAAGTGCTTAAAATAGCTTC
Source organism: Antedon mediterranea (assembly GCF_964355755.1). NCBI lineage: Eukaryota > Metazoa > Echinodermata > Crinoidea > Comatulida > Antedonidae > Antedon > Antedon mediterranea. The sequence continues at coordinate 8,866,582 of NC_092679.1, read as the reverse complement.
AAAACGCATTTGGAGACGTTTTAGACCATTTTGTGATTTTCGAAAAAACTTGTTAACATAAAAACACCAAAGTGTACAGAAAAGCTTCAAATCGCTATTTGAGTAGCTTCAAATCGCATTTAGAGACATTTTTGACCCTTTTGTGATTTTCGAAAAAACTTGGTTACACAAAAACACAAAAGTGCTTAAAATAGCTTTAAATCGCATTTGGAGATGTTTTAGACCATTTTGTGATTTTCTAAAAAACTTGTTACCATAAAAGCATCAAAGTGTACAGAATAGCTTCAAATCGCATTTGGAAACGTTTTAGACCATTTTGTGATTTTCGAAAAAACTTGTTAACATAAAAACACCAAAGTGTACAGAAAAGCTTCAAATTGCTATTGGAGACGTTTTAGACCATTTTGTGATTTTCGAAAAAAATTGTTTCCATAAAAACACCAAAGTGCTTAGAATAGCTTCAAATCGCATTTGGAGACATTTTAGACCATTTTGTGATTTTTGAAAAAACTTGTTACCATAAAAGCATCAAAGTGTACAGAATAGCTTCAAATCGCATTTGGAAACGTTTTAGACCATTTTGTGATTTTCGAAAAAACTGTTAACATAAAAACACCCAAGTGCTTAGAATAGCTTCAAATTACATTTGGAGACGTTTTAGACCATTTTGTGATTTTCGAAAAAACTAGTTAACATGAAAACATCAAAGTGCTTAAAGCCCCATTCCCTACGTTTTTTAGATCTAATTTAAGATCACAAACTATATTTAATGTAAAAATAATACTATATGGTCATATTGCGATAACTTTTTTCGTCTTTAAACGGTTAAAAATGTGAAAAATAAATCGATTCTAATAATTATAGCGGCCCGCTATAAATCCCAAAATGCATTGCGCGCGGATTGATATTTTTGTTTTTCACCTGTAATTCGCCCACTTTTCGATCGATCGTGAAGCCAAAACAAATGGAAGACTCCTAACTTTTCAGCGAAAATACCGGGTTTTCCCCAATTTGTATCAACGGAGTCTGGCAAAAATAAAAAGACAATTAATGCAGCAACTATACAACGTCAGGCTAGGTATATAGCTAGCGTACGATGTTCGTACGTTATCGATGTTTACCAGCTAGGCCTACAAAACTAAGCCTAGCTAGGCTAGGCCTAAGACCGTCCACGAGAGGTCGATCGCCGCGAGCTACTTAGGTAGTGCATTGTTTCTCACTTTTTATCATAATTTACCATAAAACGTACATTTAAGACAAGGAATGACATGGTTTAATGTTTTTAAAGTGATATATATGTATTATTTTCCAAAAAACGTCCAAAATTGCAGGGAAGGGGTCTTTAAAATCACATTAGAAATCGTTTTACACCATTTTGAGCATTTCGCTAAAACTTTTCACAAAAAAACATCAAAGAGCACAAAATAGCTTAATATCGTGTTTAAAAACGTTTTAGACCATTTTGAGCATTTCGAAAAACTTGTTAACACAAAAACACCAAAGTGCTTAAAATAGCTTCAAATCGCATTTGGAGACGTTTTAGACCATTTTGTGAGTTTCGAAAAAATTTGTTTAAATAAAAACACCAATGTGCTAAGAATAGCTTCAAATCGCATTTGCAGACGTTTTAGACCATTTTGTGATTTTCGAAAAAACTTGTTAACATAAAAACACAAAAGTGCTTAGAATAGCTTCAAATCGCATTTGTAGACGTTTTAGACCATTTTTGATTTTCGAAAAAACTTGTTAACATAAAAACATCAAAGTGTACAGAATAGCTTCAAATCGCATTTGGAGACGTTTTAGACCATTTTGTGATTTTCGAAAAACTTGTTAACATAAAAACACCAAAGTGCTTAGAATAGCTTAAAATCGCATTTGGAGACGTTTTAGACCATTTTGTGATTTTCGAAAAACTTGTTAACATAAAAACATCAAAGTGTACAGAATAGCTTCAAATCGCATTTGGAGACGTTTTAGACAATTTTGTGATTTTCGAAAAACTTGGTTATACAAAAACATCAAAGTGCTTGAAATCACATTAGAAACCATTTTAGACCATTTTGAGCATTTCGATAAAACATTTCACACAAAAACATCAAAGAGCACAAAGTAGCTTAATATCGTATTTAAAAACGTTTTTGACCATTTTGAGCATTTCGACAGAAAATTTTCACACAAAACATCAAAGTGTACAGAATAGCTTCAAATCGCATTTGGAGACGTTTTAGACCATTTTGTGATTTTCTAAAAAACTTGTTAACATAAAAACATCAAAGTGTACAGATTAGCTTCAATACGCATTTGTAGACGTTTTAGACCATTTTGTGATTTTCGAAAAAACTTGTTAACATAAAAACATCAAAGTGTACAGAATAGCTTCAAATCACATTTGGAGACGTTTTAGACCATTTTGTGATTTTCAAAAAAACTTGTTACCATAAAAACACCAAAGTGCTTAGAATAGCTTAAAATCGCATTTGGAGACGTTTTAGACCATTTTGTGATTTTCGAAAAACTTGTTAACATAAAAACATCAAAGTGTACAGAATAGCTTCAAATCGCATTTGGAGACGTTTTAGAAAATTTTGTGATTTTCGAAAAACTTGGTTACACAAAAACATCAAAGTGCTTGAAATCACATTAGAAACCGTTTTAGACCATTTTGAGCATTTCGATAAAACATTTCACACAAAAACATCAAAGAGCACAAAGTAGCTTAATATCGTATTTAAAAACGTTTTTGACCATTTTGAGCATTTCGACAGAAAATTTTCACACAAAACATCAAAGTGTACAGAATAGCTTCAAATCGCATTTGGAAACGTTTTAGACCATTTTGTGATTTTTGAAAAAACTTGTTAACATAAAAACACCAAAGTGCTTAGATTAGCTTCAAATCGCATTTGGAGACGTTTTAGACCATTTTGAGCATTTCGAAAAACTTGTTAACACAAAAACACCAAAGTGCTTAAAATATCTTCAAATCGCATTTGGAGACGTTTTAGACCATTTTGTGATTTTCGAAAAAACTTGTTAACATAAAAACACCAAAGTGCTTAGAATAGCTTCAAATCGCATTTGGAGACGTTTTATACCATTTTGTGATTTTCCAAAAAACTTGTTAACATAAAAACACCAAAGTGCTTAGAATAGCTTCAAATCGCATTTGGAGACGTTTTAGACCATTTTGTGATTTTCGAAAAAACTAGTTAACATAAAAACATCAAAGTCCTTAAAATCACATTAGAAATCGTTTTAGACCATTTTGAGCATTTCGCTAAAACTTTTCACAAAAAAAATCAAAGAGCACAAAATAGCTTAATATCGTGTTTAAAAACGTTTTAGACCATTTTGAGCATTTCGAAAAACTTGTTAACACAAAAATACCAAAGTGCTTAAAATAGCTTGCAATCGCATTTGGAGACGTTTTAGACCATTTTGTGAGTTTCGAAAAAATTTGTTTAAATAAAAACACCAATGTGCTAAGAATAGCTTCAAATCGCATTTGCAGACGTTTTAGACCATTTTGTGATTTTCGAAAAAACTTGTTAACATAAAAACACAAAAGTGCTTAGAATAGCTTCAAATCGCATTTGTAGACGTTTTAGACCATTTTGTGATTTTCGAAAAAACTTGTTAACATAAAAACACCAAAGTGTACAGAAAAGCTTCAAATCGCTATTGGAGACGTTTTAGACCATTTTGTGATTTTCGAAAAAAATTGTTTCCATAAAAACACCAAAGTGCTTAGAATAACTTCAAATCGCATTTTGGAGACATTTTAGACCATTTTGTGATTTTCGAAAAAAGTTGTTAACATAAAAACATCAAAGTGTACAGAATAGCTTCAAATCGCATTTGGAGACGTTTTAGACAATTTTGTGATTTTCGAAAAACTTGTTAACATAAAAACACCAAAGTGCTTAGAATAGCTTAAAATCGCATTTGGAGACGTTTTAGACCATTTTGTGATTTTCGAAAAACTTGTTAACATAAAAACATCAAAGTGTACAGAATAGCTTCAAATTGCATTTGGAGACGTTTTAGACAATTTTGTGATTTTCGAAAAACTTGGTTATACAAAAACATCAAAGTGCTTGAAATCACATTAGAAACCGTTTTAGACCATTTTGAGCATTTCGATAAAACATTTCACACAAAAACATCAAAGAGCACAAAGTAGCTTAATATCGTATTTAAAAACGTTTTTGACCATTTTGAGCATTTCGACAGAAAATTTTCACACAAAACATCAAAGTGTACAGAATAGCTTCAAATCGCATTTGGAAACGTTTTAGACCATTTTGTGATTTTCGAAAAAACTTGTTAACATAAAAACATCAAAGTGTACAGAATAGCTTCAAATCGCATTTGTAGACGTTTTAGACCATTTTGTGATTTTCGAAAAAACTAGTTAACATAAAAACATCAAAATGTACAGAATAGCTTCAAATCGCATTTGGAGACGTTTTAGACCATTTTGTGATTTTCGAAAAAACTTGTTAACATAAAAACACCAAAGTGTACAGAAAAGCTTCAAATCGCTATTGGAGACGTTTTAGACCATTTTGTGATTTTCGAAAAAAATTTTTTCCATAAAAACACCAAAGTGCTTAGAATAGCTTCAAATCGCATTTGGAGACATTTTAGACCATTTTGTGATTTTCGAAAAAAGTTGTTAACATAAAAACATCAAAGTGTACAGAAAAGCTTCAAATCGCATTTAGAGACGTTTTAGACCATTTTGTGATTTTCAAAAAAACTTGTTAACATAAAAACACCAAAGTGCTTAGAATAGCTTAAAATCGAATTTGGAGACGTTTTAGACCATTTTGTGATTTTCGAAAAACTTGTTAACATAAAAACATCAAAGTGTACAGAATAGCTTCAAATCGCATTTGGAGACGTTTTAGACAATTTTGTGATTTTCGAAAAACTTGGTTACACAAAAACATCAAAGTGCTTGAAATCACATTAGAAACCGTTTTAGACCATTTTGAGCATTTCGATAAAACATTTCACACAAAAACATCAAAGAGCACAAAGTAGCTTAATATCGTATTTAAAAACGTTTTTGACCATTTTGAGCATTTCGAAAGAAAATTTTCACACAAAACATCAAAGTGTACAGAATAGCTTCAAATCGCATTTGGAAACGTTTTAGACCATTTTGTGATTTTCGAAAAAACTTGTTAACATAAAAACACCAAAGTGCTTAGAATAGCTTCAAATCGCATTTGGAGACGTTTTATACCATTTTGTGATTTTCGAAAAAACTTGTTAACATAAAAACACCAAAGTGCTTAGAATAGCTTCAAATCGCATTTGGAGACGTTTTAGACCATTTTGAGCATTTCGAAAAACTTGTGAACACAAAAACACCAAAGTGCTTAAAATAGCTTCAAATCGCATTTGGAGACGTTTTAGACCATTTTGTGATTTTCGAAAAAACTTGTTAACATAAAAACATCAAAGTGTACAGAATAGCTTCAAATCGCATTTGGAGACGTTTTAGACCATTTTGTGATTTTATAAAAAACTTGTTAACATAAAAACATCAAAGTGTACAGAATAGCTTCAAATCGCATTGGGAGACGTTTTAGACCATTTTGTGATTTTCGAAAAAACTTGTTAACATAAAAACACCAAAGTGTACAGAAAAGCTTCAAATTGCTATTGGAGACGTTTTAGACCATTTTGTGATTTTCGAAAAAAATTGTTTCCATAAAAACACCAAAGTGCTTAGAATAGCTTCAAATCGCATTTGGAGACATTTTAGACCATTTTGTGATTTTCGAAAAAACTTGGTTACACAAAAACATCAAAGTGCTTAAAATCACATTAGAAACCGTTTTAGACCATTTTGAGTATTTCGATAAAACTTTTCACACAAAAACATCAAAGAGCACAAAATAGCTTAATATCGTATTTAAAAACGTTTTTGACCATTTTGAGGATTTCGACAAACATTTTTCACACAAAACAGTAAAGTGTACAGAATAGCTTCAAATCGCATTTGGAGAAATTTTAGACCATTTATTGATTTTCGAAAAAACTTGTTAACATAAAAACACCAAAGTGCTTAGAGTAGCTTCAAATCGCATTTAGAGACATTTTAGACCCTTTTGTGATTTTCGAAAAAACTTGGTTACACAAAAACACAAAAGTGCTTAAAATAGCTTTAAATCGCATTTGGAGATGTTTTAGACCATTTTGTGATTTTCTAAAAAACTTGTTACCATAAAAACATCAAAGTGTACAGAATAGCTTCAAATCGCATTTGGAAACGTTTTAGACCATTTTGTGATTTTCGAAAAAACTGTTAACATAAAAACACCAAAGTGCTTAGAATAGCTTCAAATCACATTTGGAGACGTTTTAGACCATTTTTGATTTTCGAAAAAACTAGTTAACATAAAAACATCAAAGTGCTTAAAATCACATTAGAAATCGTTTTAGACCATTTTGAGCATTTCGCTAAAACTTTTCACAAAAAAACATCAAAGAGCACAAAATAGCTTAATATCGTGTTTAAAAACGTTTTAGACCATTTTGAGCATTTAGAAAAACTTGTTAACACAAAAACACCAAAGTGCTTAAAATAGCTTCAAATCGCATCTGGAGACGTTTTAGACCATTTTGTGAGTTTCGAAAAAATTTGTTTAAATAAAAACACCAATGTGCTAAGAATAGCTTCAAATCGCATTTGCAGACGTTTTAGACCATTTTGTGATTTTCGAAAAAACTTGTTAACATAAAAACACAAAAGTGCTTAGAATAGCTTCAAATCGCATTTGTAGACGTTTTAGACCATTTTGTGATTTTCGAAAAAACTTGTTAACATAAAAACATCAAAGTGTACAGAATAGCTTCAAATCGCATTTGGAGACGTTTTAGACCATTTTGTGATTTTCGAAAAAAACTTGTTAACATAAAAACACCAAAGTGTACAGAATAGCTTAAAACCGCATTTGGAGACGTTTTAGACCATTTTGTGATTTTCGAAAAAACTTGTTAACATAAAAACACCAAAGTGCTTAGAATAGCTTCAAATCGCATTTGGAGACGTTTTAGACCATTTTGAGCATTTCGAAAAACTTGTTAACACAAAAACACCAAAGTGCTTAAAATAGCTTCAAATCGCATTTGGAGACGTTTTAGACCATTTTGTGATTTTCGAAAAAAACTTGTTAACATAAAAACACCAAAGTGCTTAGAATAGCTTCAAATCGCATTTAGAGACATTATAGACCATTTTGTGATTTTCTAAAATACTTGTTAACATAAAAACATCAAAGTGTACAGAATAGCTTCAAATCGCATTTGGAGACGTTTTAGACAATTTTGTGATTTTCGAAAAACTTGTTAACATAAAAACACCAAAGTGCTTAGAATAGCTTAAAATCGCATTTGGAGACGTTTTAGACCATTTTGTGATTTTCGAAAAACTTGTTAACATAAAAACATCAAAGTGTACAGAATAGCTTCAAATTGCATTTGGAGACGTTTTAGACAATTTTGTGATTTTCGAAAAACTTGGTTATACAAAAACATCAAAGTGCTTGAAATCACATTAGAAACCGTTTTAGACCATTTTGAGCATTTCGATAAAACATTTCACACAAAAACATCAAAGAGCACAAAGTAGCTTAATATCGTATTTAAAAACGTTTTTGACCATTTTGAGCATTTCGACAGAAAATTTTCACACAAAACATCAAAGTGTACAGAATAGCTTCAAATCGCATTTGGAAACGTTTTAGACCATTTTGTGATTTTCGAAAAAACTTGTTAACATAAAAACATCAAAGTGTACAGAATAGCTTCAAATCGCATTTGTAGACGTTTTAGACCATTTTGTGATTTTCGAAAAAACTTGTTAACATAAAAACACCAAAGTGTACAGAAAAGCTTCAAATCGCTATTGGAGACGTTTTAGACCATTTTGTGATTTTCGAAAAAAATTGTTTCCATAAAAACACCAAAGTGCTTAGAATAGCTTCAAATCGCATTTGGAGACATTTTAGACCATTTTGTGATTTTCGAAAAAAGTTGTTAACATAAAAACATCAAAGTGTACAGAAAAGCTTCAAATCGCATTTAGAGACGTTTTAGACCATTTTGTGATTTTCAAAAAAACTTGTTAACATAAAAACACCAAAGTGCTTAGAATAGCTTAAAATCGCATTTGGAGACGTTTTAGACCATTTTGTGATTTTCGAAAAACTTGTTAACATAAAAACATCAAAGTGTACAGAATAGCTTCAAATCGCATTTGGAGACGTTTTAGACAATTTTGTGATTTTCGAAAAACTTGGTTACACAAAAACATCAAAGTGCTTGAAATCACATTAGAAACCGTTTTAGACCATTTTGAGCATTTCGATAAAACATTTCACACAAAAACATCAAAGAGCACAAAGTAGCTTAATATCGTATTTAAAAACGTTTTTGACCATTTTGAGCATTTCGAAAGAAAATTTTCACACAAAACATCAAAGTGTACAGAATAGCTTCAAATCGCATTTGGAAACGTTTTAGACCATTTTGTGATTTTCGAAAAAACTTGTTAACATAAAAACACCAAAGTGCTTAGAATAGCTTCAAATCGCATTTGGAGACGTTTTATACCATTTTGTGATTTTCGAAAAAACTTGTTAACATAAAAACACCAAAGTGCTTAGAATAGCTTCAAATCGCATTTGGAGACGTTTTAGACCATTTTGAGCATTTCGAAAAACTTGTGAACACAAAAACACCAAAGTGCTTAAAATAGCTTCAAATCGCATTTGGAGACGTTTTAGACCATTTTGTGATTTTCGAAAAAACTTGTTAACATAAAAACATCAAAGTGTACAGAATAGCTTCAAATCGCATTTGGAGACGTTTTAGACCATTTTGTGATTTTATAAAAAACTTGTTAACATAAAAACATCAAAGTGTACAGAATAGCTTCAAATTGCATTGGGAGACGTTTTAGACCATTTTGTGATTTTCGAAAAAACTTGTTAACATAAAAACACCAAAGTGTACAGAAAAGCTTCAAATTGCTATTGGAGACGTTTTAGACCATTTTGTGATTTTCGAAAAAAATTGTTTCCATAAAAACACCAAAGTGCTTAGAATAGCTTCAAATCGCATTTGGAGACATTTTAGACCATTTTGTGATTTTCGAAAAAACTTGGTTACACAAAAACATCAAAGTGCTTAAAATCACATTAGAAACCGTTTTAGACCATTTTGAGTATTTCGATAAAACTTTTCACACAAAAACATCAAAGAGCACAAAATAGCTTAATATCGTATTTAAAAACGTTTTTGACCATTTTGAGGATTTCGACAAACATTTTTCACACAAAACAGTAAAGTGTACAGAATAGCTTCAAATCGCATTTGGAGAAATTTTAGACCATTTATTGATTTTCGAAAAAACTTGTTAACATAAAAACACCAAAGTGCTTAGAGTAGCTTCAAATCGCATTTAGAGACATTTTAGACCCTTTTGTGATTTTCGAAAAAACTTGGTTACACAAAAACACAAAAGTGCTTAAAATAGCTTTAAATCGCATTTGGAGATGTTTTAGACCATTTTGTGATTTTCTAAAAAACTTGTTACCATAAAAACATCAAAGTGTACAGAATAGCTTCAAATCGCATTTGGAAACGTTTTAGACCATTTTGTGATTTTCGAAAAAACTGTTAACATAAAAACACCAAAGTGCTTAGAATAGCTTCAAATCACATTTGGAGACGTTTTAGACCATTTTTGATTTTCGAAAAAACTAGTTAACATAAAAACATCAAAGTGCTTAAAATCACATTAGAAATCGTTTTAGACCATTTTGAGCATTTCGCTAAAATTTTCACAAAAAAACATCAAAGAGCACAAAATAGCTTAATATCGTGTTTAAAAACGTTTTAGACCATTTTGAGCATTTAGAAAAACTTGTTAACACAAAAACACCAAAGTGCTTAAAATAGCTTCAAATCGCATTTGGAGACGTTTTAAACCATTTTGTGAGTTTCGAAAAAATTTGTTTAAATAAAAACACCAATGTGCTAAGAATAGCTTCAAATCGCATTTGCAGACGTTTTAGACCATTTTGTGATTTTCGAAAAAACTTGTTAACATAAAAACACAAAAGTGCTTAGAATAGCTTCAAATCGCATTTGTAGACGTTTTAGACCATTTTGTGATTTTCGAAAAAACTTGTTAACATAAAAACATCAAAGTGTACAGAATAGCTTCAAATCGCATTTGGAGACGTTTTAGACCATTTTGTGATTTTCGAAAAAAACTTGTTAACATAAAAACACCAAAGTGTACAGAATAGCTTAAAACCGCATTTGGAGACGTTTTAGACCATTTTGTGATTTTCGAAAAAACTTGTTAACATAAAAACACCAAAGTGCTTAGAATAGCTTCAAATCGCATTTGGAGACGTTTTAGACCATTTTGAGCATTTCGAAAAACTTGTTAACACAAAAACACCAAAGTGCTTAAAATAGCTTCAAATCGCATTTGGAGACGTTTTAGACCATTTTGTGATTTTCGAAAAAAACTTGTTAACATAAAAACACCAAAGTGCTTAGAATAGCTTCAAATCGCATTTAGAGACATTATAGACCATTTTGTGATTTTCTAAAATACTTGTTAACATAAAAACATCAAAGTGTACAGAATAGCTTCAAATCGCATTTGGAGACGTTTTAGACAATTTTGTGATTTTCGAAAAACTTGTTAACACAAAAACACCAAAGTGCTTAAAATAGCTTCAAATCACATTTGGAGACATTTTAGACCTTTTTGTGATTTTCGAAAAAACTTGGTTACACAAAAGCACCTAAGTGCTTAAAATAGCTTCAAATCGCATTTGGAGACGTTTTAGACCATTTTGTGATTTTCGAAAAAACTTGTTAACATAAAAACACCAAAGTGCTTAGAGTAGCTTCAAATCGCATTTAGAGACATTTTTGACCCTTTTGTGATTTTCGAAAAAACTTGGTTACACAAAAACACAAAAGTGCTTAAAATAGCTTTAAATCGCATTTGGAGACATTTTAGACCATTTTGTGATTTTCGAAAAAAGTTGTTAACATAAAAACATCAAAGTGTACAGAAAAGCTTCAAATCGCATTTGGAGACGTTTTAGACCATTTTGTGATTTTCGAAAAAACTTGTTAACATAAAAACACCAAAGTGCTTAGAATAGCTTCAAATCGCATTTGGAGACGTTTTAGACCATTTTGAGCAATTCGAAAAACTTGTTAACACAAAAACACCAAAGTGCTTAAAATAGCTTAAAATCGCATTTGGAGACGTTTTAGACCATTTTGTGATTTTCGAAAAAACTTGTTAACATAAAAACACCAAAGTGCTTAGAATAGCTTCAAATCGCATTTGGAGACATTTTAGACCATTTTGTGATTTTTGAAAAAACTTGTTACCATAAAAGCATCAAAGTGTACAGAATAGCTTCAAATCGCATTTGGAAACGTTTTAGACCATTTTGTGATTTTCGAAAAAACTGTTAACATAAAAACACCCAAGTGCTTAGAATAGCTTCAAATTACATTTGGAGACGTTTTAGACCATTTTGTGATTTTCGAAAAAACTAGTTAACATAAAAACATCAAAGTGCTTAAAGCCCCATTCCCTACGTTTTTTAGATCTAATTTAAGATCACAAACTATATTTAATGTAAAAATAATACTATATGGTCATATTGCGATAACTTTTTTCGTCTTTAAACGGTTAAAAATGTGAAAAATAAATCGATTCTAATAATTATAGCGGCCCGCTATAAATCCCAAAATGCATTGCGCGCGGATTGATATTTTTGTTTTTCACCTGTAATTCGCCCACTTTTCGATCGATCGTGAAGCCAAAACAAATGGAAGACTCCTAACTTTTCAGCGAAAATACCGGGTTTTCCCCAATTTGTATCAACGGAGTCTGGCAAAAATAGAAAGACAATTAATGCAGCAACTATACAACGTCAGGCTAGGTATATAGCTAGCGTACGATGTTCGTACGTTATCGATGTTTACCAGCTAGGCCTACAAAGCTAAGCCTAGCTAGGCTAGGCCTAAGACCGTCCACGAGAGGTCGATCGCCGCGAGCTACTTAGGTAGTGCATTGTTTCTCACTTTTTATCATAATTTACCATAAAACGTACATTTAAGACAAGGAATGACATGGTTTAATGTTTTTAAAGTGATATATATGTATTATTTTCCAAAAAACGTCCAAAATTGCAGGGAAGGGGTCTTTAAAATCACATTAGAAATCGTTTTACACCATTTTGAGCATTTCGCTAAAACTTTTCACAAAAAAACATCAAAGAGCACAAAATAGCTTAATATCGTGTTTAAAAACGTTTTAGACCATTTTGAGCATTTCGAAAAACTTGTTAACACAAAAACACCAAAGTGCTTAAAATAGCTTCAAATCGCATTTGGAGACGTTTTAGACCATTTTGTGAGTTTCGAAAAAATTTGTTTAAATAAAAACACCAATGTGCTAAGAATAGCTTCAAATCGCATTTGCAGACGTTTTAGACCATTTTGTGATTTTCGAAAAAACTTGTTAACATAAAAACACAAAAGTGCTTAGAATAGCTTCAAATCGCATTTGTAGACGTTTTAGACCATTTTTGATTTTCGAAAAAACTTGTTAACATAAAAACATCAAAGTGTACAGAATAGCTTCAAATCGCATTTGGAGACGTTTTAGACCATTTTGTGATTTTCGAAAAACTTGTTAACATAAAAACACCAAAGTGCTTAGAATAGCTTAAAATCGCATTTGGAGACGTTTTAGACCATTTTGTGATTTTCGAAAAACTTGTTAACATAAAAACATCAAAGTGTACAGAATAGCTTCAAATCGCATTTGGAGACGTTTTAGACAATTTTGTGATTTTCGAAAAACTTGGTTATACAAAAACATCAAAGTGCTTGAAATCACATTAGAAACCATTTTAGACCATTTTGAGCATTTCGATAAAACATTTCACACAAAAACATCAAAGAGCACAAAGTAGCTTAATATCGTATTTAAAAACGTTTTTGACCATTTTGAGCATTTCGACAGAAAATTTTCACACAAAACATCAAAGTGTACAGAATAGCTTCAAATCGCATTTGGAGACGTTTTAGACCATTTTGTGATTTTCTAAAAAACTTGTTAACATAAAAACACCAAAGTGCTTAGAATAGCTTCAAATCGCATTTGGAGACGTTTTAGACCATTTTGTGATTTTCGAAAAAACTTGTTAACATAAAAACACCAAAGTATACAGAATAGCTTCAAATCGCATTTGGAGTCGTTTTAGACCATTTTGTGATTTTCGAAAAAACTTGTTAACATAAAAACACCAATGTGCTAAGATTAGCTTCAAATCGCATTTGTAGACATTTTAGACCATTTTGTGATTTCGAAAAAACTTGTTAACATAAAAACACCAAAGTGCTTAGAATAGCTTCAAATCGCATTTCGAGATATTTTAGACTCTTTTGTGATTTTCGAAAAAACTTGTTAACATAAAAACATCAAAGTGTACAGAATAGCTTCAAATCGCATTTGGAGACGTTTTAGACAATTTTGTGATTTTCGAAAAACTTGGTTACACAAAAACATCAAAGTGCTTGAAATCACATTAGAAACCGTTTTAGACCATTTTGAGCATTTCGATAAAACTTTTCACACAAAAACATCAAAGAGCACAAAGTAGCTTAATATCGTATTTAAAAACGTTTTTGACCATTTTGAACATTTCGACAGAAAATTTTCACACAAAACATCAAAGTGTACAGAATAGCTTCAAATCGCATTTGGAAACGTTTTAGACCATTTTGTGATTTTCGAAAAAACTTGTTAACATAAAAACACCAAAGTGTACAGAAAAGCTTCAAATTGCTATTGGAGACGTTTTAGACCATTTTGTGATTTTCGAAAAAAATTGTTTCCATAAAAACACCAAAGTGCTTAGAATAGCTTCAAATCGCATTTGGAGACATTTTAGACCATTTTGTGATTTTTGAAAAAACTTGTTACCATAAAAGCATCAAAGTGTACAGAATAGCTTCAAATCGCATTTGGAAACGTTTTAGACCATTTTGTGATTTTCGAAAAAACTGTTAACATAAAAACACCCAAGTGCTTAGAATAGCTTCAAATTACATTTGGAGACGTTTTAGACCATTTTGTGATTTTCGAAAAAACTAGTTAACATAAAAACATCAAAGTGCTTAAAGCCCCATTCCCTACGTTTTTTAGATCTAATTTAAGATCACAAACTATATTTAATGTAAAAATAATACTATATGGTCATATTGCGATAACTTTTTTCGTCTTTAAACGGTTAAAAATGTGAAAAATAAATCGATTCTAATAATTATAGCGGCCCGCTATAAATCCCAAAATGCATTGCGCGCGGATTGATATTTTTGTTTTTCACCTGTAATTCGCCCACTTTTCGATCGATCGTGAAGCCAAAACAAATGGAAGACTCCTAACTTTTCAGCGAAAATACCGGGTTTTCCCCAATTTGTATCAACGGAGTCTGGCAAAAATAGAAAGACAATTAATGCAGCAACTATACAACGTCAGGCTAGGTATATAGCTAGCGTACGATGTTCGTACGTTATCGATGTTTACCAGCTAGGCCTACAAAACTAAGCCTAGCTAGGCTAGGCCTAAGACCGTCCACGAGAGGTCGATCGCCGCGAGCTACTTAGGTAGTGCATTGTTTCTCACTTTTTATCATAATTTACCATAAAACGTACATTTAAGACAAGGAATGACATGGTTTAATGTTTTTAAAGTGATATATATGTATTATTTTCCAAAAAACGTCCAAAATTGCAGGGAAGGGGTCTTTAAAATCACATTAGAAATCGTTTTACACCATTTTGAGCATTTCGCTAAAACTTTTCACAAAAAAACATCAAAGAGCACAAAATAGCTTAATATCGTGTTTAAAAACGTTTTAGACCATTTTGAGCATTTCGAAAAACTTGTTAACACAAAAACACCAAAGTGCTTAAAATAGCTTCAAATCGCATTTGGAGACGTTTTAGACCATTTTGTGAGTTTCGAAAAAATTTGTTTAAATAAAAACACCAATGTGCTAAGAATAGCTTCAAATCGCATTTGCAGACGTTTTAGACCATTTTGTGATTTTCGAAAAAACTTGTTAACATAAAAACACAAAAGTGCTTAGAATAGCTTCAAATCGCATTTGTAGACGTTTTAGACCATTTTTGATTTTCGAAAAAACTTGTTAACATAAAAACATCAAAGTGTACAGAATAGCTTCAAATCGCATTTGGAGACGTTTTAGACCATTTTGTGATTTTCGAAAAACTTGTTAACATAAAAACACCAAAGTGCTTAGAATAGCTTAAAATCGCATTTGGAGACGTTTTAGACCATTTTGTGATTTTCGAAAAACTTGTTAACATAAAAACATCAAAGTGTACAGAATAGCTTCAAATCGCATTTGGAGACGTTTTAGACAATTTTGTGATTTTCGAAAAACTTGGTTATACAAAAACATCAAAGTGCTTGAAATCACATTAGAAACCATTTTAGACCATTTTGAGCATTTCGATAAAACATTTCACACAAAAACATCAAAGAGCACAAAGTAGCTTAATATCGTATTTAAAAACGTTTTTGACCATTTTGAGCATTTCGACAGAAAATTTTCACACAAAACATCAAAGTGTACAGAATAGCTTCAAATCGCATTTGGAGACGTTTTAGACCATTTTGTGATTTTCTAAAAAACTTGTTAACATAGAAACACCAAAGTGCTTAGAATAGCTTCAAATCGCATTTGGAGACGTTTTAGACCATTTTGTGATTTTCGAAAAAACTTGTTAACATAAAAACACCAAAGTATACAGAATAGCTTCAAATCGCATTTGGAGTCGTTTTAGACCATTTTGTGATTTTCGAAAAAACTTGTTAACATAAAAACACCAATGTGCTAAGATTAGCTTCAAATCGCATTTGGAGACATTTTAGACCATTTTGTGATTTCGAAAAAACTTGTTAACATAAAAACACCAAAGTGCTTAGAATAGCTTCAAATCGCATTTCGAGATATTTTAGACTCTTTTGTGATTTTCGAAAAAACTTGTTAACATAAAAACATCAAAGTGTACAGAATAGCTTCAAATCGCATTTGGAGACGTTTTAGACAATTTTGTGATTTTCGAAAAACTTGGTTACACAAAAACATCAAAGTGCTTGAAATCACATTAGAAACCGTTTTAGACCATTTTGAGCATTTCGATAAAACTTTTCACACAAAAACATCAAAGAGCACAAAGTAGCTTAATATCGTATTTAAAAACGTTTTTGACCATTTTGAACATTTCGACAGAAAATTTTCACACAAAACATCAAAGTGTACAGAATAGCTTCAAATCGCATTTGGAAACGTTTTAGACCATTTTGTGTTTTTTGAAAAAACTTGTTAACATAAAAACATCAAAGTGTACAGAATAGCTTCAAATCGCATTTGGAGACGTTTTAGACCGTTTTGTGATTTTTGAAAAAACTTGTTAACATAAAAACACCAAAGTGCTTAGAATAGCTTCAATCGCATTTGGATACGTTTTAGACCATTTTGTGATTTTCGAAAAAACTTGTTAAGATAAAAACACCAAAGTGCTTAAAATAGCTTCAAAACGCATTTGGAGACGTTTTAGACCATTTTGTGATTTTCGAAAAAACTTGTTAACATAAAAACACCAAAGTGTACAGAAAAGCTTCAAATCGCTATTGGAGACGTTTTAGACCATTTTGTGATTTTCGAAAAAAATTGTTTCCATAAAAACACCAAAGTGCTTAGAATAGCTTCAAATCGCATTTGGAGACATTTTAGACCATTTTGTGATTTTCGAAAAAAGTTGTTAACATAAAAACATCAAAGTGTACAGAAAAGCTTCAAATCGCATTTAGAGACGTTTTAGACCATTTTGTGATTTTCAAAAAAACTTGTTAACATAAAAACACCAAAGTGCTTAGAATAGCTTAAAATCGCATTTGGAGACGTTTTAGACCATTTTGTGATTTTCGAAAAACTTGTTAACATAAAAACATCAAAGTGTACAGAATAGCTTCAAATCGCATTTGGAGACGTTTTAGACAACTTTGTGATTTTCGAAAAACTTGGTTACACAAAAACATCAAAGTGCTTGAAATCACATTAGAAACCGTTTTAGACCATTTTGAGCATTTCGATAAAACATTTCACACAAAAACATCAAAGAGCACAAAGTAGCTTAATATCGTATTTAAAAACGTTTTTGACCATTTTGAGCATTTCGACAGAAAATTTTCACACAAAACATCAAAGTGTACAGAATAGCTTCAAATCGCATTTGGAAACGTTTTAGACCATTTTGTGATTTTCGAAAAAACTTGTTAACATAAAAACATCAAAGTGTACAGATTAGCTTCAAATTGCATTTGTAGACGTTTTAGACCATTTTGTGATTTTCGAAAAAACTTGTTAACATAAAAACATCAAAGTGTACAGAATAGCTTCAAATCACATTTGGAGACGTTTTAGACCATTTTGTGATTTTCGAAAAAAATTGTTTCCATAAAAACACCAAAGTGCTTAGAATAGCTTCAAATCGCATTTGGAGACATTTTAGACCATTTTGTGATTTTCGAAAAAACTTGTTAACATAAAAACATCAAAGTGTACAGAAAAGCTTCAAATCGCATTTAGAGACGTTTTAGACCATTTTGTGATTTTCAAAAAAACTTGTTACCATAAAAACACCAAAGTGCTTAGAATAGCTTAAAATCGCATTTGGAGACGTTTTAGACCATTTTGTGATTTTCGAAAAACTTGTTAACATAAAAACATCAAAGTGTACAGAATAGCTTCAAATCGCATTTGGAGACGTTTTAGACAATTTTGTGATTTTCGAAAAACTTGGTTACACAAAAACATCAAAGTGCTTGAAATCACATTAGAAACCGTTTTAGACCATTTTGAGCATTTCGATAAAACATTTCACACAAAAACATCAAAGAGCACAAAGTAGCTTAATATCGTATTTAAAAACGTTTTTGACCATTTTGAGCATTTCGACAGAAAATTTTCACACAAAACATCAAAGTGTACAGAATAGCTTCAAATCGCATTTGGAAACGTTTTAGACCATTTTGTGATTTTTGAAAAAACTTGTTAACATAAAAACACCAAAGTGCTTAGAATAGCTTCAAATCGCATTTGGAGACGTTTTAGACCATTTTGAGCATTTCGAAAAACTTGTTAACACAAAAACACCAAAGTGCTTAAAATATCTTCAAATCGCATTTGGAGACGTTTTAGACCATTTTGTGATTTTCGAAAAAACTTGTTAACATAAAAACACCAAAGTGCTTAGAATAGCTTCAAATCGCATTTGGAGACATTTTAGACCATTTTGTGATTTTCTAAAAAACTTGTTAACATAAAAACATCAAAGTGTACAGAATAGCTTCAAATCGCATTTGGAGACGTTTTAGACAATTTTGTGATTTTCGAAAAACTTGTTAACACAAAAACACCAAAGTGCTTAAAATAGCTTCAAATCACATTTGGAGACATTTTAGACCTTTTTATGATTTTCGAAAAAACTGAGTTACACAAAAGCACCTAAGTGCTTAAGATAGCTTCAAATCGCATTTGGAGACGTTTTAGACCATTTTGTGATTTTCGAAAAAACTAGTTAACATAAAAACATCAAAGTCCTTAAAACCACATTAGAAATCGTTTTAGACCATTCTGAGCATTTCGCTAAAACTTTTCACAAAAAAACATCAAAGAGCACAAAATAGCTTAATATCGTGTTTAAAAACGTTTTAGACCATTTTGAGCATTTCGAAAAACTTGGTAACACAAAAATACCAAAGTACTTAAAATAGCTTCAAATCGCCTTTGGAGACGTTTTAGACCATTTTGTGAGTTTCGAAAAAATTTGTTTAAATAAAAACACAAAAGTGCTTAGAATAGCTTCAAATCGCATTTGTAGACGTTTTAGACCATTTTGTGATTTTCGAAAAAACTTGTTAACATAAAAACATCAAAGTGTACAGAATAGCTTCAAATCGCATTTGGAGACGTTTTAGACCATTTTGTGATTTTCGAAAAAACTTGTTAACATAAAAACACCAAAGTGCTTAGAATAGCTTCAAATCGCATTTGGAGACGTTTTAGACCATTTTGTGCATTTCGAAAAACTTGTTAACACAAAAACACCAAAGTGCTTAAAATAGCTTTAAATCGCATTTGGAGACATTTTAGACCATTTTGTGATTTTCGAAAAAACTTGTTAACATAAAAACACCAAAGTGCTTAGAATAGCTTCAAATCGCATTTGGAGACGTTTTATACCATTTTGTGATTTTCCAAAAAACTTGTTAACATAAAAACACCAAAGTGCTTAGAATAGCTTCAAATCGCATTTGGAGACGTTTTAGACCATTTTGTGATTTTCGAAAAAACTTGGTTACACAAAAACACAAAAGTGCTTAAAATAGCTTTAAATCGCATTTGGAGACGTTTTAGACCATTTTGTGATTTTCGAAAAAACTTGTTAACATAAAAACACCAAAGTGTACAGAATAGCTTCAAATCGCATTTGGAGACGTTTTAGACAATTTTGTGATTTTTGAAAAACTTGGTTACACAAAAACATCAAAGTGTTTGAAATCACATTAGAAACCGTTTTAGACCATTTTGAGCATTTCGATAAAACATTTCACACAAAAACATCAAAGAGCACAAAGTAGCTTAATATCGTATTTAAAAACGTTTTTGACCATTTTGAGCATTTCGACAGAAAATTTTCACACAAAACATCAAAGTGTACAGAATAGCTTCAAATCGCATTTGGAAACGTTTTAGACCATTTTGTGATTTTCGAAAAAACTTGTTAACATAAAAACATCAAAGTGTACAGATTAGCTTCAAATCGCATTTGTAGACGTTTTAGACCATTTTGTGATTTTCGAAAAAACTTGTTAGCATAAAAACATCAAAGTGTACAGAATAGCTTCAAATCACATTTGGAGACGTTTTAGACCATTTTGTGATTTTCGAAAAAAATTGTTTCCATAAAAACACCAAAGTGCTTAGAAAAGCTTCATATCGCATTTAAAGACGTTTTAGACCATTTTGTGATTTTCAAAAAAACTTGTTAACATAAAAACACCAAAGTGCTTAGAATAGCTTAAAATCGCATTTGGAGACGTTTTAGACCATTTTGTGATTTTAGAAAAACTTGTTAACATAAAAACATCAAAGTGTACAGAATAGCTTCAAATCGCATTTGGAGACGTTTTAGACAATTTTGTGTTTTTCGAAAAACTTGGTAACACAAAAACATCAAAGTGCTTGAAATCACATTAGAAACCGTTTTAGACCATTTTGAGCATTTCGATAAAACATTTCAGACAAAAACATCAAAGAGCACAAAGTAGCTTAATATCGTATTTAAAAACGTTTTTGACCATTTTGAGCATTTCGAAAGAAAATTTTCACACAAAACATCAAAGTGTAGAGAATAGCTTCAAATCGCATTTGGAAACGTTTTAGACCATTTTGTGATTTTCAAAAAAACTTAACATAAAAACATCAAAGTGTACAGAATAGCTTCAAATCGCATTTGGAGACGTTTTAGACAATTTTGTGATTTTCGAAAAACTTGTTAACACAAAAACACCAAAGTGCTTAAAATAGCTTCAAATCACATTTGGAGACATTTTAGACCCTTTTGTGATTTTCAAAAAAACTTGGTTACACAAAAGCACCTAAGTGCTTAAAATAGCTTCAAATCGCATTTGGAGACGTTTTAGACCATTTTGTGATTTTCGAAAAAACTAGTTAACATAAAAACATCAAAGTGCTTAAAATCACATTAGAAATCGTTTTAGACCATTTTGAGCATTTTGCTAAAACTTTTCACAAAAAAACATCAAAGAGCACAAAATAGCTTAATATCGTGTTTAAAAACGTTTTAGACCATTTTGAGCATTTCGAAAAACTTGTTAACACAAAAACACCAAAGTGCTTAAAATAGCTTCAAATCGCATTTGGAGACGTTTTAGACCATTTTGTGAGTTTCGAAAAAATTTGTTTAAATAAAAACACCAATGTGCTAAGAATAGTTTCAAATCGCATTTGCAGACCTTTTAGACCATTTATTTTTGTGATTTTCGAAAAAACTTGTTAACATAAAAACACAAAAGTGCTTAGAATAGCTTCAAATCGCATTTGTAGACGTTTTAGACCATTTTGTGATTTTCGAAAACACTTGTTAACATAAAAACATCAAAGTGTACAGAATAGCTTCAAATCGCATTTGGAGACGTTTTAGACCATTTTGTGATTTTCGAAAAAACTTGTTAACATAAAAACACCAAAGTGTACAGAAAAGCTTCAAATCGCTATTGGAGACGTTTTAGACCATTTTGTGATTTTCGAAAAAAATTGTTTCCATAAAAACACCAAAGTGCTTAGAATAGCTTCAAATCGCATTTGGAGACATTTTAGACCATTTTGTGATTTTCGAAAAAAGTTGTTAACATAAAAACATCAAAGTGTACAGAAAAGCTTCAAATCGCATTTAGAGACGTTTTAGACCATTTTGTGATTTTCAAAAAAACTTGTTAACATAAAAACACCAAAGTGCTTAGAATAGCTTAAAATCGCATTTGGAGACGTTTTAGACCATTTTGTGATTTTCGAAAAACTTGTTAACATAAAAACATCAAAGTGTACAGAATAGCTTCAAATCGCATTTGGAGACGTTTTAGACAATTTTGTGATTTTCGAAAAACTTGGTTACACAAAAACATCAAAGTGCTTGAAATCACATTAGAAACCGTTTTAGAACATTTTGAGCATTTCGATAAAACATTTCACACAAAAACATCAAAGAGCACAAAGTAGCTTAATATCGTATTTAAAAACGTTTTTGACCATTTTGAGCATTTCGAAAGAAAATTTTCACACAAAACATCAAAGTGTACAGAATAGCTTGAAATCGCATTTGGAAACGTTTTAGACCATTTTATGATTTTCGAAAAAACTTGTTAACATAAAAACACCAAAGTGCTTAGAATAGCTTCAAATCGCATTTGGAGACGTTTTATACCATTTTGTGATTTTCGAAAAAACTTGTTAACATAAAAACACCAAAGTGCTTAGAATAGCTTCAAATCGCATTTGAAGACGTTTTAGACCATTTTGAGCATTTCGAAAAACTTGTTAACACAAAAACACCAAAGTGCTTAAAATAGCTTCAAATCGCATTTGGAGACGTTTTAGACCATTTTGTGATTCTCGAAAAAACTTGTTAACATAAAAACACAAAAGTGCTTAGAATAGCTTCAAATCGCATTTGTAGACGTTTTAGACCATTTTGTGATTTTCGAAAAAACTTGTTAACCTAAAAACACCAAAGTGCTTTAAATAGCTTCAAATCGCATTTACAGAAATTTTAGACCCTTTTGTGATTTTCGAAAAAACTTGGTTACACAAAAACACAAAAGTGCTTAAAATAGCTTTAAATCGCATTTGGAGACGTTTTAGACCATTTTGTGATTTTCGAAAAAACTTGTTAACATAAAAACATCAAAGTGTACAGAATAGCTTCAAATCGCATTTGGAGACGTTTTAGACCATTTTGTGATTTTCGAAAAAACTTGTTAACGTAAAAACACCAAAGTGCTTAGAATAGCTTCAAATCGCATTTGGAGACGTTTTAGACCATTTCGTGATTTTCGAAAAAACTTGGTTACACAAAAGCACCAAAGTGCTTAAAATAGCTTCAAATCGCATTTGGAGACGTTTTAGACCATTTTGTGATTTTCGAAAAAACTTGGTTACACAAAAACATCAAAGTGCTTGAAATCACATTAGAAACCGTTTTAGACCATTTTGAGCATTTCGATAAAACATTTCACATAAAAACATCAAAGAGCACAAAGTAGCTTAATATCGTATTTAAAAACGTTTTTGACCATTTTGAGCATTTCGACAGAAAATTTTCACACAAAACATAAAAGTGTACAGAATAGCTTCAAATCGCATTTGGAAACGTTTTAGACCATTTTGTGATTTTCGAAAAAACTTGTTAACATAAAAACATCAAAGTGTACAGAATAGCTTCAAATCGCATTTGTAGATGTTTTAGACCATTTTGTGATTTTCGAAAAAACTTTTTAACATAAAAACATCAAAGTGTACAGAATAGCTTCAAATCGCATTTGGAGACGTTTTAGACCATTTTGTGATTTTCGAAAAAACTTGTTAACGTAAAAACACCAAAGTGCTTAGAATAGCTTCAAATCGCATTTGGAGACGTTTTAGACCATTTCGTGATTTTCGAAAAAACTTGGTTACACAAAAGCACCAAAGTGCTTAAAACAGCTTCAAATCGCATTTGGAGACGTTTTAGACCATTTTGTGATTTTCGAAAAAACTTGTTAACATAAAAACACCAAAGTGCTTAGAATAGCTTCAAATCGCATTTGGAGACGTTTTAGACCATTTTGTGATTTTCGAAAAAACTTGTTAACATAAAAACACCAAAGTGCTTAGAATAGCTTCAAATCGCATTTCGAGACATTTTAGACCCTTTTGTGATTTTCGAAAAAACTTGTTAACATAAAAACATCAAAGTGTACAGAATAGCTTCAAATCGCATTTGGAGACGTTTTATACCATTTTGTGATTTTATAAAAAACTTGTGAACATAAAAACATCAAAGTGTACAGAATAGCTTCAAATCGCATTTGGAGACGTTTTAGACCATTTTGTGATTTTCGAAAAAACTTGTTAACATAAAAACACCAAAGTGTACAGAAAAGCTTCAAATTGCTATTGGAGACGTTTTAGACCATTTTGTGATTTTCGAAAAAAATTGTTTTCATAAAAACACCAAAGTGCTTAGAATAGCTTCAAATCGCATTTGGAGACATTTTAGACCATTTTGTGATTTTCGAAAAAACTTGGTTACACAAAAACATCAAAGTGTTTAAAATCACATTAGAAACCGTTTTAGACCATTTTGAGTATTTCGATAAAACTTTTCACACAAAAACATCAAAGAGCAAAAAATAGCTTAATATCGTATTTAAAAACGTTTTTGACCATTTTGAGGATTTCGACAAACATTTTTCACACAAAACAGCAAAGTGTACAGAATAGCTTCAAATCGCATTTGGAGACATTTTAGACCATTTTGTGATTTTCGAAAAAACTTGTTAACATAAAAACACCAAAGTGCTTAGAGTAGCTTCAAATCGCATTTAGAGACATTTTTGACCCTTTTGTGATTTTCGAAAAAACTTGGTTACACAAAAACACAAAAGTGCTTAAAATAGCTTTAAATCGCATTTGGAGATGTTTTAGACCATTTTGTGATTTTCTAAAAAACTTGTTACCATAAAAGCATCAAAGTGTACAGAATAGCTTCAAATCGCATTTGGAAACGTTTTAGACCATTTTGTGATTTTCGAAAAAACTTGTTAACATAAAAACACCAAAGTGTACAGAAAAGCTTCAAATCGCTATTGGAGACGTTTTAGACCATTTTGTGATTTTCGAAAAAAATTGTTTCCATAAAAACACCAAAGTGCTTAGAATAGCTTCAAATCGCATTTGGAGACATTTTAGACCATTTTGTGATTTTTGAAAAAACTTGTTACCATAAAAGCATCAAAGTGTACAGAATAGCTTCAAATCGCATTTGGAAACGTTTTAGACCATTTTGTGATTTTCGAAAAAACTGTTAACATAAAAACACCCAAGTGCTTAGAATAGCTTCAAATTACATTTGGAGACGTTTTAGACCATTTTGTGATTTTCGAAAAAACTAGTTAACATAAAAACATCAAAGTGCTTAAAGCCCCATTCCCTACGTTTTTTAGATCTAATTTAAGATCACAAACTATATTTAATGTAAAAATAATACTATATGGTCATATTGCGATAACTTTTTTCGTCTTTAAACGGTTAAAAATGTGAAAAATAAATCGATTCTAATAATTATAGCGGCCCGCTATAAATCCCAAAATGCATTGCACGCGGATTGATATTTTTGTTTTTCACCTGTAATTCGCCCACTTTTCGATCGATCGTAAAGCCAAAACAAATGGAAGACTCCTAACTTTTCAGCGAAAATACCGGGTTTTCCCCAATTTGTATCAACGGAGTCTGGCAAAAATAGAAAGACAATTAATGCAGCAACTATACAACGTCAGGCTAGGTATATAGCTAGCGTACGATGTTCGTACGTTATCGATGTTTACCAGCTAGGCCTACAAAACTAAGCCTAGCTAGGCTAGGCCTAAGACCGTCCACGAGAGGTCGATCGCCGCGAGCTACTTAGGTAGTGCATTGTTTCTCACTTTTTATCATAATTTACCATAAAACGTACATTTAAGACAAGGAATGACATGGTTTAATGTTTTTAAAGTGATATATATGTATTATTTTCCAAAAAAACGTCCAAAATTGCAGGGAAGGGGTCTTTAAAATCACATTAGAAATCGTTTTACACCATTTTGAGCATTTCGCTAAAACTTTTCACAAAAAAACATCAAAGAGCACAAAATAGCTTAATATCGTGTTTAAAAACGTTTTAGACCATTTTGAGCATTTCGAAAAACTTGTTAACACAAAAACACCAAAGTGCTTAAAATAGCTTCAAATCGCATTTGGAGACGTTTTAGACCATTTTGTGAGTTTCGAAAAAATTTGTTTAAATAAAAACACCAATGTGCTAAGAATAGCTTCAAATCGCATTTGCAGACGTTTTAGACCATTTTGTGATTTTCGAAAAAACTTGTTAACATAAAAACACAAAAGTGCTTAGAATAGCTTCAAATCGCATTTGTAGACGTTTTAGACCATTTTTGATTTTCGAAAAAACTTGTTAACATAAAAACATCAAAGTGTACAGAATAGCTTCAAATCGCATTTGGAGACGTTTTAGACCATTTTGTAATTTTCGAAAAAACTTGTTAACATAAAAACACCAAAGTGCTAAGATTAGCTTCAAATCGCATTTGGAGACGTTTTAGACCATTTTGTGATTTTCGAAAAACTTGTTAACATAAAAACATCAAAGTGTACAGAATAGCTTCAAATCGCATTTGGAGACGTTTTAGACAATTTTGTGATTTTCGAAAAACTTGGTTACACAAAAACATCAAAGTGCTTGAAATCACATTAGCAACCGTTTTAGACCATTTTGAGCATTTCGATAAAACTTTTCACACAAAAACATCAAAGAGCACAAAGTAGCTTAATATCGTATTTAAAAACGTTTTTGACCATTTTGAGCATTTCGACAGAAAATTTTCACACAAAACATCAAATGCTATTTGAATAGCTTCAAATCGCATTTGGAAACGTTTTAGACCATTTTGTGATTTTTGAAAAAACTTGTTAACATAAAAACATCAAAGTGTACAGAATAGCTTCAAATCGCATTTGGAGACGTTTTAGACCGTTTTGTGATTTTTGAAAAAACTTGTTAACATAAAAACACCAAAGTGCTTAGAATAGCTTCAAATCGCATTTGGAGACGTTTTAGACCATTTTGTGATTTTCGAAAAAACTTGTTAAGATAAAAACACCAAAGTGCTTAAAATAGCTTCAAATCGCATTTGGAGACGTTTTAGACCATTTTGTGATTTTCGAAAAAACTTGTTAACATAAAAACACCAAAGTGTACAGAAAAGCTTCAAATCGCTAATGTAGACGTTTTAGACCATTTTGTGATTTTCGAAAAAAATTGTTTCCATAAAAACACCAAAGTGCTTAGAATAGCTTCAAATCGCATTTGGAGACATTTTAGACCATTTTGTGATTTTCGAAAAAAGTTGTTAACATAAAAACATCAAAGTGTACAGAAAAGCTTCAAATCGCATTTAGAGACGTTTTAGAACATTTTGTGATTTTCAAAAAAACTTGTTAACATAAAAACACCAAAGTGCTTAGAATAGCTTAAAATCGCATTTGGAGACGTTTTAGACCATTTTGTGATTTTCGAAAAACTTGTTAACATAAAAACATCAAAGTGTACAGAATAGCTTCAAATCGCATTTGGAGACGTTTTAGACAATTTTGTGATTTTCGAAAAACTTGGTTACACAAAAACATCAAAGTGCTTGAAATCACATTAGAAACCGTTTTAGACCATTTTGAGCATTTCGATAAAACATTTCACACAAAAACATCAAAGAGCACAAAGTAGCTTAATATCGTATTTAAAAACGTTTTTGACCATTTTGAGCATTTCGACAGAAAATTTTCACACAAAACATCAAAGTGTACAGAATAGCTTCAAATCGCATTTGGAAACGTTTTAGACCATTTTGTGATTTTCGAAAAAACTTGTTAACATAAAAACATCAAAGTGTACAGAATAGCTTAAAATCGCATTTGGAGACGTTTTAGACCATTTTGTGATTTTCGAAAAAACTTGTTAACATAAAAACACCAAAGTGCTTAGAATAGCTTCAAATCGCATTTGGATACGTTTTAGACCATTTTGAGCATTTCGAAAAACTTGTTAACACAAAAACACCAAAGTGCTTAAAATAGCTTCAAATCGCATTTGGAGACGTTTTAGACCATTTTGTGATTTTCGAAAAAACTTGTTAACATAAAAACACCAAAGTGCTTAGAATAGCTTCAAATCGCATTTAGAGACATTATAGACCATTTTGTGATTTTCTAAAATACTTGTTAACATAAAAACATCAAAGTGTACAGAATAGCTTCAAATCGCATTTGGAGACGTTTTAGACAATTTTGTGATTTTCGAAAAACTTGGTTACACAAAAACATCAAAGTGCTTGAAATCACATTAGAAACCGTTTTAGACCATTTTGAGCATTTCGATAAAACATTTCACACAAAAACATCAAAGAGCACGAAGTAGCTTAATATCGTATTTAAAAACGTTTTTGACCATTTTGAGCATTTCGACAGAAAATTTTCACACAAAACATCAAAGTGTACAGAATAGCTTCAAATCGCATTTGGAAACGTTTTAGACCATTTTGTGATTTTCGAAAAAACTTGTTAACATAAAAACATCAAAGTGCTTGAAATCACATTAGAAACCGTTTTAGACCATTTTGAGCATTTCGATAAAACATTTCACACAAAAACATCAAAGAGCACAAAGTAGCTTAATATCGTATTTAAAAACGTTTTTGACCATTTTGAGCATTTCGACAGAAAATTTTCACACAAAACATCAAAGTGTACAGAATAGCTTCAAATCGCATTTGGAAACGTTTTAGACCATTTTGTGATTTTCGAAAAAACTTGTTAACATAAAAACATCAAAGTGTACAGAATAGCTTCAAATCGCATTTGGAGACGTTTTAGACCATTTTGTGATTTTCGAAAAAACTTGTTAACATAAAAACACCAAAGTGCTTAGAATAGCTTCAAATCGCATTTGGAGACGTTTTAGACCATTTTGAGCATTTCGAAAAACTTGTTAACACAAAAACACCAAAGTGCTTAGAATAGCTTCAAATCGCATTTAGACACATTATAGACCATTTTGTGATTTTCTAAAATACTTGTTAACATAAAAACATCAAAGTGTACAGAATAGCTTCAAATCGCATTTGGAGACGTTTTAGACAATTTTGTGATTTTCGAAAAACTTGTTAACACAAAAACACCAAAGTGCTTAAAATAGCTTCAAATCACATTTGGAGACATTTTAGACCTTTTTGTGATTTTCGAAAAAACTTGGTTACACAAAAGCACCTAAGTGCTTAAAATAGCTTCAAATCGCATTTGGAGACGTTTTAGACCATTTTGTGATTTTCGAAAAAACTAGTTAACATAAAAACATCAAAGTCCTTAAAATCACATTAGAAATCGTTTTAGACCATTTTGAGCATTTCGCTAAAACTTTTCACAAAAAAAATCAAAGAGCACAAAATAGCTTAATATCGTGTTTAAAAACGTTTTAGACCATTTTGAGCATTTCGAAAAACTTGTTAACACAAAAATACCAAAGTGCTTAAAATAGCTTGCAATCGCATTTGGAGACGTTTTAGACCATTTTGTGAGTTTCGAAAAAATTTGTTTAAATAAAAACACCAATGTGCTAAGAATAGCTTCAAATCGCATTTGCAGACGTTTTAGACCATTTTGTGATTTTCGAAAAAACTTGTTAACATAAAAACACAAAAGTGCTTAGAATAGCTTCAAATCGCATTTGTAGACGTTTTAGACCATTTTGTGATTTTCGAAAAAACTTGTTAACATAAAAACACCAAAGTGTACAGAAAAGCTTCAAATCGCTATTGGAGACGTTTTAGACCATTTTGTGATTTTCGAAAAAAATTGTTTCCATAAAAACACCAAAGTGCTTAGAATAACTTCAAATCGCATTTTGGAGACATTTTAGACCATTTTGTGATTTTCGAAAAAAGTTGTTAACATAAAAACATCAAAGTGTACAGAAAAGCTTCAAATCGCATTTAGAGACGTTTTAGAACATTTTGTGATTTTCAAAAAAACTTGTTAACATAAAAACACCAAAGTGCTTAGAATAGCTTAAAATCGCATTTGGAGACGTTTTAGACCATTTTGTGATTTTCGAAAAACTTGTTAACATAAAAACATCAAAGTGTACAGAATAGCTTCAAATCGCATTTGGAGACGTTTTAGACAATTTTGTGAGTTTCGAAAAAATTTGTTTAAATAAAAACACCAATGTGCTAAGAATAGCTTCAAATCGCATTTGCAGACGTTTTAGACCATTTTGTGATTTTCGAAAAAACTTGTTAACATAAAAACACAAAAGTGCTTAGAATAGCTTCAAATCGCATTTGTAGACGTTTTAGACCATTTTGTGATTTTCGAAAAAACTTGTTAACATAAAAACACCAAAGTGTACAGAAAAGCTTCAAATCGCTATTGGAGACGTTTTAGACCATTTTGTGATTTTCGAAAAAAATTGTTTCCATAAAAACACCAAAGTGCTTAGAATAACTTCAAATCGCATTTTGGAGACATTTTAGACCATTTTGTGATTTTCGAAAAAAGTTGTTAACATAAAAACATCAAAGTGTACAGAATAGCTTCAAATCGCATTTGGAGACGTTTTAGACAATTTTGTGATTTTCGAAAAACTTGTTAACATAAAAATACCAAAGTTCTTAGAATAGCTTAAAATCGCATTTGGAGACGTTTTAGACCATTTTGTGATTTTCGAAAAACTTGTTAACATAAAAACATCAAAGTGTACAGAATAGCTTCAAATTGCATTTGGAGACGTTTTAGACAATTTTGTGATTTTCGAAAAACTTGGTTATACAAAAACATCAAAGTGCTTGAAATCACATTAGAAACCGTTTTAGACCATTTTGAGCATTTCGATAAAACATTTCACACAAAAACATCAAAGAGCACAAAGTAGCTTAATATCGTATTTAAAAACGTTTTTGACCATTTTGAGCATTTCGACAGAAAATTTTCACACAAAACATCAAAGTGTACAGAATAGCTTCAAATCGCATTTGGAAACGTTTTAGACCATTTTGTGATTTTCGAAAAAACTTGTTAACATAAAAACATCAAAGTGTACAGAATAGCTTCAAATCGCATTTGTAGACGTTTTAGACCATTTTGTGATTTTCGAAAAAACTAGTTAACATAAAAACATCAAAGTGTACAGAATAGCTTCAAATCGCATTTGGAGACGTTTTAGACCATTTTGTGATTTTCGAAAAAACTTGTTAACATAAAAACACCAAAGTGTACAGAAAAGCTTCAAATCGCTATTGGAGACGTTTTAGACCATTTTGTGATTTTCGAAAAAAATTGTTTCCATAAAAACACCAAAGTGCTTAGAATAGCTTCAAATCGCATTTGGAGACATTTTAGACCATTTTGTGATTTTCGAAAAAAGTTGTTAACATAAAAACATCAAAGTGTACAGAAAAGCTTCAAATCGCATTTAGAGACGTTTTAGACCATTTTGTGATTTTCCAAAAAACTTGTTAACATAAAAACACCAAAGTGCTTAGAATAGCTTAAAATCGCATTTGGAGACGTTTTAGACCATTTTGTGATTTTCGAAAAACTTGTTAACATAAAAACATCAAAGTGTACAGAATAGCTTCAAATCGCATTTGGAGACGTTTTAGACAATTTTGTGATTTTCGAAAAACTTGGTTACACAAAAACATCAAAGTGCTTGAAATCACATTAGAAACCGTTTTAGACCATTTTGAGCATTTCGATAAAACATTTCACACAAAAACATCAAAGAGCACAAAGTAGCTTAATATCGTATTTAAAAACGTTTTTGACCATTTTGAGCATTTCGAAAGAAAATTTTCACACAAAACATCAAAGTGTACAGAATAGCTTCAAATCGCATTTGGAAACGTTTTAGACCATTTTGTGATTTTCGAAAAAACTTGTTAACATAAAAACACCAAAGTGCTTAGAATAGCTTCAAATCGCATTTGGAGACGTTTTATACCATTTTGTGATTTTCGAAAAAACTTGTTAACATAAAAACACCAAAGTGCTTAGAATAGCTTCAAATCGCATTTGGAGACGTTTTAGACCATTTTGAGCATTTCGAAAAACTTGTGAACACAAAAACACCAAAGTGCTTAAAATAGCTTCAAATCGCATTTGGAGACGTTTTAGACCATTTTGTGATTTTCGAAAAAACTTGTTAACATAAAAACATCAAAGTGTACAGAATAGCTTCAAATCGCATTTGGAGACGTTTTAGACCATTTTGTGATTTTATAAAAAACTTGTTAACATAAAAACATCAAAGTGTACAGAATAGCTTCAAATCGCATTGGGAGACGTTTTAGACCATTTTGTGATTTTCGAAAAAACTTGTTAACATAAAAACACCAAAGTGTACAGAAAAACTTCAAATTGCTATTGGAGACGTTTTAGACCATTTTGTGATTTTCGAAAAAAATTGTTTCCATAAAAACACCAAAGTGCTTAGAATAGCTTCAAATCGCATTTGGAGACATTTTAGACCATTTTGTGATTTTCGAAAAAACTTGGTTACACAAAAACATCAAAGTGCTTAAAATCACATTAGAAACCGTTTTAGACCATTTTGAGTATTTCGATAAAACTTTTCACACAAAAACATCAAAGAGCACAAAATAGCTTAATATCGTATTTAAAAACGTTTTTGACCATTTTGAGGATTTCGACAAACATTTTTCACACAAAACAGTAAAGTGTACAGAATAGCTTCAAATCGCATTTGGAGAAATTTCAGACCATTTATTGATTTTCGAAAAAACTTGTTAACATAAAAACACCAAAGTGCTTAGAGTAGCTTCAAATCGCATTTAGAGACATTTTAGACCCTTTTGTGATTTTCGAAAAAACTTGGTTACACAAAAACACAAAAGTGCTTAAAATAGCTTTAAATCGCATTTGGAGATGTTTTAGACCATTTTGTGATTTTCTAAAAAACTTGTTACCATAAAAACATCAAAGTGTACAGAATAGCTTCAAATCGCATTTGGAAACGTTTTAGACCATTTTGTGATTTTCGAAAAAACTGTTAACATAAAAACACCAAAGTGCTTAGAATAGCTTCAAATCACATTTGGAGACGTTTTAGACCATTTTTGATTTTCGAAAAAACTAGTTAACATAAAAACATCAAAGTGCTTAAAATCACATTAGAAATCGTTTTAGACCATTTTGAGCATTTCGCTAAAACTTTTCACAAAAAAACATCAAAGAGCACAAAATAGCTTATTATCGTGTTTAAAAACGTTTTAGACCATTTTGAGCATTTAGAAAAACTTGTTAACACAAAAACACCAAAGTGCTTAAAATAGCTTCAAATCGCATTTGGAGACGTTTTAGACCATTTTGTGAGTTTCGAAAAAATTTGTTTAAATAAAAACACCAATGTGCTAAGAATAGCTTCAAATCGCATTTGCAGACGTTTTAGACCATTTTGTGATTTTCGAAAAAACTTGTTAACATAAAAACACAAAAGTGCT
The DNA here is from genome assembly GCF_964355755.1 of Antedon mediterranea. NCBI lineage: Eukaryota > Metazoa > Echinodermata > Crinoidea > Comatulida > Antedonidae > Antedon > Antedon mediterranea. The sequence continues at coordinate 8,833,500 of NC_092679.1, read as the reverse complement.
TAGAATAGCTTCAAATCGCATTTGTAGACGTTTTAGACCATTTTGTGATTTTCGAAAAAACTTGTTAACATAAAAACATCAAAGTGTACAGAATAGCTTCAAATCGCATTTGGAGACGTTTTAGACCATTTTGTGATTTTCGAAAAAAACTTGTTAACATAAAAACACCAAAGTGTACAGAATAGCTTAAAACCGCATTTGGAGACGTTTTAGACCATTTTGTGATTTTCGAAAAAACTTGTTAACATAAAAACACCAAAGTGCTTAGAATAGCTTCAAATCGCATTTGGAGACGTTTTAGACCATTTTGAGCATTTCGAAAAACTTGTTAACACAAAAACACCAAAGTGCTTAAAATAGCTTCAAATCGCATTTGGAGACGTTTTAGACCATTTTGTGATTTTCGAAAAAAACTTGTTAACATAAAAACACCAAAGTGCTTAGAATAGCTTCAAATCGCATTTAGAGACATTATAGACCATTTTGTGATTTTCTAAAATACTTGTTAACATAAAAACATCAAAGTGTACAGAATAGCTTCAAATCGCATTTGGAGACGTTTTAGACAATTTTGTGATTTTCGAAAAACTTGTTAACACAAAAACACCAAAGTGCTTAAAATAGCTTCAAATCACATTTGGAGACATTTTAGACCTTTTTGTGATTTTCGAAAAAACTTGTTAACATAAAAACACAAAAGAGCTTAGAATAGCTTCAAATCGCATTTGGAGACGTTTTAGACCATTTTGTGAATTTCGAAAAAACTTGTTAACATAAAAACACCAAATTGCTTAGAATAGCTTCAAATTGCATTTGGAGACGTTTTACACCATTTTGTAATTTTCTAAAAAAGTTGTTAACATAAAAACATCAAAGTGCTTAAAATCACATTAGAAACCGTTTTAGACCATTTTGAGCATTTCGATAAAACTTTTCACACAAAAACATCAAAGAGCACAAAATAGCTTAATATCGTATTTAAAAACGTTTTTGACCATTTTGAGCATTTCGACAAAAATTATTCTCACAAAACAACAAAGTGTACAGAATAACTTCAAATCGCATTTGGAGACGTTTTAGACCATTTTGTGATTTTCGAAAAAACTTGTTAACATAAAAACACCAAATTGCTTAGAATAGCTTAAAATCGTATTTGGAGAAGTTTTACACCATTTTGTGATTTTCGAAAAAACTTGTTAACATAAAAACACCAAAGTGCTTAGAATAGCTTCAAATCGCATTTGGAGACGTTTTACACCATTTTGTGATTTTCGAAAAACTTGTTAACACAAAAACACCAAAGTGCTTAAAATAGCTTCAAATCGCATTTGGAGACGTTTTAGACCATTTTGTGATTCTCGAAAAAACTTGTTAACATAAAAACACCAAAGTGCTTAGAATAGCTTCAAATCGCATTTGGAGACGTTTTAGACCATTTTGAGCATTTCGAAAAACTTGTTAACACAAAAACACCAAAGTGCTTAAAATAGCTTCAAATCGCATTTGGAGACGTTTTAGACCATTTTGTGATTCTCGAAAAAACTTGTTAACATAAAAACACAAAAGTGCTTAGAATAGCTTCAAATCGCATTTGTAGACGTTTTAGACCATTTTGTGATTTTCGAAAAAACTTGTTAACCTAAAAACACCAAAGTGCTTTAAATAGCTTCAAATCGCATTTACAGAAATTTTAGACCCTTTTGTGATTTTCGAAAAAACTTGGTTACACAAAAACACAAAAGTGCTTAAAATAGCTTCAAATCGCATTTGGAAACGTTTTAGACCATTTTGTGATTTTCGAAAAAACTTGTTAACATAAAAACATCAAAGTGTACAGAATAGCTTCAAATCGCATTTGTAGATGTTTTAGACCATTTTGTGATTTTCGAAAAAACTTTTTAACATAAAAACATCAAAGTGTACAGAATAGCTTCAAATCGCATTTGGAGACGTTTTAGACCATTTTGTGATTTTCGAAAAAACTTGTTAACGTAAAAACACCAAAGTGCTTAGAATAGCTTCAAATCGCATTTGGAGACGTTTTAGACCATTTCGTGATTTTCGAAAAAACTTGGTTACACAAAAGCACCAAAGTGCTTAAAACAGCTTCAAATCGCATTTGGAGACGTTTTAGACCATTTTGTGATTTTCGAAAAAACTTGTTAACATAAAAACACCAAAGTGCTTAGAATAGCTTCAAATCGCATTTGGAGACGTTTTAGACCATTTTGTGATTTTCGAAAAAACTTGTTAACATAAAAACACCAAAGTGCTTAGAATAGCTTCAAATCGCATTTCGAGACATTTTAGACCCTTTTGTGATTTTCGAAAAAACTTGTTAACATAAAAACATCAAAGTGTACAGAATAGCTTCAAATCGCATTTGGAGACGTTTTATACCATTTTGTGATTTTATAAAAAACTTGTGAACATAAAAACATCAAAGTGTACAGAATAGCTTCAAATCGCATTTGGAGACGTTTTAGACCATTTTGTGATTTTCGAAAAAACTTGTTAACATAAAAACACCAAAGTGTACAGAAAAGCTTCAAATTGCTATTGGAGACGTTTTAGACCATTTTGTGATTTTCGAAAAAAATTGTTTTCATAAAAACACCAAAGTGCTTAGAATAGCTTCAAATCGCATTTGGAGACATTTTAGACCATTTTGTGATTTTCGAAAAAACTTGGTTACACAAAAACATCAAAGTGCTTAAAATCACATTAGAAACCGTTTTAGACCATTTTGAGTATTTCGATAAAACTTTTCACACAAAAACATCAAAGAGCAAAAAATAGCTTAATATCGTATTTAAAAACGTTTTTGACCATTTTGAGGATTTCGACAAACATTTTTCACACAAAACAGCAAAGTGTACAGAATAGCTTCAAATCGCATTTGGAGACATTTTAGACCATTTTGTGATTTTCGAAAAAACTTGTTAACATAAAAACACCAAAGTGCTTAGAGTAGCTTCAAATCGCATTTAGAGACATTTTTTACCCTTTTGTGATTTTCGAAAAAACTTGGTTACACAAAAACACAAAAGTGCTTAAAATAGCTTTAAATCGCATTTGGAGATGTTTTAGACCATTTTGTGATTTTCTAAAAAACTTGTTACCATAAAAGCATCAAAGTGTACAGAATAGCTTCAAATCGCATTTGGAAACGTTTTAGACCATTTTGTGATTTTCGAAAAAACTTGTTAACATAAAAACACCAAAGTGTACAGAAAAGCTTCAAATCGCTATTGGAGACGTTTTAGACCATTTTGTGATTTTCGAAAAAAATTGTTTCCATAAAAACACCAAAGTGCTTAGAATAGCTTCAAATCGCATTTGGAGACATTTTAGACCATTTTGTGATTTTTGAAAAAACTTGTTACAATAAAAGCATCAAAGTGTACAGAATAGCTTCAAATCGCATTTGGAAACGTTTTAGACCATTTTGTGATTTTCGAAAAAACTGTTAACATAAAAACACCCAAGTGCTTAGAATAGCTTCAAATTACATTTGGAGACGTTTTAGACCATTTTGTGATTTTCGAAAAAACTAGTTAACATAAAAACATCAAAGTGCTTAAAGCCCCATTCCCTACGTTTTTTAGATCTAATTTAAGATCACAAACTATATTTAATGTAAAAATAATACTATATGGTCATATTGCGATAACTTTTTTCGTCTTTAAACGGTTAAAAATGTGAAAAATAAATCGATTCTAATAATTATAGCGGCCCGCTATAAATCCCAAAATGCATTGCACGCGGATTGATATTTTTGTTTTTCACCTGTAATTCGCCCACTTTTCGATCGATCGTGAAGCCAAAACAAATGGAAGACTCCTAACTTTTCAGCGAAAATACCGGGTTTTCCCCAATTTGTATCAACGGAGTCTGGCAAAAATAGAAAGACAATTAATGCAGCAACTATACAACGTCAGGCTAGGTATATAGCTAGCGTACGATGTTCGTACGTTATCGATGTTTACCAGCTAGGCCTACAAAACTAAGCCTAGCTAGGCTAGGCCTAAGACCGTCCACGAGAGGTCGATCGCCGCGAGCTACTTAGGTAGTGCATTGTTTCTCACTTTTTATCATAATTTACCATAAAACGTACATTTAAGAAGAGAATGACATGGTTTAATGTTTTTAAAGTGATATATATGTATTATTTTCCAAAAAACGTCCAAAATTGCAGGGAAGGGGTCTTTAAAATCACATTAGAAATCGTTTTACACCATTTTGAGCATTTCGCTAAAACTTTTCACAAAAAAACATCAAAGAGCACAAAATAGCTTAATATCGTGTTTAAAAACGTTTTAGACCATTTTGAGCATTTCGAAAAACTTGTTAACACAAAAACACCAAAGTGCTTAAAATAGCTTCAAATCGCATTTGGAGACGTTTTAGACCATTTTGTGAGTTTCGAAAAAATTTGTTTAAATAAAAACACCAATGTGCTAAGAATAGCTTCAAATCGCATTTGCAGACGTTTTAGACCATTTTGTGATTTTCGAAAAAACTTGTTAACATAAAAACACAAAAGTGCTTAGAATAGCTTCAAATCGCATTTGTAGACGTTTTAGACCATTTTTGATTTTCGAAAAAACTTGTTAACATAAAAACATCAAAGTGTACAGAATAGCTTCAAATCGCATTTGGAGACGTTTTAGACCATTTTGTGATTTTCGAAAAAACTTGTTAACATAAAAACACCAAAGTGCTAAGATTAGCTTCAAATCGCATTTGGAGACGTTTTAGACCATTTTGTGATTTTCGAAAAACTTGTTAACATAAAAACATCAAAGTGTACAGAATAGCTTCAAATCGCATTTGGAGACGTTTTAGACAATTTTGTGATTTTCGAAAAACTTGGTTACACAAAAACATCAAAGTGCTTGAAATCACATTAGCAACCGTTTTAGACCATTTTGAGCATTTCGATAAAACTTTTCACACAAAAACATCAAAGAGCACAAAGTAGCTTAATATCGTATTTAAAAACGTTTTTGACCATTTTGAGCATTTCGACAGAAAATTTTCACACAAAACATCAAATGCTATTTGAATAGCTTCAAATCGCATTTGGAAACGTTTTAGACCATTTTGTGATTTTTGAAAAAACTTGTTAACATAAAAACATCAAAGTGTACAGAATAGCTTCAAATCGCATTTGGAGACGTTTTAGACCGTTTTGTGATTTTTGAAAAAACTTGTTAACATAAAAACACCAAAGTGCTTAGAATAGCTTCAAATCGCATTTGGAGACGTTTTAGACCATTTTGTGATTTTCGAAAAAACTTGTTAAGATAAAAACACCAAAGTGCTTAAAATAGCTTCAAATCGCATTTGGAGACGTTTTAGACCATTTTGTGATTTTCGAAAAAACTTGTTAACATAAAAACACCAAAGTGTACAGAAAAGCTTCAAATCGCTAATGTAGACGTTTTAGACCATTTTGTGATTTTCGAAAAAAATTGTTTCCATAAAAACACCAAAGTGCTTAGAATAGCTTCAAATCGCATTTGGAGACATTTTAGACCATTTTGTGATTTTCGAAAAAAGTTGTTAACATAAAAACATCAAAGTGTACAGAAAAGCTTCAAATCGCATTTAGAGACGTTTTAGAACATTTTGTGATTTTCAAAAAAACTTGTTAACATAAAAACACCAAAGTGCTTAGAATAGCTTAAAATCGCATTTGGAGACGTTTTAGACCATTTTGTGATTTTCGAAAAACTTGTTAACATAAAAACATCAAAGTGTACAGAATAGCTTCAAATCGCATTTGGAGACGTTTTAGACAATTTTGTGATTTTCGAAAAACTTGGTTACACAAAAACATCAAAGTGCTTGAAATCACATTAGAAACCGTTTTAGACCATTTTGAGCATTTCGATAAAACATTTCACACAAAAACATCAAAGAGCACAAAGTAGCTTAATATCGTATTTAAAAACGTTTTTGACCATTTTGAGCATTTCGACAGAAAATTTTCACACAAAACATCAAAGTGTACAGAATAGCTTCAAATCGCATTTGGAAACGTTTTAGACCATTTTGTGATTTTCGAAAAAACTTGTTAACATAAAAACATCAAAGTGTACAGAATAGCTTCAAATCGCATTTGGAGACGTTTTAGACCATTTTGTGATTTTCGAAAAAACTTGTTAACATAAAAACACCAAAGTGCTTAGAATAGCTTCAAATCGCATTTGGATACGTTTTAGACCATTTTGAGCATTTCGAAAAACTTGTTAACACAAAAACACCAAAGTGCTTAAAATAGCTTCAAATCGCATTTGGAGACGTTTTAGACCATTTTGTGATTTTCGAAAAAACTTGTTAACATAAAAACACCAAAGTGCTTAGAATAGCTTCAAATCGCATTTAGAGACATTATAGACCATTTTGTGATTTTCTAAAATACTTGTTAACATAAAAACATCAAAGTGTACAGAATAGCTTCAAATCGCATTTGGAGACGTTTTAGACAATTTTGTGATTTTCGAAAAACTTGGTTACACAAAAACATCAAAGTGCTTGAAATCACATTAGAAACCGTTTTAGACCATTTTGAGCATTTCGATAAAACATTTCACACAAAAACATCAAAGAGCACAAAGTAGCTTAATATCGTATTTAAAAACGTTTTTGACCATTTTGAGCATTTCGACAGAAAATTTTCACACAAAACATCAAAGTGTACAGAAAAGCTTCAAATCGCATTTGGAAACGTTTTAGACCATTTTGTGATTTTCGAAAAAACTTGTTAACATAAAAACATCAAAGTGCTTGAAATCACATTAGAAACCGTTTTAGACCATTTTGAGCATTTCGATAAAACATTTCACACAAAAACATCAAAGAGCACAAAGTAGCTTAATATCGTATTTAAAAACGTTTTTGACCATTTTGAGCATTTCGACAGAAAATTTTCACACAAAACATCAAAGTGTACAGAATAGCTTCAAATCGCATTTGGAAACGTTTTAGACCATTTTGTGATTTTCGAAAAAACTTGTTAACATAAAAACATCAAAGTGTACAGAATAGCTTCAAATCGCATTTGGAGACGTTTTAGACCATTTTGTGATTTTCGAAAAAACTTGTTAACATAAAAACACCAAAGTGCTTAGAATAGCTTCAAATCGCATTTGGAGACGTTTTAGACCATTTTGAGCATTTCGAAAAACTTGTTAACACAAAAACACCAAAGTGCTTAGAATAGCTTCAAATCGCATTTAGAGACATTATAGACCATTTTGTGATTTTCTAAAATACTTGTTAACATAAAAACATCAAAGTGTACAGAATAGCTTCAAATCGCATTTGGAGACGTTTTAGACAATTTTGTGATTTTCGAAAAACTTGTTAACACAAAAACACCAAAGTGCTTAAAATAGCTTCAAATCACATTTGGAGACATTTTAGACCTTTTTGTGATTTTCGAAAAAACTTGGTTACACAAAAGCACCTAAGTGCTTAAAATAGCTTCAAATCGCATTTGGAGACGTTTTAGACCATTTTGTGATTTTCGAAAAAACTAGTTAACATAAAAACATCAAAGTCCTTAAAATCACATTAGAAATCGTTTTAGACCATTTTGAGCATTTCGCTAAAACTTTTCACAAAAAAAATCAAAGAGCACAAAATAGCTTAATATCGTGTTTAAAAACGTTTTAGACCATTTTGAGCATTTCGAAAAACTTGTTAACACAAAAATACCAAAGTGCTTAAAATAGCTTGCAATCGCATTTGGAGACGTTTTAGACCATTTTGTGAGTTTCGAAAAAATTTGTTTAAATAAAAACACCAATGTGCTAAGAATAGCTTCAAATCGCATTTGCAGACGTTTTAGACCATTTTGTGATTTTCGAAAAAACTTGTTAACATAAAAACACAAAAGTGCTTAGAATAGCTTCAAATCGCATTTGTAGACGTTTTAGACCATTTTGTGATTTTCGAAAAAACTTGTTAACATAAAAACACCAAAGTGTACAGAAAAGCTTCAAATCGCTATTGGAGACGTTTTAGACCATTTTGTGATTTTCGAAAAAAATTGTTTCCATAAAAACACCAAAGTGCTTAGAATAACTTCAAATCGCATTTTGGAGACATTTTAGACCATTTTGTGATTTTCGAAAAAAGTTGTTAACATAAAAACATCAAAGTGTACAGAATAGCTTCAAATCGCATTTGGAGACGTTTTAGACAATTTTGTGATTTTCGAAAAACTTGTTAACATAAAAACACCAAAGTGCTTAGAATAGCTTAAAATCGCATTTGGAGACGTTTTAGACCATTTTGTGATTTTCGAAAAACTTGTTAACATAAAAACATCAAAGTGTACAGAATAGCTTCAAATTGCATTTGGAGACGTTTTAGACAATTTTGTGATTTTCGAAAAACTTGGTTATACAAAAACATCAAAGTGCTTGAAATCACATTAGAAACCGTTTTAGACCATTTTGAGCATTTCGATAAAACATTTCACACAAAAACATCAAAGAGCACAAAGTAGCTTAATATCGTATTTAAAAACGTTTTTGACCATTTTGAGCATTTCGAAAGTAAATTTTCACACAAAACATCAAAGTGTACAGAATAGCTTCAAATCGCATTTGGAAACGTTTTAGACCATTTTGTGATTTTCGAAAAAACTTGTTAACATAAAAACATCAAAGTGTACAGAATAGCTTCAAATCGCATTTGTAGACGTTTTAGACCATTTTGTGATTTTCGAAAAAACTAGTTAACATAAAAACATCAAAGTGTACAGAATAGCTTCAAATCGCATTTGGAGACGTTTTAGACCATTTTGTGATTTTCGAAAAAACTTGTTAACATAAAAACACCAAAGTGTACAGAAAAGCTTCAAATCGCTATTGGAGACGTTTTAGACCATTTTGTGATTTTCGAAAAAAATTGTTTCCATAAAAACACCAAAGTGCTTAGAATAGCTTCAAATCGCATTTGGAGACATTTTAGACCATTTTGTGATTTTCGAAAAAAGTTGTTAACATAAAAACATCAAAGTGTACAGAAAAGCTTCAAATCGCATTTAGAGACGTTTTAGACCATTTTGTGATTTTCAAAAAAACTTGTTAAAATAAAAACACCAAAGTGCTTAGAATAGCTTAAAATCGCATTTGGAGACGTTTTAGACCATTTTGTGATTTTCGAAAAACTTGTTAACATAAAAACATCAAAGTGTACAGAATAGCTTCAAATCGCATTTGGAGACGTTTTAGACAATTTTGTGATTTTCGAAAAACTTGGTTACACAAAAACATCAAAGTGCTTGAAATCACATTAGAAACCGTTTTAGACCATTTTGAGCATTTCGATAAAACATTTCACACAAAAACATCAAAGAGCACAAAGTAGCTTAATATCGTATTTAAAAACGTTTTTGACCATTTTGAGCATTTCGAAAGAAAATTTTCACACAAAACATCAAAGTGTACAGAATAGCTTCAAATCGCATTTGGAAACGTTTTAGACCATTTTGTGATTTTCGAAAAAACTTGTTAACATAAAAACACCAAAGTGCTTAGAATAGCTTCAAATCGCATTTGGAGACGTTTTATACCATTTTGTGATTTTCGAAAAAACTTGTTAACATAAAAACACCAAAGTGCTTAGAATAGCTTCAAATCGCATTTGGAGACGTTTTAGACCATTTTGAGCATTTCGAAAAACTTGTGAACACAAAAACACCAAAGTGCTTAAAATAGCTTCAAATCGCATTTGGAGACGTTTTAGACCATTTTGTGATTTTCGAAAAAACTTGTTAACATAAAAACATCAAAGTGTACAGAATAGCTTCAAATCGCATTTGGAGACGTTTTAGACCATTTTGTGATTTTATAAAAAACTTGTTAACATAAAAACATCAAAGTGTACAGAATAGCTTCAAATCGCATTGGGAGACGTTTTAGACCATTTTGTGATTTTCGAAAAAACTTGTTAACATAAAAACACCAAAGTGTACAGAAAAGCTTCAAATTGCTATTGGAGACGTTTTAGACCATTTTGTGATTTTCGAAAAAAATTGTTTCCATAAAAACACCAAAGTGCTTAGAATAGCTTCAAATCGCATTTGGAGACATTTTAGACCATTTTGTGATTTTCGAAAAAACTTGGTTACACAAAAACATCAAAGTGCTTAAAATCACATTAGAAACCGTTTTAGACCATTTTGAGTATTTCGATAAAACTTTTCACACAAAAACATCAAAGAGCACAAAATAGCTTAATATCGTATTTAAAAACGTTTTTGACCATTTTGAGGATTTCGACAAACATTTTTCACACAAAACAGTAAAGTGTACAGAATAGCTTCAAATCGCATTTGGAGAAATTTTAGACCATTTATTGATTTTCGAGAAAACTTGTTAACATAAAAACACCAAAGTGCTTAGAGTAGCTTCAAATCGCATTTAGAGACATTTTAGACCCTTTTGTGATTTTCGAAAAAACTTGGTTACACAAAAACACAAAAGTGCTTAAAATAGCTTTAAATCGCATTTGGAGATGTTTTAGACCATTTTGTGATTTTCTAAAAAACTTGTTACCATAAAAACATCAAAGTGTACAGAATAGCTTCAAATCGCATTTGGAAACGTTTTAGACCATTTTGTGATTTTCGAAAAAACTGTTAACATAAAAACACCAAAGTGCTTAGAATAGCTTCAAATCACATTTGGAGACGTTTTAGACCATTTTTGATTTTCGAAAAAACTAGTTAACATAAAAACATCAAAGTGCTTAAAATCACATTAGAAATCGTTTTAGACCATTTTGAGCATTTCGCTAAAACTTTTCACAAAAAAACATCAAAGAGCACAAAATAGCTTAATATCGTGTTTAAAAACGTTTTAGACCATTTTGAGCATTTAGAAAAACTTGTTAACACAAAAACACCAAAGTGCTTAAAATAGCTTCAAATCGCATTTGGAGACGTTTTAGACCATTTTGTGAGTTTCGAAAAAATTTGTTTAAATAAAAACACCAATGTGCTAAGAATAGCTTCAAATCGCATTTGCAGACGTTTTAGACCATTTTGTGATTTTCGAAAAAACTTGTTAACATAAAAACACAAAAGTGCTTAGAATAGCTTCAAATCGCATTTGTAGACGTTTTAGACCATTTTGTGATTTTCGAAAAAACTTGTTAACATAAAAACATCAAAGTGTACAGAATAGCTTCAAATCGCATTTGGAGACGTTTTAGACCATTTTGTGATTTTCGAAAAAAACTTGTTAACATAAAAACACCAAAGTGTACAGAATAGCTTAAAACCGCATTTGGAGACGTTTTAGACCATTTTGTGATTTTCGAAAAAACTTGTTAACATAAAAACACCAAAGTGCTTAGAATAGCTTCAAATCGCATTTGGAGACGTTTTAGACCATTTTGAGCATTTCGAAAAACTTGTTAACACAAAAACACCAAAGTGCTTAAAATAGCTTCAAATCGCATTTGGAGACGTTTTAGACCATTTTGTGATTTTCGAAAAAAACTTGTTAACATAAAAACACCAAAGTGCTTAGAATAGCTTCAAATCGCATTTAGAGACATTATAGACCATTTTGTGATTTTCTAAAATACTTGTTAACATAAAAACATCAAAGTGTACAGAATAGCTTCAAATCGCATTTGGAGACGTTTTAGACAATTTTGTGATTTTCGAAAAACTTGTTAACACAAAAACACCAAAGTGCTTAAAATAGCTTCAAATCACATTTGGAGACATTTTAGACCTTTTTGTGATTTTCGAAAAAACTTGGTTACACAAAAGCACCTAAGTGCTTAAAATAGCTTCAAATCGCATTTGGAGACGTTTTAGACCATTTTGTGATTTTCGAAAAAACTTGTTAACATAAAAACACCAAAGTGCTTAGAGTAGCTTCAAATCGCATTTAGAGACATTTTTGACCCTTTTGTGATTTTCGAAAAAACTTGGTTACACAAAAACGCAAAAGTGCTTAAAATAGCTTTAAATCGCATTTGGAGACATTTTAGACCATTTTGTGATTTTCGAAAAAAGTTGTTAACATAAAAACATCAAAGTGTACAGAAAAGCTTCAAATCGCATTTGGAGACGTTTTAGACCATTTTGTGATTTTCGAAAAAACTTGTTAACATAAGAATAGCTTCAAATCGCATTTGGAGACGTTTTAGACCATTTTGAGCAATTCGAAAAACTTGTTAACACAAAAACACCAAAGTGCTTAAAATAGCTTAAAATCGCATTTGGAGACGTTTTAGACCGTTTTGTGATTTTTGAAAAAACTTGTTAACATAAAAACACCAAAGTGCTTAGAATAGCTTCAATCGCATTTGAAGACGTTTTAGACCATTTTGTGATTTTCGAAAAAACTTGTTAAGATAAAAACACCAAAGTGCTTAAAATAGCTTCAAAACGCATTTGGAGACGTTTTAGACCATTTTGTGATTTTCGAAAAAACTTGTTAACATAAAAACACCAAAGTGTACAGAAAAGCTTCAAATCGCTATTTGAGTAGCTTCAAATCGCATTTAGAGACATTTTTGACCCTTTTGTGATTTTCGAAAAAACTTGGTTACACAAAAACACAAAAGTGCTTAAAATAGCTTTAAATCGCATTTGGAGATGTTTTAGACCATTTTGTGATTTTCTAAAAAACTTGTTACCATAAAAGCATCAAAGTGTACAGAATAGCTTCAAATCGCATTTGGAAACGTTTTAGACCATTTTGTGATTTTCGAAAAAACTTGTTAACATAAAAACACCAAAGTGTACAGAAAAGCTTCAAATTGCTATTGGAGACGTTTTAGACCATTTTGTGATTTTCGAAAAAAATTGTTTCCATAAAAACACCAAAGTGCTTAGAATAGCTTCAAATCGCATTTGGAGACATTTTAGACCATTTTGTGATTTTTGAAAAAACTTGTTACCATAAAAGCATCAAAGTGTACAGAATAGCTTCAAATCGCATTTGGAAACGTTTTAGACCATTTTGTGATTTTCGAAAAAACTGTTAACATAAAAACACCCAAGTGCTTAGAATAGCTTCAAATTACATTTGGAGACGTTTTAGACCATTTTGTGATTTTCGAAAAAACTAGTTAACATAAAAACATCAAAGTGCTTAAAGCCCCATTCCCTACGTTTTTTAGATCTAATTTAGGATCACAAACTATATTTAATGTAAAAATAATACTATATGGTCATATTGCGATAACTTTTTTCGTCTTTAAACGGTTAAAAATGTGAAAAATAAATCGATTCTAATAATTATAGCGGCCCGCTATAAATCCCAAAATGCATTGCGCGCGGATTGATATTTTTGTTTTTCACCTGTAATTCGCCCACTTTTCGATCGATCGTGAAGCCAAAACAAATGGAAGACTCCTAACTTTTCAGCGAAACTACCGGGTTTTCCCCAATTTGTATCAACGGAGTCTGGCAAAAATAAAAAGACAATTAATGCAGCAACTATACAACGTCAGGCTAGGTATATAGCTAGCGTACGATGTTCGTACGTTATCGATGTTTACCAGCTAGGCCTACAAAACTAAGCCTAGCTAGGCTAGGCCTAAGACCGTCCACGAGAGGTCGATTGCCGCGAGCTACTTAGGTAGTGCATTGTTTCTCACTTTTTATCATAATTTACCATAAAACGTACATTTAAGACAAGGAATGACATGGTTTATTGTTTTTAAAGTGATATATATGTATTATTTTCCAAAAAACGTCCAAAATTGCAGGGAAGGGGTCTTTAAAATCACATTAGAAATCGTTTTACACCATTTTGAGCATTTCGCTAAAACTTTTCACAAAAAAAACATCAAAGAGCACAAAATAGCTTAATATCGTGTTTAAAAACGTTTTAGACCATTTTGAGCATTTCGAAAAACTTGTTAACACAAAAACACCAAAGTGCTTAAAATAGCTTCAAATCGCATTTGGAGACGTTTTAGACCATTTTGTGAGTTTCGAAAAAATTTGTTTAAATAAAAACACCAATGTGCTAAGAATAGCTTCAAATCGCATTTGCAGACGTTTTAGACCATTTTGTGATTTTCGAAAAAACTTGTTAACATAAAAACACAAAAGTGCTTAGAATAGCTTCAAATCGCATTTGTAGACGTTTTAGACCATTTTTGATTTTCGAAAAAACTTGTTAACATAAAAACATCAAAGTGTACAGAATAGCTTCAAATCGCATTTGGAGACGTTTTAGACCATTTTGTGATTTTCGAAAAACTTGTTAACATAAAAACACCAAAGTGCTTAGAATAGCTTAAAATCGCATTTGGAGACGTTTTAGACCATTTTGTGATTTTCGAAAAAACTTGTTAACATAAAAACATCAAAGTGTACAGAATAGCTTCAAATCGCATTTGGAGACGTTTTAGACAATTTTGTGATTTTCGAAAAACTTGGTTATACAAAAACATCAAAGTGCTTGAAATCACATTAGAAACCATTTTAGACCATTTTGAGCATTTCGATAAAACATTTCACACAAAAACATCAAAGAGCACAAAGTAGCTTAATATCGTATTTAAAAACGTTTTTGACCATTTTGAGCATTTCGACAGAAAATTTTCACACAAAACATCAAAGTGTACAGAATAGCTTCAAATCGCATTTGGAGACGTTTTAGACCATTTTGTGATTTTCTAAAAAACTTGTTAACATAAAAACATCAAAGTGTACAGATTAGCTTCAAATCGCATTTGTAGACGTTTTAGACCATTTTGTGATTTTCGAAAAAACTTGTTAACATAAAAACATCAAAGTGTACAGAATAGCTTCAAATCACATTTGGAGACGTTTTAGACCATTTTGTGATTTTCGAAAAAAATTGTTTCCATAAAAACACCAAAGTGCTTAGAATAGCTTCAAATCGCATTTGGAGACATTTTAGACCATTTTGTGATTTTCGAAAAAACTTGTTAACATAAAAACATCAAAGTGTACAGAAAAGCTTCAAATCGCATTTAGAGACGTTTTAGACCATTTTGTGATTTTCAAAAAAACTTGTTACCATAAAAACACCAAAGTGCTTAGAATAGCTTAAAATCGCATTTGGAGACGTTTTAGACCATTTTGTGATTTTCGAAAAACTTGTTAACATAAAAACATCAAAGTGTACAGAATAGCTTCAAATCGCATTTGGAGACGTTTTAGAAAATTTTGTGATTTTCGAAAAACTTGGTTACACAAAAACATCAAAGTGCTTGAAATCACATTAGAAACCGTTTTAGACCATTTTGAGCATTTCGATAAAACATTTCACACAAAAACATCAAAGAGCACAAAGTAGCTTAATATCGTATTTAAAAACGTTTTTGACCATTTTGAGCATTTCGACAGAAAATTTTCACACAAAACATCAAAGTGTACAGAATAGCTTCAAATCGCATTTGGAAACGTTTTAGACCATTTTGTGATTTTTGAAAAAACTTGTTAACATAAAAACACCAAAGTGCTTAGAATAGCTTCAAATCGCATTTGGAGACGTTTTAGACCATTTTGAGCATTTCGAAAAACTTGTTAACACAAAAACACCAAAGTGCTTAAAATATCTTCAAATCGCATTTGGAGACGTTTTAGACCATTTTGTGATTTTCGAAAAAACTTGTTAACATAAAAACACCAAAGTGCTTAGAATAGCTTCAAATCGCATTTGGAGACGTTTTATACCATTTTGTGATTTTCCAAAAAACTTGTTAACATAAAAACACCAAAGTGCTTAGAATAGCTTCAAATCGCATTTGGAGACGTTTTAGACCATTTTGTGATTTTCGAAAAAACTAGTTAACATAAAAACATCAAAGTCCTTAAAATCACATTAGAAATCGTTTTAGACCATTTTGAGCATTTCGCTAAAACTTTTCACAAAAAAAATCAAAGAGCACAAAATAGCTTAATATCGTGTTTAAAAACGTTTTAGACCATTTTGAGCATTTCGAAAAACTTGTTAACACAAAAATACCAAAGTGCTTAAAATAGCTTGCAATCGCATTTGGAGACGTTTTAGACCATTTTGTGAGTTTCGAAAAAATTTGTTTAAATAAAAACACCAATGTGCTAAGAATAGCTTCAAATCGCATTTGCAGACGTTTTAGACCATTTTGTGATTTTCGAAAAAACTTGTTAACATAAAAACACAAAAGTGCTTAGAATAGCTTCAAATCGCATTTGTAGACGTTTTAGACCATTTTGTGATTTTCGAAAAAACTTGTTAACATAAAAACACCAAAGTGTACAGAAAAGCTTCAAATCGCTATTGGAGACGTTTTAGACCATTTTGTGATTTTCGAAAAAAATTGTTTCCATAAAAACACCAAAGTGCTTAGAATAACTTCAAATCGCATTTTGGAGACATTTTAGACCATTTTGTGATTTTCGAAAAAAGTTGTTAACATAAAAACATCAAAGTGTACAGAATAGCTTCAAATCGCATTTGGAGACGTTTTAGACAATTTTGTGATTTTCGAAAAACTTGTTAACATAAAAACACCAAAGTGCTTAGAATAGCTTAAAATCGCATTTGGAGACGTTTTAGACCATTTTGTGATTTTCGAAAAACTTGTTAACATAAAAACATCAAAGTGTACAGAATAGCTTCAAATTGCATTTGGAGACGTTTTAGACAATTTTGTGATTTTCGAAAAACTTGGTTATACAAAAACATCAAAGTGCTTGAAATCACATTAGAAACCGTTTTAGACCATTTTGAGCATTTCGATAAAACATTTCACACAAAAACATCAAAGAGCACAAAGTAGCTTAATATCGTATTTAAAAACGTTTTTGACCATTTTGAGCATTTCGACAGAAAATTTTCACACAAAACATCAAAGTGTACAGAATAGCTTCAAATCGCATTTGGAGACGTTTTATACCATTTTGTGATTTTCGAAAAAACTTGTTAACATAAAAACACCAAAGTGCTTAGAATAGCTTCAAATCGCATTTGGAGACGTTTTAGACCATTTTGAGCATTTCGAAAAACTTGTGAACACAAAAACACCAAAGTGCTTAAAATAGCTTCAAATCGCATTTGGAGACGTTTTAGACCATTTTGTGATTTTCGAAAAAACTTGTTAACATAAAAACATCAAAGTGTACAGAATAGCTTCAAATCGCATTTGGAGACGTTTTAGACCATTTTGTGATTTTATAAAAAACTTGTTAACATAAAAACATCAAAGTGTACAGAATAGCTTCAAATCGCATTGGGAGACGTTTTAGACCATTTTGTGATTTTCGAAAAAACTTGTTAACATAAAAACACCAAAGTGTACAGAAAAGCTTCAAATTGCTATTGGAGACGTTTTAGACCATTTTGTGATTTTCGAAAAAAATTGTTTCCATAAAAACACCAAAGTGCTTAGAATAGCTTCAAATCGCATTTGGAGACATTTTAGACCATTTTGTGATTTTCGAAAAAACTTGGTTACACAAAAACATCAAAGTGCTTAAAATCACATTAGAAACCGTTTTAGACCATTTTGAGTATTTCGATAAAACTTTTCACACAAAAACATCAAAGAGCACAAAATAGCTTAATATCGTATTTAAAAACGTTTTTGACCATTTTGAGGATTTCGACAAACATTTTTCACACAAAACAGTAAAGTGTACAGAATAGCTTCAAATCGCATTTGGAGAAATTTTAGACCATTTATTGATTTTCGAAAAAACTTGTTAACATAAAAACACCAAAGTGCTTAGAGTAGCTTCAAATCGCATTTAGAGACATTTTAGACCCTTTTGTGATTTTCGAAAAAACTTGGTTACACAAAAACACAAAAGTGCTTAAAATAGCTTTAAATCGCATTTGGAGATGTTTTAGACCATTTTGTGATTTTCTAAAAAACTTGTTACCATAAAAACATCAAAGTGTACAGAATAGCTTCAAATCGCATTTGGAAACGTTTTAGACCATTTTGTGATTTTTGAAAAAACTGTTAACATAAAAACACCAAAGTGCTTAGAATAGCTTCAAATCACATTTGGAGACGTTTTAGACCATTTTTGATTTTCGAAAAAACTAGTTAACATAAAAACATCAAAGTGCTTAAAATCACATTAGAAATCGTTTTAGACCATTTTGAGCATTTCGCTAAAACTTTTCACAAAAAAACATCAAAGAGCACAAAATAGCTTAATATCGTGTTTAAAAACGTTTTAGACCATTTTGAGCATTTAGAAAAACTTGTTAACACAAAAACACCAAAGTGCTTAAAATAGCTTCAAATCGCATCTGGAGACGTTTTAGACCATTTTGTGAGTTTCGAAAAAATTTGTTTAAATAAAAACACCAATGTGCTAAGAATAGCTTCAAATCGCATTTGCAGACGTTTTAGACCATTTTGTGATTTTCGAAAAAACTTGTTAACATAAAAACACAAAAGTGCTTAGAATAGCTTCAAATCGCATTTGTAGACGTTTTAGACCATTTTGTGATTTTCGAAAAAACTTGTTAACATAAAAACATCAAAGTGTACAGAATAGCTTCAAATCGCATTTGGAGACGTTTTAGACCATTTTGTGATTTTCGAAAAAAACTTGTTAACATAAAAACACCAAAGTGTACAGAATAGCTTAAAACCGCATTTGGAGACGTTTTAGACCATTTTGTGATTTTCGAAAAAACTTGTTAACATAAAAACACCAAAGTGCTTAGAATAGCTTCAAATCGCATTTGGAGACGTTTTAGACCATTTTGAGCATTTCGAAAAACTTGTTAACACAAAAACACCAAAGTGCTTAAAATAGCTTCAAATCGCATTTGGAGACGTTTTAGACCATTTTGTGATTTTCGAAAAAAACTTGTTAACATAAAAACACCAAAGTGCTTAGAATAGCTTCAAATCGCATTTAGAGACATTATAGACCATTTTGTGATTTTCTAAAATACTTGTTAACATAAAAACATCAAAGTGTACAGAATAGCTTCAAATCGCATTTGGAGACGTTTTAGACAATTTTGTGATTTTCGAAAAACTTGTTAACATAAAAACACCAAAGTGCTTAGAATAGCTTAAAATCGCATTTGGAGACGTTTTAGACCATTTTGTGATTTTCGAAAAACTTGTTAACATAAAAACATCAAAGTGTACAGAATAGCTTCAAATTGCATTTGGAGACGTTTTAGACAATTTTGTGATTTTCGAAAAACTTGGTTATACAAAATCATCAAAGTGCTTGAAATCACATTAGAAACCGTTTTAGACCATTTTGAGCATTTCGATAAAACATTTCACACAAAAACATCAAAGAGCACAAAGTAGCTTAATATCGTATTTAAAAACGTTTTTGACCATTTTGAGCATTTCGACAGAAAATTTTCACACAAAACATCAAAGTGTACAGAATAGCTTCAAATCGCATTTGGAAACGTTTTAGACCATTTTGTGATTTTCGAAAAAACTTGTTAACATAAAAACATCAAAGTGTACAGAATAGCTTCAAATCGCATTTGTAGACGTTTTAGACCATTTTGTGATTTTCGAAAAAACTTGTTAACATAAAAACACCAAAGTGTACAGAAAAGCTTCAAATCGCTATTGGAGACGTTTTAGACCATTTTGTGATTTTCGAAAAAAATTGTTTCCATAAAAACACCAAAGTGCTTAGAATAGCTTCAAATCGCATTTGGAGACATTTTAGACCATTTTGTGATTTTCGAAAAAAGTTGTTAACATAAAAACATCAAAGTGTACAGAAAAGCTTCAAATCGCATTTAGAGACGTTTTAGACCATTTTGTGATTTTCAAAAAAACACTTTAACATAAAAACACCAAAGTGCTTAGAATAGCTTAAAATCGCATTTGGAGACGTTTTAGACCATTTTGTGATTTTCGAAAAACTTGTTAACATAAAAACATCAAAGTGTACAGAATAGCTTCAAATCGCATTTGGAGACGTTTTAGACAATTTTGTGATTTTCGAAAAACTTGGTTACACAAAAACATCAAAGTGCTTGAAATCACATTAGAAACCGTTTTAGACCATTTTGAGCATTTCGATAAAACATTTCACACAAAAACATCAAAGAGCACAAAGTAGCTTAATATCGTATTTAAAAACGTTTTTGACCATTTTGAGCATTTCGAAAGAAAATTTTCACACAAAACATCAAAGTGTACAGAATAGCTTCAAATCGCATTTGGAAACGTTTTAGACCATTTTGTGATTTTCGAAAAAACTTGTTAACATAAAAACACCAAAGTGCTTAGAATAGCTTCAAATCGCATTTGGAGACGTTTTATACCATTTTGTGATTTTCGAAAAAACTTGTTAACATAAAAACACCAAAGTGCTTAGAATAGCTTCAAATCGCATTTGGAGACGTTTTAGACCATTTTGAGCATTTCGAAAAACTTGTGAACACAAAAACACCAAAGTGCTTAAAATAGCTTCAAATCGCATTTGGAGACGTTTTAGACCATTTTGTGATTTTCGAAAAAACTTGTTAACATAAAAACATCAAAGTGTACAGAATAGCTTCAAATCGCATTTGGAGACGTTTTAGACCATTTTGTGATTTTATAAAAAACTTGTTAACATAAAAACATCAAAGTGTACAGAATAGCTTCAAATCGCATTGGGAGACGTTTTAGACCATTTTGTGATTTTCGAAAAAACTTGTTAACATAAAAACACCAAAGTGTACAGAAAAGCTTCAAATTGCTATTGGAGACGTTTTAGACCATTTTGTGATTTTCGAAAAAATTGTTTCCATAAAAACACCAAAGTGCTTAGAATAGCTTCAAATCGCATTTGGAGACATTTTAGACCATTTTGTGATTTTCGAAAAAACTTGGTTACACAAAAACATCAAAGTGCTTAAAATCACATTAGAAACCGTTTTAGACCATTTTGAGTATTTCGATAAAACTTTTCACACAAAAACATCAAAGAGCACAAAATAGCTTAATATCGTATTTAAAAACGTTTTTGACCATTTTGAGGATTTCGACAAACATTTTTCACACAAAACAGTAAAGTGTACAGAATAGCTTCAAATCGCATTTGGAGAAATTTTAGACCATTTATTGATTTTCGAAAAAACTTGTTAACATAAAAACACCAAAGTGCTTAGAGTAGCTTCAAATCGCATTTAGAGACATTTTAGACCCTTTTGTGATTTTCGAAAAAACTTGGTTACACAAAAACACAAAAGTGCTTAAAATAGCTTTAAATCGCATTTGGAGATGTTTTAGACCATTTTGTGATTTTCTAAAAAACTTGTTACCATAAAAACATCAAAGTGTACAGAATAGCTTCAAATCGCATTTGGAAACGTTTTAGACCATTTTGTGATTTTCGAAAAAACTGTTAACATAAAAACACCAAAGTGCTTAGAATAGCTTCAAATCACATTTGGAGACGTTTTAGACCATTTTTGATTTTCGAAAAAACTAGTTAACATAAAAACATCAAAGTGCTTAAAATCACATTAGAAATCGTTTTAGACCATTTTGAGCATTTCGCTAAAACTTTTCACAAAAAAACATCAAAGAGCACAAAATAGCTTAATATCGTGTTTAAAAACGTTTTAGACCATTTTGAGCATTTAGAAAAACTTGTTAACACAAAAACACCAAAGTGCTTAAAATAGCTTCAAATCGCATTTGGAGACGTTTTAGACCATTTTGTGAGTTTCGAAAAAATTTGTTTAAATAAAAACACCAATGTGCTAAGAATAGCTTCAAATCGCATTTGCAGACGTTTTAGACCATTTTGTGATTTTCGAAAAAACTTGTTAACATAAAAACACAAAAGTGCTTAGAATAGCTTCAAATCGCATTTGTAGACGTTTTAGACCATTTTGTGATTTTCGAAAAAACTTGTTAACATAAAAACATCAAAGTGTACAGAATAGCTTCAAATCGCATTTGGAGACGTTTTAGACCATTTTGTGATTTTCGAAAAAAACTTGTTAACATAAAAACACCAAAGTGTACAGAATAGCTTAAAACCGCATTTGGAGACGTTTTAGACCATTTTGTGATTTTCGAAAAAACTTGTTAACATAAAAACACCAAAGTGCTTAGAATAGCTTCAAATCGCATTTGGAGACGTTTTAGACCATTTTGAGCATTTCGAAAAACTTGTTAACACAAAAACACCAAAGTTCTTAAAATAGCTTCAAATCGCATTTGGAGACGTTTTAGACCATTTTGTGATTTTCGAAAAAAACTTGTTAACATAAAAACACCAAAGTGCTTAGAATAGCTTCAAATCGCATTTAGAGACATTATAGACCATTTTGTGATTTTCTAAAATACTTGTTAACATAAAAACATCAAAGTGTACAGAATAGCTTCAAATCGCATTTGGAGACGTTTTAGACAATTTTGTGATTTTCGAAAAACTTGTTAACACAAAAACACCAAAGTGCTTAAAATAGCTTCAAATCACATTTGGAGACATTTTAGACCTTTTTGTGATTTTCGAAAAAACTTGGTTACACAAAAGCACCTAAGTGCTTAAAATAGCTTCAAATCGCATTTGGAGACGTTTTAGACTATTTTGTGATTTTCGAAAAAACTTGTTAACATAAAAACACCAAAGTGCTTAGAGTAGCTTCAAATCGCATTTAGAGACATTTTTGACCCTTTTGTGATTTTCGAAAAAACTTGGTTACACAAAAACACAAAAGTGCTTAAAATAGCTTTAAATCGCATTTGGAGACATTTTAGACCATTTTGTGATTTTCGAAAAAAGTTGTTAACATAAAAACATCAAAGTGTACAGAAAAGCTTCAAATCGCATTTGGAGACGTTTTAGACCATTTTGTGATTTTCGAAAAAACTTGTTAACATAAAAACATCAAAGTGTACAGATTAGCTTCAAATCGCATTTGTAGACGTTTTAGACCATTTTGAGCATTTAGAAAAACTTGTTAACACAAAAACACCAAAGTGCTTAAAATAGCTTCAAATCGCATTTGGAGACGTTTTAGACCATTTTGTGAGTTTCGAAAAAAATTGTTTCCATAAAAACACCAATGTGCTAAGAATAGCTTCAAATCGCATTTGCAGACGTTTTAGACCATTTTGTGATTTTCGAAAAACTTGTGAACACAAAAACACCAAAGTGCTTAAAATAGCTTCAAATCGCATTTGGAGACGTTTTAGACCATTTTGTGATTTTCGAAAAAACTTGTTAACATAAAAACATCAAAGTGTACAGAATAGCTTCAAATCGCATTTGGAGACGTTTTAGACCATTTTGTGATTTTATAAAAAACTTGTTAACATAAAAACATCAAAGTGTACAGAATAGCTTCAAATCGCATTGGGAGACGTTTTAGACCATTTTGTGATTTTCGAAAAAACTTGTTAACATAAAAACACCAAAGTGTACAGAAAAGCTTCAAATTGCTATTGGAGACGTTTTAGACCATTTTGTGATTTTCGAAAAAAATTGTTTCCATAAAAACACCAAAGTGCTTAGAATAGCTTCAAATCGCATTTGGAGACATTTTAGACCATTTTGTGATTTTCGAAAAAACTTGGTTACACAAAAACATCAAAGTGCTTAAAATCACATTAGAAACCGTTTTAGACCATTTTGAGTATTTCGATAAAACTTTTCACACAAAAACATCAAAGAGCACAAAATAGCTTAATATCGTATTTAAAAACGTTTTTGACCATTTTGAGGATTTCGACAAACATTTTTCACACAAAACAGTAAAGTGTACAGAATAGCTTCAAATCGCATTTGGAGAAATTTTAGACCATTTATTGATTTTCGAAAAAACTTGTTAACATAAAAACACCAAAGTGCTTAGAGTAGCTTCAAATCGCATTTAGAGACATTTTAGACCCTTTTGTGATTTTCGAAAAAACTTGGTTACACAAAAACACAAAAGTGCTTAAAATAGCTTTAAATCGCATTTGGAGATGTTTTAGACCATTTTGTGATTTTCTAAAAAACTTGTTACCATAAAAACATCAAAGTGTACAGAATAGCTTCAAATCGCATTTGGAAACGTTTTAGACCATTTTGTGATTTTCGAAAAAACTGTTAACATAAAAACACCAAAGTGCTTAGAATAGCTTCAAATCACATTTGGAGACGTTTTAGACCATTTTTGATTTTCGAAAAAACTAGTTAACATAAAAACATCAAAGTGCTTAAAATCACATTAGAAATCGTTTTAGACCATTTTGAGCATTTCGCTAAAACTTTTCACAAAAAAACATCAAAGAGCACAAAATAGCTTAATATCGTGTTTAAAAACGTTTTAGACCATTTTGAGCATTTAGAAAAACTTGTTAACACAAAAACACCAAAGTGCTTAAAATAGCTTCAAATCGCATTTGGAGACGTTTTAGACCATTTTGTGAGTTTCGAAAAAATTTGTTTAAATAAAAACACCAATGTGCTAAGAATAGCTTCAAATCGCATTTGCAGACGTTTTAGACCATTTTGTGATTTTCGAAAAAACTTGTTAACATAAAAACACAAAAGTGCTTAGAATAGCTTCAAATCGCATTTGTAGACGTTTTAGACCATTTTGTGATTTTCGAAAAAACTTGTTAACATAAAAACATCAAAGTGTACAGAATAGCTTCAAATCGCATTTGGAGACGTTTTAGACCATTTTGTGATTTTCGAAAAAAACTTGTTAACATAAAAACACCAAAGTGTACAGAATAGCTTAAAACCGCATTTGGAGACGTTTTAGACCATTTTGTGATTTTCGAAAAAACTTGTTAACATAAAAACACCAAAGTGCTTAGAATAGCTTCAAATCGCATTTGGAGACGTTTTAGACCATTTTGAGCATTTCGAAAAACTTGTTAACACAAAAACACCAAAGTGCTTAAAATAGCTTCAAATCGCATTTGGAGACGTTTTAGACCATTTTGTGATTTTCGAAAAAAACTTGTTAACATAAAAACACCAAAGTGCTTAGAATAGCTTCAAATCGCATTTAGAGACATTATAGACCATTTTGTGATTTTCTAAAATACTTGTTAACATAAAAACATCAAAGTGTACAGAATAGCTTCAAATCGCATTTGGAGACGTTTTAGACAATTTTGTGATTTTCGAAAAACTTGTTAACACAAAAACACCAAAGTGCTTAAAATAGCTTCAAATCACATTTGGAGACATTTTAGACCTTTTTGTGATTTTCGAAAAAACTTGGTTACACAAAAGCACCTAAGTGCTTAAAATAGCTTCAAATCGCATTTGGAGACGTTTTAGACCATTTTGTGATTTTCGAAAAAACTTGTTAACATAAAAACACCAAAGTGCTTAGAGTAGCTTCAAATCGCATTTAGAGACATTTTTGACCCTTTTGTGATTTTCGAAAAAACTTGGTTACACAAAAACACAAAAGTGCTTAAAATAGCTTTAAATCGCATTTGGAGACATTTTAGACCATTTTGTGATTTTCGAAAAAAGTTGTTAACATAAAAACATCAAAGTGTACAGAAAAGCTTCAAATCGCATTTGGAGACGTTTTAGACCATTTTGTGATTTTCGAAAAAACTTGTTAACATAAAAACACCAAAGTGCTTAGAATAGCTTCAAATCGCATTTGGAGACGTTTTAGACCATTTTGAGCAATTCGAAAAACTTGTTAACACAAAAACACCAAAGTGCTTAAAATAGCTTAAAATCGCATTTGGAGACGTTTTAGACCATTTTGTGATTTTCGAAAAAACTTGTTAACATAAAAACACCAAAGTGCTTAGAATAGCTTCAAATCGCATTTGGAGACATTTTAGACCATTTTGTGATTTTTGAAAAAACTTGTTACCATAAAAGCATCAAAGTGTACAGAATAGCTTCAAATCGCATTTGGAAACGTTTTAGACCATTTTGTGATTTTCGAAAAAACTGTTAACATAAAAACACCCAAGTGCTTAGAATAGCTTCAAATTACATTTGGAGACGTTTTAGACCATTTTGTGATTTTCGAAAAAACTAGTTAACATAAAAACATCAAAGTGCTTAAAGCCCCATTCCCTACGTTTTTTAGATCTAATTTAAGATCACAAACAATATTTAATGTAAAAATAATACTATATGGTCATATTGCGATAACTTTTTTCGTCTTTAAACGGTTAAAAATGTGAAAAATAAATCGATTCTAATAATTATAGCGGCCCGCTATAAATCCCAAAATGCATTGCGCGCGGATTGATATTTTTGTTTTTCACCTGTAATTCGCCCACTTTTCGATCGATCGTGAAGCCAAAACAAATGGAAGACTCCTAACTTTTCAGCGAAAATACCGGGTTTTCCCCAATTTGTATCAACGGAGTCTGGCAAAAATAGAAAGACAATTAATGCAGCAACTATACAACGTCAGGCTAGGTATATAGCTAGCGTACGATGTTCGTACGTTATCGATGTTTACCAGCTAGGCCTACAAAGCTAAGCCTAGCTAGGCTAGGCCTAAGACCGTCCACGAGAGGTCGATCGCCGCGAGCTACTTAGGTAGTGCATTGTTTCTCACTTTTTATCATAATTTACCATAAAACGTACATTTAAGACAAGGAATGACATGGTTTAATGTTTTTAAAGTGATATATATGTATTATTTTCCAAAAAACGTCCAAAATTGCAGGGAAGGGGTCTTTAAAATCACATTAGAAATCGTTTTACACCATTTTGAGCATTTCGCTAAAACTTTTCACAAAAAAACATCAAAGAGCACAAAATAGCTTAATATCGTGTTTAAAAACGTTTTAGACCATTTTGAGCATTTCGAAAAACTTGTTAACACAAAAACACCAAAGTGCTTAAAATAGCTTCAAATCGCATTTGGAGACGTTTTAGACCATTTTGTGAGTTTCGAAAAAATTTGTTTAAATAAAAACACCAATGTGCTAAGAATAGCTTCAAATCGCATTTGCAGACGTTTTAGACCATTTTGTGATTTTCGAAAAAACTTGTTAACATAAAAACACAAAAGTGCTTAGAATAGCTTCAAATCGCATTTGTAGACGTTTTAGACCATTTTTGATTTTCGAAAAAACTTGTTAACATAAAAACATCAAAGTGTACAGAATAGCTTCAAATCGCATTTGGAGAAGTTTTAGACCATTTTGTGATTTTCGAAAAACTTGTTAACATAAAAACACCAAAGTGCTTAGAATAGCTTAAAATCGCATTTGGAGACGTTTTAGACCATTTTGTGATTTTCGAAAAACTTGTTAACATAAAAACATCAAAGTGTACAGAATAGCTTCAAATCGCATTTGGAGACGTTTTAGACAATTTTGTGATTTTCGAAAAACTTGGTTATACAAAAACATCAAAGTGCTTGAAATCACATTAGAAACCATTTTAGACCATTTTGAGCATTTCGATAAAACATTTCACACAAAAACATCAAAGAGCACAAAGTAGCTTAATATCGTATTTAAAAACGTTTTTGACCATTTTGAGCATTTCGACAGAAAATTTTCACACAAAACATCAAAGTGTACAGAATAGCTTCAAATCGCATTTGGAGACGTTTTAGACCATTTTGTGATTTTCTAAAAAACTTGTTAACATAGAAACACCAAAGTGCTTAGAATAGCTTCAAATCGCATTTGGAGACGTTTTAGACCATTTTGTGATTTTCGAAAAAACTTGTTAACATAAAAACACCAAAGTATACAGAATAGCTTCAAATCGCATTTGGAGTCGTTTTAGACCATTTTGTGATTTTCGAAAAAACTTGTTAACATAAAAACACCAATGTGCTAAGATTAGCTTCAAATCGCATTTGGAGACATTTTAGACCATTTTGTGATTTCGAAAAAACTTGTTAACATAAAAACACCAAAGTGCTTAGAATAGCTTCAAATCGCATTTCGAGATATTTTAGACTCTTTTGTGATTTTCGAAAAAACTTGTTAACATAAAAACATCAAAGTGTACAGAATAGCTTCAAATCGCATTTGGAGACGTTTTAGACAATTTTGTGATTTTCGAAAAACTTGGTTACACAAAAACATCAAAGTGCTTGAAATCACATTAGAAACCGTTTTAGACCATTTTGAGCATTTCGATAAAACTTTTCACACAAAAACATCAAAGAGCACAAAGTAGCTTAATATCGTATTTAAAAACGTTTTTGACCATTTTGAACATTTCGACAGAAAATTTTCACACAAAACATCAAAGTGTACAGAATAGCTTCAAATCGCATTTGGAAACGTTTTAGACCATTTTGTGTTTTTTGAAAAAACTTGTTAACATAAAAACATCAAAGTGTACAGAATAGCTTCAAATCGCATTTGGAGACGTTTTAGACCGTTTTGTGATTTTTGAAAAAACTTGTTAACATAAAAACACCAAAGTGCTTAGAATAGCTTCAATCGCATTTGGATACGTTTTAGACCATTTTGTGATTTTCGAAAAAACTTGTTAAGATAAAAACACCAAAGTGCTTAAAATAGCTTCAAAACGCATTTGGAGACGTTTTAGACCATTTTGTGATTTTCGAAAAAACTTGTTAACATAAAAACACCAAAGTGTACAGAAAAGCTTCAAATCGCTATTGGAGACGTTTTAGACCATTTTGTGATTTTCGAAAAAAATTGTTTCCATAAAAACACCAAAGTGCTTAGAATAGCTTCAAATCGCATTTGGAGACATTTTAGACCATTTTGTGATTTTCGAAAAAAGTTGTTAACATAAAAACATCAAAGTGTACAGAAAAGCTTCAAATCGCATTTAGAGACGTTTTAGACCATTTTGTGATTTTCAAAAAAACTTGTTAACATAAAAACACCAAAGTGCTTAGAATAGCTTAAAATCGCATTTGGAGACGTTTTAGACCATTTTGTGATTTTCGAAAAACTTGTTAACATAAAAACATCAAAGTGTACAGAATAGCTTCAAATCGCATTTGGAGACGTTTTAGACAACTTTGTGATTTTCGAAAAACTTGGTTACACAAAAACATCAAAGTGCTTGAAATCACATTAGAAACCGTTTTAGACCATTTTGAGCATTTCGATAAAACATTTCACACAAAAACATCAAAGAGCACAAAGTAGCTTAATATCGTATTTAAAAACGTTTTTGACCATTTTGAGCATTTCGACAGAAAATTTTCACACAAAACATCAAAGTGTACAGAATAGCTTCAAATCGCATTTGGAAACGTTTTAGACCATTTTGTGATTTTTGAAAAAACTTGTTAACATAAAAACACCAAAGTGCTTAGAATAGCTTCAAATCGCATTTGGAGACGTTTTAGACCATTTTGAGCATTTCGAAAAACTTGTTAACACAAAAACACCAAAGTGCTTAAAATATCTTCAAATCGCATTTGGAGACGTTTTAGACCATTTTGTGATTTTCGAAAAAACTTGTTAACATAAAAACACCAAAGTGCTTAGAATAGCTTCAAATCGCATTTGGAGACATTTTAGACCATTTTGTGATTTTCTAAAAAACTTGTTAACATAAAAACATCAAAGTGTACAGAATAGCTTCAAATCGCATTTGGAGACGTTTTAGACAATTTTGTGATTTTCGAAAAACTTGTTAACACAAAAACACCAAAGTGCTTAAAATAGCTTCAAATCACATTTGGAGACATTTTAGACCTTTTTATGATTTTCGAAAAAACTGAGTTACACAAAAGCACCTAAGTGCTTAAGATAGCTTCAAATCGCATTTGGAGACGTTTTAGACCATTTTGTGATTTTCGAAAAAACTAGTTAACATAAAAACATCAAAGTCCTTAAAACCACATTAGAAATCGTTTTAGACCATTCTGAGCATTTCGCTAAAACTTTTCACAAAAAAACATCAAAGAGCACAAAATAGCTTAATATCGTGTTTAAAAACGTTTTAGACCATTTTGAGAATTTCGAAAAACTTGGTAACACAAAAATACCAAAGTACTTAAAATAGCTTCAAATCGCCTTTGGAGACGTTTTAGACCATTTTGTGAGTTTCGAAAAAATTTGTTTAAATAAAAACACAAAAGTGCTTAGAATAGCTTCAAATCGCATTTGTAGACGTTTTAGACCATTTTGTGATTTTCGAAAAAACTTGTTAACATAAAAACATCAAAGTGTACAGAATAGCTTCAAATCGCATTTGGAGACGTTTTAGACCATTTTGTGATTTTCGAAAAAACTTGTTAACATAAAAACACCAAAGTGCTTAGAATAGCTTCAAATCGCATTTGGAGACGTTTTAGACCATTTTGTGCATTTCGAAAAACTTGTTAACACAAAAACACCAAAGTGCTTAAAATAGCTTTAAATCGCATTTGAAGACGTTTTAGACCATTTTGTGATTTTCGAAAAAACTTGTTAACATAAAAACACCAAAGTGCTTAGAATAGCTTCAAATCGCATTTGGAGACGTTTTATACCATTTTGTGATTTTCCAAAAAACTTGTTAACATAAAAACACCAAAGTGCTTAGAATAGCTTCAAATCGCATTTGGAGACGTTTTAGACCATTTTGTGATTTTCGAAAAAACTTGGTTACACAAAAACACAAAAGTGCTTAAAATAGCTTTAAATCGCATTTGGAGACGTTTTAGACCATTTTGTGATTTTCGAAAAAACTTGTTAACATAAAAACACCAAAGTTTACAGAATAGCTTCAAATCGCATTTGGAGACGTTTTAGACAATTTTGTGATTTTTGAAAAACTTGGTTACACAAAAACATCAAAGTGCTTGAAATCACATTAGAAACCGTTTTAGACCATTTTGAGCATTTCGATAAAACATTTCACACAAAAACATCAAAGAGCACAAAGTAGCTTAATATCGTATTTAAAAACGTTTTTGACCATTTTGAGCATTTCGACAGAAAATTTTCACACAAAACATCAAAGTGTACAGAATAGCTTCAAATCGCATTTGGAAACGTTTTAGACCATTTTGTGATTTTCGAAAAAACTTGTTAACATAAAAACATCAAAGTGTACAGATTAGCTTCAAATCGCATTTGTAGACGTTTTAGACCATTTTGTGATTTTCGAAAAAACTTGTTAGCATAAAAACATCAAAGTGTACAGAATAGCTTCAAATCACATTTGGAGACGTTTTAGACCATTTTGTGATTTTCGAAAAAAATTGTTTCCATAAAAACACCAAAGTGCTTAGAAAAGCTTCATATCGCATTTAAAGACGTTTTAGACCATTTTGTGATTTTCAAAAAAACTTGTTAACATAAAAACACCAAAGTGCTTAGAATAGCTTAAAATCGCATTTGGAGACGTTTTAGACCATTTTGTGATTTTAGAAAAACTTGTTAACATAAAAACATCAAAGTGTACAGAATAGCTTCAAATCGCATTTGGAGACGTTTTAGACAATTTTGTGTTTTTCGAAAAACTTGGTAACACAAAAACATCAAAGTGCTTGAAATCACATTAGAAACCGTTTTAGACCATTTTGAGCATTTCGATAAAACATTTCAGACAAAAACATCAAAGAGCACAAAGTAGCTTAATATCGTATTTAAAAACGTTTTTGACCATTTTGAGCATTTCGAAAGAAAATTTTCACACAAAACATCAAAGTGTAGAGAATAGCTTCAAATCGCATTTGGAAACGTTTTAGACCATTTTGTGATTTTCAAAAAAACTTAACATAAAAACATCAAAGTGTACAGAATAGCTTCAAATCGCATTTCTAGACGTTTTAGACCATTTTGTGATTTTCGAAAAAACTTGTTAACATAAAAACATCAAAGTGTACAGAATAGCTTCAAATCGCATTTGGAGACGTTTTAGACCATTTTGTGATTTTCGAAAAAACTTGTTAACATAAAAACACCAAAGTGTACAGAAAAGCTTCAAATCGCTATTGGAGACGTTTTAGACCATTTTGTGATTTTCGAAAAAAATTGTTTCCATAAAAACACCAAAGTGCTTAGAATAGCTTCAAATCGCATTTGGAGACGTTTTAGACCATTTTGAGCATTTCGAAAAACTTGTTAACATAAAAACATCAAAGTGTACAGAATAGCTTCAAATCGCATTTGTAGACGTTTTAGACCATTTGGTGATTTTTGAAAAAATTTGTTAACATAAAAACATCAAAGTGTACAGAATAGCTTCAAATCGCATTTGGAGACGTTTTAGACCATTTTGTGATTTTCGAAAAAACTTGTTAACATAAAAACACCAAAGTGCTTAGAATAGCTTCAAATCGCATTTGGAGACGTTTTAGACCATTTCGTGATTTTCGAAAAAACTTGGTTACACAAAAGCACCAAAGTGCTTAAAATAGCTTCAAATCGCATTTGGAGACGTTTTAGACCATTTTGTGATTTTCGAAAAAACTTGTTAACATAAAAACACCAAAGTGCTTAGAATAGCTTCAAATCGCATTTGGAGACGTTTTAGACCATTTTGTGATTTTCGAAAAAACTTGTTAACATAAAAACACCAAAGTGCTTAGAATAGCTTCAAATCGCATTTCGAGACATTTTAGACCCTTTTGTGATTTTCGAAAAAACTTGTTAACATAAAAACATCAAAGTGTACAGAATAGCTTCAAATCGCATTTGGAGACGTTTTAGACCATTTTGTGATTTTATAAAAAACTTGTTAACATAAAAACATCAAAGTGTACAGAATAGCTTCAAATCGCATTTGGAGACGTTTTAGACCATTTTGTGATTTTCGAAAAAACTTGTTAACATAAAAACACCAAAGTGTACAGAAAAGCTTCAAATTGCTATTGGAGACGTTTTAGACCATTTTGTGATTTTAGAAAAAAATTGTTTCCATAAAAACACCAAAGTGCTTAGAATAGCTTCAAATCGCATTTGGAGACATTTTAGACCATTTTGTGATTTTCGAAAAAACTTGGTTACACAAAAACATCAAAGTGCTTAAAATCACATTAGAATCCGTTTTAGACCATTTTGAGTATTTCGATAAAACTTTTCGCACAAAAACATCAAAGAGCACAAAATAGCTTAATATCGTATTTAAAAACGTTTTTGACCATTTTGAGGATTTCGACAGAAAATTTGGAGACATTTTAGACCATTTTGTGATTTTCGAAAAAAGTTGTTAACATAAAAACATCAAAGTGTACAGAAAAGCTTCAAATCGCATTTAGAGACGTTTTAGACCATTTTGTGATTTTCAAAAAAACTTGTTAACATAAAAACACCAAAGTGCTTAGAATAGCTTAAAATCGCATTTGGAGACGTTTTAGACCATTTTGTGATTTTCGAAAAACTTGTTAACATAAAAACATCAAAGTGTACAGAATAGCTTCAAATCGCATTTGGAGACGTTTTAGACAATTTTGTGATTTTCGAAAAACTTGGTTACACAAAAACATCAAAGTGCTTGAAATCACATTAGAAACCGTTTTAGACCATTTTGAGCATTTCGATAAAACATTTCACACAAAAACATCAAAGAGCACAAAGTAGCTTAATATCGTATTTAAAAACGTTTTTGACCATTTTGAGCATTTCGACAGAAAATTTTCACACAAAACATCAAAGTGTACAGAATAGCTTCAAATCGCATTTGGAAACGTTTTAGACCATTTTGTGATTTTCGAAAAAACTTGTTAACATAAAAACATCAAAGTGTACAGAATAGCTTCAAATCGCATTTGGAGACGTTTTAGACCATTTTGTGATTTTCGAAAAAACTTGTTAACATAAAACCATCAAAGTGTACAGAATAGCTTCAAATCGCATTTGGAGACGTTTTAGATCATTTTGTGATTTTCGAAAAAACTTGGTTATACAAAAACATCAAAGTGCTTGAAATCACATTAGAAACCGTTTTAGACCATTTTGAGCATTTCGATAAAACATTTCACACAAAAACATCAAAGAGCACAAAGTAGCTTAATATCGTATTTAAAAACGTTTTTGACCATTTTGAGCATTTCGACATAAAATTTTCACACAAAACATCAAAGTGTACAGAATAGCTTCAAATCGCATTTGGAAACGTTTTAGACCATTTTGTGATTTTCGAAAAAACTTGTTAACATAAAAACATCAAAGTGTACAGAATAGCTTCAAATCGCATTTGTAGACGTTTTAGACCATTTTGTGATTTTCGAAAAAACTAGTTAACATAAAAACATCAAAGTGTACAGAATAGCTTCAAATCGCATTTGGAGACGTTTTAGACCATTTTGTGATTTTCGAAAAAACTTGTTAACATAAAAACATCAAAGTGTACAGAATAGCTTCAAATCGCATTTGGAGACGTTTTAGACAATTTTGTGATTTTCGAAAAACTTGGTTACACAAAAACATCAAAGTGCTTGAAATCACATTAGAAACCGTTTTAGACCATTTTGAGCATTTCGATAAAACATTTCACACAAAAACATCAAAGAGCACAAAGTAGCTTAATATCGTATTTAAAAACGTTTTTGACCATTTTGAGCATTTCGACAGAAAATTTTCACACAAAACATCAAAGTGTACAGAATAGCTTCAAATCGCATTTGGAAACGTTTTAGACCATTTTGTGATTTTCGAAAAAACTTGTTAACATAAAAACATCAAAGTGTACAGAATAGCTTAAAACCGCATTTGGAGACGTTTTAGACCATTTTGTGATTTTCGAAAAAACTTGTTAACATAAAAACACCAAAGTGCTTAGAATAGCTTCAAATCGCATTTGGAGACGTTTTAGACCATTTTGAGCATTTCGAAAAACTTGTTAACACAAAAACACCAAAGTGCTTAAAATAGCTTCAAATCGCATTTGGAGACGTTTTAGACCATTTTGTGATTTTCGAAAAAAACTTGTTAACATAAAAACACCAAAGTGCTTAGAATAGCTTCAAATCGCATTTAGAGACATTATAGACCATTTTGTGATTTTCTAAAATACTTGTTAACATAAAAACATCAAAGTTTACAGAATAGCTTCAAATCGCATTTGGAGACGTTTTAGACAATTTTGTGATTTTCGAAAAACTTGTTAACACAAAAACACCAAAGTGCTTAAAATAGCTTCAAATCACATTTGGAGACATTTTAGACCTTTTTGTGATTTTCGAAAAAACTTGGTTACACAAAAGCACCTAAGTGCTTAAAATAGCTTCAAATCGCATTTGGAGACGTTTTAGACCATTTTGTGATTTTCGAAAAAACTAGTTAACATAAAAACATCAAAGTCCTTAAAATCACATTAGAAATCGTTTTAGACCATTTTGAGCATTTCGCTAAAACTTTTCACAAAAAAAAATCAAAGAGCACAAAATAGCTTAATATCGTGTTTAAAAACGTTTTAGACCATTTTGAGCATTTCGAAAAACTTGTTAACACAAAAATACCAAAGTGCTTAAAATAGCTTGCAATCGCATTTGGAGACGTTTTAGACCATTTTGTGAGTTTCGAAAAAATTTGTTTAAATAAAATCACCAATATGCTAAGAATAGCTTCAAATCGCATTTGCAGACGTTTTAGACCATTTTGTGATTTTCGAAAAAACTTGTTAACATAAAAACACAAAAGTGCTTAGAATAGCTTCAAATCGCATTTGTAGACGTTTTAGACCATTTTGTGATTTTCGAAAAAACTTGTTAACATAAAAACACCAAAGTGTACAGAAAAGCTTCAAATCGCTATTGGAGACGTTTTAGACCATTTTGTGATTTTCGAAAAAAATTGTTTCCATAAAAACACCAAAGTGCTTAGAATAGCTTCAAATCGCATTTGGAGACATTTTAGACCATTTTGTGATTTTCGAAAAAAGTTGTTAACATAAAAACATCAAAGTGTACAGAAAAGCTTCAAATCGCATTTAGAGACGTTTTAGACCATTTTGTGATTTTCAAAAAAACTTGTTAACATAAAAACACCAAAGTGCTTAGAATAGCTTAAAATCGCATTTGGAGACGTTTTAGACCATTTTGTGATTTTCGAAAAACTTGTTAACATAAAAACATCAAAGTGTACAGAATAGCTTCAAATCGCATTTGGAGACGTTTTAGACAATTTTGTGATTTTCGAAAAACTTGGTTACACAAAAACATCAAAGTGCTTGAAATCACATTAGAAACCGTTTTAGACCATTTTGAGCATTTCGATAAAACATTTCACACAAAAACATCAAAGAGCACAAAGTAGCTTAATATCGTATTTAAAAACGTTTTTGACCATTTTGAGCATTTCGAAAGAAAATTTTCACACAAAACATCAAAGTGTACAGAATAGCTTCAAATCGCATTTGGAAACGTTTTAGACCATTTTGTGATTTTCGAAAAAACTTGTTAACATAAAAACACCAAAGTGCTTAGAATAGCTTCAAATCGCATTTGGAGACGTTTTATACCATTTTGTGATTTTCGAAAAAACTTGTTAACATAAAAACACCAAAGTGCTTAGAATAGCTTCAAATCGCATTTGGAGACGTTTTAGACCATTTTGAGCATTTCGAAAAACTTGTTAACACAAAAACACCAAAGTGCTTAAAATAGCTTCAAATCGCATTTGGAGACGTTTTAGACCATTTTGTGATTTTCGAAAAAACTTGTTAACATAAAAACATCAAAGTGTACAGAATAGCTTCAAATCGCATTGGGAGACGTTTTAGACCATTTTGTGATTTTCGAAAAAACTTGGTTATACAAAAACATCAAAGTGCTTGAAATCACATTAGAAACCGTTTTAGACCATTTTGAGCATTTCGATAAAACATTTCACACAAAAACATCAAAGAGCACAAAGTAGCTTAATATCGTATTTAAAAACGTTTTTGACCATTTTGAGCATTTCGACATAAAATTTTCACACAAAACATCAAAGTGTACAGAATAGCTTCAAATCGCATTTGGAAACGTTTTAGACCATTTTGTGATTTTCGAAAAAACTTGTTAACATAAAAACATCAAAGTGTACAGAATAGCTTCAAATCGCATTTGTAGACGTTTTAGACCATTTTGTGATTTTCGAAAAAACTAGTTAACATAAAAACATCAAAGTGTACAGAATAGCTTCAAATCGCATTTGGAGACGTTTTAGACCATTTTGTGATTTTCGAAAAAACTTGTTAACATAAAAACATCAAAGTGTACAGAATAGCTTCAAATCGCATTTGGAGACGTTTTAGACAATTTTGTGATTTTCGAAAAACTTGGTTACACAAAAACATCAAAGTGCTTGAAATCACATTAGAAACCGTTTTAGACCATTTTGAGCATTTCGATAAAACATTTCACACAAAAACATCAAAGAGCACAAAGTAGCTTAATATCGTATTTAAAAACGTTTTTGACCATTTTGAGCATTTCGACAGAAAATTTTCACACAAAACATCAAAGTGTACAGAATAGCTTCAAATCGCATTTGGAAACGTTTTAGACCATTTTGTGATTTTCGAAAAAACTTGTTAACATAAAAACATCAAAGTGTACAGAATAGCTTAAAACCGCATTTGGAGACGTTTTAGACCATTTTGTGATTTTCGAAAAAACTTGTTAACATAAAAACACCAAAGTGCTTAGAATAGCTTCAAATCGCATTTGGAGACGTTTTAGACCATTTTGAGCATTTCGAAAAACTTGTTAACACAAAAACACCAAAGTGCTTAAAATAGCTTCAAATCGCATTTGGAGACGTTTTAGACCATTTTGTGATTTTCGAAAAAAACTTGTTAACATAAAAACACCAAAGTGCTTAGAATAGCTTCAAATCGCATTTAGAGACATTATAGACCATTTTGTGATTTTCTAAAATACTTGTTAACATAAAAACATCAAAGTTTACAGAATAGCTTCAAATCGCATTTGGAGACGTTTTAGACAATTTTGTGATTTTCGAAAAACTTGTTAACACAAAAACACCAAAGTGCTTAAAATAGCTTCAAATCACATTTGGAGACATTTTAGACCTTTTTGTGATTTTCGAAAAAACTTGGTTACACAAAAGCACCTAAGTGCTTAAAATAGCTTCAAATCGCATTTGGAGACGTTTTAGACCATTTTGTGATTTTCGAAAAAACTAGTTAACATAAAAACATCAAAGTCCTTAAAATCACATTAGAAATCGTTTTAGACCATTTTGAGCATTTCGCTAAAACTTTTCACAAAAAAAAATCAAAGAGCACAAAATAGCTTAATATCGTGTTTAAAAACGTTTTAGACCATTTTGAGCATTTCGAAAAACTTGTTAACACAAAAATACCAAAGTGCTTAAAATAGCTTGCAATCGCATTTGGAGACGTTTTAGACCATTTTGTGAGTTTCGAAAAAATTTGTTTAAATAAAATCACCAATGTGCTAAGAATAGCTTCAAATCGCATTTGCAGACGTTTTAGACCATTTTGTGATTTTCGAAAAAACTTGTTAACATAAAAACACAAAAGTGCTTAGAATAGCTTCAAATCGCATTTGTAGACGTTTTAGACCATTTTGTGATTTTCGAAAAAACTTGTTAACATAAAAACACCAAAGTGTACAGAAAGCTTCAAATCGCTATTGGAGACGTTTTAGACCATTTTGTGATTTTCGAAAAAAATTGTTTCCATAAAAACACCAAAGTGCTTAGAATAGCTTCAAATCGCATTTGGAGACATTTTAGACCATTTTGTGATTTTCGAAAAAAGTTGTTAACATAAAAACATCAAAGTGTACAGAAAAGCTTCAAATCGCATTTAGAGACGTTTTAGACCATTTTGTGATTTTCAAAAAAACTTGTTAACATAAAAACACCAAAGTGCTTAGAATAGCTTAAAATCGCATTTGGAGACGTTTTAGACCATTTTGTGATTTTCGAAAAACTTGTTAACATAAAAACATCAAAGTGTACAGAATAGCTTCAAATCGCATTTGGAGACGTTTTAGACAATTTTGTGATTTTCGAAAAACTTGGTTACACAAAAACATCAAAGTGCTTGAAATCACATTAGAAACCGTTTTAGACCATTTTGAGCATTTCGATAAAACATTTCACACAAAAACATCAAAGAGCACAAAGTAGCTTAATATCGTATTTAAAAACGTTTTTGACCATTTTGAGCATTTCGAAAGAAAATTTTCACACAAAACATCAAAGTGTACAGAATAGCTTCAAATCGCATTTGGAAACGTTTTAGACCATTTTGTGATTTTCGAAAAAACTTGTTAACATAAAAACACCAAAGTGCTTAGAATAGCTTCAAATCGCATTTGGAGACGTTTTATACCATTTTGTGATTTTCGAAAAAACTTGTTAACATAAAAACACCAAAGTGCTTAGAATAGCTTCAAATCGCATTTGGAGACGTTTTAGACCATTTTGAGCATTTCGAAAAACTTGTTAACACAAAAACACCAAAGTGCTTAAAATAGCTTCAAATCGCATTTGGAGACGTTTTAGACCATTTTGTGATTTTCGAAAAAACTTGTTAACATAAAAACATCAAAGTGTACAGAATAGCTTCAAATCGCATTGGGAGACGTTTTAGACCATTTTGTGATTTTCGAAAAAACTTGTTAACATAAAAACACCAAAGTGTACAGAAAAGCTTCAAATTGCTATTGGAGACGTTTTAGACCATTTTGTGATTTTCGAAAAAAATTGTTTCCATAAAAACACCAAAGTGCTTAGAATAGCTTCAAATCGCATTTGGAGACATTTTAGACCATTTTGTGATTTTCGAAAAAACTTGGTTACACAAAAACATCAAAGTGCTTAAAATCACATTAGAAACCGTTTTAGACCATTTTGAGTATTTCGATAAAACTTTTCACACAAAAACATCAAAGAGCACAAAATAGCTTAATATCGTATTTAAAAACGTTTTTGACCATTTTGAGGATTTCGACAATCATTTTTCACACAAAACAGCAAAGTGTACAGAATAGCTTCAAATCGCATTTGGAGAAATTTTAGACCATTTATTGATTTTCGAAAAAACTTGTTAACATAAAAACACCAAAGTGCTTAGAGTAGCTTCAAATCGCATTTAGAGACATTTTAGACCCTTTTGTGATTTTCGAAAAAACTTGGTTACACAAAAACACAAAAGTGCTTAAAATAGCTTTAAATCGCATTTGGAGATGTTTTAGACCATTTTGTGATTTTCTAAAAAACTTGTTACCATAAAAACATCAAAGTGTACAGAATAGCTTCAAATCGCATTTGGAAACGTTTTAGACCATTTTGTGATTTTCGAAAAAACTGTTAACATAAAAACACCAAAGTTCTTAGAATAGCTTCAAATCACATTTGGAGACGTTTTAGACCATTTTTGATTTTCGAAAAAACTAGTTAACATAAAAACATCAAAGTGCTTAAAATCACATTAGAAATCGTTTTAGACCATTTTGAGCATTTCGCTAAAACTTTTCACAAAAAAACATCAAAGAGCACAAAATAGCTTAATATCGTGTTTAAAAACGTTTTAGACCATTTTGAGCATTTAGAAAAACTTGTTAACACAAAAACACCAAAGTGCTTAAAATAGCTTCAAATCGCATTTGGAGACGTTTTAGACCATTTTGTGAGTTTCGAAAAAATTTGTTTAAATAAAAACACCAATGTGCTAAGAATAGCTTCAAATCGCATTTGCAGACGTTTTAGACCATTTTGTGATTTTCGAAAAAACTTGTTAACATAAAAACACAAAAGTGCTTAGAATAGCTTCAAATCGCATTTGTAGACGTTTTAGACCATTTTGTGATTTTCGAAAAAACTTGTTAACATAAAAACATCAAAGTGTACAGAATAGCTTCAAATCGCATTTGGAGACGTTTTAGACCATTTTGTGATTTTCGAAAAAAACTTGTTAACATAAAAACACCAAAGTGTACAGAAAAGCTTCAAATCGCTATTGGAGACGTTTTAGACCATTTTGTGATTTTCGAAAAAAGTTGTTAACATAAAAACATCAAAGTGTACAGAAAAGCTTCAAATCGCATTTAGAGACGTTTTAGACCATTTTGTGATTTTCAAAAAAACTTGTTAACATAAAAACACCAAAGTGCTTAGAATAGCTTAAAATCTCATTTGGAGACGTTTTAGACCATTTTGTGATCTTCGAAAAACTTGTTAACATAAAAACATCAAAGTGTACAGAATAGCTTCAAATCGCATTTGGAGACGTTTTAGACAATTTTGTGATTTTCGAAAAACTTGGTTACACAAAAACATCAAAGTTCTTGAAATCACATTATAAACCGTTTTAGACCATTTTGAGCATTTCGATAAAACATTTCACAAAAAAACATCAAAGAGCACAAAGTAGCTTAATATCGTATTTAAAAACGTTTTTGACCATTTTGAGCATTTCGACAGAAAATTTTCACACAAAACATCAAAGTGTACAGAATAGCTTCAAATCGCATTTGGAAACGTTTTAGACCATTTTGTGATTTTCGAAAAAACTTGTTAACATAAAAACATCAAAGTGTACAGAATAGCTCCAAATCGCATTTGGAGACGTTTTAGACTATTTTGTGATTTTCGAAAAAACTTGTTAACATAAAAACACCAAAGTGCTTAGAATAGCTTCAAATCGCATTTGGAGACGTTTTAGACCATTTTGAGCATTTCGAAAAACTTGTTAACACAAAAACACCAAAGTGCTTAAAATAGCTTCAAATCGCATTTGGAGACGTTTTAGACCATTTTGTGATTTTCGAAAAAACATGTTAACATAAAAACACCAAAGTGTTTAGAATAGCTTCAAATCGCATTTGGAGACATTTTAGACCATTTTGTGATTTTCTAAAAAACTTGTTTACATAAAAACATCAAAGTGTACAGAATAGCTTCAAATCGCATTTGGAGACGTTTTAGACAATTTTGTGATTTTCGAAAAACTTGTTAACACAAAAACACCAAAGTGCTTAAAATAGCTTCAAATCACATTTGGAGACATTTTAGACCCTTTTGTGATTTTCGAAAAAACTTGGTTACACAAAAGCACCTAAGTGCTTAAAATAGCTTCAAATCGCATTTGGAGACGTTTTAGACCATTTTGTGATTTTCGAAAAACTTGTTAACATAAAAACATCAAAGTGTACAGAATAGCTTCAAATCGC
This sequence comes from Antedon mediterranea, assembly GCF_964355755.1. Taxonomy (NCBI): domain Eukaryota; kingdom Metazoa; phylum Echinodermata; class Crinoidea; order Comatulida; family Antedonidae; genus Antedon; species Antedon mediterranea. Next base: position 8,791,513 of record NC_092679.1, on the reverse strand, counting down.
ATTTGGAGACGTTTAGACAATTTTGTGATTTTCGAAAAACTTGGTTACACAAAAACATCAAAGTGCTTGAAATCACTATTAGAAACCGTTTTAGACCATTTTGAGCATTTCGATAAAACATTTCATACAAAAACATCAAAGAGCACAAAGTAGCTTAATATCGTATTTAAAAACGTTTTTGACCATTTTGAGCATTTCGACAGAAAATTTTCACACAAAACATCAAAGTGTACAGAATAGCTTCAAATCGCATTTGGAAACGTTTTAGACCATTTTGTGATTTTCGAAAAAACTTGTTAACATAAAAACATCAAAGTGTACAGAATAGCTTCAAATCGCATTTGGAGACGTTTTAGACCATTTTGTGATTTTCGAAAAAACTTGTTAACATAAAAACACCAAAGTGCTTAGAATAGCTTCAAATCGCATTTGGAGACGTTTTAGACCATTTTGTGATTTTCGAAAAAACTTGTTAACATAAAAACACCAAAGTGCTTAGAATAGCTTAAAATCGCATTTGGAGACGTTTTAGACCATTTTGTGATTTTCGAAAAACTTGTTAACATAAAAACATCAAAGTGTACAGAATAGCTTCAAATCGCATTTGGAGACGTTTTAGACAATTTTGTGTTTTTCGAAAAACTTGGTTACACAAAAACATCAAAGTGCTTGAAATCACATTAGAAACCGTTTTAGACCATTTTGAGCATTTCGATAAAACATTTCAGACAAAATCATCAAAGAGCACAAAGTAGCTTAATATCGTATTTAAAAACGTTTTTGACCATTTTGAGCATTTCGACAGAAAATTTTCATACAAAACATCAAAGTGTACAGAATAGCTTAAAATCGCATTTGGAAACGTTTTAGACCATTTTGTGATTTTCGAAAAAACTTAACATAAAAACATCAAAGTGTACAGAATAGCTTCAAATCGCATTTCTAGACGTTTTAGACCATTTTGTGATTTTCGAAAAAACTTGTTAACATAAAAACATCAAAGTGTACAGAATAGCTTCAAATCGCATTTGGAGACGTTTTAGACCATTTTGTGATTTTCGAAAAAACTTGTTAACATAAAAACACCAAAGTGTACAGAAAAGCTTCAAATCGCTATTGGAGACGTTTTAGACCATTTTGTGATTTTCGAAAAAAATTGTTTCCATAAAAACACCAAAGTGCTTAGAATAGCTTCAAATCGCATTTTGGAGACATTTTAGACCATTTTGTGATTTTCGAAAAAAGTTGTTAACTTAAAAACATCAAAGTGTACAGAAAAGCTTCAAATCGCATTTAGAGACGTTTTAGACCATTTTGTGATTTTCAAAAAAACTTGTTAACATAAAAACACCAAAGTGCTTAGAATAGCTTAAAATCGCATTTGGAGACGTTTTAGACCATTTTGTGATTTTCGAAAAACTTGTTAACATAAAAACATCAAAGTGTACAGAATAGCTTCAAATCGCATTTGGAGACGTTTTAGACAATTTTGTGATTTTCGAAAAACTTGTTAACATAAAAACACCAAAGTGCTTAGAATAGCTTAAAATCGCATTTGGAGACGTTTTAGACCATTTTGTGATTTTCGAAAAACTTGTTAACATAAAAACATCAAAGTGTACAGAATAGCTTCAAATCGCATTTGGAGACGTTTTAGACAATTTTGTGATTTTCGAAAAACTTGGTTATACAAAAACATCAAAGTGCTTGAAATCACATTAGAAACCGTTTTAGACCATTTTGAGCATTTCAATAAAACATTTCACACAAAAACATCAAAGAGCACAAAGTAGCTTAATATCGTATTTAAAAACGATTTTGAGCATTTCGATAGAAAATTTTCACACAAAACATCAAAGTGTACAGAATAGCTTCAAATCGCATTTGGAAACGTTTTAGACCATTTTGTGATTTTCGAAAAAACTTGTTAACATAAAAACATCAAAGTGTACAGAATAGCTTCAAATCGCATTTGTAGACGTTTTAGACCATTTTGTGATTTTCGAAAAAACTAGCTAACATAAAAACATCAAAGTGTACAGAATAGCTTCAAATCGCATTTGGAGACGTTTTAGACCATTTTGTGATTTTCGAAAAAACTTGTTAACATAAAAACACCAAAGTGTACAGAAAAGCTTCAAATCGCTATTGGAGACGTTTTAGACCATTTTGTGATTTTCCAAAAAAATTGTTTCCATAAAAACACCAAAGTGCTTAGAATAGCTTCAAATCGCATTTGGAGACATTTTAGACCATTTTTTGATTTTCGAAAAAAGTTGTTAACATAAAAACATCAAAGTGTACAGAAAAGCTTCAAATCGCATTTAGAGACGTTTTAGACCATTTTGTGATTTTCAAAAAAACTTGTTAACATAAAAACACCAAAGTGCTTAGAATAGCTTAAAATCGCATTTGGAGACGTTTTAGACCATTTTGTGATTTTCGAAAAACTTGTTGACATAAAAACATCAAAGTGTACCGAATAGCTTCAAATCGCATTTGGAGACGTTTTAGACAATTTTGTGATTTTCGAAAAACTTGGTTACACAAAAACATCAAAGTGCTTGAAATCACATTAGAAACCGTTTTAGACCATTTTGAGCATTTCGATAAAACATTTCACACAAAAACATCAAAGAGCACAAAGTAGCTTAATATCGTATTTAAAAACGTTTTTGACCATTTTGAGCATTTCGACAGAAAATTTTCACACAAAACATCAAAGTGTACAGAATAGCTTCAAATCGCATTTGGAAACGTTTTAGACCATTTTGTGATTTTCGAAAAAACTTGTTAACATAAAAACATCAAAGTGTACAGAATAGCTTCAAATCGCATTTGTAGACGTTTTAGACCATTTTGTGATTTTCGAAAAAACTTGTTAACATAAAAACATCAAAGTGTACAGAATAGCTTCAAATCGCATTTGGAGACGTTTTAGACCATTTTGTGATTTTCGAAAAAACTTGGTTATACAAAAACATCAAAGGGCTTGAAATCACATTAGAAACCGTTTTAGACCATTTTGAGCATTTCGATAAAACATTTCACAAAAAAACATCAAAGAGCACAAAGTAGCTTAATATCGTATTTAAAAACGTTTTTGACCATTTTGAGCATTTCGAAAGAAAATTTTCACACAAAACATCAAAGTGTACAGAATAGCTTCAAATCGCATTTGGAAACGTTTTAGACCATTTTGTGATTTTCGAAAAAACTTGTTAACATAAAAACATCAAAGTGTACAGAATAGCTTCAAATCGCATTTGGAGACGTTTTAGACCATTTTGTGATTTTCGAAAAAACTTGTTAACATAAAAACACCAAAGTATACAGAATAGCTTCAAATCGCATTTGGAGTCGTTTTAGACCATTTTGTGATTTTCGAAAAAACTTGTTAACATAAAAACACCAATGTGCTAAGATTAGCTTCAAATCGCATTTGGAGACATTTTAGACCATTTTGTGATTTTCGAAAAAACTTGTTAACATAAAAACACCAAAGTGCTTAGAATAGCTTCAAATCGCATTTCGAGATATTTTAGAATCTTTTGTGATTTTCGAAAAAACTTGTTAACATAAAAACACAAAAGTGCTTAGAATAGCTTCAAATCGCATTTGTAGACGTTTTAGACCATTTTGTGATTTTCGAAAAAACTTGTTAACATAAAAACATCAAAGTGTACAGAATAGCTTCAAATCGCATTTGGAGACGTTTTAGACCATTTTGTGATTTTCGAAAAAAACTTGTTAACATAAAAACACCAAAGTGTACAGAAAAGCTTCAAATCGCTATTGGAGACGTTTTAGACCATTTTGTGATTTTCGAAAAAAGTTGTTAACATAAAAACATCAAAGTGTACAGAAAAGCTTCAAATCGCATTTAGAGACGTTTTAGACCATTTTGTGATTTTCAAAAAAACTTGTTAACATAAAAACACCAAAGTGCTTAGAATAGCTTAAAATCGCATTTGGAGACGTTTTAGACCATTTTGTGATCTTCGAAAAACTTGTTAACATAAAAACATCAAAGTGTACAGAATAGCTTCAAATCGCATTTCGAGACGTTTTAGACAATTTTGTGATTTTCGAAAAACTTGGTTACACAAAAACATCAAAGTTCTTGAAATCACATTAGAAACCGTTTTAGACCATTTTGAGCATTTCGATAAAACATTTCACACAAAAACATCAAAGAGCACAAAGTAGCTTAATATCGTATTTAAAAACGTTTTTGACCATTTTGAGCATTTCGACAGAAAATTTTCACACAAAACATCAAAGTGTACAGAATAGCTTCAAATCGCATTTGGAAACGTTTTAGACCATTTTGTGATTTTCGAAAAAACTTGTTAACATAAAAACATCAAAGTGTACAGAATAGCTCCAAATCGCATTTGGAGACGTTTTAGACCATTTTGTGATTTTCGAAAAAACTTGTTAACATAAAAACACCAAAGTGCTTAGAATAGCTTCAAATCGCATTTGGAGACGTTTTAGACCATTTTGAGCATTTCGAAAAACTTGTTAACACAAAAACACCAAAGTGCTTAAAATAGCTTCAAATCGCATTTGGAGACGTTTTAGACCATTTTGTGATTTTCGAAAAAACATGTTAACATAAAAACACCAAAGTGTTTAGAATAGCTTCAAATCGCATTTGGAGACATTTTAGACCATTTTGTGATTTTCTAAAAAACTTGTTAACATAAAAACATCAAAGTGTACAGAATAGCTTCAAATCGCATTTGGAGACGTTTTAGACAATTTTGTGATTTTCGAAAAACTTGTTAACACAAAAACACCAAAGTGCTTAAAATAGCTTCAAATCACATTTGGAGACATTTTAGACCCTTTTGTGATTTTCGAAAAAACTTGGTTACACAAAAGCACCTAAGTGCTTAAAATAGCTTCAAATCGCATTTGGAGACGTTTTAGACCATTTTGTGATTTTCGAAAAACTTGTTAACATAAAAACATCAAAGTGTACAGAATAGCTTCAAATCGCATTTGGAGACGTTTAGACAATTTTGTGATTTTCGAAAAACTTGGTTACACAAAAACATCAAAGTGCTTGAAATCACTATTAGAAACCGTTTTAGACCATTTTGAGCATTTCGATAAAACATTTCATACAAAAACATCAAAGAGCACAAAGTAGCTTAATATCGTATTTAAAAACGTTTTTGACCATTTTGAGCATTTCGACAGAAAATTTTCACACAAAACATCAAAGTGTACAGAATAGCTTCAAATCGCATTTGGAAACGTTTTAGACCATTTTGTGATTTTCGAAAAAACTTGTTAACATAAAAACATCAAAGTGTACAGAATAGCTTCAAATCGCATTTGGAGACGTTTTAGACCATTTTGTGATTTTCGAAAAAACTTGTTAACATAAAAACACCAAAGTGCTTAGAATAGCTTCAAATCGCATTTGGAGACGTTTTAGACCATTTTGTGATTTTCGAAAAAACTTGTTAACATAAAAACATCAAAGTGCTTAAAATCACATTAGAAGTCGTTTTAGACCATTTTGAGCATTTTGCTAAAACTTTTCACAAAAAAACATCAAAGAGCACAAAATAGCTTAATATCGTGTTTAAAAACGTTTTAGACCATTTTGAGCATTTCGAAAAACTTGTTAACACAAAAACACTAAAGTGCTTAAAATAGCTTCAAATCGCATTTGGAGACGTTTTAGACCATTTTGTGAGTTTCGAAAAAATTTGTTTAAATAAAAACACCAATGTGCTAAGAATAGTTTCAAATCGCATTTGCAGACGTTTTAGACCATTTTGTGATTTTCGAAAAAACTTGTTAACATAAAAACACAAAAGTGCTTAGAATAGCTTCAAATCGCATTTGTAGACGTTTTAGACCATTTTGTGATTTTCGAAAAAACTTGTTAACATAAAAACATCAAAGTGTACAGAATAGCTTCAAATCGAATTTGGAGACGTTTTAGACCATTTTGTGATTTTCGAAAAAACTTGTTAACATAAAAACACCAAAGTGTAAAGAAAAGCTTCAAATCGCTATTGGAGACGTTTTAGACCATTTTGTGATTTTCGAAAAAAAATGTTTCCATAAAAACACCAAAGTGCTTAGAATAGCTTCAAATCGCATTTGGAGACATTTTAGACCATTTTGTGATTTTCGAAAAAACTTGTTAACATAAAAACATCAAAGTGTACAGAATAGCTTCAAATCGCATTTGGAGACGTTTTAGACCATTTTGTGATTTTCGAAAAAACTTGTTAACATAAAAACACCAAAGTGTACAGAAAAGCTTCAAATCGCTATTGGAGACGTTTTAGACCATTTTGTGATTTTCGAAAAAAATTGTTTCCATAAAAACACCAAAGTGCTTAGAATAGCTTCAAATCGCATTTTGAAGACATTTTAGACCATTTTGTGATTTTCGAAAAAAGTTGTTAACATAAAAACATCAAAGTGTACAGAAAAGCTTCAAATCGCATTTAGAGACGTTTTAGACCATTTTGTGATTTTCAAAAAAACTTGTTAACATAAAAACACCAAAGTGCTTAGAATAGCTTAAAATCGCATTTGGAGACGTTTTAGACCATTTTGTGATTTTCGAAAAACTTGTTAACATAAAAACATCAAAGTGTACAGAATAGCTTCAAATCGCATTTGGAGACGTTTTAGACAATTTTGTGATTTTCGAAAAACTTGGTTACACAAAAACATCAAAGTGCTTGAAATCACATTAGAAACCGTTTTAGAACATTTTGAGCATTTCGATAAAACATTTCACACAAAAACATCAAAGAGCACAAAGTAGCTTAATATCGTATTTAAAAACGTTTTTGACCATTTTGAGCATTTCGAAAGAAAATTTTCACACAAAACATCAAAGTGTACAGAATAGCTTCAAATCGCATTTGGAAACGTTTTAGACCATTTTGTGATTTTCGAAAAAACTTGTTAACATAAAAACACCAAAGTGCTTAGAATAGCTTCAAATCGCATTTGGAGACGTTTTATACCATTTTGTGATTTTCGAAAAAACTTGTTAACATAAAAACACCAAAGTGCTTAGAATAGCTTCAAATCGCATTTGGAGACGTTTTAGACCATTTTGAGCATTTCGAAAAACTTGTTAACACAAAAGCACCAAAGTGCTTAAAATAGCTTCAAATCGCATTTGGAGACGTTTTAGACCATTTTGTGATTTTCGAAAAAACTTGTTAACATAAAAACACCAAAGTGCTTAGAATAGCTTCAAATCGCATTTGGAGACGTTTTAGACCATTTTGTGATTTTCGAAAAAACTTGTTAACATAAAAACACCAAAGTGCTTAGAATAGCTTCAAATCGCATTTCGAGACATTTTAGACCCTTTTGTGATTTTCGAAAAAACTTGTTAACATAAAAACTTCAAAGTGTACAGAATAGCTTCAAATCGCATTTGGAGACGTTTTAGACCATTTTGTGATTTTATAAAAAACTTGTTAACATAAAAACATCAAAGTGTACAGAATAGCTTCAAATCGCATTTGGAGACGTTTTAGACAATTTTGTGATTTTCGAAAAACTTGGTTACACAAAAACATCAAAGTGCTTGAAATCACATTAGAAACCGTTTTAGACCATTTTGAGTATTTCGATAAAACTTTTCACACAAAAACATCAAAGAGCACAAAATAGCTTAATATCGTATTTAAAAACGTTTTTGACCATTTTGAGGATTTCGACAAACATTTTTCACACAAAACAGCAAAGTGTACAGAATAGCTTCAAATCGCATTTGGAGACATTTTAGACCATTTTGTGATTTTCGAAAAAACTTGTTAACATAAAAACACCAAAGTGCTTAGAGTAGCTTCAAATCGCATTTAGAGACATTTTAGACCCTTTTGTGATTTTCGAAAAAACTTGGTTACACAAAAACACAAAAGTGCTTAAAATAGCTTTAAATCGCATTTGGAGATGTTTTAGACCATTTTGTGATTTTCTAAAAAACTTGTTACCATAAAAGCATCAAAGTGTACAGAATAGCTTCAAATCGCATTTGGAAACGTTTTAGACCATTTTGTGATTTTCGAAAAAACTTGTTAACATAAAAACACCAAAGTGCTTAGAATAGCTTCAAATTACATTTGGAGACGTTTTAGACCATTTTGTGATTTTCGAAAAAACTAGTTAACATAAAAACATCAAAGTGCTTAAAATCACATTAGAAATCGTTTTAGACCATTTTGAGCATTTCGCTAAAACTTTTCACAAAAAAACATCAAAGAGCACAAAATAGCTTAATATCGTGTTTAAAAACGTTTTAGACCATTTTGAGGATTTCGACAAACATTTTTCACACAAAACAGCAAAGTGTACCGAATAGCTTCAAATCGCATTTGGAGACATTTTAGACCATTTTGTGATTTTCGAAAAAACTTGTTAACATAAAAACACCAAAGTTCTTAGAGTAGCTTCAAATCGCATTTAGAGACATTTTAGACCCTTTTGTGATTTTCGAAAAAACTTGGTTACACAAAAACACAAAAGTGCTTAAAATAGCTTTAAATCGCATTTGGTGATCTTTTAGACCATTTTGTGATTTTCTAAAAAACTTGTTACCATAAAAACATCAAAGTGTACAGAATAGCTTAAAATCGCATTTGGAAACGTTTTAGACCATTTTGTGATTTTCGAAAAAAACTGTTAACATAAAAACACCAAAGTGCTTAGAATAGCTTCAAATCACATTTGGAGACGTTTTAGACCATTTTGTGATTTTCGAAAAAAACTAGTTAACATAAAAACATCAAAGTGCTTAAAATCACATTAGAAATCGTTTTAGACCATTTTGAGCATAATTTTCACTAAAACTTTTCACAAAAAAACATCAAAGAGCACAAAATAGCTTAATATCGTGTTTAAAAACGTTTTAGACCATTTTGAGCATTTCGAAAAACTTGTTAACACAAAAACACCAAAGTGCTTAAAATAGCTTCAAATCGCATTTGGAGACGTTTTAGACCATTTTGTGAGTTTCGAAAAAATTTGTTTAAATAAAAACACCAATGTGCTAAGAATAGCTTCAAATCGCATTTGCAGACGTTTTAGACCATTTTGTGATTTTCGAAAAAACTTGTTAACATAAAAACACAAAAGTGCTTAGAATAGCTTCAAATCGCATTTGTAGACGTTTTAGACCATTTTGTGATTTTCGAAAAAACTTGTTAACATAAAAACATCAAAGTGTACAGAATAGCTTCAAATCGCATTTGGAGACGTTTTAGACCATTTTGTGATTTTCGAAAAAACTTGTTAAGATAAAAACACCAAAGTGCTTAGAATAGCTTAAAATCGCATTTGGAGACGTTTTAGACCATTTTGTGATTTTCGAAAAACTTGTTAACATAAAAACATCAAAGTGTACAGAATAGCTTCAAATCGCATTTGGAGACGTTTTAGACAATTTTGTGATTTTCGAAAAACTTGGTTATACAAAAACATCAAATTGCTTGAAATCACATTAGAAACCATTTTAGACCATTTTGAGCATTTCGATAAAACATTTCACACAAAAACATCAAAGAGCCCAAAGTAGCTTAATATCCTATTTAAAAACGTTTTTGACCATTTTGAGCATCTCGACAGAAAATTTTCACACAAAACATCAAAGTGTACAGAATAGCTTCAAATCGCATTTGGAAACGTTTTAGACCATTTTGTGATTTTCGAAAAGACTTGTTAACATAAAAACATCAAAGTGTACAGAATAGCTTCAAATCGCATTTGTAGACGTTTTAAACCATTTTGTGATTTTCGAAAAAACTTGTTAACATAAAAACATCAAAGTGTACAGAATAGCTTCAAATCGCATTTGGAGACGTTTTAGACCATTTTGTGATTTTCGAAAAAACTTGTTAACATAAAAACACCAAAGTGTACAGAAAAGCTTCAAATCGCTATTGGAGACGTTTTAGACCATTTTGTGATTTTCGAAAAAAATTGTTTCCATAAAAACACCAAAGTGCTTAGAATAGCTTCAAATCGCATTTGGAGACATTTTAGACCATTTTGTGATTTTCGAAAAAAGTTGTTAACATAAAAACATCAAAGTTTACAGAAAAGCTTCAAATCGCATTTAGAGACGTTTTAGACCATTTTGTGATTTTCAAAAAAACTTGTTAACATAAAAACACCAAAGTGCTTAGAATAGCTTAAAATCGCATTTGGAGACGTTTTAGACCATTTTGTGATTTTCGAAAAACTTCTTAACATAAAAACACCAAAGTGCTTAGAATAGCTTAAAATCGCATTTGGAGACGTTTTAGACCATTTTGTGATTTTGGAAAAACTTGTTAACATAAAAACATCAAAGTGTACAGAATAGCTTCAAATCGCATTTGGAGACGTTTTAGACAATTTTGTGATTTTCGAAAAACTTGGTTACACAAAAACATCAAAGTGCTTGAAATCACATTAGAAACCGTTTTAGACCATTTTGAGCATTTCGATAAAACATTTCACACAAAAACATCAAAGAGCACAAAGTAGCTTAATATCGTATTTAAAAACGTTTTTGACCATTTTGAGCATTTCGACAGAAAATTTTCACACAAAACATCAAAGTGTACAGAATAGCTTCAAATCGCATTTGGAAACGTTTTAGACCATTTTGTGATTTTCGAAAAACCTTGTTAACATAAAAACATCAAAGTGTACAGAATAGCTTCAAATCGCATTTGGAGACGTTTTAGACCATTTTGTGATTTTCGAAAAAACTTGTTAACATAAAAACACCAAAGTGCTTAGAATAGCTTCAAATCGCATTTGGAGACGTTTTAGACCATTTTGTGATTTTCGAAAAAACTTGTTAACATAAAAACACCAAAGTATACAGAATAGCTTCAAATCGCATTTGGAGTCGTTTTAGACCATTTTGTGATTTTCGAAAAAACTTGTTAACATAAAAACACCAATGTGCTAAGATTAGCTTCAAATCGCATTTGGAGACATTTTAGACCATTTTGTGATTTCGAAAAAACTTGTTAACATAAAAACACCAAAGTGCTTAGAATAGCTTCAAATCGCATTTCGAGATATTTTAGACTCTTTTGTGATTTTCGAAGAAACTTGTTAACATAAAAACATAAAAGTGTACAGAATAGCTTCAAATCGCATTTGGAGACGTTTTAGACAATTTTGTGATTTTCGAAAAACTTGGTTACACAAAAACATCAAAGTGCTTGAAATCACATTAGAAACCGTTTTAGACCATTTTGAGCATTTCGATAAAACTTTTCACACAAAAACATCAAAGAGCACAAAGTAGCTTAATATCGTATTTAAAAACGTTTTTGACCATTTTGAGCATTTCGACAGAAAATTTTCACACAAAACATCAAAGTGTACAGAATAGCTTCAAATCGCATTTGGAAACGTTTTAGACCATTTTATGATTTTCGAAAAAACTTGTTAACATAAAAACATCAAAGTGTACAGATTAGCTTCAAATCGCATTTGTAGACGTTTTAGACCATTTTGTGATTTTCGAAAAAACTTGTTAACATAAAAACATCAAAGTGTACAGAATAGCTTCAAATCGCATTTGGAGACGCTTTAGACCATTTTGTGATTTTCGAAAAAATTTGTTAACATAAAAACACCAAAGTGTACAGAAAAGCTTCAAATCGCTATTGGAGAGGTTTTAGACCATTTTGTGATTTTCGAAAAAAATTGTTTCCATAAAAACACCAAAGTGCTTAGAATAGCTTCAAATCGCATTTGGAGACATTTTAGACCATTTTGTGATTTTCGAAAAAAGTTGTTAACATAAAAACATCAAAGTGTACAGAAAAGCTTCAAATCGCATTTAGAGACGTTTTAGACCATTTTGTGATTTTCAAAAAAACTTGTTAACATAAAAACACCAAAGTGCTTAGAATAGCTTAAAATCGCATTTGGAGACGTTTTAGACCATTTTGTGATTTTCGAAAAACTTGTTAACATAAAAACATCAAAGTGTACAGAATAGCTTCAAATCGCATTTGGAGACGTTTTAGACAATTTTGTGATTTTCGAAAAACTTGGTTACACAAAAACATCAAAGTGCTTGAAATCACATTAGAAACCGTTTTAGACCATTTTGAGCATTTCGATAAAACATTTCACACAAAAACATCAAAGAGCACAAAGTAGCTTAATATCGTATTTAAAAACGTTTTTGACCATTTTGAGCATTTCGACAGAAAATTTTCACACAAAACATCAAAGTGTACAGAATAGCTTCAAATCGCATTTGGAAACGTTTTAGACCCTTTTGTGATTTTCGAAAAAACTTGTTAACATAAAAACATCAAAGTGTACAGATTAGCTTCAAATCGCATTTGGAGACGTTTTAGACCATTTTGTGATTTTCGAAAAAACTTGTTAACATAAAAACACCAAAGTGTACAGAAAAGCTTCAAATCGCTATTGGAGACGTTTTAGACCATTTTGTGATTTTCGAAAAAACTTGTTAACATAAAAACACCAAAGTGCTTAGAATAGCTTCAAATCGCATTTGGAGACGTTTTAGACCATTTTGTGATTTTCGAAAAAACTTGTTAACATAAAAACACCAAAGTATACAGAATAGCTTCAAATCGCATTTGGAGTCGTTTTAGACCATTTTGTGATTTTCGAAAAAACTTGTTAACATAAAAACACCAATGTGCTAAGATTAGCTTCAAATCGCATTTGGAGACGTTTTAGACCATTTCGTGATTTTCGAAAAAACTTGGTTACACAAAAGCACCAAAGTGCTTAAAATAGCTTCAAATTGCATTTGGAGACGTTTTAGACCATTTTGTGATTTTCGAAAAAACTTGGTTACACAAAAACACCAAAGTGCTTAGAATAGCTTCAAATCGCATTTGGAGACGTTTTAGACCATTTTGTGATTTTCGAAAAAACTTGTTAACATAAAAACACCAAAGTGCTTAGAATAGCTTCAAATCGCATTTTGAGACATTTTAGACCCTTTTGTGATTTTCGAAAAAACTTGTTAACATAAAAACATCAAAGTGTACAGAATAGCTTCAAATCGCATTTGGAGACGTTTTTAAAAACATCAAAGTGTACAGAATAGCTTCAAATCGCATTTGGAGACGTTTTAGACCATTTTGTGATTTTCGAAAAAACTTGTTAACATAAAAACACCAAAGTGTACAGAATAGCTTCAAATCGCATTTGGAAACGTTTTAGACCATTTTGTGATTTTCGAAAAAACTTGTTAACATAAAAACATCAAAGTGTACAGAATAGCTTCAAATCGCATTTGTAGATGTTTTAGACCATTTTGTGATTTTCGAAAAAACTTGTTAACATAAAAACATCAAAGTGTACAGAATAGCTTCAAATCGCATTTGGAGACGTTTTAGACCATTTTGTGATTTTCGAAAAAACTTGTTAACGTAAAAACACCAAAGTGTTTAGAATAGCTTCAAATCGCATTTGGAGACGTTTTAGACCATTTCGTGATTTTCGAAAAAACTTGGTTACACAAAAGCACCAAAGTGCTTAAAATAGCTTCAAATCGCATTTGGAGACGTTTTAGACCATTTTGTTATTTTCGAAAAAACTTGGTTACACAAAAACACCAAAGTGCTTAGAATAGCTTCAAATCGCATTTGGAGACGTTTTAGACCATTTTGTGATTTTCGAAAAAACTTGTTAACATAAAAACACCAAAGTGCTTAGAATAGCTTCAAATCGCATTTTGAGACATTTTAGACCCTTTTGTGATTTTCGAAAAAACTTGTTAACATAAAAACATCAAAGTGTACAGAATAGCTTCAAATCGCATTTGGAGACGTTTTAGACCATTTTGTGATTTTATAAAAAACTTGTTAACATAAAAACATCAAAGTGTACAGAATAGCTTCAAATCGCATTTGGAGACGTTTTAGACCATTTTGTAATTTTCGAAAAAACTTGTTAACATAAAAACACCAAAGTGTACAGAAAAGCTTCAAATTGCTATTGGAGACGTTTTAGACCATTTTGTGATTTTCGAAAAAAATTGTTTCCATAAAAACACCAAAGTGCTTAGAATAGCTTCAAATCGCATTTGGAGACATTTTAGACCATTTTGTGATTTTCGAAAAAACTTGGTTACACAAAAACATCAAAGTGCTTAAAATCACATTAGAAACCGTTTTAGACCATTTTGAGTATTTCGATAAAACTTTTCACACAAAAACATCAAAAAGCACAAAATAGCTTAATATCGTATTTAAAAACGTTTTTGACCATTTTGAGGATTGCGACAAACATTTTTCACACAAAACAGCAAAGTGTACAGAATAGCTTCAAATCGCATTTGGAGACATTTTAGACCATTTTGTGATTTTCGAAAAAACTTGTTAACATAAAAACACCAAAGTGCTTAGAGTAGCTTCAAATCGCATTTAGAGACATTTTAGACCCTTTTGTGATTTTCGAAAAAACTTGGTTACACAAAAACACAAAAGTGCTTAAAATAGCTTTAAATCGCATTTGGAGATGTTTTAGACCATACCATAAAAACATCAAAGTGTACAGAATAGCTTAAAATCGCATTTAGAAACGTTTTAGACCATTTTGTGATTTTCGAAAAAACTGTTAACATAAAAACACCAAAGTGCTTAGAATAGCTTCAAATCACATTTGGAGACGTTTTAGACCATTTTGTGATTTTCGAAAAAACTAGTTAACATAAAAACATCAAAGTGCTTAAAATCACATTAGAAATCGTTTTAGACCATTTTGAGCATTTCGCTAAAACTTTTCACAAAAAAACATCAAAGAGCACAAAATAGCTTAATATCGTGTTTAAAAACGTTTAAGACCATTTTGAGCATTTCGAAAAACTTGTTAACACAAAAACACCAAAGTGCTTAAAATAGCTTCAAATCGCATTTGGAGACGTTTTAGACCATTTTGTGAGTTTCGAAAAATTTTTTAACATAAAAACACAAAAGTGCTTAGAATAGCTTCAAATCGCATTTGTAGACTTTTTAGACCATTTTGTGATTTTCGAAAAAACTTGTTAACATAAAAACATCAAAGTGTACAGAATAGCTTCAAATCGCATTTGGAGACGTTTTAGACCATTTTGTGATTTTCGAAAAAACTTGTTAACGTAAAAACACCAAAGTGCTTAGAATAGCTTCAAATCGCATTTGGAGACGTTTTAGACCATTTCGTGATTTTCGAAAAAACTTGGTTACACAAAAGCACCAAAGTGCTTAAACTAGCTTCAAATCGCATTTGGAGACGTTTTAGACCATTTTGTGATTTTCGAAAAAACTTGTTAACATAAAAACACCAAAGTGCTTAGAATAGCTTCAAATCGCATTTGGAGACGTTTTAGACCATTTTGTGATTTTCGAAAAAACTTGTTAACATAAAAACATCAAAGTGTACATAATAGCTTCAAATCGCATTTGGAGACGTTTTAGACCATTTTGTGATTTTCGAAAAAACTTGTTAACATAAAAACACCAAAGTGCTTAGAATAGCTTCAAATCGCATTTGGAGACGTTTTATACCATTTTGTGATTTTCCAAAAAACTTGTTAACATAAAAACACCAAAGTGCTTAGAATAGCTTCAAATCGCATTTGGAGACGTTTTAGACCATTTTGAGCATTTCGAAAAACTTGTTAACACAAAAACACCAAAGTGCTTAAAATAGCTTCAAATCGCATTTGGAGACGTTTTAGACCATTTTGTGATTTTCGAAAAAACTTGTCAACATAAAAACACAAAAGTGCTTAGAATAGCTTCAAATCGCATTTGTAGACGTTTTAGACCATTTTGTAATTTTCGAAAAAACTTGTTAACCTAAAAACACCAAAGTGCTTTAAATAGCTTCAAATCGCATTTACAGACATTTTAGACCATTTTGTGATTTTCGAAAAACTTGTTAACATAAAAACATCAAAGTGTACAGAATAGCTTCAAATCGCATTTGGAGACGTTTTAGACAATTTTGTGTTTTTCGAAAAACTTGGTTACACAAAAACATCAAAGTGCTTGAAATCACATTAGAAACCGTTTTAGACCATTTTGAGCATTTCGATAAAACATTTCACACAAAAACATAAAAGAGCACAAAGTAGCTTAATATCGTATTTAAAAACGTTTTTGACCATTTTGAGCATTTCGACAGAAAATTTTCACACAAAACATCAAAGTGTACAGAATAGCTTCAAATCGCATTTGGAAACGTTTTAGACCATTTCGTGATTTTCGAAAAGACTTGGTTACACAAAAGCACCAAAGTGCTTAAAATAGCTTCAAATCGCATTTGGAGACGTTTTAGACCATTTTGTTATTTTCGAAAAAACTTGGTTACACAAAAACACCAAAGTGCTTAGAATAGCTTCAAATCGCATTTGGAGACGTTTTAGACCATTTTGTGATTTTCGAAAAAACTTGTTAACATAAAAACACCAAAGTGCTTAGAATAGCTTCAAATCGCATTTTGAGACATTTTAGACCCTTTTGTGATTTTCGAAAAAACTTGTTAACATAAAAACATCAAAGTGTACAGAATAGCTTCAAATCGCATTTGGAGACGTTTTAGACCATTTTGTGATTTTATAAAAAACTTGTTAACATAAAAACATCAAAGTGTACAGAATAGCTTCAAATCGCATTTGGAGACGTTTTAGACCATTTTGTGATTTTCGAAAAAACTTGTTAACATAAAAACACCAAAGTGTACAGAAAAGCTTCAAATTGCTATTGGAGACGTTTTAGACCATTTTGTGATTTTCGAAAAAAATTGTTTCCATAAAAACACCAAAGTGCTTAGAATAGCTTCAAATCGCATTTGGAGACATTTTAGACCATTTTGTGATTTTCGAAAAAACTTGGTTACACAAAAACATCAAAGTGCTTAAAATCACATTAGAAACCGTTTTAGACCATTTTGAGTATTTCGATAAAACTTTTCACACAAAAACATCAAAAAGCACAAAATAGCTTAATATCGTATTTAAAAACGTTTTTGACCATTTTGAGGATTTCGACAAACATTTTTCACACAAAACAGCAAAGTGTACAGAATAGCTTCAAATCGCATTTGGAGACATTTTAGACCATTTTGTGATTTTCGAAAAAACTTGTTAACATAAAAACACCAAAGTGCTTAGAGTAGCTTCAAATCGCATTTAAAGACATTTTAGACCCTTTTGTGATTTTCGAAAAAACTTGGTTACACAAAAACACAAAAGTGCTTAAAATAGCTTTAAATCGCATTTGGAGATGTTTTAGACCATTTTGTGATTTTCTAAAAAACTTGTTACCATAAAAACATCAAAGTGTACAGAATAGCTTAAAATCGCATTTAGAAACGTTTTAGACCATTTTGTGATTTTCGAAAAAACTGTTAACATAAAAACACCAAAGTGCTTAGAATAGCTTCAAATCACATTTGGAGACGTTTTAGACCATTTTGTGATTTTCGAAAAAACTAGTTAACATAAAAACATCAAAGTGCTTAAAATCACATTAGAAATCGTTTTAGACCATTTTGAGCATTTCGCTAAAACTTTTCACAAAAAAACATCAAAGAGCACAAAATAGCTTAATATCGTGTTTAAAAACGTTTTAGACCATTTTGAGCATTTCGAAAAACTTGTTAACACAAAAACACCAAAGTGCTTAAAATAGCTTCAAATCGCATTTGGAGACGTTTTAGACCATTTTGTGAGTTTCGAAAAAATTTGTTAACATAAAAACACAAAAGTGCTTAGAATAGCTTCAAATCGCATTTGTAGACGTTTTAGACCATTTTTTGATTTTCGAAAAAACTTGTTAACATAAAAACATCAAAGTGTACAGAATAGCTTCAAATCGCATTTGGAGACGTTTTAGACCATTTTGTGATTTTCGAAAAAACTTGTTAACGTAAAAACACCAAAGTGCTTAGAATAGCTTCAAATCGCATTTGGAGACGTTTTAGACCATTTCGTGATTTTCGAAAAAACTTGGTTACACAAAAGCACCAAAGTGCTTAAAATAGCTTCAAATCGCATTTGGAGACGTTTTAGACCATTTTGTGATTTTCGAAAAAACTTGTTAACATAAAAACACCAAAGTGCTTAGAATAGCTTCAAATCGCATTTGGAGACGTTTTAGACCATTTTGTGATTTTCGAAAAAACTTGTTAACATAAAAACATCAAAGTGTACAGAATAGCTTCAAATCGCATTTGGAGACGTTTTATACCATTTTGTGATTTTATAAAAAACTTGTTAACATAAAAACATCAAAGTGTACAGAATAGCTTCAAATCGCATTTGGAGACGTTTTAGACAATTTTGTGATTTTCGAAAAACTTGGTTACACAAAAACATCAAAGTGCTTGAAATCACATTAGAAACCGTTTTAGACCATTTTGAGTATTTCGATAAAACTTTTCACACAAAAACATCAAAGAGCACAAAATAGCTTAATATCGTATTTAAAAACGTTTTTGACCATTTTGAGGATTTCGACAAACATTTTTCACACAAAACAGCAAAGTGTACAGAATAGCTTCAAATCGCATTTGGAGACATTTTAGACCATTTTGTGATTTTCGAAAAAACTTGTTAACATAAAAACACCAAAGTGCTTAGAGTAGCTTCAAATCGCATTTAGAGACATTTTAGACCCTTTTGTGATTTTCGAAAAAACTTGGTTACACAAAAACACAAAAGTGCTTAAAATAGCTTTAAATCGCATTTGGAGATGTTTTAGACCATTTTGTGATTTTCTAAAAAACTTGTTACCATAAAAGCATCAAAGTGTACAGAATAGCTTCAAATCGCATTTGGAAACGTTTTAGACCATTTTGTGATTTTCGAAAAAACTTGGTAACATAAAAACACCAAAGTGCTTAGAATAGCTTCAAATTACATTTGGAGACGTTTTAGACCATTTTGTGATTTTCGAAAAAACTAGTTAACATAAAAACATCAAAGTGCTTAAAATCACATTAGAAATCGTTTTAGACCATTTTGAGCATTTTGCTAAAACTTTTCACAAAAAAACATCAAAAAGCACAAAATAGCTTAATATCGTGTTTAAAAACGTTTTAGACCATTTTGAGGATTTCGACAAACATTTTTCACAAAAAACAGCAAAGTGTACAGAATAGCTTCAAATCGCATTTGGAGACATTTTAGACCATTTTGTGATTTTCGAAAAAACTTGTTAACATAAAAACACCAAAGTGCTTAGAGTAGCTTCAAATCGCATTTAGAGACGTTTTAGACCATTTTGTGATTTTCGAAAAAACTTGTTAACATAAAAACATCAAAGTGTACAGAATAGCTTCAAATCGCATTTGTAGACGTTTTAGACCATTTTGTGATTTTCGAAAAGACCACTTAACATAAAAACATCAAAGTGTACAGAATAGCTTCAAATCGCATTTGGAGACGTTTTAGACCATTTTGTGATTTTCGAAAAGACCACTTAACATAAAAACATCAAAGTGTACAGAATAGCTTCAAATCGCATTTGTAGACGTTTTAGACCATTTTGTGATTTTCGAAAAAACTAGTTAACATAAAAACATCAAAGTGTACAGAATAGCTTCAAATCGCATTTGGAGACGTTTTAGACCATTTTGTGATTTTCGAAAAAACTTGTTAACATAAAAACACCAAAGTGCTTAGAATAGCTTCAAATCGCATTTGGAGACGTTTTAGACCATTTTGTGATTTTCGAAAAAACTTGTTAACATAAAAACACCAAAGTGCTTATAATAGCTTCAAATCGCATTTCGAGACATTTTAGACCCTTTTGTGATTTTCGAAAAAACTTGTTAACATAAAAACATCAAAGTGTACAGAATAGCTTCAAATCGCATTTGGAGACGTTTTATACCATTTTGTGATTTTATAAAAAACTTGTTAACATAAAAACATCAAAGTGTACAGAATAGCTTCAAATCGCATTTGGAGACGTTTTAGACCATTTTGTGATTTTCGAAAAAACTTGTTAACATAAAAACACCAAAGTGTACAGAAAAGCTTCAAATTGCTATTGGAGACGTTTTAGACCATTTTGTGATTTTCGAAAAAAATTGTTTCCATAAAAACACCAAAGGGCTTAGAATAGCTTCAAATCGCATTTGGAGACATTTTAGACCATTTTGTGATTTTCGAAAAAACTTGGTTACACAAAAACATCAAAGTGCTTAAAATCACATTAGAAACCGTTTTAGACCATTTTGAGTATTTCGATAAAACTTTTCACACAAAAACATCAAAGAGCAAAAAATAGCTTAATATCGTATTTAAAAACGTTTTTGACCATTTTGAGGATTTCGACAAACATTTTTCACACAAAACAGCAAAGTGTACAGAATAGCTTCAAATCGCATTTGGAGACATTTTAGACCATTTTGTGATTTTCGAAAAAACTTGTTAACATAAAAACACCAAAGTGCTTAGAGTAGCTTCAAATCGCATTTAGAGACATTTTAGACCCTTTTGTGATTTTCGAAAAAACTTGGTTACACAAAAACACAAAAGTGCTTAAAATAGCTTTAAATCGCATTTGGAAACGTTTTAGACCATTTTGTGATTTTCGAAAAAACTGTTAACATAAAAACACCAAAGTGCTTAGAATAGCTTCAAATTACATTTGGAGACGTTTTAGACCATTTTGTGATTTTCGAAAAAACTAGTTAACATAAAAACATCAAAGTGCTTAAAATCACATTAGAAATCGTTTTAGACCATTTTGAGCATTTCGCTAAAACTTTTCACAAAAGAACATCAAAGAGCACAAAATAGCTTAATATCGTGTTTAAAAACGTTTTAGACCATTTTGAGCATTTCGAAAAACTTGTTAACACAAAAACACCAAAGTGCTTAAAATAGCTTCAAATCGCATTTGGAGACGTTTTAGACCATTTTGTGAGTTTCGAAAAAATTTGTTTAAATAAAAACACCAATGTGCTAAGAATAGCTTCAAATCGCGTTTGCAGACGTTTTAGACCATTTTGTGATTTTCGAAAAAACTTGTTAACATAAAAACACAAAAGTGCTTAGAATAGCTTCAAATCGCATTTGTAGACGTTTTAGACCATTTTGTGATTTTCGAAAAAACTTGTTAACATAAAAACATCAAAGTGTACAGAATAGCTTCAAATCGCATTTGGAGACGTTTTAGACCATTTTGTGATTTTCATAAAACTTGTTAACATAAAAACACCAAAGTGCTTAGAATAGCTTAAAATCGCATTTGGAGACGTTTTAGACCATTTTGTGATTTTCGAAAAACTTGTTAACATAAAAACATCAAAGTGTACAGAATAGCTTCAAATCGCATTTGGAGACGTTTTAGACAATTTTGTGATTTTCGAAAAACTTGGTTATACAAAAACATCAAATTGCTTGAAATCACATTAGAAACCATTTTAGACCATTTTGAGCATTTCGATAAAACATTTCACACAAAAACATCAAAGAGTCCAAAGTAGCTTAATATCGTATTTAAAAACGTTTTTAACCATTTTGAGCATCTCGACAGAAAATTTTCACACAAAACATCAAAGTGTACAGAATAGCTTCAAATCGCATTTGGAAACGTTTTAGACCATTTTGTGATTTTCGAAAAGACTTGTTAACATAAAAACATCAAAGTGTACAGAATAGCTTCAAATCGCATTTGTAGACGTTTTAGACCATTTTGTGATTTTCGAAAAAACTAGTTAACATAAAAACATCAAAGTGTACAGAATAGCTTCAAATCGCATTTGGAGACGTTTTAGACCATTTTGTGATTTTCGAAAAAACTTGTTAACATAAAAACACCAAAGTGTACAGAAAAGCTTCAAATTGCTATTGGAGACGTTTTAGACCATTTTGTGATTTTCGAAAAAAATTGTTTCCATAAAAACACCAAAGTGCTTAGAATAGCTTCAAATCGCATTTGGAGACATTTTAGACCATTTTGTGATTTTCGAAAAAACTTGGTTACACAAAAACATCAAAGTGCTTAAAATCACATTAGAAACCGTTTTAGACCATTTTGAGTATTTCGATAAAACTTTTCACACAAAAACATCAAAGAGCAAAAAATAGCTTAATATCGTATTTAAAAACGTTTTTGACCATTTTGAGGATTTCGACAAACATTTTTCACACAAAACAGCAAAGTGTACAGAATAGCTTCAAATCGCATTTGGAGACATTTTAGACCATTTTGTGATTTTCGAAAAAACTTGTTAACATAAAAACACCAAAGTGCTTAGAGTAGCTTCAAATCGCATTTAGAGACATTTTAGACCCTTTTGTGATTTTCGAAAAAACTTGGTTACACAAAAACACAAAAGTGCTTAAAATAGCTTTAAATCGCATTTGGAGATGTTTTAGACCATTTTGTGATTTTCTAAAAAAATTGTTACCATAAAAGCATCAAAGTGTACAGAATAGCTTCAAATCGCATTTGGAAACGTTTTAGACCATTTTGTGATTTTCGAAAAAACTGTTAACATAAAAACACCAAAGTGCTTAGAATAGCTTCAAATTACATTTGGAGACGTTTTAGACCATTTTGTGATTTTCGAAAAAACTAGTTAACATAAAAACATCAAAGTGCTTAAAATCACATTAGAAATCGTTTTAGACCATTTTGAGCATTTCGCTAAAACTTTTCACAAAAGAACATCAAAGAGCACAAAATAGCTTAATATCGTGTTTAAAAACGTTTTAGACCATTTTGAGCATTTCGAAAAACTTGTTAACACAAAAACACCAAAGTGCTTAAAATAGCTTCAAATCGCATTTGGAGACGTTTTAGACCATTTTGTGAGTTTCGAAAAAATTTGTTTAAATAAAAACACCAATGTGCTAAGAATAGCTTCAAATCGCATTTGCAGACGTTTTAGACCATTTTGTGATTTTCGAAAAAACTTGTTAACATAAAAACACAAAAGTGCTTAGAATAGCTTCAAATCGCATTTGTAGACGTTTTAGACCATTTTGTGATTTTCGAAAAAACTTGTTAACATAAAAACATCAAAGTGTACAGAATAGCTTCAAATCGCATTTGGAGACGTTTTAGACCATTTTGTGATTTTCAAAAAACTTGTTAACATAAAAACACCAAAGTGCTTAGAATAGCTTAAAATCGCATTTGGAGACGTTTTAGACCATTTTGTGATTTTCGAAAAACTTGTTAACATAAAAACATCAAAGTGTACAGAATAGCTTCAAATCGCATTTGGAGACGTTTTAGACAATTTTGTGATTTTCGAAAAACTTGGTTATACAAAAACATCAAATTGCTTGAAATCACATTAGAAACCATTTTAGACCATTTTGAGCATTTCGATAAAACATTTCACACAAAAACATCAAAGAGTCCAAAGTAGCTTAATATCGTATTTAAAAACGTTTTTAACCATTTTGAGCATCTCGACAGAAAAGTTTCACACAAAACATCAAAGTGTACAGAATAGCTTCAAATCGCATTTGGAAACGTTTTAGACCATTTTGTGATTTTCGAAAAGACTTGTTAACATAAAAACATCAAAGTGTACAGAATAGCTTCAAATCGCATTTGTAGACGTT
Source organism: Antedon mediterranea (assembly GCF_964355755.1). Lineage (NCBI taxonomy): Eukaryota > Metazoa > Echinodermata > Crinoidea > Comatulida > Antedonidae > Antedon > Antedon mediterranea. The sequence goes on along the minus strand of NC_092679.1, from coordinate 8,767,932 downwards.
TTAGACCATTTTGTGATTTTCGAAAAAACTAGTTAACATAAAAACATCAAAGTGTACAGAATAGCTTCAAATCGCATTTGGAGACGTTTTAGACCATTTTGTGATTTTCGAAAAAACTTGTTAACATAAAAACACCAAAGTGTAAAGAAAAGCTTCAAATCGCTATTGGAGACGTTTTAGACCATTTTGTGATTTTCGAAAAAAATTGTTTCCATAAAAACACCAAAGTGCTTAGAATAGCTTCAAATCACATTTGGAGACATTTTAGACCCTTTTGTGATTTTCAAAAAAAACTTGGTTACACAAAAGCACCTAAGTGCTTAAAATAGCTTCAAATCGCATTTGGAGACGTTTTAGACCATTTTGTGATTTTCGAAAAAACTAGTTAACATAAAAACATCAAAGTGCTTAAAATCACATTAGAAATCGTTTTAGACCATTTTGAGCATTTTGCTAAAACTTTTCACAAAAAAACATCAAAGAGCACAAAATAGCTTAATATCGTGTTTAAAAACGTTTTAGACCATTTTGAGCATTTCGAAAAACTTGTTAACACAAAAACACCAAAGTGCTTAAAATAGCTTCAAATCGCATTTGGAGACGTTTTAGACCATTTTGTGAGTTTCGAAAAAATTTGTTTAAATAAAAACACCAATGTGCTAAGAATAGTTTCAAATCGCATTTGCAGACGTTTTAGACCATTTATTTTTGTGATTTTCGAAAAAAACTTGTTAACATAAAAACACAAAAGTGCTTAGAATAGCTTCAAATCGCATTTGTAGACGTTTTAGACCATTTTGTGATTTTCGAAAAAACTTGTTAACATAAAAACATCAAAGTGTACAGAATAGCTTCAAATCGCATTTGGAGACGTTTTAGACCATTTTGTGATTTTCGAAAAAACTTGTTAACATAAAAACACCAAAGTGTAAAGAAAAGCTTCAAATCGCTATTGGAGACGTTTTAGACCATTTTGTGATTTTCGAAAAAAATTGTTTCCATAAAAACACCAAAGTGCTTAGAATAGCTTCAAATCGCATTTGGAGACATTTTAGACCATTTTGTGATTTTCGAAAAAAGTTGTTAACATAAAAACATCAAAGTGTACAGAAAAGCTTCAAATCGCATTTAGAGACGTTTTAGACCATTTTGTGATTTTCAAAAAAACTTGTTAACATAAAAACATCAAAGTGTACAGAATAGCTTCAAATCGCATTTGGAGACGTTTTAGACCGTTTTGTGATTTTTGAAAAAACTTGTTAACATAAAAACACCAAAGTGCTTAGAATAGCTTCAATCGCATTTGGAGACGTTTTAGACCATTTTGTGATTTTCGAAAAAACTTGTTAAGATAAAAACACCAAAGTGCTTAGAATAGCTTAAAATCGCATTTGGAGACGTTTTAGACCATTTTGTGATTTTCGAAAAACTTGTTAACATAAAAACATCAAAGTGTACAGAATAGCTTCAAATCGCATTTGGAGACGTTTTAGACCATTTTGTGATTTTCGAAAAAACTTGTTAACATAAAAACATCAAAGTGTACAGAATAGCTTCAAATCGCATTTGGAGACGTTTTAGACCATTTTGTGATTTTCGAAAAAACTTGGTTATACAAAAACATCAAAGTGCTTGAAATCACATTAGAAACCGTTTTAGACCATTTTTAGCATTTCGATAAAACATTTCACACAAAAACATCAAAGAGCACAAAGTAGCTTAATATCGTATTTAAAAACGTTTTTCACCATTTTGAGCATTTCGACATAAAATTTTCACACAAAACATCAAAGTGTACAGAATAGCTTCAAATCGCATTTGGAAACGTTTTAGACCATTTTGTGATTTTCGAAAAAACTTGTTAACATAAAAACATCAAAGTGTACAGAATAGCTTCAAATCGCATTTGTAGACGTTTTAGACCATTTTGTGATTTTCGAAAAAACTAGTTAACATAAAAACATCAAAGTGTACAGAATAGTTTCAAATCGCATTTGGAGACGTTTTAGACCATTTTGTGATTTTCGAAAAAACTTGTTAACATAAAAACACCAAAGTATACAGAATAGCTTCAAATCGCATTTGGAGTCGTTTTAGACCATTTTGTGATTTTCGAAAAAACTTGTTAACATAAAAACACCAATGTGCTAAGATTAGCTTCAAATCGCATTTCGAGATATTTTAGACTCTTTTGTGATTTTCGAAAAAACTTGTTAACATAAAAACATCAAAGTGTACAGAATAGCTTCAAATCGCATTTGGAGACGTTTTAGACAATTTTGTGATTTTCGAAAAACTTGGTTACACAAAAACATCAAAGTGCTTGAAATCACATTAGCAACCGTTTTAGACCATTTTGAGCATTTCGGTAAAACTTTTCACACAAAAACATCAAAGAGCACAAAGTAGCTTAATATCGTATTTAAAAACGTTTTTGACCATTTTGAGCATTTCGACAGAAAATTTTCACACAAAACATCAAATGCTATTTGAATAGCTTCAAATCGCATTTGGAAACGTTTTAGACCATTTTGTGATTTTTGAAAAAACTTGTTAACATAAAAACATCAAAGTGTACAGAATAGCTTCAAATCGCATTTGGAGACGTTTTAGACCGTTTTGTGATTTTTGAAAAAACTTGTTAACATAAAAACACCAAAGTGCTTAGAATAGCTTCAAATCGCATTTGGAGACGTTTTAGACCATTTTGTGATTTTCGAAAAAACTTGTTAAGATAAAAACACCAAAGTGCTTAAAATAGCTTCAAATCGCATTTGGAGACGTTTTAGACCATTTTGTGATTTTCGAAAAAACTTGTTAACATAAAAACACCAAAGTGTACAGAAAAGCTTCAAATCGCTATTGTAGACGTTTTAGACCATTTTGTGATTTTCGAAAAAAATTGTTTCCATAAAAACACCAAAGTGCTTAGAATAGCTTCAAATCGCATTTGGAGACATTTTAGACCATTTTGTGATTTTCGAAAAAAGTTGTTAACATAAAAACATCAAAGTGTACAGAAAAGCTTCAAATCGCATTTAGAGACGTTTTAGAACATTTTGTGATTTTCAAAAAAACTTGTTAACATAAAAACACCAAAGTGCTTAGAATAGCTTAAAATCGCATTTGGAGACGTTTTAGACCATTTTGTGATTTTCGAAAAACTTGTTAACATAAAAACATCAAAGTGTACAGAATAGCTTCAAATCGCATTTGGAGACGTTTTAGACAATTTTGTGATTTTCGAAAAACTTGGTTACACAAAAACATCAAAGTGCTTGAAATCACATTAGAAACCGTTTTAGACCATTTTGAGCATTTCGATAAAACATTTCACACAAAAACATCAAAGAGCACAAAGTAGCTTAATATCGTATTTAAAAACGTTTTTGACCATTTTGAGCATTTCGACAGAAAATTTTCACACAAAACATCAAAGTGTACAGAATAGCTTCAAATCGCATTTGGAAACGTTTTAGACCATTTTGTGATTTTCGAAAAAACTTGTTAACATAAAAACATCAAAGTGTACAGAATAGCTTCAAATCGCATTTGGAGACGTTTTAGACCATTTTGTGATTTTCGAAAAAACTTGTTAACATAAAAACACCAAAGTGCTTAGAATAGCTTCAAATCGCATTTGGAGACGTTTTAGACCATTTTGAGCATTTCGAAAAACTTGTTAACACAAAAACACCAAAGTGCTTAAAATAGCTTCAAATCGCATTTGGAGACGTTTTAGACCATTTTGTGATTTTCGAAAAAACTTGTTAACATAAAAACACCAAAGTGCTTAGAATAGCTTCAAATCGCATTTAGAGACATTATAGACCATTTTGTGATTTTCTAAAATACTTGTTAACATAAAAACATCAAAGTGTACAGAATAGCTTCAAATCGCATTTGGAGACGTTTTAGACAATTTTGTGATTTTCGAAAAACTTGTTAACACAAAAACACCAAAGTGCTTAAAATAGCTTCAAATCACATTTGGAGACATTTTAGACCTTTTTGTGATTTTCGAAAAAACTTGGTTACACAAAAGCACCTAAGTGCTTAAAATAGCTTCAAATCGCATTTGGAGACGTTTTAGACCATTTTGTGATTTTCGAAAAAACTAGTTAACATAAAAACATCAAAGTCCTTAAAATCACATTAGAAATCGTTTTAGACCATTTTGAGCATTTCGCTAAAACTTTTCACAAAAAAAAATCAAAGAGCACAAAATAGCTTAATATCGTGTTTAAAAACGTTTTAGACCATTTTGAGCATTTCGAAAAACTTGTTAACACAAAAATACCAAAGTGCTTAAAATAGCTTGCAATCGCATTTGGAGACGTTTTAGACCATTTTGTGAGTTTCGAAAAAATTTGTTTAAATAAAAACACCAATGTGCTAAGAATAGCTTCAAATCGCATTTGCAGACGTTTTAGACCATTTTGTGATTTTCGAAAAAACTTGTTAACATAAAAACACAAAAGTGCTTAGAATAGCTTCAAATCGCATTTGTAGACGTTTTAGACCATTTTGTGATTTTCGAAAAAACTTGTTAACATAAAAACACCAAAGTGTACAGAAAAGCTTCAAATCGCTATTGGAGACGTTTTAGACCATTTTGTGATTTTCGAAAAAAATTGTTTCCATAAAAACACCAAAGTGCTTAGAATAACTTCAAATCGCATTTTGGAGACATTTTAGACCATTTTGTGATTTTCGAAAAAAGTTGTTAACATAAAAACATCAAAGTGTACAGAATAGCTTCAAATCGCATTTGGAGACGTTTTAGACAATTTTGTGATTTTCGAAAAACTTGTTAACATAAAAACACCAAAGTGCTTAGAATAGCTTAAAATCGCATTTGGAGACGTTTTAGACCATTTTGTGATTTTCGAAAAACTTGTTAACATAAAAACATCAAAGTGTACAGAATAGCTTCAAATTGCATTTGGAGACGTTTTAGACAATTTTGTGATTTTCGAAAAACTTGGTTATACAAAAACATCAAAGTGCTTGAAATCACATTAGAAACCGTTTTAGACCATTTTGAGCATTTCGATAAAACATTTCACACAAAAACATCAAAGAGCACAAAGTAGCTTAATATCGTATTTAAAAACGTTTTTGACCATTTTGAGCATTTCGACAGAAAATTTTCACACAAAACATCAAAGTGTACAGGATAGCTTCAAATCGCATTTGGAAACGTTTTAGACCATTTTGTGATTTTCGAAAAAACTTGTTAACATAAAAACATCAAAGTGTACAGAATAGCTTCAAATCGCATTTGTAGACGTTTTAGACCATTTTGTGATTTTCGAAAAAACTAGTTAACATAAAAACATCAAAGTGTACAGAATAGCTTCAAATCGCATTTGGAGACGTTTTAGACCATTTTGTGATTTTCGAAAAAACTTGTTAACATAAAAACACCAAAGTGTACAGAAAAGCTTCAAATCGCTATTGGAGACGTTTTAGACCATTTTGTGATTTTCGAAAAAAATTGTTTCCATAAAAACACCAAAGTGCTTAGAATAGCTTCAAATCGCATTTGGAGACATTTTAGACCATTTTGTGATTTTCGAAAAAAGTTGTTAACATAAAAACATCAAAGTGTACAGAAAAGCTTCAAATCGCATTTAGAGACGTTTTAGACCATTTTGTGATTTTCAAAAAAACTTGTTAACATAAAAACACCAAAGTGCTTAGAATAGCTTAAAATCGCATTTGGAGACGTTTTAGACCATTTTGTGATTTTCGAAAAACTTGTTAACATAAAAACATCAAAGTGTACAGAATAGCTTCAAATCGCATTTGGAGACGTTTTAGACAATTTTGTGATTTTCGAAAAACTTGGTTACACAAAAACATCAAAGTGCTTGAAATCACATTAGAAACCGTTTTAGACCATTTTGAGCATTTCGATAAAACATTTCACACCAAAACATCAAAGAGCACAAAGTAGCTTAATATCGTATTTAAAAACGTTTTTGACCATTTTGAGCATTTCGAAAGAAAATTTTCACACAAAACATCAAAGTGTACAGAATAGCTTCAAATCGCATTTGGAAACGTTTTAGACCATTTTGTGATTTTCGAAAAAACTTGTTAACATAAAAACACCAAAGTGCTTAGAATAGCTTCAAATCGCATTTGGAGACGTTTTATACCATTTTGTGATTTTCGAAAAAACTTGTTAACATAAAAACACCAAATTGCTTAGAATAGCTTCAAATCGCATTTGGAGACGTTTTAGACCATTTTGAGCATTTCGAAAAACTTGTTAACACAAAAACACCAAAGTGCTTAAAATAGCTTCAAATCGCATTTGGAGACGTTTTAGACCATTTTGTGATTTTCGAAAAAACTTGTTAACATAAAAACATCAAAGTGTACAGAATAGCTTCAAATCGCATTTGGAGACGTTTTAGACCATTTTGTGATTTTATAAAAAACTTGTTAACATAAAAACATCAAAGTGTACAGAATAGCTTCAAATCGCATTGGGAGACGTTTTAGACCATTTTGTGATTTTCGAAAAAACTTGTTAACATAAAAACACCAAAGTGTACAGAAAAGCTTCAAATTGCTATTGGAGACGTTTTAGACCATTTTGTGATTTTCGAAAAAAATTGTTTCCATAAAAACACCAAAGTGCTTAGAATAGCTTCAAATCGCATTTGGAGACATTTTAGACCATTTTGTGATTTTCGAAAAAACTTGGTTACACAAAAACATCAAAGTGCTTAAAATCACATTAGAAACCGTTTTAGACCATTTTGAGTATTTCGATAAAACTTTTCACACAAAAACATCAAAGAGCACAAAATAGCTTAATATCGTATTTAAAAACGTTTTTGACCATTTTGAGGATTTCGACAAACATTTTTCACACAAAACAGTAAAGTGTACAGAATAGCTTCAAATCGCATTTGGAGAAATTTTAGACCATTTATTGATTTTCGAAAAAACTTGTTAACATAAAAACACCAAAGTGCTTAGAGTAGCTTCAAATCGCATTTAGAGACATTTTAGACCCTTTTGTGATTTTCGAAAAAACTTGGTTACACAAAAACACAAAAGTGCTTAAAATAGCTTTAAATCGCATTTGGAGATGTTTTAGACCATTTTGTGATTTTCTAAAAAACTTGTTGCCATAAAAACATCAAAGTGTACAGAATAGCTTCAAATCGCATTTGGAAACGTTTTAGACCATTTTGTGATTTTCGAAAAAACTGTTAACATAAAACACCAAAGTGCTTAGAATAGCTTCAAATCACATTTGGAGACGTTTTAGACCATTTTTGATTTTCGAAAAAACTAGTTAACATAAAAACATCAAAGTGCTTAAAATCACATTAGAAATCGTTTTAGACCATTTTGAGCATTTCGCTAAAACTTTTCACAAAAAAACATCAAAGAGCACAAAATAGCTTAATATCGTGTTTAAAAACGTTTTAGACCATTTTGAGCATTTAGAAAAACTTGTTAACACAAAAACACCAAAGTGCTTAAAATAGCTTCAAATCGCATTTGGAGACGTTTTAGACCATTTTGTGAGTTTCGAAAAAATTTGTTTAAATAAAAACACCAATGTGCTAAGAATAGCTTCAAATCGCATTTGCAGACGTTTTAGACCATTTTGTGATTTTCGAAAAAACTTGTTAACATAAAAACACAAAAGTGCTTAGAATAGCTTCAAATCGCATTTGTAGACGTTTTAGACCATTTTGTGATTTTCGAAAAAACTTGTTAACATAAAAACATCAAAGTGTACAGAATAGCTTCAAATCGCATTTGGAGACGTTTTAGGCCATTTTGTGATTTTCGAAAAAAACTTGTTAACATAAAAACACCAAAGTGTACAGAAAAGCTTCAAATCGCTATTGGAGACGTTTTAGACCATTTTGTGATTTTCGAAAAAAGTTGTTAACATAAAAACATCAAAGTGTACAGAAAAGCTTCAAATCGCATTTAGAGACGTTTTAGACCATTTTGTGATTTTCAAAAAAACTTGTTAACATAAAAACACCAAAGTGCTTAGAATAGCTTAAAATCGCATTTGGAGACGTTTTAGACCATTTTGTGATCTTCGAAAAACTTGTTAACATAAAAACATCAAAGTGTACAGAATAGCTTCAAATCGCATTTGGAGACGTTTTAGACAATTTTGTGATTTTCGAAAAACTTGGTTACACAAAAACATCAAAGTTCTTGAAATCACATTAGAAACCGTTTTAGACCATTTTGAGCATTTCGATAAAACATTTCACACAAAAACATCAAAGAGCACAAAGTAGCTTAATATCGTATTTAAAAACGTTTTTGACCATTTTGAGCATTTCGACAGAAAATTTTCACACAAAACATCAAAGTGTACAGAATAGCTTCAAATGGCATTTGGAAACGTTTTAGACCATTTTGAGCATTTCGAAAAACTTGTTAACACAAAAACACCAAAGTGCTTAAAATAGCTTCAAATCGCATTTGGAGACGTTTTAGACCATTTTGTGATTTTCGAAAAAACTTGTTAACATAAAAACACCAAAGTGCTTAAAATAGCTTTAAATCGCATTTGGAGATGTTTTAGACCATTTTGTGATTTTCTAAAAAACTTGTTAACATAAAAACATCAAAGTGTACAGAATAGCTTCAAATCGCATTTGGAGACGTTTTAGACAATTTTGTGATTTTCGAAAAACTTGTTAACACAAAAACACCAAAGTGCTTAAAATAGCTTCAAATCACATTTGGAGACATTTTAGACCCTTTTGTGATTTTCAAAAAAACTTGGTTACACAAAAGCACCTAAGTGCTTAAAATAGCTTCAAATCGCATTTGGAGACGTTTTAGACCATTTTGTGATTTTCGAAAAAACTAGTTAACATAAAAACATCAAAGTGCTTAAAATCACATTAGAAATCGTTTTAGACCATTTTGAGCATTTTGCTAAAACTTTTCACAAAAAAACATCAAAGAGCACAAAATAGCTTAATATCGTGTTTAAAAACGTTTTAGACCATTTTGAGCATTTCGAAAAACTTGTTAACACAAAAACACCAAAGTGCTTAAAATAGCTTCAAATCGCATTTGGAGACGTTTTAGACCATTTTGTGAGTTTCGAAAAAATTTGTTTAAATAAAAACACCAATGTGCTAAGAATAGTTTCAAATCGCATTTGCAGACGTTTTAGACCATTTATTTTTGTGATTTTCGAAAAAACTTGTTAACATAAAAACACAAAAGTGCTTAGAATAGCTTCAAATCGCATTTGTAGACGTTTTAGACCATTTTGTGATTTTCGAAAAAACTTGTTAACATAAAAACATCAAAGTGTACAGAATAGCTTCAAATCGCATTTGGAGACGTTTTAGACCATTTTGTGATTTTCGAAAAAACTTGTTAACATAAAAACACCAAAGTGTACAGAAAAGCTTCAAATCGCTATTGGAGACGTTTTAGACCATTTTGTGATTTTCGAAAAAAATTGTTTCCATAAAAACACCAAAGTGCTTAGAATAGCTTCAAATCGCATTTGGAGACATTTTAGACCATTTTGTGATTTTCGAAAAAAGTTGTTAACATAAAAACATCAAAGTGTACAGAAAAGCTTCAAATCGCATTTAGAGACGTTTTAGACCATTTTGTGATTTTCAAAAAAACTTGTTAACATAAAAACACCAAAGTGCTTAGAATAGCTTAAAATCGCATTTGGAGACGTTTTAGACCATTTTGTGATTTTCGAAAAACTTGTTAACATAAAAACATCAAAGTGTACAGAATAGCTTCAAATCGCATTTGGAGACGTTTTAGACAATTTTGTGATTTTCGAAAAACTTGGTTACACAAAAACATCAAAGTGCTTGAAATCACATTAGAAACCGTTTTAGAACATTTTGAGCATTTCGATAAAACATTTCACACAAAAACATCAAAGAGCACAAAGTAGCTTAATATCGTATTTAAAAACGTTTTTGACCATTTTGAGCATTTCGAAAGAAAATTTTCACACAAAACATCAAAGTGTACAGAATAGCTTGAAATCGCATTTGGAAACGTTTTAGACCATTTTATGATTTTCGAAAAAACTTGTTAACATAAAAACACCAAAGTGCTTAGAATAGCTTCAAATCGCATTTGGAGACGTTTTATACCATTTTGTGATTTTCGAAAAAACTTGTTAACATAAAAACACCAAAGTGCTTAGAATAGCTTCAAATCGCATTTGGAGACGTTTTAGACCATTTTGAGCATTTCGAAAAACTTGTTAACACAAAAACACCAAAGTGCTTAAAATAGCTTCAAATCGCATTTGGAGACGTTTTAGACCATTTTGTGATTCTCGAAAAAACTTGTTAACATAAAAACACAAAAGTGCTTAGAATAGCTTCAAATCGCATTTGTAGACGTTTTAGACCATTTTGTGATTTTCGAAAAAACTTGTTAACCTAAAAACACCAAAGTGCTTTAAATAGCTTCAAATCGCATTTACAGAAATTTTAGACCCTTTTGTGATTTTCGAAAAAACTTGGTTACACAAAAACACAAAAGTGCTTAAAATAGCTTTAAATCGCATTTGGAGACGTTTTAGACCATTTTGTGATTTTCGAAAAAACTTGTTAACATAAAAACATCAAAGTGTACAGAATAGCTTCAAATCGCATTTGGAGACGTTTTAGACCATTTTGTGATTTTCGAAAAAACTTGTTAACGTAAAAACACCAAAGTGCTTAGAATAGCTTCAAATCGCATTTGGAGACGTTTTAGACCATTTCGTGATTTTCGAAAAAACTTGGTTACACAAAAGCACCAAAGTGCTTAAAATAGCTTCAAATCGCATTTGGAGAAGTTTTAGACCATTTTGTGATTTTCGAAAAAACTTGGTTACACAAAAACATCAAAGTGCTTGAAATCACATTAGAAACCGTTTTAGACCATTTTGAGCATTTCGATAAAACATTTCACACAAAAACATCAAAGAGCACAAAGTAGCTTAATATCGTATTTAAAAACGTTTTTGACCATTTTGAGCATTTCGACAGAAAATTTTCACACAAAACATAAAAGTGTACAGAATAGCTTCAAATCGCATTTGGAAACGTTTTAGACCATTTTGTGATTTTCGAAAAAACTTGTTAACATAAAAACATCAAAGTGTACAGAATAGCTTCAAATCGCATTTGTAGATGTTTTAGACCATTTTGTGATTTTCGAAAAAACTTTTTAACATAAAAACATCAAAGTGTACAGAATAGCTTCAAATCGCATTTGGAGACGTTTTAGACCATTTTGTGATTTTCGAAAAAACTTGTTAACGTAAAAACACCAAAGTGCTTAGAATAGCTTCAAATCGCATTTGGAGACGTTTTAGACCATTTCGTGATTTTCGAAAAAACTTGGTTACACAAAAGCACCAAAGTGCTTAAAACAGCTTCAAATCGCATTTGGAGACGTTTTAGACCATTTTGTGATTTTCGAAAAAACTTGTTAACATAAAAACACGAAAGTGCTTAGAATAGCTTCAAATCGCATTTGGAGACGTTTTAGACCATTTTGTGATTTTCGAAAAAACTTGTTAACATAAAAACACCAAAGTGCTTAGAATAGCTTCAAATCGCATTTCGAGACATTTTAGACCCTTTTGTGATTTTCGAAAAAACTTGTTAACATAAAAACATCAAAGTGTACAGAATAGCTTCAAATCGCATTTGGAGACGTTTTATACCATTTTGTGATTTTATAAAAAACTTGTGAACATAAAAACATCAAAGTGTACAGAATAGCTTCAAATCGCATTTGGAGACGTTTTAGACCATTTTGTGATTTTCGAAAAAACTTGTTAACATAAAAACACCAAAGTGTACAGAAAAGCTTCAAATTGCTATTGGAGACGTTTTAGACCATTTTGTGATTTTCGAAAAAAATTGTTTTCATAAAAACACCAAAGTGCTTAGAATAGCTTCAAATCGCATTTGGAGACATTTTAGACCATTTTGTGATTTTCGAAAAAACTTGGTTACACAAAAACATCAAAGTGCTTAAAATCACATTAGAAACCGTTTTAGACCATTTTGAGTATTTCGATAAAACTTTTCACACAAAAACATCAAAGAGCAAAAAATAGCTTAATATCGTATTTAAAAACGTTTTTGACCATTTTGAGGATTTCGACAAACATTTTTCACACAAAACAGCAAAGTGTACAGAATAGCTTCAAATCGCATTTGGAGACATTTTAGACCATTTTGTGATTTTCGAAAAAACTTGTTAACATAAAAACACCAAAGTGCTTAGAGTAGCTTCAAATCGCATTTAGAGACATTTTTGACCCTTTTGTGATTTTCGAAAAAACTTGGTTACACAAAAACACAAAAGTGCTTAAAATAGCTTTAAATCGCATTTGGAGATGTTTTAGACCATTTTGTGATTTTCTAAAAAACTTGTTACCATAAAAGCATCAAAGTGTACAGAATAGCTTCAAATCGCATTTGGAAACGTTTTAGACCATTTTGTGATTTTCGAAAAAACTTGTTAACATAAAAACACCAAAGTGTACAGAAAAGCTTCAAATTGCTATTGGAGACGTTTTAGACCATTTTGTGATTTTCGAAAAAAATTGTTTCCATAAAAACACCAAAGTGCTTAGAATAGCTTCAAATCGCATTTGGAGACATTTTAGACCATTTTGTGATTTTTGAAAAAACTTGTTACCATAAAAGCATCAAAGTGTACAGAATAGCTTCAAATCGCATTTGGAAACGTTTTAGACCATTTTGTGATTTTCGAAAAAACTGTTAACATAAAAACACCCAAGTGCTTAGAATAGCTTCAATTTACATTTGGAGACGTTTTAGACCATTTTGTGATTTTCGAAAAAACTAGTTAACATAAAAACATCAAAGTGCTTAAAGCCCCATTCCCTACGTTTTTTAGATCTAATTTAAGATCACAAACTATATTTAATGTAAAAATAATACTATATGGTCATATTGCGATAACTTTTTTCGTCTTTAAACGGTTAAAAATGTGAAAAATAAATCGATTCTAATAATTATAGCGGCCCGCTATAAATCCCAAAATGCATTGCACGCGGATTGATATTTTTGTTTTTCACCTGTAATTCGCCCACTTTTCGATCGATCGTGAAGCCAAAACAAATGGAAGACTCCTAACTTTTCAGCGAAAATACCGGGTTTTCCCCAATTTGTATCAACGGAGTCTGGCAAAAATAGAAAGACAATTAATGCAGCAACTATACAACGTCAGGCTAGGTATATAGCTAGCGTACGATGTTCGTACGTTATCGATGTTTACCAGCTAGGCCTACAAAACTAAGCCTAGCTAGGCTAGGCCTAAGACCGTCCACGAGAGGTCGATCGCCGCGAGCTACTTAGGTAGTGCATTGTTTCTCACTTTTTATCATAATTTACCATAAAACGTACATTTAAGACAAGGAATGACATGGTTTAATGTTTTTAAAGTGATATATATGTATTATTTTCCAAAAAACGTCCAAAATTGCAGGGAAGGGGTCTTTAAAATCACATTAGAAATCGTTTTACACCATTTTGAGCATTTCGCTAAAACTTTTCACAAAAAAACATCAAAGAGCACAAAATAGCTTAATATCGTGTTTAAAAACGTTTTAGACAATTTTGAGCATTTCGAAAAACTTGTTAACACAAAAACACCAAAGTGCTTAAAATAGCTTCAAATCGCATTTGGAGACGTTTTAGACCATTTTGTGAGTTTCGAAAAAATTTGTTTAAATAAAAACACCAATGTGCTAAGAATAGCTTCAAATCGCATTTGCAGACGTTTTAGACCATTTTGTGATTTTCGAAAAAACTTGTTAACATAAAAACACAAAAGTGCTTAGAATAGCTTCAAATCGCATTTGTAGACGTTTTAGACCATTTTTGATTTTCGAAAAAACTTGTTAACATAAAAACATCAAAGTGTACAGAATAGCTTCAAATCGCATTTGGAGACGTTTTAGACCATTTTGTGATTTTCGAAAAACTTGTTAACATAAAAACACCAAAGTGCTTAGAATAGCTTAAAATCGCATTTGGAGACGTTTTAGACCATTTTGTGATTTTCGAAAAACTTGTTAACATAAAAACATCAAAGTGTACAGAATAGCTTCAAATCGCATTTGGAGACGTTTTAGACAATTTTGTGATTTTCGAAAAACTTGGTTATACAAAAACATCAAAGTGCTTGAAATCACATTAGAAACCATTTTAGACCATTTTGAGCATTTCGATAAAACATTTCACACAAAAACATCAAAGAGCACAAAGTAGCTTAATATCGTATTTAAAAACGTTTTTGACCATTTTGAGCATTTCGACAGAAAATTTTCTCACAAAACATCAAAGTGTACAGAATAGCTTCAAATCGCATTTGGAGACGTTTTAGACCATTTTGTGATTTTCTAAAAAACTTGTTAACATAAAAACACCAAAGTGCTTAGAATAGCTTCAAATCGCATTTGGAGACGTTTTAGACCATTTTGTGATTTTCGAAAAAACTTGTTAACATAAAAACACCAAAGTATACAGAATAGCTTCAAATCGCATTTGGAGTCGTTTTAGAACATTTTGTGATTTTCGAAAAAACTTGTTAACATAAAAACACCAATGTGCTAAGATTAGCTTCAAATCGCATTTGGAGACATTTTAGACCATTTTGTGATTTTCGAAAAAACTTGTTAAGATAAAAACACCAAAGTGCTTAAAATAGCTTCAAAACGCATTTGGAGACGTTTTAGACCATTTTTTGATTTTCGAAAAAACTTGTTAACATAAAAACACCAAAGTGTACAGAAAAGCTTCAAATCGCTATTGGAGACGTTTTAGACCATTTTGTGATTTTCGAAAAAAATTGTTTCCATAAAAACACCAAAGTGCTTAGAATAGCTTCAAATCGCATTTTAGGCCATAAGCAGTAAATTCTAACGTTTCATCTCGTTCCGATGTCATGGATCTACAATTTCTTTACATGTTTAGAATAATAATTTTATAAATAACAACATATCAAAAGTTCTCCATAATCGTGTTAGACAATTTTGAGAAATTACTGTTTTATTTTGGTACTTTATTTTAATATACACCGCGTGAGTGATTTGGTCGGGCCGAACGTTACACGTTCAAATTATCCGCAACGTCTTAAAAACTGTACCACGTGATCGTATTTCACCAATCATGCTCTGGTTACAGATGAGGGGAATCCCCAAAACTCACACACGGCAACGTCACACGTGGACAAAAATATTCAATCATGATGAATGGAGCTAGACGTGGAGGAGAATTTGTTTGATTCCCCACCGAACAAATGCTACTGTAAACGAAGAAATGATGCATCTTATGATCATCCTATTGTATTGAAATAGTCTCCTGCTCATATAGGAAATGGGATTTTTAGAATGTTACCACTTAAACCAGTGTGCTATATTAATAATATTCGTACAGAAAGGCTAGGCTAGCTAGCTACGTCTTTAGGCTCTAGCCTAAAGGCTTAAGGTATCACACTAGCCTAGGTCTGGAGGTGTATACTAGGCTACTCTCAAGATGGCATAGGCTAGGTAGGCCCAGCAGCAGCACAGTACAGTTAGACCTGCTACTAAACTATAACTTAATGGGCTATTATTAAGTTAAAACGGCGACAAACGGAATACAAAGACACAGGTGAGGATAGCATAATTTTAGTACATTTTGAATTAACACAATAAATACACATTAAAATTAATATATTATTATTTATTATTATTAATAATTACAATTGTTTGAAATAATTAATTTGGTCTGGCCTAGTAAGCAGGCTTTCCCTATACTGTACCTAGGCTATCCTATTTAGTATTATGCATTCATTTTGATGGCCTGGTCCGAAGACTAGGCCTAGTATTCATACATCAGCCCGGTATTATTTTTATTTATAAATGCTTAATTTTAATTTAAAATAATTTATTTCATTTCAACTGTATCATTTCATTCAATTCAATTTATCTTCAATTATTTATGTCTAGCTTGTCTAGTGAAAAGGAGGCACAAAAATGCTGAACACGTTCACTGATTCTAGTAAGTTTTGGATCCTTTTTTAATGTAGAGATGAGAAATGCCAAATGATTT
The DNA here is from genome assembly GCF_964355755.1 of Antedon mediterranea. Lineage (NCBI taxonomy): Eukaryota > Metazoa > Echinodermata > Crinoidea > Comatulida > Antedonidae > Antedon > Antedon mediterranea. The sequence goes on along the minus strand of NC_092679.1, from coordinate 8,751,802 downwards.
ATGTTTTGTTATAATTATATACAATAGTAGTAAAATTAGTAATGAAAGTTAAAAATAGTAATGAATGCAAGAAATAGCTGAAAAACATCCATTACTTTAAAAATGTTTTATATACCAGGTTGCATTGTCAATAAACACTAGCCTATATAGTAATGGAAAGTGTGTGGTAGAGTAAGTAAAGTTGAGAATATTTCAACATTTCTGTGTATGGTTTACCACAAATCTGAACTAATTTTTAAATATAAAACCAAAAAGATTCATTGTAATTTAATAATATTCAGTTTAACTAAAATATTAAGTAATCGATATAAATTAGATAATCTATTCTGGATTATTTGTTACAGAAATGATACCAGCTTCAAAACAATTGTCATCATCTTGAATTTTTCATAAACTTCAAAACCATCAACTGGCTGAATGTAAAATACTTACTGCAAATGTTGCTGAATCTATGTTTAATTGTACCTACCTACCACGTAGTATGTACATACTGTATATGAAGGATATTCCACATAGTAATTATTACTTATTAATTAGTTAAAGTATATTTGCTATTTCCATTGTACACTGGCCATGCCGCACCTGAAATTGACAATTTTCTACTTGACTACTAGTTATGCTGGTACAACGTATCTAGAGAAGAGTAGGATTATATACATTGTATATTGGGCAACATGTAGGGTTGTAAAAAAAACACAAATCCAAAAGAAACAAAAAATAAATAAATGAAAATACATTACAAGGTATTTGTTGTATATTGTGTGTATATATGTCCATCTCATATCATTATCAACAATAATAGTTCTCTCCACAAGAGTTACATTCATGTTATCAATATAAAAACAGTAAAAATGGGCTGGCAGGCCTACTTATCTGGTGTTTCACAGAAAAATTAAAAAAATGGGTTGTTTTTATGGAAGCTCCTGGCCTAAATTGGCACTAAAAACTCCTAAAAAATGCAATATTTAAGTTACAATAAATAAGTTATTTGCATAATCATTTATTGTTTGTGTTGAAAATTTACTCAGGTGTCACTAACCTACTAGCATACCCATTGCATGAATATAAATATTATTATGGCAAGTCACTTTCTAAGAAATCATTTAGGCTTACGTACTCCTCAAAAACAAATAAAACATCAAAATTATCTATAAAATTAGCAAATTCTCAGCTGGTGCAGTGCATCTTCCTATATAAAAAAAATTATCAAGCTGGTTTGAAAAGGTTGTTTATCAACCCTCTCGGGTAGTTGTACAGAAAAGGCATAGTATTTATTCAGGCGCCTTTTACGGTTTGAGTAGAGTTCACACAAAATTGGCACTAAAAACAAAAAAAATGCAATGTAAGTTACTATCATATTATTGCATAATAATTTCTTTTGCGTTGAAACTTCACTTGTGTGTCACTAACTCACTAGGATACACATTGCATGAATATAAATACATAGTGAGAGTTGATTATTAAAATATAACTGCTCAAAAAACGACTAAAAGATATTAAAATTATCTATAAAGTTGGCCAAATCTCAGTTTTTGCATCTTCATAAATAAAACCTCCCTGAAGCTGACAAGCTGAAACTTTGAATCTTGTTTAACAACCCTCTCAAATAGTTGAGGAAAAAATATAAATATGGTATGTCAATTAGTTACGAAGATATTGTGTCTTAAACATCTTGAAAAGTGCAATTACAACTAAATAATTGTAATTTTTCAGTTTTCCTCACATACAAAATACTTATTTTTTAAATTTTAAATTTTGGATAAGTGTTCAAAATATACTGGACTACTCACAGAGAAAAGACAATTGCATTTGGACAAAGACTTTTAAAGATATTGGTCCATAAAAGTACCTCCAGACCTCAAAAAGTGCCTTTTTTGCAGTAGTGGGGTACCTTTGAGAGGCCATTGCTCAAAAGTGTACAAGTATTTCATGGAGAACTTTTGATATAGTATGTGTAACATATTCATTTCACAATATCAACTTTCAAAATGTAGATCCAAGAGGTGGGAACGAAATCCATGTTCTAGGCATCTTTTGAGCTACTGCTTATGGCCTATTTGGAGACATTTTAGACCATTTTGTGATTTTCGAAAAAAGTTGTTAACATAAAAACATCAAAGTGTACAGAAAAGCTTCAAATCGCATTTAGAGACGTTTTAGACCATTTTGTGATTTTCAAAAAAACTTGTTAACATAAAAACACCAAAGTGCTTAGAATAGCTTAAAATCGCATTTGGAGACGTTTTAGACCATTTTGTGATTTTCGAAAAACTTGTTAACATAAAAACATCAAAGTGTACAGAATAGCTTCAAATCGCATTTGGAGACGTTTTAGACAACTTTGTGATTTTCGAAAAACTTGGTTACACAAAAACATCAAAGTGCTTGAAATCACATTAGAAACCGTTTTAGACCATTTTGAGCATTTCGATAAAACATTTCACACAAAAACATCAAAGAGCACAAAGTAGCTTAATATCGTATTTAAAAACGTTTTTGACCATTTTGAGCATTTCGACAGAAAATTTTCACACAAAACATCAAAGTGTACAGAATAGCTTCAAATCGCATTTGGAAACGTTTTAGACCATTTTGTGATTTTCGAAAAAACTTGTTAACATAAAAACATCAAAGTGTACAGATTAGCTTCAAATCGCATTTGTAGACGTTTTAGACCATTTTGTGATTTTCGAAAAAACTTGTTAACATAAAAACATCAAAGTGTACAGAATAGCTTCAAATCACATTTGGAGACGTTTTAGACCATTTTGTGATTTTCGAAAAAAATTGTTTCCATAAAAACACCAAAGTGCTTAGAATAGCTTCAAATCGCATTTGGAGACATTTTAGACCATTTTGTGATTTTCGAAAAAACTTGTTAACATAAAAACATCAAAGTGTACAGAAAAGCTTCAAATCGCATTTAGAGACGTTTTAGACCATTTTGTGATTTTCAAAAAAACTTGTTACCATAAAAACACCAAAGTGCTTAGAATAGCTTAAAATCGCATTTGGAGACGTTTTAGAACATTTTGTGATTTTCGAAAAACTTGTTAACATAAAAACATCAAAGTGTACAGAATAGCTTCAAATCGCATTTGGAGACGTTTTAGACAATTTTGTGATTTTCGAAAAACTTGGTTACACAAAAACATCAAAGTGCTTGAAATCACATTAGAAACCGTTTTAGACCATTTTGAGCATTTCGATAAAACATTTCACACAAAAACATCAAAGAGCACAAAGTAGCTTAATATCGTATTTAAAAACGTTTTTGACCATTTTGAGCATTTCGACAGAAAATTTTCACACAAAACATCAAAGTGTACAGAATAGCTTCAAATCGCATTTGGAAACGTTTTAGACCATTTTGTGATTTTCGAAAAAACTTGTTAACATAAAAACACCAAAGTGCTTAGAATAGCTTCAAATCGCATTTGGAGACGTTTTAGACCATTTTGAGCATTTCGAAAAACTTGTTAACACAAAAACACCAAAGTGCTTAAAATATCTTCAAATCGCATTTGGAGACGTTTTAGACCATTTTGTGATTTTCGAAAAAACTTGTTAACATAAAAACACCAAAGTGCTTAGAATAGCTTCAAATCGCATTTGGAGACATTTTAGACCATTTTGTGATTTTCTAAAAAACTTGTTAACATAAAAACATCAAAGTGTACAGAATAGCTTCAAATCGCATTTGGAGACGTTTTAGACAATTTTGTGATTTTCGAAAAACTTGTTAACACAAAAACACCAAAGTGCTTAAAATAGCTTCAAATCACATTTGGAGACATTTTAGACCTTTTTATGATTTTCGAAAAAACTGAGTTACACAAAAGCACCTAAGTGCTTAAAATAGCTTCAAATCGCATTTGGAGACGTTTTAGACCATTTTGTGATTTTCGAAAAAACTAGTTAACATAAAAACATCAAAGTCCTTAAAACCACATTAGAAATCGTTTTAGACCATTCTGAGCATTTCGCTAAAACTTTTCACAAAAAAACATCAAAGAGCACAAAATAGCTTAATATCGTGTTTAAAACGTTTTAGACCATTTTGAGCATTTCGAAAAACTTGGTAACACAAAAATACCAAAGTGCTTAAAATAGCTTCAAATCGCCTTTGGAGACGTTTTAGACCATTTTGTGAGTTTCGAAAAAATTTGTTTAAATAAAAACACAAAAGTGCTTAGAATAGCTTCAAATCGCATTTGTAGACGTTTTAGACCATTTTGTGATTTTCGAAAAAACTTGTTAACATAAAAACATCAAAGTGTACAGAATAGCTTCAAATCGCATTTGGAGACGTTTTAGACCATTTTGTGATTTTCGAAAAAACTTGTTAACATAAAAACACCAAAGTGCTTAGAATAGCTTCAAATCGCATTTGGAGACGTTTTAGACCATTTTGTGCATTTCGAAAAACTTGTTAACACAAAAACACCAAAGTGCTTAAAATAGCTTTAAATCGCATTTGGAGACGTTTTAGACCATTTTGTGATTTTCGAAAAAACTTGTTAACATAAAAACACCAAAGTGCTTAGAATAGCTTCAAATCGCATTTGGAGACGTTTTATACCATTTTGTGATTTTCCAAAAAACTTGTTAACATAAAAACACCAAAGTGCTTAGAATAGCTTCAAATCGCATTTGGAGACGTTTTAGACCATTTTGTGATTTTCGAAAAAACTTGGTTACACAAAAACACAAAAGTGCTTAAAATAGCTTTAAATCGCATTTGGAGACGTTTTAGACCATTTTGTGATTTTCGAAAAAACTTGTTAACATAAAAACACCAAAGTGTACAGAATAGCTTCAAATCGCATTTGGAGACGTTTTAGACAATTTTGTGATTTTCGAAAAACTTGGTTACACAAAAACATCAAAGTGCTTGAAATCACATTAGAAACCGTTTTAGACCATTTTGAGCATTTCGATAAAACATTTCACACAAAAACATCAAAGAGCACAAAGTAGCTTAATATCGTATTTAAAAACGTTTTTGACCATTTTGAGCATTTCGACAGAAAATTTTCACACAAAACATCAAAGTGTACAGAATAGCTTCAAATCGCATTTGGAAACGTTTTAGACCATTTTGTGATTTTCGAAAAAACTTGTTAACATAAAAACATCAAAGTGTACAGATTAGCTTCAAATCGCATTTGTAGACGTTTTAGACCATTTTGTGATTTTCGAAAAAATTTGTTAGCATAAAAACATCAAAGTGTACAGAATAGCTTCAAATCACATTTGGAGACGTTTTAGACCATTTTGTGATTTTCGAAAAAAATTGTTTCCATAAAAACACCAAAGTGCTTAGAAAAGCTTCATATCGCATTTAAAGACGTTTTAGACCATTTTGTGATTTTCAAAAAAACTTGTTAACATAAAAACACCAAAGTGCTTAGAATAGCTTAAAATCGCATTTGGAGACGTTTTAGACCATTTTGTGATTTTAGAAAAACTTGTTAACATAAAAACATCAAAGTGTACAGAATAGCTTCAAATCGCATTTGGAGACGTTTTAGACAATTTTGTGTTTTTCGAAAAACTTGGTAACACAAAAACATCAAAGTGCTTGAAATCACATTAGAAACCGTTTTAGACCATTTTGAGCATTTCGATAAAATATTTCAGACAAAAACATCAAAGAGCACAAAGTAGCTTAATATCGTATTTAAAAACGTTTTTGACCATTTTGAGCATTTCGACAGAAAATTTTCACACAAAACATCAAAGTGTAGAGAATAGCTTCAAATCGCATTTGGAAACGTTTTAGACCATTTTGTGATTTTCAAAAAAACTTAACATAAAAACATCAAAGTGTACAGAATAGCTTCAAATCGCATTTCTAGACGTTTTAGACCATTTTGTGATTTTCGAAAAAACTTGTTAACATAAAAACATCAAAGTGTACAGAATAGCTTCAAATCGCATTTGGAGACGTTTTAGACCATTTTGTGATTTTCGAAAAAACTTGTTAACATAAAAACACCAAAGTGTACAGAAAAGCTTCAAATCGCTATTGGAGACGTTTTAGACCAATTTGTGATTTTCGAAAAAAATTGTTTCCATAAAAACACCAAAGTGCTTAGAATAGCTTCAAATCGCATTTGGAGACGTTTTAGACCATTTTGAGCATTTCGAAAAACTTGTTAACATAAAAACATCAAAGTGTACAGAATAGCTTCAAATCGCATTTGTAGACGTTTTAGACCATTTGGTGATTTTTGAAAAAATTTGTTAACATAAAAACATCAAAGTGTACAGAATAGCTTCAAATCGCATTTGGAGACGTTTTAGACCATTTTGTGATTTTCGAAAAAACTTGTTAACATAAAAACACCAAAGTGCTTAGAATAGCTTCAAATCGCATTTGGAGACGTTTTAGACCATTTCGTGATTTTCGAAAAAACTTGGTTACACAAAAGCACCAAAGTGCTTAAAATAGCTTCAAATCGCATTTGGAGACGTTTTAGACCATTTTGTGATTTTCGAAAAAACTTGTTAACATAAAAACACCAAAGTGCTTAGAATAGCTTCAAATCGCATTTGGAGACGTTTTAGACCATTTTGTGATTTTCGAAAAAACTTGTTAACATAAAAACACCAAAGTGCTTAGAATAGCTTCAAATCGCATTTCGAGACATTTTAGACCCTTTTGTGATTTTCGAAAAAACTTGTTAACATAAAAACATCAAAGTGTACAGAATAGCTTCAAATCGCATTTGGAGACGTTTTAGACCATTTTGTGATTTTATAAAAAACTTGTTAACATAAAAACATCAAAGTGTACAGAATAGCTTCAAATCGCATTTGGAGACGTTTTAGACCATTTTGTGATTTTCGAAAAAACTTGTTAACATAAAAACACCAAAGTGTACAGAAAAGCTTCAAATTGCTATTGGAGACGTTTTAGACCATTTTGTGATTTTAGAAAAAAATTGTTTCCATAAAAACACCAAAGTGCTTAGAATAGCTTCAAATCGCATTTGGAGACATTTTAGACCATTTTGTGATTTTCGAAAAAACTTGGTTACACAAAAACATCAAAGTGCTTAAAATCACATTAGAATCCGTTTTAGACCATTTTGAGTATTTCGATAAAACTTTTCGCACAAAAACATCAAAGAGCACAAAATAGCTTAATATCGTATTTAAAAACGTTTTTGACCATTTTGAGGTTTTCGACAGAAAATTTGGAGACATTTTAGACCATTTTGTTATTTTCGAAAAAAGTTGTTAACATAAAAACATCAAAGTGTACAGAAAAGCTTCAAATCGCATTTAGAGACGTTTTAGACCATTTTGTGATTTTCAAAAAAACTTGTTAACATAAAAACACCAAAGTGCTTAGAATAGCTTAAAATCGCATTTGGAGACGTTTTAGACCATTTTGTGATTTTCGAAAAACTTGTTAACATAAAAACATCAAAGTGTACAGAATAGCTTCAAATCGCATTTGGAGACGTTTTAGACAACTTTGTGATTTTCGAAAAACTTGGTTACACAAAAACATCAAAGTGCTTGAAATCACATTAGAAACCGTTTTAGACCATTTTGAGCATTTCGATAAAACATTTCACACAAAAACATCAAAGAGCACAAAGTAGCTTAATATCGTATTTAAAAACGTTTTTGACCATTTTGAGCATTTCGACAGAAAATTTTCACACAAAACATCAAAGTGTACAGAATAGCTTCAAATCGCATTTGGAAACGTTTTAGACCATTTTGTGATTTTCGAAAAAACTTGTTAACATAAAAACATCAAAGTGTACAGAATAGCTTCAAATCGCATTTGGAGACGTTTTAGACCATTTTGTGATTTTCGAAAAAACTTGTTAACATAAAAACATCAAAGTGTACAGAATAGCTTCAAATCGCATTTGGAGACGTTTTAGACCATTTTGTGATTTTCGAAAAAACTTGGTTATACAAAAACATCAAAGTGCTTGAAATCACATTAGAAACCGTTTTAGACCATTTTGAGCATTTCGATAAAACATTTCACACAAAAACATCAAAGAGCACAAAGTAGCTTAATATCGTATTTAAAAACGTTTTTGACCATTTTGAGCATTTCGATATAAAATTTTCACACAAAACATCAAAGTGTACAGAATAGCTTCAAATCGCATTTGGAAACGTTTTAGACCATTTTGTGATTTTCGAAAAAACTTGTTAACATAAAAACATCAAAGTGTACAGAATAGCTTCAAATCGCATTTGTAGACGTTTTAGACCATTTTGTGATTTTCGAAAAAACTAGTTAACATAAAAACATCAAAGTGTACAGAATAGCTTCAAATCGCATTTGGAGACGTTTTAGACCATTTTGTGATTTTCGAAAAAACTTGTTAACATAAAAACACCAAAGTATACAGAATAGCTTCAAATCGCATTTGGAGTCGTTTTAGACCATTTTGTGATTTTCGAAAAAACTTGTTAACATAAAAACACCAATGTGCTAAGATTAGCTTCAAATCGCATTTCGAGATATTTTAGACTCTTTTGTGATTTTCGAAAAAACTTGTTAACATAAAAACATCAAAGTGTACAGAATAGCTTCAAATCGCATTTGGAGACGTTTTAGACAATTTTGTGATTTTCGAAAAACTTGGTTACACAAAAACATCAAAGTGCTTGAAATCACATTAGCAACCGTTTTAGACCATTTTGAGCATTTCGATAAAACTTTTCACACAAAAACATCAAAGAGCACAAAGTAGCTTAATATCGTATTTAAAAACGTTTTTGACCATTTTGAGCATTTCGACAGAAAATTTTCACACAAAACATCAAATGCTATTTGAATAGCTTCAAATCCCTTTTGGAAACGTTTTAGACCATTTTGTGATTTTTGAAAAAACTTGTTAACATAAAAACATCAAAGTGTACAGAATAGCTTCAAATCGCATTTGGAGACGTTTTAGACCGTTTTGTGATTTTTGAAAAAACTTGTTAACATAAAAACACCAAAGTGCTTAGAATAGCTTCAAATCGCATTTGGAGACGTTTTAGACCATTTTGTGATTTTCTAAAAAACTTGTTAAGATAAAAACACCAAAGTGCTTAAAATAGCTTCAAATCGCATTTGGAGACGTTTTAGACCATTTTGTGATTTTCGAAAAAACTTGTTAACATAAAAACACCAAAGTGTACAGAAAAGCTTCAAATCGCTATTGTAGACGTTTTAGACCATTTTGTGATTTTCGAAAAAAATTGTTTCCATAAAAACACCAAAGTGCTTAGAATAGCTTCAAATCGCATTTGGAGACATTTTAGACCATTTTGTGATTTTCGAAAAAAGTTGTTAACATAAAAACATCAAAGTGTACAGAAAAGCTTCAAATCGCATTTAGAGACGTTTTAGAACATTTTGTGATTTTCAAAAAAACTTGTTAACATAAAAACATCAAAGTGTACAGAATAGCTTCAAATCGCATTTGGAGACGTTTTAGACCATTTTGTGATTTTCGAAAAAACTTGTTAACATAAAAACATCAAAGTGTACAGAATAGCTTCAAATCGCATTTGGAGACGTTTTAGACAATTTTGTGATTTTCGAAAAACTTGGTTACACAAAAACATCAAAGTGCTTGAAATCACATTAGAAACCGTTTTTGACCATTTTGAGCATTTCGATAAAACATTTCACACAAAAACATCAAAGAGCACAAAGTAGCTTAATATCGTATTTAAAAACGTTTTTGACCATTTTGAGCATTTCGACAGAAAATTTTCACACAAAACATCAAAGTGTACAGAATAGCTTCAAATCGCATTTGGAAACGTTTTAGACCATTTTGTGATTTTCGAAAAAACTTGTTAACATAAAAACATCAAAGTGTACAGAATAGCTTCAAATCGCATTTGGAGACGTTTTAGACCATTTTGTGATTTTCGAAAAAACTTGTTAACATAAAAACACCAAAGTGCTTAGAATAGCTTCAAATCGCATTTGGATACGTTTTAGACCATTTTGAGCATTTCGAAAAACTTGTTAACACAAAAACACCAAAGTGCTTAAAATAGCTTCAAATCGCATTTGGAGACGTTTTAGACCCTTTTGTGATTTTCGAAAAAACTTGTTAACATAAAAACACCAAAGTGCTTAGAATAGCTTCAAATCGCATTTAGAGACATTATAGACCATTTTGTGATTTTCTAAAATACTTGTTAACATAAAAACATCAAAGTGTACAGAATAGCTTCAAATCGCATTTGGAGACGTTTTAGACAATTTTGTGATTTTCGAAAAACTTGGTTACACAAAAACATCAAAGTGCTTGAAATCACATTAGAAACCGTTTTAGACCATTTTGAGCATTTCGATAAAACATTTCACACAAAAACATCAAAGAGCACAAAGTAGCTTAATATCGTATTTAAAAACGTTTTTGACCATTTTGAGCATTTCGACAGAAAATGTTCACACAAAACATCAAAGTGTACAGAATAGCTTCAAATCGCATTTGGAAACGTTTTAGACCATTTTGTGATTTTCGAAAAAACTTGTTAACATAAAAACATCAAAGTGTACAGAATAGCTTCAAATCGCATTTGGAGACGTTTTAGACCATTTTGTGATTTTCGAAAAAACTTGTTAACATAAAAACACCAAAGTGCTTAGAATAGCTTCAAATCGCATTTGGAGACGTTTTAGACCATTTTGAGCATTTCGAAAAACTTGTTAACACAAAAACACCAAAGTGCTTAAAATAGCTTCAAATCGCATTTGGAGACGTTTTAGACCATTTTGTGATTTTCGAAAAAACTTGTTAACATAAAAACACCAAAGTGCTTAGAATAGCTTCAAATCGCATTTAGAGACATTATAGACCATTTTGTGATTTTCTAAAATACTTGTTAACATAAAAACATCAAAGTGTACAGAATAGCTTCAAATCGCATTTGGAGACGTTTTAGACAATTTTGTGATTTTCGAAAAACTTGTTAACACAAAAACACCAAAGTGCTTAAAATAGCTTCAAATCACATTTGGAGACATTTTAGACCTTTTTGTGATTTTCGAAAAAACTTGGTTACACAAAAGCACCTAAGTGCTTAAAATAGCTTCAAATCGCATTTGGAGACGTTTTAGACCATTTTGTGATTTTCGAAAAAACTAGTTAACATAAAAACATCAAAGTCCTTAAAATCACATTAGAAATCGTTTTAGACCATTTTGAGCATTTCGCTAAAACTTTTCACAAAAAAAATCAAAGAGCACAAAATAGCTTAATATCGTGTAAAAAACGTTTTAGACCATTTTGAGCATTTCGAAAAACTTGTTAACACAAAAATACCAAAGTGCTTAAAATAGCTTGCAATCGCATTTGGAGACGTTTTAGACCATTTTGTGAGTTTCGAAAAAATTTGTTTAAATAAAAACACCAATGTGCTAAGAATAGCTTCAAATCGCATTTGCAGACGTTTTAGACCATTTTGTGATTTTCGAAAAAACTTGTTAACATAAAAACACAAAAGTGCTTAGAATAGCTTCAAATCGCATTTGTAGACGTTTTAGACCATTTTGTGATTTTCGAAAAAACTTGTTAACATAAAAACACCAAAGGGTACAGAAAAGCTTCAAATCGCTATTGGAGACGTTTTAGACCATTTTGTGATTTTCGAAAAAAATTGTTTCGATAAAAACACCAAAGTGCTTAGAATAACTTCAAATCGCATTTTGGAGACATTTTAGACCATTTTGTGATTTTCGAAAAAAGTTGTTAACATAAAAACATCAAAGTGTACAGAATAGCTTCAAATCGCATTTGGAGACGTTTTAGACAATTTTGTGATTTTCGAAAAACTTGTTAACATAAAAACACCAAAGTGCTTAGAATAGCTTAAAATCGCATTTGGAGACGTTTTAGACCATTTTGTGATTTTCGAAAAACTTGTTAACATAAAAACATCAAAGTGTACAGAATAGCTTCAAATTGCATTTGGAGACGTTTTAGACAATTTTGTGATTTTCGAAAAACTTGGTTATACAAAAACATCAAAGTGCTTGAAATCACATTAGAAACCGTTTTAGACCATTTTGAGCATTTCGATAAAACATTTCACACAAAAACATCAAAGAGCACAAAGTAGCTTAATATCGTATTTAAAAACGTTTTTGACCATTTTGAGCATTTCGACAGAAAATTTTCACACAAAACATCAAAGTGTACAGAATAGCTTCAAATCGCATTTGGAAACGTTTTAGACCATTTTGTGATTTTCGAAAAAACTTGTTAACATAAAAACATCAAAGTGTACAGAATAGCTTCAAATCGCATTTGTAGACGTTTTAGACCATTTTGTGATTTTCGAAAAAACTAGTTAACATAAAAACACCAAAGTGCTTAGAATAGCTTCAAATCGCATTTGGAGACGTTTTAGACCATTTTGAGCATTTCGAAAAACTTGTGAACACAAAAACACCAAAGTGCTTAAAATAGCTTCAAATCGCATTTGGAGACGTTTTAGACCATTTTGTGATTTTCGAAAAAACTTGTTAACATAAAAACATCAAAGTGTACAGAATAGCTTCAAATCGCATTTGGAGACGTTTTAGACCATTTTGTGATTTTATAAAAAACTTGTTAACATAAAAACATCAAAGTGTACAGAATAGCTTCAAATCGCATTGGGAGACGTTTTAGACCATTTTGTGATTTTCGAAAAAACTTGTTAACATAAAAACACCAAAGTGTACAGAAAAGCTTCAAATTGCTATTGGAGACGTTTTAGACCATTTTGTGATTTTCGAAAAAAATTGTTTCCATAAAAACACCAAAGTGCTTAGAATAGCTTCAAATCGCATTTGGAGACATTTTAGACCATTTTGTGATTTTTGAAAAAACTTGTTACCATAAAAGCATCAAAGTGTACAGAATAGCTTCAAATCGCATTTGGAAACGTTTTAGACCATTTTGTGATTTTCGAAAAAACTGTTAACATAAAAACACCCAAGTGCTTAGAATAGCTTCAAATTACATTTGGAGACGTTTTAGACCATTTTGTGATTTTCGAAAAAACTAGTTAACATAAAAACATCAAAGTGCTTAAAGCCCCATTCCCTACGTTTTTTAGATCTAATTTAAGATCACAAACTATATTTAATGTAAAAATAATACTATATGGTCATATTGCGATAACTTTTTTCGTCTTTAAACGGTTAAAAATGTGAAAAATAAATCGATTCTAATAATTATAGCGGCCCGCTATAAATCCCAAAATGCATTGCGGGCGGATTGATATTTTTGTTTTTCACCTGTAATTCGCCCACTTTCGATCGATCGTGAAGCCAAAACAAATGGAAGACTCCTAACTTTTCAGCGAAAATACCGGGTTTTCCCCAATTTGTATCAACGGAGTCTGGCAAAAATAGAAAGACAATTAATGCAGCAACTATACAACGTCAGGCTAGGTATATAGCTAGCGTACGATGTTCGTACGTTATCGATGTTTACCAGCTAGGCCTACAAAACTAAGCCTAGCTAGGCTAGGCCTAAGACCGTCCACGAGAGGTCGATCGCCGCGAGCTACTTAGGTAGTGCATTGTTTCTCACTTTTTATCATAATTTACCATAAAACGTACATTTAAGACAAGGAATGACATGGTTTAATGTTTTTAAAGTGATATATATGTATTATTTTCCAAAAAACGTCCAAAATTGCAGGGAAGGGGTCTTTAAAATCACATTAGAAATCGTTTTACACCATTTTGAGCATTTCGCTAAAACTTTTCACAAAAAAACATCAAAGAGCACAAAATAGCTTAATATCGTGTTTAAAAACGTTTTAGACCATTTTGAGCATTTCGAAAAACTTGTTAACACAAAAACACCAAAGTGCTTAAAATAGCTTCAAATCGCATTTGGAGACGTTTTAGACCATTTTGTGAGTTTCGAAAAAATTTGTTTAAATAAAAACACCAATGTGCTAAGAATAGCTTCAAATCGCATTTGCAGACGTTTTAGACCATTTTGTGATTTTCGAAAAAACTTGTTAACATAAAAACACAAAAGTGCTTAGAATAGCTTCAAATCGCATTTGTAGACGTTTTAGACCATTTTTGATTTTCGAAAAAACTTGTTAACATAAAAACATCAAAGTGTACTGAATAGCTTCAAATCGCATTTGGAGACGTTTTAGACCATTTTGTGATTTTCGAAAAACTTGTTAACATAAAAACACCAAAGTGCTTAGAATAGCTTAAAATCGCATTTGGAGACGTTTTAGACCATTTTGTGATTTTCGAAAAACTTGTTAACATAAAAACATCAAAGTGTACAGAATAGCTTCAAATCGCATTTGGAGACGTTTTAGACAATTTTGTGATTTTCGAAAAACTTGGTTATACAAAAACATCAAAGTGCTTGAAATCACATTAGAAACCATTTTAGACCATTTTGAGCATTTCGATAAAACATTTCACACAAAAACATCAAAGAGCACAAAGTAGCTTAATATCGTATTTAAAAACGTTTTTGACCATTTTGAGCATTTCGACAGAAAATTTTCACACAAAACATCAAAGTGTACAGAATAGCTTCAAATCGCATTTGGAGACGTTTTAGACCATTTTGTGATTTTCTAAAAAACTTGTTAACATAAAAACACCAAAGTGCTTAGAATAGCTTCAAATCGCATTTGGAGACGTTTTATACCATTTTGTGATTTTCCAAAAAACTTGTTAACATAAAAACACCAAAGTGCTTAGAATAGCTTCAAATCGCATTTGGAGACGTTTTAGACCATTTTGTGATTTTCGAAAAAACTTGGTTACACAAAAACACAAAAGTGCTTAAAATAGCTTTAAATCGCATTTGGAGACGTTTTAGACCATTTTGTGATTTTCGAAAAAACTTGTTAACATAAAAACACCAAAGTGTACAGAATAGCTTCAAATCGCATTTGGAGACGTTTTAGACAATTTTGTGATTTTCGAAAAACTTGGTTACACAAAAACATCAAAGTGCTTGAAATCACATTAGAAACCGTTTTAGACCATTTTGAGCATTTCGATAAAACATTTCACACAAAAACATCAAAGAGCACAAAGTAGCTTAATATCGTATTTAAAAACGTTTTTGACCATTTTGAGCATTTCGACAGAAAATTTTCACACAAAACATCAAAGTGTACAGAATAGCTTCAAATCGCATTTGGAAACGTTTTAGACCATTTTGTGATTTTCGAAAAAACTTGTTAACATAAAAACATCAAAGTGTACAGATTAGCTTCAAATCGCATTTGTAGACGTTTTAGACCATTTTGTGATTTTCGAAAAAACTTGTTAGCATAAAAACATCAAAGTGTACAGAATAGCTTCAAATCACATTTGGAGACGTTTTAGACCATTTTGTGATTTTCGAAAAAAATTGTTTCCATAAAAACACCAAAGTGCTTAGAAAAGCTTCATATCGCATTTAAAGACGTTTTAGACCATTTTGTGATTTTCAAAAAAACTTGTTAACATAAAAACACCAAAGTGCTTAGAATAGCTTAAAATCGCATTTGGAGACGTTTTAGACCATTTTGTGATTTTAGAAAAACTTGTTAACATAAAAACATCAAAGTGTACAGAATAGCTTCAAATCGCATTTGGAGACGTTTTAGACAATTTTGTGTTTTTCGAAAAACTTGGTAACACAAAAACATCAAAGTGCTTGAAATCACATTAGAAACCGTTTTAGACCATTTTGAGCATTTCGATAAAACATTTCAGACAAAAACATCAAAGAGCACAAAGTAGCTTAATATCGTATTTAAAAACGTTTTTGACCATTTTGAGCATTTCGACAGAAAATTTTCACACAAAACATCAAAGTGTAGAGAATAGCTTCAAATCGCATTTGGAAACGTTTTAGACCATTTTGTGATTTTCAAAAAAACTTAACATAAAAACATCAAAGTGTACAGAATAGCTTCAAATCGCATTTCTAGACGTTTTAGACCATTTTGTGATTTTCGAAAAAACTTGTTAACATAAAAACATCAAAGTGTACAGAATAGCTTCAAATCGCATTTGGAGACGTTTTAGACCATTTTGTGATTTTCGAAAAAACTTGTTAACATAAAAACACCAAAGTGTACAGAAAAGCTTCAAATCGCTATTGGAGACGTTTTAGACCATTTTGTGATTTTCGAAAAAAATTGTTTCCATAAAAACACCAAAGTGCTTAGAATAGCTTCAAATCGCATTTGGAGACGTTTTAGACCATTTTGAGCATTTCGAAAAACTTGTTAACATAAAAACATCAAAGTGTACAGAATAGCTTCAAATCGCATTTGTAGACGTTTTAGACCATTTGGTGATTTTTGAAAAAATTTGTTAACATAAAAACATCAAAGTGTACAGAATAGCTTCAAATCGCATTTGGAGACGTTTTAGACCATTTTGTGATTTTCGAAAAAACTTGTTAACATAAAAACACCAAAGTGCTTAGAATAGCTTCAAATCGCATTTGGAGACGTTTTAGACCATTTCGTGATTTTCGAAAAAACTTGGTTACACAAAAGCACCAAAGTGCTTAAAATAGCTTCAAATCGCATTTGGAGACGTTTTAGACCATTTTGTGATTTTCGAAAAAACTTGTTAACATAAAAACACCAAAGTGCTTAGAATAGCTTCAAATCGCATTTGGAGACGTTTTAGACCATTTTGTGATTTTCGAAAAAACTTGTTAACATAAAAACACCAAAGTGCTTAGAATAGCTTCAAATCGCATTTCGAGACATTTTAGACCCTTTTGTGATTTTCGAAAAAACTTGTTAACATAAAAACATCAAAGTGTACAGAATAGCTTCAAATCGCATTTGGAGACGTTTTAGACCATTTTGTGATTTTATAAAAAACTTGTTAACATAAAAACATCAAAGTGTACAGAATAGCTTCAAATCGCATTTGGAGACGTTTTAGACCATTTTGTGATTTTCGAAAAAACTTGTTAACATAAAAACACCAAAGTGTACAGAAAAGCTTCAAATTGCTATTGGAGACGTTTTAGACCATTTTGTGATTTTAGAAAAAAATTGTTTCCATAAAAACACCAAAGTGCTTAGAATAGCTTCAAATCGCATTTGGAGACATTTTAGACCATTTTGTGATTTTCGAAAAAACTTGGTTACACAAAAACATCAAAGTGCTTAAAATCACATTAGAATCCGTTTTAGACCATTTTGAGTATTTCGATAAAACTTTTCGCACAAAAACATCAAAGAGCACAAAATAGCTTAATATCGTATTTAAAAACGTTTTTGACCATTTTGAGGATTTCGACAGAAAATTTGGAGACATTTTAGACCATTTTGTGATTTTCGAAAAAAGTTGTTAACATAAAAACATCAAAGTGTACAGAAAAGCTTCAAATCGCATTTAGAGACGTTTTAGACCATTTTGTGATTTTCAAAAAAACTTGTTAACATAAAAACACCAAAGTGCTTAGAATAGCTTAAAATCGCATTTGGAGACGTTTTAGACCATTTTGTGATTTTCGAAAAACTTGTTAACATAAAAACATCAAAGTGTACAGAATAGCTTCAAATCGCATTTGGAGACGTTTTAGACAATTTTGTGATTTTCGAAAAACTTGGTTACACAAAAACATCAAAGTGCTTGAAATCACATTAGAAACCGTTTTAGACCATTTTGAGCATTTCGATAAAACATTTCACACAAAAACATCAAAGAGCACAAAGTAGCTTAATATCGTATTTAAAAACGTTTTTGACCATTTTGAGCATTTCGACAGAAAATTTTCACACAAAACATCAAAGTGTACAGAATAGCTTCAAATCGCATTTGGAAACGTTTTAGACCATTTTGTGATTTTCGAAAAAACTTGTTAACATAAAAACATCAAAGTGTACAGAATAGCTTCAAATCGCATTTGGAGACGTTTTAGACCATTTTGTGATTTTCGAAAAAACTTGTTAACATAAAAACATCAAAGTGTACAGAATAGCTTCAAATCGCATTTGGAGACGTTTTAGACCATTTTGTGATTTTCGAAAAAACTTGGTTATACAAAAACATCAAAGTGCTTGAAATCACATTAGAAACCGTTTTAGACCATTTTGAGCATTTCGATAAAACATTTCACACAAAAACATCAAAGAGCACAAAGTAGCTTAATATCGTATTTAAAAACGTTTTTGACCATTTTGAGCATTTCGACATAAAATTTTCACACAAAACATCAAAGTGTACAGAATAGCTTCAAATCGCATTTGGAAACGTTTTAGACCATTTTGTGATTTTCGAAAAAACTTGTTAACATAAAAACATCAAAGTGTACAGAATAGCTTCAAATCGCATTTGTAGACGTTTTAGACCATTTTGTGATTTTCGAAAAAACTAGTTAACATAAAAACATCAAAGTGTACAGAATAGCTTCAAATCGCATTTGGAGACGTTTTAGACCATTTTGTGATTTTCGAAAAAACTTGTTAACATAAAAACATCAAAGTGTACAGAATAGCTTCAAATCGCATTTGGAGACGTTTTAGACAATTTTGTGATTTTCGAAAAACTTGGTTACACAAAAACATCAAAGTGCTTGAAATCACATTAGAAACCGTTTTAGACCATTTTGAGCATTTCGATAAAACATTTCACACAAAAACATCAAAGAGCACAAAGTAGCTTAATATCGTATTTAAAAACGTTTTTGACCATTTTGAGCATTTCGACAGAAAATTTTCACACAAAACATCAAAGTGTACAGAATAGCTTCAAATCGCATTTGGAAACGTTTTAGACCATTTTGTGATTTTCGAAAAAACTTGTTAACATAAAAACATCAAAGTGTACAGAATAGCTTAAAACCGCATTTGGAGACGTTTTAGACCATTTTGTGATTTTCGAAAAAACTTGTTAACATAAAAACACCAAAGTGCTTAGAATAGCTTCAAATCGCATTTGGAGACGTTTTAGACCATTTTGAGCATTTCGAAAAACTTGTTAACACAAAAACACCAAAGTGCTTAAAATAGCTTCAAATCGCATTTGGAGACGTTTTAGACCATTTTGTGATTTTCGAAAAAAACTTGTTAACATAAAAACACCAAAGTGCTTAGAATAGCTTCAAATCGCATTTAGAGACATTATAGACCATTTTGTGATTTTCTAAAATACTTGTTAACATAAAAACATCAAAGTGTACAGAATAGCTTCAAATCGCATTTGGAGACGTTTTAGACAATTTTGTGATTTTCGAAAAACTTGTTAACACAAAAACACCAAAGTGCTTAAAATAGCTTCAAATCACATTTGGAGACATTTTAGACCTTTTTGTGATTTTCGAAAAAACTTGGTTACACAAAAGCACCTAAGTGCTTAAAATAGCTTCAAATCGCATTTGGAGACGTTTTAGACCATTTTGTGATTTTCGAAAAAACTAGTTAACATAAAAACATCAAAGTCCTTAAAATCACATTAGAAATCGTTTTAGACCATTTTGAGCATTTCGCTAAAACTTTTCACAAAAAAAAATCAAAGAGCACAAAATAGCTTAATATCGTGTTTAAAAACGTTTTAGACCATTTTGAGCATTTCGAAAAACTTGTTAACACAAAAATACCAAAGTGCTTAAAATAGCTTGCAATCGCATTTGGAGACGTTTTAGACCATTTTGTGAGTTTCGAAAAAATTTGTTTAAATAAAATCACCAATGTGCTAAGAATAGCTTCAAATCGCATTTGTAGACGTTTTAGACCATTTTGTGATTTTCGAAAAAACTTGTTAACATAAAAACACCAAAGTGTACAGAAAAGCTTCAAATCGCTATTGGAGACGTTTTAGACCATTTTGTGATTTTCGAAAAAAATTGTTTCCATAAAAACACCAAAGTGCTTAGAATAGCTTCAAATCGCATTTGGAGACATTTTAGACCATTTTGTGATTTTCGAAAAAAGTTGTTAACATAAAAACATCAAAGTGTACAGAAAAGCTTCAAATCGCATTTAGAGACGTTTTAGACCATTTTGTGATTTTCAAAAAAACTTGTTAACATAAAAACACCAAAGTGCTTAGAATAGCTTAAAATCGCATTTGGAGACGTTTTAGACCATTTTGTGATTTTCGAAAAACTTGTTAACATAAAAACATCAAAGTGTACAGAATAGCTTCAAATCGCATTTGGAGACGTTTTAGACAATTTTGTGATTTTCGAAAAACTTGGTTACACAAAAACATCAAAGTGCTTGAAATCACATTAGAAACCGTTTTAGACCATTTTGAGCATTTCGATAAAACATTTCACACAAAAACATCAAAGAGCACAAAGTAGCTTAATATCGTATTTAAAAACGTTTTTGACCATTTTGAGCATTTCGAAAGAAAATTTTCACACAAAACATCAAAGTGTACAGAATAGCTTCAAATCGCATTTGGAAACGTTTTAGACCATTTTGTGATTTTCGAAAAAACTTGTTAACATAAAAACACCAAAGTGCTTAGAATAGCTTCAAATCGCATTTGGAGACGTTTTATACCATTTTGTGATTTTCGAAAAAACTTGTTAACATAAAAACACCAAAGTGCTTAGAATAGCTTCAAATCGCATTTGGAGACGTTTTAGACCATTTTGAGCATTTCGAAAAACTTGTTAACACAAAAACACCAAAGTGCTTAAAATAGCTTCAAATCGCATTTGGAGACGTTTTAGACCATTTTGTGATTTTCGAAAAAACTTGTTAACATAAAAACATCAAAGTGTACAGAATAGCTTCAAATCGCATTTGGAGACGTTTTAGACCATTTTGTGATTTTATAAAAAACTTGTTAACATAAAAACATCAAAGTGTACAGAATAGCTTCAAATCGCATTGGGAGACGTTTTAGACCATTTTGTGATTTTCGAAAAAACTTGTTAACATAAAAACACCAAAGTGTACAGAAAAGCTTCAAATTGCTATTGGAGACGTTTTAGACCATTTTGTGATTTTCGAAAAAAATTGTTTCCATAAAAACACCAAAGTGCTTAGAATAGCTTCAAATCGCATTTGGAGACATTTTAGACCATTTTGTGATTTTCGAAAAAACTTGGTTACACAAAAACATCAAAGTGCTTAAAATCACATTAGAAACCGTTTTAGACCATTTTGAGTATTTCGATAAAACTTTTCACACAAAAACATCAAAGAGCACAAAATAGCTTAATATCGTATTTAAAAACGTTTTTGACCATTTTGAGGATTTCGACAAACATTTTTCACACAAAACAGCAAAGTGTACAGAATAGCTTCAAATCGCATTTGGAGAAATTTTAGACCATTTATTGATTTTCGAAAAAACTTGTTAACATAAAAACACCAAAGTGCTTAGAGTAGCTTCAAATCGCATTTAGAGACATTTTAGACCCTTTTGTGATTTTCGAAAAAACTTGGTTACACAAAAACACAAAAGTGCTTAAAATAGCTTTAAATCGCATTTGGAGATGTTTTAGACCATTTTGTGATTTTCTAAAAAACTTGTTACCATAAAAACATCAAAGTGTACAGAATAGCTTCAAATCGCATTTGGAAACGTTTTAGACCATTTTGTGATTTTCGAAAAAACTGTTAACATAAAAACACCAAAGTTCTTAGAATAGCTTCAAATCACATTTGGAGACGTTTTAGACCATTTTTGATTTTCGAAAAAACTAGTTAACATAAAAACATCAAAGTGCTTAAAATCACATTAGAAATCGTTTTAGACCATTTTGAGCATTTCGCTAAAACTTTTCACAAAAAAACATCAAAGAGCACAAAATAGCTTAATATCGTGTTTAAAAACGTTTTAGACCATTTTGAGCATTTAGAAAAACTTGTTAACACAAAAACACCAAAGTGCTTAAAATAGCTTCAAATCGCATTTGGAGACGTTTTAGACCATTTTGTGAGTTTCGAAAAAATTTGTTTAAATAAAAACACCAATGTGCTAAGAATAGCTTCAAATCGCATTTGCAGACGTTTTAGACCATTTTGTGATTTTCGAAAAAACTTGTTAACATAAAAACACAAAAGTGCTTAGAATAGCTTCAAATCGCATTTGTAGACGTTTTAGACCATTTTGTGATTTTCGAAAAAACTTGTTAACATAAAAACATCGAAGTGTACAGAATAGCTTCAAATCGCATTTGGAGACGTTTTAGACCATTTTGTGATTTTCGAAAAAAACTTGTTAACATAAAAACACCAAAGTGTACAGAAAAGCTTCAAATCGCTATTGGAGACGTTTTAGACCATTTTGTGATTTTCGAAAAAAGTTGTTAACATAAAAACATCAAAGTGTACAGAAAAGCTTCAAATCGCATTTAGAGACGTTTTAGACCATTTTGTGATTTTCAAAAAAACTTGTTAACATAAAAACACCAAAGTGCTTAGAATAGCTTAAAATCTCATTTGGAGACGTTTTAGACCATTTTGTGATCTTCGAAAAACTTGTTAACATAAAAACATCAAAGTGTACAGAATAGCTTCAAATCGCATTTGGAGACGTTTTAGACAATTTTGTGATTTTCGAAAAACTTGGTTACACAAAAACATCAAAGTTCTTGAAATCACATTAGAAACCGTTTTAGACCATTTTGAGCATTTCGATAAAACATTTCACACAAAAACATCAAAGAGCACAAAGTAGCTTAATATCGTATTTAAAAACGTTTTTGACCATTTTGAGCATTTCGACAGAAAATTTTCACACAAAACATCAAAGTGTACAGAATAGCTTCAAATCGCATTTGGAAACGTTTTAGACCATTTTGTGATTTTCGAAAAAACTTGTTAACATAAAAACATCAAAGTGTACAGAATAGCTCCAAATCGCATTTGGAGACGTTTTAGACTATTTTGTGATTTTCGAAAAAACTTGTTAACATAAAAACACCAAAGTGCTTAGAATAGCTTCAAATCGCATTTGGAGACGTTTTAGACCATTTTGAGCATTTCGAAAAACTTGTTAACACAAAAACACCAAAGTGCTTAAAATAGCTTCAAATCGCATTTGGAGACGTTTTAGACCATTTTGTGATTTTCGAAAAAACATGTTAACATAAAAACACCAAAGTGTTTAGAATAGCTTCAAATCGCATTTGGAGACATTTTAGACCATTTTGTGGTTTTCTAAAAAACTTGTTAACATAAAAACATCAAAGTGTACAGAATAGCTTCAAATCGCATTTGGAGACGTTTTAGACAATTTTGTGATTTTCGAAAAACTTGTTAACACAAAAACACCAAAGTGCTTAAAATAGCTTCAAATCACATTTGGAGACATTTTAGACCCTTTTGTGATTTTCGAAAAAACTTGGTTACACAAAAGCACCTAAGTGCTTAAAATAGCTTCAAATCGCATTTGGAGACGTTTTAGACCATTTTGTGATTTTCGAAAAACTTGTTAACATAAAAACATCAAAGTGTACAGAATAGCTTCAAATCGCATTTGGAGACGTTTAGACAATTTTGTGATTTTCGAAAAACTTGGTTACACAAAAACATCAAAGTGCTTGAAATCACTATTAGAAACCGTTTTAGACCATTTTGAGCATTTCGATAAAACATTTCATACAAAAACATCAAAGAGCACAAAGTAGCTTAATATCGTATTTAAAAACGTTTTTGACCATTTTGAGCATTTCGACAGAAAATTTTCACACAAAACATCAAAGTGTACAGAATAGCTTCAAATCGCATTTGGAAACGTTTTAGACCATTTTGTGATTTTCGAAAAAACTTGTTAACATAAAAACATCAAAGTGTACAGAATAGCTTCAAATCGCATTTGGAGACGTTTTAGACCATTTTGTGATTTTCGAAAAAACTTGTTAACATAAAAACATCAAAGTGTACAGAATAGCTTCAAATCGCATTTGGAGACGTTTTAGACAATTTTGTGTTTTTCGAAAAACTTGGTTACACAAAAACATCAAAGTGCTTGAAATCACATTAGAAACCGTTTTAGACCATTTTGAGCATTTCGATAAAACATTTCAGACAAAATCATCAAAGAGCACAAAGTAGCTTAATATCGTATTTAAAAACGTTTTTGACCATTTTGAGCATTTCGACAGAAAATTTTCATACAAAACATCAAAGTGTACAGAATAGCTTAAAATCGCATTTGGAAACGTTTTAGACCATTTTGTGATTTTCGAAAAAAACTTAACATAAAAACATCAAAGTGTACAGAATAGCTTCAAATCGCATTTCTAGACGTTTTAGACCATTTTGTGATTTTCGAAAAAACTTGTTAACATAAAAACATCAAAGTGTACAGAATAGCTTCAAATCGCATTTGGAGACGTTTTAGACCATTTTGTGATTTTCGAAAAAACTTGTTAACATAAAAACACCAAAGTGTACAGAAAAGCTTCAAATCGCTATTGGAGACGTTTTAGACCATTTTGTGATTTTCGAAAAAAATTGTTTCCATAAAAACACCAAAGTGCTTAGAATAGCTTCAAATCGCATTTTGGAGACATTTTAGACCATTTTGTGATTTTCGAAAAAAGTTGTTAACTTAAAAACATCAAAGTGTACAGAAAAGCTTCAAATCGCATTTAGAGACGTTTTAGACCATTTTGTGATTTTCAAAAAAACTTGTTAACATAAAAACACCAAAGTGCTTAGAATAGCTTAAAATCGCATTTGGAGACGTTTTAGACCATTTTGTGATTTTCGAAAAACTTGTTAACATAAAAACATCAAAGTGTACAGAATAGCTTCAAATCGCATTTGGAGACGTTTTAGACAATTTTGTGATTTTCGAAAAACTTGTTAACATAAAAACACCAAAGTGCTTAGAATAGCTTAAAATCGCATTTGGAGACGTTTTAGACCATTTTGTGATTTTCGAAAAACTTGTTAACATAAAAACATCAAAGTGTACAGAATAGCTTCAAATCGCATTTGGAGACGTTTTAGACAATTTTGTGATTTTCGAAAAACTTGGTTATACAAAAACATCAAAGTGCTTGAAATCACATTAGAAACCGTTTTAGACCATTTTGAGCATTTCAATAAAACATTTCACACAAAAACATCAAAGAGCACAAAGTAGCTTAATATCGTATTTAAAAACGATTTTGAGCATTTCGACAGAAAATTTTCACACAAAACATCAAAGTGTACAGAATAGCTTCAAATCGCATTTGGAAACGTTTTAGACCATTTTGTGATTTTCGAAAAAACTTGTTAACATAAAAACATCAAAGTGTACAGAATAGCTTCAAATCGCATTTGTAGACGTTTTAGACCATTTTGTGATTTTCGAAAAAACTAGCTAACATAAAAACATCAAAGTGTACAGAATAGCTTCAAATCGCATTTGGAGACGTTTTAGACCATTTTGTGATTTTCGAAAAAACTTGTTAACATAAAAACACCAAAGTGTACAGAAAAGCTTCAAATCGCTATTGGAGACGTTTTAGACCATTTTGTGATTTTCCAAAAAAATTGTTTCCATAAAAACACCAAAGTGCTTAGAATAGCTTCAAATCGCATTTGGAGACATTTTAGACCATTTTTTGATTTTCGAAAAAAGTTGTTAACATAAAAACATCAAAGTGTACAGAAAAGCTTCAAATCGCATTTAGAGACGTTTTAGACCATTTTGTGATTTTCAAAAAAACTTGTTAACATAAAAACACCAAAGTGCTTAGAATAGCTTAAAATCGCATTTGGAGACGTTTTAGACCATTTTGTGATTTTCGAAAAACTTGTTGACATAAAAACATCAAAGTGTACCGAATAGCTTCAAATCGCATTTGGAGACGTTTTAGACAATTTTGTGATTTTCGAAAAACTTGGTTACACAAAAACATCAAAGTGCTTGAAATCACATTAGAAACCGTTTTAGACCATTTTGAGCATTTCGATAAAACATTTCACAAAAAAACATCAAAGAGCACAAAGTAGCTTAATATCGTATTTAAAAACGTTTTTGACCATTTTGAGCATTTCGACAGAAAATTTTCACACAAAACATCAAAGTGTACAGAATAGCTTCAAATCGCATTTGGAAACGTTTTAGACCATTTTGTGATTTTCGAAAAAACTTGTTAACATAAAAACATCAAAGTGTACAGAATAGCTTCAAATCGCATTTGTAGACGTTTTAGACCATTTTGTGATTTTCGAAAAAACTTGTTAACATAAAAACATCAAAGTGTACAGAATAGCTTCAAATCGCATTTGGAGACGTTTTAGACCATTTTGTGATTTTCGAAAAAACTTGGTTATACAAAAACATCAAAGGGCTTGAAATCACATTAGAAACCGTTTTAGACCATTTTGAGCATTTCGATAAAACATTTCACAAAAAAACATCAAAGAGCACAAAGTAGCTTAATATCGTATTTAAAAACGTTTTTGACCATTTTGAGCATTTCGAAAGAAAATTTTCACACAAAACATCAAAGTGTACAGAATAGCTTCAAATCGCATTTGGAAACGTTTTAGACCATTTTGTGATTTTCGAAAAAACTTGTTAATATAAAAACATCAAAGTGTACAGAATAGCTTCAAATCGCATTTGGAGACGTTTTAGACCATTTTGTGATTTTCGAAAAAACTTGTTAACATAAAAACACCAAAGTATACAGAATAGCTTCAAATCGCATTTGGAGTCGTTTTAGACCATTTTGTGATTTTCGAAAAAACTTGTTAACATAAAAACACCAATGTGCTAAGATTAGCTTCAAATCGCATTTGGAGACATTTTAGACCATTTTGTGATTTTCGAAAAAACTTGTTAACATAAAAACACCAAAGTGCTTAGAATAGCTTCAAATCGCATTTCGAGATATTTTAGAATCTTTTGTGATTTTCGAAAAAACTTGTTAACATAAAAACATCAAAGTGCTTAAAATAGCTTCAAATCGCATTTGGAAACGTTTTAGACCATGTTGTGATTTTTGAAAAAACTTTTTAACATAAAAACATCAAAGTCCTTAAAATCACATTAGAAATCGTTTTAGACCATTTTGAGCATTTCGCTAAAACTTTTCACAAAAAAAATCAAAGAGCACAAAATAGCTTAATATCGTGTTTAAAAACGTTTTAGACCATTTTGAGCATTTCGAAAAACTTGTTAACACAAAAATACCAAAGTGCTTAAAATAGCTTGCAATCGCATTTGGAGACGTTTTAGACCATTTTGTGAGTTTCGAAAAAATTTGTTTAAATAAAAACACCAATGTGCTAAGAATAGCTTCAAATCGCATTTGCAGACGTTTTAGACCATTTTGTGATTTTTGAAAAAACTTGTTAACATAAAAACACAAAAGTGCTTAGAATAGCTTCAAATCGCATTTGTAGACGTTTTAGACCATTTTGTGATTTTCGAAAAAACTTGTTAACGTAAAAACACCAAAGTGTACAGAAAAGCTTCAAATCGCTATTGGAGACGTTTTAGACCATTTTGTGATTTTCGAAAAAAATTGTTTCCATAAAAACACCAAAGTGCTTAGAATAACTTCAAATCGCATTTTGGAGACATTTTAGACCATTTTGTGATTTTCGAAAAAAGTTGTTAACATAAAAACATCAAAGTGTACAGAATAGCTTCAAATCGCATTTGGAGACGTTTTAGACAATTTTGTGATTTTCGAAAAACTTGTTAACATAAAAACACCAAAGTGCTTAGAATAGCTTAAAATCGCATTTGGAGACGTTTTAGACCATTTTGTGATTTTCGAAAAACTTAACATAAAAACATCAAAGTGTACAGAATAGCTTCAAATTGCATTTTGAGACGTTTTAGACAATTTTGTGATTTTCGAAAAACTTGGTTATACAAAAACATCAAAGTGCTTGAAATCACAGTAGAAACCGTTTTAGACCATTTTGAGCATTTCGATAAAACATTTCACACAAAAACATCAAAGAGCACAAAGTAGCTTAATATCGTATTTAAAAACGTTTTTGACCATTTTGAGCATTTCGACAGAAAATTTTCACACAAAACATCAAAGTGTACAGAATAGCTTCAAATCGCATTTGGAAACGTTTTAGACCATTTTGTGATTTTCGAAAAAACTTGTTAACATAAAAACATCAAAGTGTACAGAATAGCTTCAAATCGCATTTGTAGACGTTTTAGACCATTTTGTGATTTTCGAAAAAACTAGTTAACATAAAAACATCAAAGTGTACAGAATAGCTTCAAATCGCATTTGGAGACGTTTTAGACCATTTTGTGATTTTCGAAAAAACTTGTTAACATAAAAACACCAAAGTGTACAGAAAAGCTTCAAATCGCTATTGGAGACGTTTTAGACCATTTTGTGATTTTCGAAAAAAATTGTTTCCATAAAAACACCAAAGTGCTTAGAATAGCTTCAAATCGCATTTGGAGACATTTTAGACCATTTTGTGATTTTCGAAAAAAGTTGTTAACATAAAAACATCAAAGTGTACAGAAAAGCTTCAAATCGCATTTAGAGACGTTTTAGACCATTTTGTGATTTTCAAAAAAACTTGTTAACATAAAAACACCAAAGTGCTTAGAATAGCTTAAAATCGCATTTGGAGACGTTTTAGACCATTTTGTGATTTTCGAAAAACTTGTTAACATAAAAACATCAAAGTGTACAGAATAGCTTCAAATCGCATTTGGAGACGTTTTAGACAATTTTGTGATTTTCGAAAAACTTGGTTACACAAAAACATCAAAGTGCTTGAAATCACATTAGAAACCGTTTTAGACCATTTTGAGCATTTCGATAAAACATTTCACACAAAAACATCAAAGAGCACAAAGTAGCTTAATATCGTATTTAAAAACGTTTTTGACCATTTTGAGCATTTCGAAAGAAAATTTTCACACAAAACATCAAAGTGTACAGAATAGCTTCAAATCGCATTTGGAAACGTTTTAGACCATTTTGTGATTTTCGAAAAAACTTGTTAACATAAAAACACCAAAGTGCTTAGAATAGCTTCAAATCGCATTTGGAGACGTTTTATACCATTTTGTGATTTTCGAAAAAACTTGTTAACATAAAAACACCAAAGTGCTTAGAATAGCTTCAAATCGCATTTGGAGACATTTTAGACCATTTTGTGATTTTCGAAAAAAGTTGTTAACATAAAAACATCAAAGTGTACAGAAAAGCTTCAAATCGCATTTAGAGACGTTTTAGAACATTTTGTGATTTTCAAAAAAACTTGTTAACATAAAAACACCAAAGTGCTTAGAATAGCTTAAAATCGCATTTGGAGACGTTTTAGACCATTTTGTGATTTTCGAAAAACTTGTTAACATAAAAACATCAAAGTGTACAGAATAGCTTCAAATCGCATTTGGAGACGTTTTAGACAATTTTGTGATTTTCGAAAAACTTGGTTACACAAAAACATCAAAGTGCTTGAAATCACATTAGAAACCGTTTTAGACCATTTTGAGCATTTCGATAAAACATTTCACACAAAAACATCAAAGAGCACAAAGTAGCTTAATATCGTATTTAAAAACGTTTTTGACCATTTTGAGCATTTCGACAGAAAATTTTCACACAAAACATCAAAGTGTACAGAATAGCTTCAAATCGCATTTGGAAACGTTTTAGACCATTTTGTGATTTTCGAAAAAACTTGTTAACATAAAAACATCAAAGTGTACAGAATAGCTTCAAATCGCATTTGGAGACGTTTTAGACCATTTTGTGATTTTCGAAAAAACTTGTTAACATAAAAACATCAAAGTGTACAGAATAGCTTCAAATCGCATTTGGAGACGTTTTAGACCATTTTGTGATTTTCGAAAAAACTTGGTTATACAAAAACATCAAAGTGCTTGAAATCACATTAGAAACCGTTTTAGACCATTTTGAGCATTTCGATAAAACATTTCACACAAAAACATCAAAGAGCACAAAGTAGCTTAATATCGTATTTAAAAACGTTTTTGACCATTTTGAGCATTTCGACATAAAATTTTCACACAAAACATCAAAGTGTACAGAATAGCTTCAAATCGCATTTGGAAACGTTTTAGACCATTTTGTGATTTTCCAAAAAACTTGTTAACATAAAAACATCAAAGTGTACAGAATAGCTTCAAATCGCATTTGTAGACGTTTTAGACCATTTTGTGATTTTCGAAAAAACTAGTTAACATAAAAACATCAAAGTGTACAGAATAGCTTCAAATCGCATTTGGAGACGTTTTAGACCATTTTGTGATTTTCGAAAAAACTTGTTAACATAAAAACATTAAAGTGTACAGAATAGCTTCAAATCGCATTTGGAGACGTTTTAGACAATTTTGTGATTTTCGAAAAACTTGGTTACACAAAAACATCAAAGTGCTTGAAATCACATTAGAAACCGTTTTAGACCATTTTGAGCATTTCGATAAAACATTTCACACAAAAACATCAAAGAGCACAAAGTAGCTTAATATCGTATTTAAAAACGTTTTTGACCATTTTGAGCATTTCGACAGAAAATTTTCACACAAAACATCAAAGTGTACAGAATAGCTTCAAATCGCATTTGGAAACGTTTTAGACCATTTTGTGATTTTCGAAAAAACTTGTTAACATAAAAACATCAAGGTGTACAGAATAGCTTCAAATCGCATTTGGAGACGTTTTAGACCATTTTGTGATTTTCGAAAAAACTTGTTAACATAAAAACACCAAAGTGCTTAGAATAGCTTCAAATCGCATTTGGAGACGTTTTAGACCATTTTGAGCATTTCGAAAAACTTGTTAACACAAAAACACCAAAGTGCTTAAAATAGCTTCAAATCGCATTTGGAGACGTTTTAGACCATTTTGTGATTTTCGAAAAAACTTGTTAACATAAAAACACCAAAGTGCTTAGAATAGCTTCAAATCGCATTTAGAGACATTATAGACCATTTTGTGATTTTCTAAAATACTTGTTAACATAAAAACATCAAAGTGTACAGAATAGCTTCAAATCGCATTTGGAGACGTTTTAGACAATTTTGTGATTTTCGAAAAACTTGTTAACACAAAAACACCAAAGTGCTTAAAATAGCTTCAAATCACATTTGGAGACATTTTAGACCTTTTTGTGATTTTCGAAAAAACTTGGTTACACAAAAGCACCTAAGTGCTTAAAATAGCTTCAAATCGCATTTGGAGACGTTTTAGACCATTTTGTGATTTTCGAAAAAACTAGTTAACATAAAAACATCAAAGTCCTTAAAATCACATTAGAAATCGTTTTAGACCATTTTGAGCATTTCGCTAAAACTTTTCACAAAAAAAAATCAAAGAGCACAAAATAGCTTAATATCGTGTTTAAAAACGTTTTAGACCATTTTGAGCATTTCGAAAAACTTGTTAACACAAAAATACCAAAGTGCTTAAAATAGCTTGCAATCGCATTTGGAGACGTTTTAGACCATTTTGTGAGTTTCGAAAAAATTTGTTTAAATAAAAACACCAATGTGCTAAGAATAGCTTCAAATCGCATTTGCAGACGTTTTAGACCATTTTGTGATTTTCGAAAAAACTTGTTAACATAAAAACACAAAAGTGCTTAGAATAGCTTCAAATCGCATTTGTAGACGTTTTAGACCATTTTGTGATTTTCGAAAAAACTTGTTAACATAAAAACACCAAAGTGTACAGAAAAGCTTCAAATCGTTATTGGAGACGTTTTAGACCATTTTGTGATTTTCGAAAAAAATTGTTTCCATAAAAACACCAAAGTGCTTAGAATAACTTCAAATCGCATTTTGGAGACATTTTAGACCATTTTGTGATTTTCGAAAAAAGTTGTTAACATAAAAACATCAAAGTGTACAGAATAGCTTCAAATCGCATTTGGAGACGTTTTAGACAATTTTGTGATTTTCGAAAAACTTGTTAACATAAAAACACCAAAGTGCTTAGAATAGCTTAAAATCGCATTTGGAGACGTTTTAGACCATTTTGTGATTTTCGAAAAACTTGTTAACATAAAAACATCAAAGTGTACAGAATAGCTTCAAATTGCATTTGGAGACGTTTTAGACAATTTTGTGATTTTCGAAAAACTTGGTTATACAAAAACATCAAAGTGCTTGAAATCACATTAGAAAGCGTTTTAGACCATTTTGAGCATTTCGATAAAACATTTCACACAAAAACATCAAAGAGCACAAAGTAGCTTAATATCGTATTTAAAAACGTTTTTGACCATTTTGAGCATTTCGACAGAAAATTTTCACACAAAACATCAAAGTGTACAGAATAGCTTCAAATCGCATTTTGAAACGTTTTAGACCATTTTGTGATTTTCTAAAAAACTTGTTACCATAAAAACATCAAAGTGTACAGAATAGCTTCAAATCGCATTTGTAAACGTTTTAGACCATTTTGTGATTTTCGAAAAAACTGTTAACATAAAAACACCAAAGTGCTTAGAATAGCTTCAAATCACATTTGGAGACGTTTTAGACCATTTTTGATTTTCGAAAAAACTAGTTAACATAAAAACATCAAAGTGCTTAAAATCACATTAGAAATCGTTTTAGACCATTTTGAGCATTTCGCTAAAACTTTTCACAAAAAAACATCAAAGAGCACAAAATAGCTTAATATCGTGTTTAAAAACGTTTTAGACCATTTTGAGCATTTAGAAAAACTTGTTAACACAAAAACACCAAAGTGCTTAAAATAGCTTCAAATCGCATTTGGAGACGTTTTAGACCATTTTGTGAGTTTCGAAAAAATTTGTTTAAATAAAAACACCAATGTGCTAAGAATAGCTTCAAATCGCATTTGCAGACGTTTTAGACCATTTTGTGATTTTCGAAAAAACTTGTTAACATAAAAACACAAAAGTGCTTAGAATAGCTTCAAATCGCATTTGTAGACGTTTTAGACCATTTTGTGATTTTCGAAAAAACTTGTTAACATAAAAACATCAAAGTGTACAGAATAGCTTCAAATCGCATTTGGAGACGTTTTAGACCATTTTGTGATTTTCGAAAAAAACTTGTTAACATAAAAACACCAAAGTGTACAGAAAAGCTTCAAATCGCTATTGGAGACGTTTTAGACCATTTTGTGATTTTCGAAAAAAGTTGTTAACATAAAAACATTAAAGTGTACAGAAAAGCTTCAAATCGCATTTAGAGACGTTTTAGACCATTTTGTGATTTTCAAAAAAACTTGTTAACATAAAAACACCAAAGTGCTTAGAATAGCTTAAAATCGCATTTGGAGACGTTTTAGACCATTTTGTGATCTTCGAAAAACTTGTTAACATAAAAACATCAAAGTGTACAGAATAGCTTCAAATCGCATTTCGAGACGTTTTAGACAATTTTGTGATTTTCGAAAAACTTGGTTACACAAAAACATCAAAGTTCTTGAAATCACATTAGAAACCGTTTTAGACCATTTTGAGCATTTCGATAAAACATTTCACACAAAAACATCAAAGAGCACAAAGTAGCTTAATATCGTATTTAAAAACGTTTTTGACCATTTTGAGCATTTCGACAGAAAATTTTCACACAAAACATCAAAGTGTACAGAATAGCTTCAAATCGCATTTGGAAACGTTTTAGACCATTTTGTGATTTTCGAAAAAACTTGTTAACATAAAAACATCAAAGTGTACAGAATAGCTCCAAATCGCATTTGGAGACGTTTTAGACCATTTTGTGATTTTCGAAAAAACTTGTTAACATAAAAACACCAAAGTGCTTAGAATAGCTTCAAATCGCATTTGGAGACGTTTTAGACCATTTTGAGCATTTCGAAAAACTTGTTAACACAAAAACACCAAAGTGCTTAAAATAGCTTCAAATCGCATTTGGAGACGTTTTAGACCATTTTGTGATTTTCGAAAAAACATGTTAACATAAAAACACCAAAGTGTTTAGAATAGCTTCAAATCGCATTTGGAGACATTTTAGACCATTTTGTGATTTTCTAAAAAACTTGTTAACATAAAAACATCAAAGTGTACAGAATAGCTTCAAATCGCATTTGGAGACGTTTTAGACAATTTTGTGATTTTCGAAAAACTTGTTAACACAAAAACACCAAAGTGCTTAAAATAGCTTCAAATCACATTTGGAGACATTTTAGACCCTTTTGTGATTTTCGAAAAAACTTGGTTACACAAAAGCACCTAAGTGCTTAAAATAGCTTCAAATCGCATTTGGAGACGTTTTAGACCATTTTGTGATTTTCGAAAAACTTGTTAACATAAAAACATCAAAGTGTACAGAATAGCTTCAAATCGCATTTGGAGACGTTTAGACAATTTTGTGATTTTCGAAAAACTTGGTTACACAAAAACATCAAAGTGCTTGAAATCACTATTAGAAACCGTTTTAGACCATTTTGAGCATTTCGATAAAACATTTCATACAAAAACATCAAAGAGCACAAAGTAGCTTAATATCGTATTTAAAAACGTTTTTGACCATTTTGAGCATTTCGACAGAAAATTTTCACACAAAACATCAAAGTGTACAGAATAGCTTCAAATCGCATTTGGAAACGTTTTAGACCATTTTGTGATTTTCGAAAAAACTTGTTAACATAAAAACATCAAAGTGTACAGAATAGCTTCAAATCGCATTTGGAGACGTTTTAGACCATTTTGTGATTTTCGAAAAAACTTGTTAACATAAAAACATCAAAGTGTACAGAATAGCTTCAAATCGCATTTGGAGACGTTTTAGACCATTTTGTGATTTTCGAAAAAACTTGTTAACATAAAAACATCAAAGTGTACAGAATAGCTTCAAATCGCATTTGGAGACGTTTTAGACCATTTTGTGATTTTCGAAAAAACTTGTTAACATAAAAACACCAAAGTGCTTAGAATAGCTTCAAATCGCATTTGGAGACGTTTTAGACCATTTTGTGATTTTCGAAAAAACTTGTTAACATAAAAACACCAAAGTGCTTAGAATAGCTTAAAATCGCATTTGGAGACGTTTTAGACCATTTTGTGATTTTCGAAAAACTTGTTAACATAAAAACATCAAAGTGTACAGAATAGCTTCAAATCGCATTTGGAGACGTTTTAGACAATTTTGTGATTTTCGAAAAACTTGTTAACATAAAAACACCAAAGTGCTTAGAATAGCTTAAAATCGCATTTGGAGACGTTTTAGACCATTTTGTGATTTTCGAAAAACTTGTTAACATAAAAACATCAAAGTGTACAGAATAGCTTCAAATCGCATTTGGAGACGTTTTAGACAATTTTGTGATTTTCGAAAAACTTGGTTATACAAAAACATCAAAGTGCTTGAAATCACATTAGAAACCGTTTTAGACCATTTTGAGCATTTCAATAAAACATTTCACACAAAAACATCAAAGAGCACAAAGTAGCTTAATATCGTATTTAAAAACGATTTTGAGCATTTCGACAGAAAATTTTCACACAAAACATCAAAGTGTACCGAATAGCTTCAAATCGCATTTGGAAACGTTTTAGACCATTTTGTGATTTTCGAAAAAACTTGTTAACATAAAAACATCAAAGTGTACAGAATAGCTTCAAATCGCATTTGTAGACGTTTTAGACCATTTTGTGATTTTCGAAAAAACTAGTTAACATAAAAACATCAAAGTGTACAGAATAGCTTCAAATCGAATTTGGAGACGTTTTAGACCATTTTGTGATTTTCGAAAAAACTTGTTAACATAAAAACATCAAAGTGTACAGAATAGCTTCAAATCGCATTTGGAAACGTTTTAGACCATTTTGTGATTTTCGAAAAAACTTGTTAACATAAAAACATCAAAGTGTACAGAATAGCTTCAAATCGCATTTGTAGACGTTTTAGACCATTTTGTGATTTTCGAAAAAACTAGTTAACATAAAAACATCAAAGTGTACAGAATAGCTTCAAATCGCATTTGGAGACGTTTTAGACCATTTTGTGATTTTCGAAAAAACTTGTTAACATAAAAACACCAAAGTGTACAGAAAAGCTTCAAATCGCTATTGGAGACGTTTTAGACCATTTTGTGATTTTCCAAAAAAATTGTTTCCATAAAAACACCAAAGTGCTTAGAATAGCTTCAAATCTCATTTGGAGACATTTTAGACCATTTTTTGATTTTCGAAAAAAGTTGTTAACATAAAAACATCAAAGTGTACAGAAAAGCTTCAAATCGCATTTAGAGACGTTTTAGACCATTTTGTGATTTTCAAAAAAACTTGTTAACATAAAAACACCAAAGTGCTTAGAATAGCTTAAAATCGCATTTGGAGACGTTTTAGACCATTTTGTGATTTTCGAAAAACTTGTTGACATAAAAACATCAAAGTGTACCGAATAGCTTCAAATCGCATTTGGAGACGTTTTAGACAATTTTGTGATTTTCGAAAAACTTGGTTACACAAAAACATCAAAGTGCTTGAAATCACATTAGAAACCGTTTTAGACCATTTTGAGCATTTCGATAAAACATTTCACACAAAAACATCAAAGAGCACAAAGTAGCTTAATATCGTATTTAAAAACGTTTTTGACCATTTTGAGCATTTCGACAGAAAATTTTCACACAAAACATCAAAGTGTACAGAATAGCTTCAAATCGCATTTGGAAACGTTTTAGACCATTTTGTGATTTTCGAAAAAACTTGTTAACATAAAAACATCAAAGTGTACAGAATAGCTTCAAATCGCATTTGTAGACGTTTTAGACCATTTTGTGATTTTCGAAAAAACTTGTTAACATAAAAACATCAAAGTGTACAGAATAGCTTCAAATCGCATTTGGAGACGTTTTAGACCATTTTGTGATTTTCGAAAAAACTTGGTTATACAAAAACATCAAAGGGCTTGAAATCACATTAGAAACCGTTTTAGACCATTTTGAGCATTTCGATAAAACATTTCACACAAAAACATCAAAGAGCACAAAGTAGCTTAATATCGTATTTAAAAACGTTTTTGACCATTTTGAGCATTTCGAAAGAAAATTTTCACTCAAAACATCAAAGTGTACAGAATAGCTTCAAATCGCATTTGGAAACGTTTTAGACCATTTTGTGATTTTCGAAAAAACTTGTTAACATAAAAACATCAAAGTGTACAGAATAGCTTCAAATCGCATTTGGAGACGTTTTAGACCATTTTGTGATTTTCGAAAAAACTTGTTAACATAAAAACACCAAAGTATACAGAATAGCTTCAAATCGCATTTGGAGTCGTTTTAGACCATTTTGTGATTTTCGAAAAAACTTGTTAACATAAAAACACCAATGTGCTAAGATTAGCTTCAAATCGCATTTGGAGACATTTTAGACCATTTTGTGATTTTCGAAAAAACTTGTTAACATAAAAACACCAAAGTGCTTAGAATAGCTTCAAATCGCATTTCGAGATATTTTAGAATCTTTTGTGATTTTCGAAAAAACTTGTTAACATAAAAACATCAAAGTGTACAGAATAGCTTCAAATCGCATTTGGAAACGTTTTAGACCATTTTGTGATTTTTGAAAAAACTTTTTAACATAAAAACATCAAAGTGTACAGAATAGCTTCAAATCGCATTTGGAGACGTTTTAGACCGTTTTGTGATTTTTGAAAAAACTTGTTAACATAAAAACACCAAAGTGCTTAGAATAGCTTCAAATCGCATTTGGAGACGTTTTAGACCATTTTGTGATTTTCGAAAAAACTTGTTAAGATAAAAACACCAAAGTGCTTAAAATAGCTTAAAATCGCATTTGGAGACGTTTTAGACCATTTTGTGATTTTCGAAAAAACTTGTTAACATAAAAACACCAAAGTGTACAGAAAAGCTTCAAATCGCTATTGGAGACGTTTTAGACCATTTTGTGATTTTCGAAAAAAATTTTTTCCATAAAAACACCAAAGTGCTTAGAATAGCTTCAAATCGCATTTGGAGACATTTTAGACCATTTTGTGATTTTCGACAAAAGTTGTTAACATAAAAACATCAAAGTGTACAGAAAAGCTTCAAATCGCATTTAGAGACGTTTTAGACCATTTTGTGATTTTCAAAAAAACTTGTTAACATAAAAACACCAAAGTGCTTAGAATAGCTTAAAATCGCATTTGGAGAGGTTTTAGACCATTTTGTGATTTTCGAAAAACTTGTTAACATAAAAACATCAAAGTGTACAGAATAGCTTCAAATCGCATTTGGAGACGTTTTAGACAATTTTGTGATTTTCGAAAAACTTGGTTACACAAAAACATCAAAGTGCTTGAAATCACATTAGAAACCGTTTTAGACCATTTTGAGCATTTCGATAAAACATTTCAAACAAAAACATCAAAGAGCACAAAGTAGCTTAATATCGTATTTAAAAACGTTTTTGACCATTTTGATCATTTCGACAGAAAATTTTCACACAAAACATCAAAGTGTACAGAATAGCTTCAAATCGCATTTGGAAACGTTTTAGACCATTTTGTGATTTTCGAAAAAACTTGTTAACATAAAAACATCAAAGTGTACAGAATAGCTTCAAATCGCATTTGTAGACGTTTTAGACCATTTTGTGATTTTCGAAAAAACTTGTTAACATAAAAACATCAAAGTGTACAGAATAGCTTCAAATCGCATTTGGAGACGTTTTAGACCATTTTGTGATTTTCGAAAAAACTTGGTTATACAAAAACATCAAAGTGCTTGAAATCACATTAGAAACCGTTTTAGACCATTTTGAGCATTTCGATAAAACATTTCACACAAAAACATCAAAGAGCACAAATTAGCTTAATATCGTATTTAAAAACGTGTTTGACCATTTTGAGCATTTCGAAAGAAAATTTTCACACAAAACATCAAAGTGTACAGAATAGCTTCAAATCGCATTTGGAAACGTTTTAGACCATTTTGTGATTTTCGAAAAAACTTGTTAACATAAAAACATCAAAGTGTACAGAATAGCTTCAAATCGCATTTGGAGACGTTTTAGACCATTTTGTGATTTTCGAAAAAACTTGTTAACATAAAAACACCAAAGTATACAGAATAGCTTCAAATCGCATTTGGAGTCGTTTTAGACCATTTTGTGATTTTCGAAAAAACTTGTTAACATAAAAACACCAATGTGCTAAGATTAGCTTCAAATCGCATTTGGAGACATTTTAGACCATTTTGTGATTTTCGAAAAAACTTGTTAACATAAAAACACCAAAGTGCTTAGAATAGCTTCAAATCGCATTTCGAGATATTTTAGAATCTTTTGTGATTTTCGAAAAAACTTGTTAACATAAAAACATCAAAGTGTACAGAATAGCTTCAAATCGCATTTGGAAACGTTTTAGACCATTTTGTGATTTTTGAAAAAACTTTTTAACATAAAAACATCAAAGTGTACAGAATAGCTTCAAATCGCATTTGGAGACGTTTTAGACCGTTTTGTGATTTTTGAAAAAACTTGTTAACATAAAAACATCAAAGTGTACAGAATAGCTTCAAATCGCATTTGGAGACGTTTTAGACCGTTTTGTGATTTTTGAAAAAACTTGTTAACATAAAAACACCAAAGTGCTTAGAATAGCTTCAAATCGCATTTGGAGACGTTTTAGACCATTTTGTGATTTTCGAAAAAACTTGTTAACATAAAAACACCAAAGTGCTTAGAATAGCTTAAAATCGCATTTGGAGACGTTTTAGACCATTTTGTGATTTTCGAAAAACTTGTTAACATAAAAACATCAAAGTGTACAGAATAGCTTCAAATCGCATTTGGAGACGTTTTAGACAATTTTGTGTTTTTCGAAAAACTTGGTTACACAAAAACATCAAAGTGCTTGAAATCACATTAGAAACCGTTTTAGACCATTTTGAGCATTTCGATAAAACATTTCAGACAAAATCATCAAAGAGCACAAAGTAGCTTAATATCGTATTTAAAAACGTTTTTGACCATTTTGAGCATTTCGACAGAAAATTTTCATACAAAACATCAAAGTGTACAGAATAGCTTAAAATCGCATTTGGAAACGTTTTAGACCATTTTGTGATTTTCGAAAAAACTTAACATAAAAACATCAAAGTGTACAGAATAGCTTCAAATCGCATTTCTAGACGTTTTAGACCATTTTGTGATTTTCGAAAAAACTTGTTAACATAAAAACATCAAAGTGTACAGAATAGCTTCAAATCGCATTTGGAGACGTTTTAGACCATTTTGTGATTTTCGAAAAAACTTGTTAACATAAAAACACCAAAGTGTACAGAAAAGCTTCAAATCGCTATTGGAGACGTTTTAGACCATTTTGTGATTTTCGAAAAAAATTATTTCCATAAAAACACCAAAGTGCTTAGAATAGCTTCAAATCGCATTTTGGAGACATTTTAGACCATTTTGTGATTTTCGAAAAAAGTTGTTAACTTAAAAACATCAAAGTGTACAGAAAAGCTTCAAATCGCATTTAGAGACGTTTTAGACCATTTTGTGATTTTCCAAAAAACTTGTTAACATAAAAACACCAAAGTGCTTAGAATAGCTTAAAATCGCATTTGGAGACGTTTTAGACCATTTTGTGATTTTCGAAAAAACTTTTTAACATAAAAACATCAAAGTGTACAGAATAGCTTCAAATCGCATTTGGAGACGTTTTAGACCATTTTGTGATTTTCGAAAAAACTTGTTAACATAAAAACACCAAAGTGCTTAGAATAGCTTCAAATCGCATTTGGAGACGTTTTAGACCATTTTGTGATTTTCGAAAAAACTTGTTAACATAAAAACACCAAAGTATACAGAATAGCTTCAAATCGCATTTGGAGTCGTTTTAGACCATTTTGTGATTTTCGAAAAAACTTGTTAACATAAAAACACCAATGTGCTAAGATTAGCTTCAAATCGCATTTGGAGACATTTTAGACCATTTTGTGATTTCGAAAAAACTTGTTAACATAAAAACACCAAAGTGCTTAGAATAGCTTCAAATCGCATTTCGAGATATTTTAGACTCTTTTGTGATTTTCGAAAAAACTTGTTAACATAAAAACATCAAAGTGTACAGAATAGCTTCAAATCGCATTTGGAGACGTTTTAGACAATTTTGTGATTTTCGAAAAACTTGGTTACACAAAAACATCAAAGTGCTTGAAATCACATTAGCAACCGTTTTAGACCATTTTGAGCATTTCGATAAAACTTTTCACACAAAAACATCAAAGAGCACAAAGTAGCTTAATATCGTATTTAAAAACGTTTTTGACCATTTTGAGCATTTCGACAGAAAATTTTCACACAAAACATCAAATGCTATTTGAATAGCTTCAAATCGCATTTGGAAACGTTTTAGACCATTTTGTGATTTTTGAAAAAACTTGTTAACATAAAAACATCAAAGTGTACAGAATAGC
Source organism: Antedon mediterranea (assembly GCF_964355755.1). Classification (NCBI taxonomy): domain Eukaryota; kingdom Metazoa; phylum Echinodermata; class Crinoidea; order Comatulida; family Antedonidae; genus Antedon; species Antedon mediterranea. Next base: position 8,710,496 of record NC_092679.1, on the reverse strand, counting down.
TTCAAATCGCATTTGGAGACGTTTTAGACCGTTTTGTGATTTTTGAAAAAACTTGTTAACATAAAAACACCAAAGTGCTTAGAATAGCTTCAAATCGCATTTGGAGACGTTTTAGACCATTTTGTGATTTTCGAAAAAACTTGTTAAGATAAAAACACCAAAGTGCTTAAAAAAGCTTCAAATCGCATTTGGAGACGTTTTAGACCATTTTGTGATTTTCGAAAAAACTTGTTAACATAAATACACCAAAGTGTACAGAAAAGCTTCAAATCGCTATTGTAGACGTTTTAGACCATTTTGTGATTTTCGAAAAAAATTGTTTCCATAAAAACACCAAAGTGCTTAGAATAGCTTCAAATCGCATTTGGAGACATTTTAGACCATTTTGTGATTTTCGAAAAAAGTTGTTAACATAAAAACATCAAAGTGTACAGCAAAGCTTCAAATCGCATTTAGAGACGTTTTAGAACATTTTGTGATTTTCAAAAAAACTTTTTAACATAAAAACACCAAAGTGCTTAGAATAGCTTAAAATCGCATTTGGAGACGTTTTAGACCATTTTGTGATTTTCGAAAAACTTGTTAACATAAAAACATCAAAGTGTACAGAATAGCTTCAAATCGCATTTGGAGACGTTTTAGACAATTTTGTGATTTTCGAAAAACTTGGTTACACAAAAACATCAAAGTGCTTGAAATCACATTAGAAACCGTTTTAGACCATTTTGAGCATTTCGATAAAACATTTCACACAAAAACATCAAAGAGCACAAAGTAGCTTAATATCGTATTTAAAAACGTTTTTGACCATTTTGAGCATTTCGACAGAAAATTTTCACACAAAACATCAAAGTGTACAGAATAGCTTCAAATCGCATTTGGAAACGTTTTAGACCATTTTGTGATTTTCGAAAAAACTTGTTAACATAAAAACATCAAAGTGTACAGAATAGCTTCAAATCGCATTTGGAGACGTTTTAGACCATTTTGTGATTTTCGAAAAAACTTGTTAACATAAAAACATCAAAGTGTACAGAATAGCTTCAAATCGCATTTGGAGACGTTTTAGACCATTTTGTGATTTTCGAAAAAACTTGGTTATACAAAAACATCAAAGTGCTTGAAATCACATTAGAAACCGTTTTAGACCATTTTGAGCATTTCGATAAAACATTTCACACAAAAACATCAAAGAGCACAAAGTAGCTTAATATCGTATTTAAAAACGTTTTTGACCATTTTGAGCATTTCGACATAAAATTTTCACACAAAACATCAAAGTGTACAGAATAGCTTCAAATCGCATTTGGAAACGTTTTAGACCATTTTGTGATTTTCGAAAAAACTTGTTAACATAAAAACATCAAAGTGTACAGAATAGCTTCAAATCGCATTTGTAGACGTTTTAGACCATTTTGTGATTTTCGAAAAAACTAGTTAACATAAAAACATCAAAGTGTACAGAATAGCTTCAAATCGCATTTGGAGACGTTTTAGACCATTTTGTGATTTTCGAAAAAACTTGTTAACATAAAAACACCAAAGTATACAGAATAGCTTCAAATCGCATTTGGAGTCGTTTTAGACCATTTTGTGATTTTCGAAAAAACTTGTTAACATAAAAACACCAATGTGCTAAGATTAGCTTTAAATCGCATTTGGAGACATTTTAGACCATTTTGTGATTTCGAAAAAACTTGTTAACATAAAAACACCAAAGTGCTTAGAATAGCTTCAAATCGCATTTCGAGATATTTTAGACTCTTTTGTGATTTTCGAAAAAACTTGTTAACATAAAAACATCAAAGTGTACCGAATAGCTTCAAATCGCATTTGGAGACGTTTTAGACAATTTTGTGATTTTCGAAAAACTTGGTTACACAAAAACATCAAAGTGCTTGAAATCACATTAGCAACCGTTTTAGACCATTTTGAGCATTTCGATAAAACTTTTCACACAAAAACATCAAAGAGCACAAAGTAGCTTAATATCGTATTTAAAAACGTTTTTGACCATTTTGAGCATTTCGACAGAAAATTTTCACACAAAACATCAAATGCTATTTGAATAGCTTCAAATCGCATTTGGAAACGTTTTAGACCATTTTGTGATTTTTGAAAAAACTTGTTAACATAAAAACATCAAAGTGTACAGAATAGCTTCAAATCGCATTTGGAGACGTTTTAGACCGTTTTGTGATTTTTGAAAAAACTTGTTAACATAAAAACACCAAAGTGCTTAGAATAGCTTCAAATCGCATTTGGAGACGTTTTAGACCATTTTGTGATTTTCGAAAAAACTTGTTAAGATAAAAACACCAAAGTGCTTAAAATAGCTTCAAATCGCATTTGGAGACGTTTTAGACCATTTTGTGATTTTCGAAAAAACTTGTTAACATAAAAACACCAAAGTGTACAGAAAAGCTTCAAATCGCTATTGTAGACCTTTTAGACCATTTTGTGATTTTCGAAAAAAATTGTTTCCATAAAAACACCAAAGTGCTTAGAATAGCTTCAAATCGCATTTGGAGACATTTTAGACCATTTTGTGATTTTCGAAAAAAGTTGTTAACATAAAAACATCAAAGTGTACAGAAAAGCTTCAAATCGCATTTAGAGACGTTTTAGAACATTTTGTGATTTTCAAAAAAACTTGTTAACATAAAAACACCAAAGTGCTTAGAATAGCTTAAAATCGCATTTGGAGACGTTTTAGACCATTTTGTGATTTTCGAAAAACTTGTTAACATAAAAACATCAAAGTGTACAGAATAGCTTCAAATCGCATTTGGAGACGTTTTAGACAATTTTGTGATTTTCGAAAAACTTGGTTACACAAAAAAATCAAAGTGCTTGAAATCACATTAGAAACCGTTTTAGACCATTTTGAGCATTTCGATAAAACATTTCACACAAAAACATCAAAGAGCACAAAGTAGCTTAATATCGTATTTAAAGACGTTTTTGACCATTTTGAGCATTTCGACAGAAAATTTTCACACAAAACATCAAAGTGTACAGAATAGCTTCAAATCGCATTTGGAAACGTTTTAGACCATTTTGTGATTTTCGAAAAAACTTGTTAACATAAAAACATCAAAGTGTACAGAATAGCTTCAAATCGCATTTGGAGACGTTTTAGACCATTTTGTGATTTTCGAAAAAACTTGTTAACATAAAAACACCAAAGTGCTTAGAATAGCTTCAAATCGCATTTGGAGACGTTTTAGACCATTTTGAGCATTTCGAAAAACTTGTTAACACAAAAACACCAAAGTGCTTAAAATAGCTTCAAATCGCATTTGGAGACGTTTTAGACCATTTTGTGATTTTCGAAAAAACTTGTTAACATAAAAACACCAAAGTGCTTAGAATAGCTTCAAATCGCATTTAGAGACATTATAGACCATTTTGTGATTTTCTAAAATACTTGTTAACATAAAAACATCAAAGTGTACAGAATAGCTTCAAATCGCATTTGGAGACGTTTTAGACAATTTTTTGATTTTCGAAAAACTTGTTAACACAAAAACACCAAAGTGCTTAAAATAGCTTCAAATCACATTTGGAGACATTTTAGACCTTTTTGTGATTTTCGAAAAAACTTGGTTACACAAAAGCACCTAAGTGCTTAAAATAGCTTCAAATCGCATTTGGAGACGTTTTAGACCATTTTGTGAATTTCGAAAAAACTAGTTAACATAAAAACATCAAAGTCCTTAAAATCACATTAGAAATCGTTTTAGACCATTTTGAGCATTTCGCTAAAACTTTTCACAAAAAAAAATCAAAGAGCACAAAATAGCTTAATATCGTGTTTAAAAACGTTTTAGACCATTTTGAGCATTTCGAAAAACTTGTTAACACAAAAATACCAAAGTGCTTAAAATAGCTTGCAATCGCATTTGGAGACGTTTTAGACCATTTTGTGAGTTTCGAAAAAATTTGTTTAAATAAAAACACCAATGTGCTAAGAATAGCTTCAAATCGCATTTGCAGACGTTTTAGACCATTTTGTGATTTTCGAAAAAACTTGTTAACATAAAAACACCAAAGTGCTTAGAATAGCTTCAAATCGCATTTGTAGACGTTTTAGACCATTTTGTGATTTTCGAAAAAACTTGTTAACATAAAAACATCAAAGTGTACAGAATAGCTTCAAATCGCATTTTGAGACGTTTTAGACCATTTTGTGATTTTCGAAAAAACTTGTTAACATAAAAACACCAAAGTGCTTAGAATAGCTTCAAATCGCATTTGGAGACGTTTTAGACCATTTTGAGCATTTCGAAAAACTTGTTAACACAAAAACACCAAAGTGCTTAAAATAGCTTCAAATCGCATTTGGAGACGTTTTAGACCATTTTGTGAGTTTCGAAAAAATTTGTTTAAATAAAAACACCAATGTGCTAAGAATAGCTTAATATCGTATTTAAAAACGTTTTTGACCATTTTGAGGATTTCGACAAACATTTTTCACACAAAACAGCAAAGTGTACAGAATAGCTTCAAATCGCATTTGGAGACGTTTTAGACCATTTTGTGATTTTCGAAAAAACTTGTTAACATAAAAACACCAAAGTGTACAGATTAGCTTCAAATCGCATTTGGAGACGTTTTAGACCATTTTGTGATTTTCGAAAAAACTTGTTAACATAAAAACACCAAAGTATACAGAATAGCTTCAAATCGCATTTGGAGTCGTTTTAGACCATTTTGTGATTTTCGAAAAAACTTGTTAACATAAAAACACCAATGTGCTAAGATTAGCTTCAAATCGCATTTGGAGACATTTTAGACCATTTTGTGATTTCGAAAAAACTTGTTAACATAAAAACACCAAAGTGCTTAGAATAGCTTCAAATCGAATTTCGAGATATTTTAGACTCTTTTGTGATTTTCGAAAAAACTTGTTAACATAAAAACATCAAAGTGTACAGAATAGCTTCAAATCGCATTTGGAGACGTTTTAGACAATTTTGTGATTTTCGAAAAACTTGGTTACACAAAAACATCAAAGTGCTTGAAATCACATTAGAAACCGTTTTAGACCATTTTGAGCATTTCGATAAAACTTTTCACACAAAAACATCAAAGAGCACAAAGTAGCTTAATATCGTATTTAAAAACGTTTTTGACCATTTTGAGCATTTCGACAGAAAATTTTCACACAAAACATCAAAGTGTACAGAATAGCTTCAAATCGCATTTGGAAACGGTTTAGACCATTTTGTGATTTTTTAAAAAACTTGTTAACATAAAAACATCAAAGTGTACAGAATAGCTTCAAATCGCATTTGGAGACGTTTTAGACCGTTTTGTGATTTTCGAAAAAACTTGTTAACATAAAAACACCAAAGTGCTTAGAATAGCTTCAAATCGCATTTGGAGACGTTTTAGACCATTTTGTGATTTTCGAAAAAACTTGTTAACATAAAAATACCAAAGTGCTTAAAATAGCTTCAAATCGCATTTGGAGACGTTTTAGACCATTTTGTGATTTTCGAAAAAACTTGTTAACATAAAAACACCAAAGTGTACAGAAAAGCTTCAAATCGCTATTGGAGACGTTTTAGACCATTTTGTGATTTTCGAAAAAAATTGTTTCCATAAAAACACCAAAGGGCTTAAAATAGCTTCAAATCGCATTTGGAGACGTTTTAGACCATTTTGTGATTTTCGAAAAAACTAGTTAACATAAAAACATCAAAGTGCTTAAAATCACATTAGAAATCGTTTAAGACCATTTTGAGCATTTCGCTAAAACTTTTCACAAAAAAACATCAAAGAGCACAAAATAGCTTAATATCGTGTTTAAAAACGTTTTAGACCATTTTGAGCATTTCGAAAAACTTGTTAACACAAAAACACCAAAGTGCTTAAAATAGCTTCAAATCGCATTTGGAGACGTTTTAGACCATTTTGTGATTTTCGAAAAAACTTGTTAACATAAAAACACCAATGTGCTAAGATTAGCTTCAAATCGCATTTGGAGACATTTTAGACCATTTTGTGACTTTCGAAAAAACTTGTTAACATAAAAACACCAAAGTGCTTAGAATAGCTTCAAATCGCATTTCGAGATATTTTAGAATCTTTTGTGATTTTCGAAAAAACTTGTTAACATAAAAACATCAAAGTGTACAGAATAGCTTCAAATCGCATTTGGAAACGTTTTAGACCATTTTGTGATTTTTGAAAAAACTTTTTAACATAAAAACATCAAAGTGTACAGAATAGCTTCAAATCGCATTTGGAGACGTTTTAGACCGTTTTGTGATTTTTGAAAAAACTTGTTAACATAAAAACACCAAAGTGCTTAGAATAGCTTCAAATCGCATTTGGAGACGTTTTAGACCATTTTGTGATTTTCGAAAAAACTTGTTAAGATAAAAACACCAAAGTGCTTAAAATAGCTTAAAATCGCATTTGGAGACGTTTTAGACCATTTTGTGATTTTCGAAAAAACTTGTTAACATAAAAACACCAAAGTGTACAGAAAAGCTTCAAATCGCTATTGGAGACGTTTTAGACCATTTTGTGATTTTCGAAAAAAATTTTTTCCATAAAAACACCAAAGTGCTTAGAATAGCTTAAAATCGCATTTGGAGACGTTTTAGACCATTTTGTGATTTTCGAAAAACTTGTTAACATAAAAACATCAAAGTGTACAGAATAGCTTCAAATCGCATTTGGAGACGTTTTAGACAATTTTGTGATTTTCGAAAAACTTGGTTACACAAAAACATCAAAGTGCTTGAAATCACATTAGAAACCGTTTTAGACCATTTTGAGCATTTCGATAAAACATTTCATACAAAAACATCAAAGAGCACAAAGTAGCTTAATATCGTATTTAAAAACGTTTTTGACCATTTTGAGCATTTCGACAGAAAATTTTCACACAAAACATCAAAGTGTACAGAATAGCTTCAAATCGCATTTGGAAACGTTTTAGACCATTTTGTGATTTTCGAAAAAACTTGTTAACATAAAAACATCAAAGTGTACAGAATAGCTTCAAATCGCATTTGGAGACGTTTTAGACCATTTTGTGATTTTCGAAAAAACTTGTTAACATAAAAACACCAAAGTGCTTAGAATAGCTTCAAATCGCATTTGGAGACGTTTTAGACCATTTTGTGATTTTCGAAAAAACTTGTTAACATAAAAACACCAAAGTGCTTAGAATAGCTTAAAATCGCATTTGGAGACGTTTTAGACCATTTTGTGATTTTCGAAAAACTTGTTAACATAAAAACATCAAAGTGTACAGAATAGCTTCAAATCGCATTTGGAGACGTTTTAGACAATTTTGTGTTTTTCGAAAAACTTGGTTACACAAAAACATCAAAGTGCTTGAAATCACATTAGAAACCGTTTTAGACCATTTTGAGCATTTCGATAAAACATTTCAGACAAAATCATCAAAGAGCACAAAGTAGCTTAATATCGTATTTAAAAACGTTTTTGACCATTTTGAGCATTTCGACAGAAAATTTTCATACAAAACATCAAAGTGTACAGAATAGCTTAAAATCGCATTTGGAAACGTTTTAGACCATTTTGTGATTTTCGAAAAAACTTAACATAAAAACATCAAAGTGTACAGAATAGCTTCAAATCGCATTTCTAGACGTTTTAGACCATTTTGTGATTTTCGAAAAAACTTGTTAACATAAAAACATCAAAGTTTACAGAATAGCTTCAAATCGCATTTGGAGACGTTTTAGACCATTTTGTGATTTTCGAAAAAACTTGTTAACATAAAAACACCAAAGTGTACAGAAAAGCTTCAAATCGCTATTGGAGACGTTTTAGACCATTTTGTGATTTTCGAAAAAAATTATTTCCATAAAAACACCAAAGTGCTTAGAATAGCTTCAAATCGCATTTTGGAGACATTTTAGACCATTTTGTGATTTTCGAAAAAAGTTGTTAACTTAAAAACATCAAAGTGTACAGAAAAGCTTCAAATCGCATTTAGAGACGTTTTAGACCATTTTGTGATTTTCAAAAAAACTTGTTAACATAAAAACACCAAAGTGCTTAGAATAGCTTAAAATCGCATTTGGAGACGTTTTAGACCATTTTGTGATTTTCGAAAAACTTGTTAACATAAAAACATCAAAGTGTACAGAATAGCTTCAAATCGCATTTGGAGACGTTTTAGACAATTTTGTGATTTTCGAAAAACTTGGTTACACAAAAACATCAAAGTGCTTGAAATCACATTAGAAACCGTTTTAGACCATTTTGAGCATTTCGATAAAACATTTCAAACAAAAACATCAAAGAGCACAAAGTAGCTTAATATCGTATTTAAAAACGTTTTTGACCATTTTGATCATTTCGACAGAAAATTTTCACACAAAACATCAAAGTGTACAGAATAGCTTCAAATCGCATTTGGAAACGTTTTAGACCATTTTGTGATTTTCGAAAAAACTTGTTAACATAAAAACATCAAAGTGTACAGAATAGCTTCAAATCGCATTTGTAGACGTTTTAGACCATTTTGTGATTTTCGAAAAAACTTGTTAACATAAAAACATCAAAGTGTACAGAATAGCTTCAAATCGCATTTGGAGACGTTTTAGACCATTTTGTGATTTTCGAAAAAACTTGGTTATACAAAAACATCAAAGTGCTTGAAATCACATTAGAAACAGTTTTAGACCATTTTGAGCATTTCGATAAAACATTTCACACAAAAACATCAAAGAGCACAAAGTAGCTTAATATCGTATTTAAAAACGTTTTTGACCATTTTGAGCATTTCGACAGAAAATTTTCACACAAAACATCAAAGTGTACAGAATAGCTTCAAATCGCATTTGGAAACGTTTTAGACCATTTTGTGATTTTCGAAAAAACTTGTTAACATAAAAACATCAAAGTGTACAGAATAGCTTCAAATCGCATTTGGAGACGTTTTAGACCATTTTGTGATTTTCGAAAAAACTTGTTAACATAAAAACACCAAAGTGCTTAGAATAGCTTCAAATCGCATTTGGAGACGTTTTAGACCATTTTGTGATTTTCGAAAAAACTTGTTAACATAAAAACACCAAAGTATACAGAATAGCTTCAAATCGCATTTGGAGTCGTTTTAGACCATTTTGTGATTTTCGAAAAAACTTGTTAACATAAAAACACCAATGTGCTAAGATTAGCTTCAAATCGCATTTGGAGACATTTTAGACCATTTTGTGATTTCGAAAAAACTTGTTAACATAAAAACACCAAAGTGCTTAGAATAGCTTCAAATCGCATTTCGAGATATTTTAGACTCTTTTGTGATTTTCGAAAAAACTTGTTAACATAAAAACATCAAAGTGTACAGAATAGCTTCAAATCGCATTTGGAGACGTTTTAGACAATTTTGTGATTTTCGAAAAACTTGGTTACACAAAAACATCAAAGTGCTTGAAATCACATTAGCAACCGTTTTAGACCATTTTGAGCATTTCGATAAAACTTTTCACACAAAAACATCAAAGAGCACAAAGTAGCTTAATATCGTATTTAAAAACGTTTTTGACCATTTTGAGCATTTCGACAGAAAATTTTCACACAAAACATCAAATGCTATTTGAATAGCTTCAAATCGCATTTGGAAACGTTTTAGACCATTTTGTGATTTTTGAAAAAACTTGTTAACATAAAAACATCAAAGTGTACAGAATAGCTTCAAATCGCATTTGGAGACGTTTTAGACCGTTTTGTGATTTTTGAAAAAACTTGTTAACATAAAAACACCAAAGTGCTTAGAATAGCTTCAAATCGCATTTGGAGACGTTTTAGACCATTTTGTGATTTTCGAAAAAACTTGTTAAGATAAAAACACCAAAGTGCTTAAAAAAGCTTCAAATCGCATTTGGAGACGTTTTAGACCATTTTGTGATTTTCGAAAAAACTTGTTAACATAAATACACCAAAGTGTACAGAAAAGCTTCAAATCGCTATTGTAGACGTTTTAGACCATTTTGTGATTTTCGAAAAAAATTGTTTCCATAAAAACACCAAAGTGCTTAGAATAGCTTCAAATCGCATTTGGAGACATTTTAGACCATTTTGTGATTTTCGAAAAAAGTTGTTAACATAAAAACATCAAAGTGTACAGGAAAGCTTCAAATCGCATTTAGAGACGTTTTAGAACATTTTGTGATTTTCAAAAAAACTTTTTAACATAAAAACACCAAAGTGCTTAGAATAGCTTAAAATCGCATTTGGAGACGTTTTAGACCATTTTGTGATTTTCGAAAAACTTGTTAACATAAAAACATCAAAGTGTACAGAATAGCTTCAAATCGCATTTGGAGACGTTTTAGACAATTTTGTGATTTTCGAAAAACTTGGTTACACAAAAACATCAAAGTGCTTGAAATCACATTAGAAACCGTTATAGACCATTTTGAGCATTTCGATAAAACATTTCACACAAAAACATCAAAGAGCACAAAGTAGCTTAATATCGTATTTAAAAACGTTTTTGACCATTTTAAGCATTTCGACAGAAAATTTTCACACAAAACATCAAAGTGTACAGAATAGCTTCAAATCGCATTTGGAAACGTTTTAGACCATTTTGTGATTTTCGAAAAAACTTGTTAACATAAAAACATCAAAGTGTACAGAATAGCTTCAAATCGCATTTGGAGACGTTTTAGACCATTTTGTGATTTTCGAAAAAACTTGTTAACATAAAAACATCAAAGTGTACAGAATAGCTTCAAATCGCATTTGGAGACGTTTTAGACCATTTTGTGATTTTCGAAAAAACTTGGTTATACAAAAACATCAAAGTGCTTGAAATCACATTAGAAACCGTTTTAGACCATTTTGAGCATTTCGATAAAACATTTCACACAAAAACATCAAAGAGCACAAAGTAGCTTAATATCGTATTTAAAAACGTTTTTGACCATTTTGAGCATTTCGACATAAAATTTTCACACAAAACATCAAAGTGTACAGAATAGCTTCAAATCGCATTTGGAAACGTTTTAGACCATTTTGTGATTTTCGAAAAAACTTGTTAACATAAAAACATCAAAGTGTACAGAATAGCTTCAAATCGCATTTGTAGACGTTTTAGACCATTTTGTGATTTTCGAAAAAACTAGTTAACATAAAAACATCAAAGTGTACAGAATAGCTTCAAATCGCATTTGGAGACGTTTTAGACCATTTTGTGATTTTCGAAAAAACTTGTTAACATAAAAACACCAAAGTATACAGAATAGCTTCAAATCGCATTTGGAGTCGTTTTAGACCATTTTTTGATTTTCGAAAAAACTTGTTAACATAAAAACACCAATGTGCTAAGATTAGCTTCAAATCGCTATTGTAGACGTTTTAGACCATTTTGTGATTTCGAAAAAACTTGTTAACATAAAAACATCAAAGTGTACAGAAAAGCTTCAAATCGCATTTAGAGACGTTTTAGACCATTTTGTGATTTTCAAAAAAACTTGTTAACATAAAAACACCAAAGTGCTTAGAATAGCTTAAAATCGCATTTGGAGACGTTTTAGACCATTTTGTGATTTTCGAAAAACTTGTTGACATAAAAACATCAAAGTGTACCGAATAGCTTCAAATCGCATTTGGAGACGTTTTAGACAATTTTGTGATTTTCGAAAAACTTGGTTACACAAAAACATCAAAGTGCTTGAAATCACATTAGAAACCGTTTTAGACCATTTTGAGCATTTCGATAAAACATTTCACACAAAAACATCAAAGAGCACAAAGTAGCTTAATATCGTATTTAAAAACGTTTTTGACCATTTTGAGCATTTCGACAGAAAATTTTCACACAAAACATCAAAGTGTACAGAATAGCTTCAAATCGCATTTGGAAACGTTTTAGACCATTTTGTGATTTTCGAAAAAACTTGTTAACATAAAAACATCAAAGTGTACAGAATAGCTTCAAATCGCATTTGTAGACGTTTTAGACCATTTTGTGATTTTCGAAAAAACTAGTTAACATAAAAACATCAAAGTGTACAGAATAGCTTCAAATCGCATTTGGAGACGTTTTAGACCATTTTGTGATTTTCGAAAAAACTTGTTAACATAAAAACACCAAAGTGTACAGAAAAGCTTCAAATCGCTATTGGAGACGTTTTAGACCATTTTGTGATTTTCGAAAAAAATTGTTTCCATAAAAACACCAAAGTGCTTAGAATAGCTTCAAATCGCATTTGGAGACATTTTAGACCATTTTGTGATTTTCGAAAAAAGTTGTTAACATAAAAACATCAAAGTGTACAGAAAAGCTTCAAATCGCATTTAGAGACGTTTTAGACCATTTTGTGATTTTCAAAAAAACTTGTTAACATAAAAACACCAAAGTGTACAGAATAGCTTCAAATCGCATTTGGAGACGTTTTAGACAATTTTGTGATTTTCGAAAAACTTGGTTACACAAAAACATCAAAGTGCTTGAAATCACATTAGAAACCGTTTTAGACCATTTTGAGCATTTCGATAAAACATTTCACACAAAAACATCAAAGAGCACAAAGTAGCTTAATATCGTATTTAAAAACGTTTTTGACCATTTTGAGCATTTCGACAGAAAATTTTCACACAAAACATCAAAGTGTACAGACTAGCTTCAAATCGCATTTGGAAACGTTTTAGACCATTTTGTGATTTTCGAAAAAACTTTTTAACATAAAAACATCAAAGTGTACAGAATAGCTTCAAATCGCATTTGGAGACGTTTTAGACCATTTTGTGATTTTCGAAAAAACTTGTTAACATAAAAACACCAAAGTGCTTAGAATAGCTTCAAATCGCATTTGGAGACGTTTTAGACCATTTTGTGATTTTCGAAAAAACTTGTTAACATAAAAACACCAAAAGTATACAGAATAGCTTCAAATCGCATTTGGAGTCGTTTTAGACCATTTTGTGATTTTCGAAAAAACTTGTTAACATAAAAACACCAATGTGCTAAGATTAGCTTCAAATCGCATTTGGAGACATTTTAGACCATTTTGTGATTTCGAAAAAACTTGTTAACATAAAAACACCAAAGTGCTTAGAATAGCTTCAAATCGCATTTCGAGATATTTTAGACTCTTTTGTGATTTTCGAAAAAACTTGTTAACATAAAAACATCAAAGTGTACAGAATAGCTTCAAATCGCATTTGGAGACGTTTTAGACAATTTTGTGATTTTCGAAAAACTTGGTTACACAAAAACATCAAAGTGCTTGAAATCACATTAGCAACCGTTTTAGACCATTTTGAGCATTTCGATAAAACTTTTCACACAAAAACATCAAAGAGCACAAAGTAGCTTAATATCGTATTTAAAAACGTTTTTGACCATTTTGAGCATTTCGACAGAAAATTTTCACACAAAACATCAAATGCTATTTGAATAGCTTCAAATCGCATTTGGAAACGTTTTAGACCATTTTGTGATTTTTGAAAAAACTTGTTAACATAAAAACATCAAAGTGTACAGAATAGCTTCAAATCGCATTTGGAGACGTTTTAGACCGTTTTGTGATTTTTGAAAAAACTTGTTAACATAAAAACACCAAAGTGCTTAGAATAGCTTCAAATCGCATTTGGAGACGTTTTAGACCATTTTGTGATTTTCGAAAAAACTTGTTAAGATAAAAACACCAAAGTGCTTAAAAAAGCTTCAAATCACATTTGGAGACGTTTTAGACCATTTTGTGATTTTCGAAAAAACTTGTTAACATAAATACACCAAAGTGTACAGAAAAGCTTCAAATCGCTATTGTAGACGTTTTAGACCATTTTGTGATTTTCGAAAAAAATTGTTTCCATAAAAACACCAAAGTGCTTAGAATAGCTTCAAATCGCATTTGGAGACATTTTAGACCATTTTGTGATTTTCGAAAAAAGTTGTTAACATAAAAACATCAAAGTGTACAGCAAAGCTTCGAATCGCATTTAGAGACGTTTTAGAACATTTTGTGATTTTCAAAAAAACTTTTTAACATAAAAACACCAAAGTGCTTAGAATAGCTTAAAATCGCATTTGGAGACGTTTTAGACCATTTTGTGATTTTCTAAAAACTTGTTAACATAAAAACATCAAAGTGTACAGAATAGCTTCAAATCGCATTTGGAGACGTTTTAGACAATTTTGTGATTTTCGAAAAACTTGGTTACACAAAAACATCAAAGTGCTTGAAATCACATTAGAAACCGTTATAGACCATTTTGAGCATTTCGATAAAACATTTCACACAAATACATCAAAGAGCACAAAGTAGCTTAATATCGTATTTAAAAACGTTTTTGACCATTTTGAGCATTTCGACAGAAAATTTTCACACAAAACATCAAAGTGTACAGAATAGCTTCAAATCGCATTTGGAAGCGTTTTAGACCATTTTGTGATTTTCGAAAAAACTTGTTAACATAAAAACATCAAAGTGTACAGAAAAGCTTCAAATCGCATTTGGAGACGTTTTAGACCATTTTGTGATTTTCGAAAAAACTTGTTAACATAAAAACATCAAAGTGTACAGAATAGCTTCAAATCGCATTTGGAGACGTTTTAGACCATTTTGTGATTTTCGAAAAAACTTGTTAACATAAAAACACCAAAGTGTACAGAAAAGCTTCAAATCGCTATTGGAGACGTTTTAGACCATTTTGTGATTTTCGAAAAAAAATTGTTTCCATAAAAACACCAAAGTGCTTAGAATAGCTTCAAATCGCATTTTGGAGACATTTTAGACCATTTTGTGATTTTCGAAAAAAGTTGTTAACTTAAAAACATCAAAGTGTACAGAAAAGCTTCAAATCGCATTTAGAGACGTTTTAGACCATTTTGTGATTTTCTAAAAACTTGTTAACATAAAAACATCAAAGTGTACAGAATAGCTTCAAATCGCATTTGGAGACGTTTTAGACAATTTTGTGATTTTCGAAAAACTTGGTTACACAAAAACATCAAAGTGCTTGAAATCACATTAGAAACCGTTATAGACCATTTTGAGCATTTCGATAAAACATTTCACACAAAAACATCAAAGAGCACAAAGTAGCTTAATATCGTATTTAAAAACGTTTTTGACCATTTTGAGCATTTCGACAGAAAATTTTCACACAAAACATCAAAGTGTACAGAATAGCTTCAAATCGCATTTGGAAGCGTTTTAGACCATTTTGTGATTTTCGAAAAAACTTGTTAACATAAAAACATCAAAGTGTACAGAAAAGCTTCAAATCGCATTTGGAGACGTTTTAGACCATTTTGTGATTTTCGAAAAAACTTGTTAACATAAAAACATCAAAGTGTACAGAATAGCTTCAAATCGCATTTGGAGACGTTTTAGACCATTTTGTGATTTTCGAAAAAACTTGTTAACATAAAAACACCAAAGTGTACAGAAAAGCTTCAAATCGCTATTGGAGACGTTTTAGACCATTTTGTGATTTTCGAAAAAAAATTGTTTCCATAAAAACACCAAAGTGCTTAGAATAGCTTCAAATCGCATTTTGGAGACATTTTAGACCATTTTGTGATTTTCGAAAAAAGTTGTTAACTTAAAAACATCAAAGTGTACAGAAAAGCTTCAAATCGCATTTAGAGACGTTTTAGACCATTTTGTGATTTTCAAAAAAACTTGTTAACATAAAAACACCAAAGTGCTTAGAATAGCTTAAAATCGCATTTGGAGACGTTTTAGACCATTTTGTGATTTTCGAAAAACTTGTTAACATAAAAACATCAAAGTGTACAGAATAGCTTCAAATCGCATTTGAAGACGTTTTAGACAATTTTGTGATTTTCGAAAAACTTGTTAACATAAAAACACAAAAGTGCTTAGAATAGCTTCAAATCGCATTTGTAGACGTTTTAGACCATTTTGTGATTTTCGAAAAAACTTGTTAACATAAAAACATCAAAGTGTACAGAATAGCTTCAAATCGCATTTGGAGACGTTTTAGACCATTTTGTGATTTTCGAAAAAACTTGTTAACATAAAAACACCAAAGTGCTTAGAATAGCTTCAAATCGCATTTGGGGACGTTTTAGACCATTTTGAGGATTTCGAAAAACTTGTTAACACAAAAACACCAAAGTGCTTAAAATAGCTTCACATCGCATTTGGAGACGTTTTAGACCATTTTGTGATTTTCGAAAAAACTTGTTAACATAAAAACACCAAAGTCCTTAAAATAGCTTTAAATCGGATTTGGAGATGTTTTAGACCATTTTGTGATTTTCTAAAAAACTTGTTAACATAAAAACATCAAAGTGTACAGAATAGCTTCAAATCGCATTTGGAGACGTTTTAGACAATTTTGTGATTTTCGAAAAACTTGTTAACACAAAAACACCAAAGTGCTTAAAATAGCTTCAAATCACATTTGGAGACATTTTAGACCCTTTTGTGATTTTCGAAAAAACTTGGTTACACAAAAGCACCTAAGTGCTTAAAATAGCTTCAAATCGCATTTGGAGACGTTTTAGACCATTTTGTGATTTTCGAAAAAAACTAGTTAACATAAAAACATCAAAGTGCTTAAAATCACATTAGAAATCGTTTTAGACCATTTTGAGCATTTCGCTACAACTTTTCACAAAAAAACATCAAAGAGCACAAAATAGCTTAACATCGTGTTTAAAAACGTTTTAGACCCTTTTGTGATTTTCGAAAAAACTTGGTTACACAAAAACACAAAAGTGCTTAAAATAGCTTTAAATCGCATTTGGAGATGTTTTAGACCATTTTGTGATTTTCTAAAAAACTTGTTACCATAAAAACACCAAAATGCTTAGAATAGCTTCAAATCCCATTTGGAGACATTTTAGACCATTTTGTGATTTTCTAAAAAACTTGTTAACATAAAAACATCAAAGTGTACAGAATAGCTTCAAATCGCATTTGGAGACGTTTTAGACAATTTTGTGATTTTCGAAAAACTTGTTAACACAAAAACACAAAAGTGCTTAAAATAGCTTCAAATCACATTTGGAGACATTTTAGACCATTTTGTGATTTTCGAAAAAACTGTTAACATAAAAACACCAAAGTGCTTAGAATAGCTTCAAATCACATTTGGAGACGTTTTAGACCATTTTGTGATTTTCGAAAAAACTAGTTAACATAAAAACATCAAAGTGCTTAAAATCACATTAGAAATCGTTTTAGACCATTTTGAGCATTTCGCTAAAACTTTTCACAAAAAAACATCAAAGAGCACAAAATAGCTTAATATCGTGTTTAAAAACGTTTTAGACCATTTTGAGCATTTCGAAAAACTTGTTAACACAAAAACACCAAAGTGCTTAAAATAGCTTCAAATCGCATTTGGAGACGTTTTAGACCATTTTGTGAGTTTCGAAAAAATTTGTTTAAATAAAAACACCAATGTGCTAAGAATAGCTTCAAATCACTTTTGCAGACGTTTTAGACCATTTTGTGATTTTCGAAAAAACTTGTTAACATAAAAACACAAAAGTGCATAGAATAGCTTCAAATCGCATTTGTAGACGTTTTAGACCATTTTGTGATTTTCGAAAAAACTTGTTAACATAAAAACATCAAAGTGTACAGAATAGCTTCAATTCGCATTTGGAGACGTTTTAGACCATTTTGTGATTTTCGAAAAAACTTGTTAACATAAAAACACCAAAGTGTACAGAAAAGCTTCAAATCGCTATTGGAGACGTTTTAGACCATTTTGTGATTTTCGAAAAAAATTTTTTCCATAAAAACACCAAAGTGCTTAAAATAGCTTCAAATCGCATTTGGAGACATTTTAGACCTTTTTGTGATTTTCGAAAAAAGTTGTTAACATAAAAACATCAAAGTGTACAGAAAAGCTTCAAATCGCATTTAGAGACGTTTTAGACCATTTTGTGATTTTCAAAAAAACTTGTTAACATAAAAACACCAAAGTGCTTAGAATAGCTTAAAATCGCATTTGGAGACGTTTTAGACCATTTTGTGATTTTCGAAAAACTTGTTAACATAAAAACATCAAAGTGTACAGAATAGCTTCAAATCGCATTTGGAGACGTTTTAGACAATTTTGTGATTTTCGAAAAACTTGGTTACACAAAAACATCAAAGTGCTTGAAATCACATTAGAAACCATTTTAGACCATTTTGAGCATTTCGATAAAACATTTCACACAAAAACATCAAAGAGCACAAAGTAGCTTAATATCGTATTTAAAAACGTTTTTGACCATTTTGAGCATTTCGACAGAAAATTTTCACACAAAACATCAAAGTGTACAGAATAGCTTCAAATCGCATTTGGAAACGTTTTAGACCATTTTGTGATTTTCGAAAAAACTTGTTAACATAAAAACACCAAAGTGTACAGAAAAGCTTCAAATCGCTATTGGAGACGTTTTAGACCATTTTGTGATTTTCGAAAAAAATTGTTTCCATAAAAACACCAAAGTGCTTAGAATAGCTTCAAATCGCATTTGGAGACATTTTAGACCATTTTGTGATTTTCGAAAAAAGTTGTTAACATAAAAACATCAAAGTGTACAGAATAGCTTCAAATCGCATTTGGAGACGTTTTAGACCATTTTGTGATTTTCGAAAAACTTGTTAACACAAAAACACCAAAGTGCTTAAAATAGCTTCAAATCACATTTGGAGACATTTTAGACCCTTTTGTGATTTTCGAAAAACTTGGTTACACAAAAGCACCTAAGTGCTTAAAATAGCTTCAAATCGACATTGGAGACGTTTTAGACCATTTTGTGATTTTCGAAAAAACTAGTTAACATAAAAACATCAAAGTGCTTAAAATCACATTAGAAATCGTTTTAGACCATTTTGAGCATTTCGCTACAACTTTTCACAAAAAAACATCAAAGAGCACAAAATAGCTTAACATCGTGTTTAAAAACGTTTTAGACCATTTTGTGATTTTCGAAAAACTTGTTAACACAAAAACACCAAAGTGCTTAAAATAGCTTCAAATCGCATTTGGAGAAGTTTTAGACCATTTTGTGATTTTCGAAAAAACTTGTTAACACAAAAACACCAAAGTGCTTAAAATAGCTTCAAATCGCATTTGGAGACATTTTAGACCATTTTGTGATTTTCTAAAAAACTTGTTAACATAAAAACATCAAAGTGTACAGAATAGCTTCAAATCGCATTTGGAGACGTTTTAGACAATTTTGTGATTTTCGAAAAACTTGTTAACACAAAAACACAAAAGTGCTTAAAATAGCTTCAAATCACATTTGGAGACATTTTGGACCCTTTTGTGATTTTCGAAAAAACTTGATTACACAAAAGCACCTAAGTGCTTAAAATAGCTTCAAATCGCCTTTGGAGACGTTTTAGACCATTTTGTGATTTTCGAAAAAACTAGTTAACATAAAAACATCAAAGTGCTTAAGATCACATTAGAAATCGTTTTAGACCATTTTGAGCATTTCGCTAAAACTTTTCACAAAAAAACATCAAAGAGCACAAAATAGCTTAATATCGTGTTTAAAAACGTTTTAGACCATTTTGAGCATTTCGAAAAACTTGTTAACACAAAAACACCAAAGTGCTTAAAATAGCTTCAAATCGCATTTGGAGACGTTTTAGACCATTTTGTGAGTTTCGAAAAATTTTTTAAAATAAAAACACCAATGTGCTAAGAATAGCTTCAAATCGCATTTGCAGACGTTTTAGACCATTTTGTGATTTTCGAAAAAACTTGTTAACATAAAAACACAAAAGTGCTTAGAATAGCTTCAAATCGCATTTGTAGACGTTTTAGACCATTTTGTGATTTTCGAAAAAACTTATTAACATAAAAACATCAAAGTGTACAGAATAGCTTCAAATCGCATTTGGAGACGTTTTAGACCATTTTGTGATTTTCGAAAAAACTTGTTAACATAAAAACACCAAAGTGTAAAGAAAAGCTTAAAATCGCATTTGGAGACGTTTTAGACCATCTTGTGATTTTCGAAAAACTTGTTAACATAAAAACATCAAAGTGTACAGAATAGCTTCAAATCGCATTTGGAGACGTTTTAGACAATTTTGTGATTTTTGAAAAACTTTGTTACACAAAAACATCAAAGTGCTTGAAATCACATTAGAAACCGTTTTAGACCATTTTGAGCATTTCGATAAAACATTTCACACAAAAACATCAAAGAGCACAAAGTAGCTTAATATCGTATTTAAAAACGTTTTTGACCATTTTGAGCATTTCGACAGAAAATTTTCACACAAAACATCAAAGTGTAAAGAATAGCTTCAAATCGCATTTGGAAACGTTTTAGACCATTTTGTGATTTTCGAAAAAACTTGTTAACATAAAAACATCAAAGTGTACAGAATAGCTTCAAATCCTATTTGGAGACGTTTTAGACCATTTTGTGATTTTCGAAAAAACTTGTTAACATAAAAACACCAAAGTGTACAGAAAAGCTTCAAATCGCTATTGGAGACGTTTTAGACCATTTTGTGATTTTCGAAAAAAATTGTTTCCATAAAAACACCAAAGTGCTTAGAATAGCTTAAAATCGCATTTGGAGACATTTTAGACCATTTTGTGATTTTCGAAAAAAGTTGTTAACATAAAAACATCAAAGTGTACAGAAAAGCTTCAAATCGCATTTAGAGACGTTTTAGACCATTTTGTGATTTTCAAAAAAACTTGTTAACATAAAAACACCAAAGTGCTTAGAATAGCTTAAAATCGCATTTGGAGACGTTTTAGACAATTTTGTGATTTTCGAAAAACTTGTTAACACAAAAACACCAAAGTGCTTAAAATAGCTTCAAATCACATTTGGAGACATTTTAGACCTTTTTGTGATTTTCGAAAAAACTTGGTTACACAAAAGCACCTAAGTGCTTAAAATAGCTTCAAATCGCATTTGGAGACGTTTTAGACCATTTTGTGATTTTCGAAAAAACTAGTTAACATAAAAACATCAAAGTGCTTAAAATCACATTAGAAATCGTTTTAGACCATTTTGAGCATTTCGCTAAAACTTTTCACAAAAAAACATAAAAGAGCACAAAATAGCTTAATATCGTGTTTAAAAACGTTTTAGACCATTTTGAGCATTTCGAAAAACTTGTTAACAAAAAAATACCAAAGTGCTTAAAATAGCTTCAAATTGCATTTGGAGACGTTTTAGACCAATTTGTGAGTTTCGAAAAAATTTGTTTAAATAAAAACACCAATGTGCTAAGAATAGCTTCAAATCGCATTTGCAGACGTTTTAGACCATTTTGTGATTTTCGAAAAAACTTGTTAACATAAAAACACAAAAGTGCTTAGAATAACTTCAAATCGCATTTGTAGACGTTTTAGACCATTTTGTGATTTTCGAAAAAACTTGTTAACATAAAAACATCAAAGTGTACAGAATAGCTTCAAATCGCATTTGTAGACGTTTTAGACCATTTTGTGATTTTATAAAAAACTTGTTAACATAAAAACATCAAAGTGTACAGAATAGCTTCAAATCGCATTGGGAGACGTTTTAGACCATTTTGTGATTTTCGAAAAAACTTGTTAACATAAAAACACCAAAGTGTACAGAAAAGCTTCAAATTGCTATTGGAGACGTTTTAGACCATTTTGTGATTTTCGAAAAAAATTGTTTCCATAAAAACACCAAAGTGCTTAGAATAGCTTCAAATCGCATTTGGAGACATTTTAGACCTTTTTGTGATTTTCGAAAAAACTTGGTTACACAAAAGCACCTAAGTGCTTAAAATAGCTTCAAATCGCATTTGGAGACGTTTTAGACCATTTTGTGATTTTCGAAAAACTTGTTAACACAAAAACACCAAAGTGCTTAAAATAGCTTCAAATCGCATTTGGAGACGTTTTAGACCATTTTGTGATTTTCGAAAAAACTTGTTAACATAAAAACACCAAAGTGCTTAGAATAGCTTCAAATCACATTTAGAGACATTTTAGACCATTTTGTGATTTTCTAAAATACTTGTTAACATAAAAACATCAAAGTGTACAGAATAGCTTCAAATCGCATTTGGAGACGTTTTAGACAATTTTGTGATTTTCGAAAAACTTGGTTACACAAAAACATCAAAGTGCTTGAAATCACATTAGAAACCGTTTTAGATCATTTTGAGCATTTCGATAAAACATTTCACACAAACACATCAAAGAGCACAAAGTAGCTTAATATCGTATTTAAAAACGTTTTTGACCATTTTGAGCATTTCGACAGAAAATTTTCACACAAAACATCAAAGTGTACAGAATAGCTTCAAATCGCATTTGGAAACGTTTTAGACCATTTTGTGATTTTCGAAAAAACTTGTTAACATAAAAACAGAAAAGCTTCAAATCGCATTTAGAGACGTTTTAGACCATTTTGTGATTTTCAAAAAAACTTGTTAACATAAAAACACCAAAGTGCTTAGAATAGCTTAAAATCGCATTTGGAGACGTTTTAGACCATTTTGTGATTTTCGAAAAACTTGTTAACATAAAAACATCAAAGTGTACAGAATAGCTTCAAATCGCATTTGGAGACGTTTTAGACAATTTTGTGATTTTCGAAAAACTTGGTTACACAAAAACATCAAAGTGCTTGAAATCACATTAGAAACCGTTTTAGACCATTTTGAGCATTTCGATAAAACATTTCACACAAAAACATCAAAGAGCACAAAGTAGCTTAATATCGTATTTAAAAACGTTTTTGACCATTTTGAGATTTCGACAGAAAATTTTCACACAAAACATCAAAGTGTACAGAATAGCTTCAAATCGCATTTGGAAACGTTTTAGACCATTTTGTGATTTTCGAAAAAACTTGTTAACATAAAAACATCAAAGTGTACAGAATAGCTTCAAATCGCATTTGGAGACGTTTTAGACCATTTTGTGATTTTCGAAAAAACTTGTTAACATAAAAACACCAAAGTGCTTAGAATAGCTTCAAATCGCATTTGGAGACATTTTAGACCATTTTGTGATTTTCTAAAAAACTTGTTAACATAAAAACATCAAAGTGTACAGAATAGCTTCAAATCGCATTTGGAGACGTTTTAGACAATTTTGTGATTTTCGAAAAACTTGTTAACACAAATACACCAAAGTGCTTAAAATAGCTTCAAATCACATTTGGAGACATTTTAGACCTTTTTGTGATTTCCGAAAAAACTAGTTAACATAAAAACATCAAAGTGCTTAAAATCACATTAGAAATAGTTTTAGACCATTTTGAGCATTTCGCTAAAACTTTTCACAAAAAAACATCAAAGAGCACAAAATAGCTTAATATCGTGTTTAAAAACGTTTTAGACCATTTTGAGCATTTCGAAAAACTTGTTAACACAAAAATACCAAAGTGCTTAAAATAGCTTCAAATCGCATTTGGAGACGTTTTAGACCATTTTGTGAGTTTCGAAAAAATTTGTTTAAATAAAAACACCAATGTGCTTAGAATAGCTTCAAATCGCATTTGGAGACGTTTTAGACCATTTTGAGCATTTCGAAAAACTTGTTAACACAAAAACACCAAAGTGCTTAAAATAGCTTCAAATCGCATTTGGAGACGTTTTAGACCATTTTGTGATTTTCGAAAAAACTTGTTAACATAAAAACACCAAAGTCCTTAAAATAGCTTTAAATCGCATTTGGAGATGTTTTAGACCATTTTGTGATTTTCTAAAAAACTTGTTAACATAAAAACATCAAAGTGTACAGAATAGCTTCAAATCGCATTTGGAGACGTTTTAGACAATTTTGTGATTTTCGAAAAACTTGTTAACACAAAAACACCAAAGTGCTTAAAATAGCTTCAAATCACATTTGGAGACATTTTAGACCCTTTTGTGATTTTCGAAAAAACTTGGTTACACAAAAGCACCTAAGTGCTTAAAATAGCTTCAAATCGCATTTGGAGACGTTTTAGACCATTTTGTGATTTTCGAAAAAACTAGTTAACATAAAAACATCAAAGTGCTTAAAATCACATTAGAAATCGTTTTAGACCATTTTGAGCATTTCGCTAAAACTTTTCACAAAAAAACATCAAAGAGCACAAAATAGCTTAATATCGTGTTTAAAAACGTTTTAGACCATTTTGAGCATTCGAAAAACTTGTTAACACAAAAACACCAAAGTGCTTAAAATAGCTTCAAATCGCATTTGGAGACGTTTTAGACCATTTTGTGAGTTTCGAAAAAATTTGTTTAAATAAAAACACCAATGTGCTAAGAATAGCTTCAAATCGCATTTGCAGACGTTTTAGACCATTTTGTGATTTTCGAAAAAACTTGTTAACATAAAAACACAAAAGTGCTTAGAATAGCTTCAAATCGCATTTGTAGACGTTTTAGACCATTTTGTGATTTTCGAAAAAACTTGTTAACATAAAAACATCAAAGTGTACAGAATAGCTTCAAATCGCATGTGGAGACGTTTTAGACCATTTTGTGATTTTCGAAAAAACTTGTTAACATAAAAACACCAAAGTGCTTCAAATAGCTTCAAATCGCATTTGGAGACGTTTTAGACCATTTTGAGGATTTCGAAAAACTTGTTAACACAAAAACACCAAAGTGTTTAAAATAGCTTCAAATCGCATTTGGAGACGTTTTAGACCATTTTGTGATTTTCGAAAAAACTTGGTTCCACAAAAACATCAAAGTCCTTAAAATCACATTAGAAACCGTTTTAGACCATTTTGAGCATTTCGATAAAACTTTTCACACAAAAACATCAAAGAGCACAAAATAGCTTAATATCGTATTTAAAAACGTTTTTGACCATTTTGAGGATTTCGACAAACATTTTTCACACAAAACAGCAAAGTGTACAGAATAGCTTCAAATCGCATTTGGAGACGTTTTAGACCATTTTGTGATTTTCGAAAAAACTTGTTAACATAAAAACACCAAAGTGTACAGAATAGCTTCAAATCGCATTTGGAGACGTTTTAGACCATTTTGTGATTTTCGAAAAAACTTGTTAACAAAAAAACACCAAAGTGTACAGAATAGCTTCAAATCGCATTTGGAGTCGTTTTAGACCATTTTGTGATTTTCGAAAAAACTTGTTAACATAAAAACACCAATGTGCTAAGATTAGCTTCAAATCGCATTTGGAGACATTTTAGACCATTTTGTGATTTCGAAAAAACTTGTTAACATAAAAACACCAAAGTGCTTAGAATAGCTTCAAATCGCATTTCGAGACATTTTAGACCCTATTGTGATTTTCGAAAAAACTTGTTAACATAAAAACATCAAAGTGTACAGAATAGCTTCATATCGCATTTGGAGACGTTTTAGACAATTTTGTGATTTTCGAAAAACTTGTTAAAACAAAAACACAAAAGTGCTTAGAATAGCTTCAAATCGCATTTGTAGACGTTTTAGACCATTTTGTGATTTTCGAAAAAACTTGTTAACATAAAAACACAAAAGTGCTTAGAATAGCTTCAAATCGCATTTGTAGACGTTTTAGACCATTTTGTGATTTTCGAAAAAACTTGTTAACATAAAAACACAAAAGTGCTTAGAATAGCTTCAAATCGCATTTGTAGACGTTTTAGACCATTTTGTGATTTTCGAAAAAACTTGTTAACCTAAAAACACCAAAGTGCTTTAAATAGCTTCAAATCGCATTTACAGACATTTTAGACCCTTTTGTGATTTTCGAAAAAACTTGGTTACACAAAAACACAAAAGTGCTTAAAATAGCTTTAAATCGCATTTGGAGACGTTTTAGACCATTTTGTGATTTTCGAAAAAACTTGTTAACATAAAAACACCAAAGTGCTTAGAATAGCTTCAAATCGCATGTTTAGACATTTTAGACCCTTTTGTGATTTTCGAAAAAACTTGTTAACACAAAAACACCAAAGTGCTTTAAATAGCTTCAAATCGCATTTGGAGACGTTTTAGACCATTTTGTGATTTTCAAAAAAACTTGTTAACATAAAAACACCAAAGTGCTTAGAATAGCTTCAAATCGCATTTGGAGACGTTTTAGACCATTTTGTGATTTTCGAAAAAACTTGTTAACGTAAAAACACCAAAGTGCTTAGAATAGCTTCAAATCGCATTTGGAGACGTTTTAGACCATTTCGTGATTTTCGAAAAAACTTGGTTACACAAAAGCACCAAAGTGCTTAAAATAGCTTCAAATCGCATTTGGAGACGTTTTAGACCATTTTGTGATTTTCGAAAAAAACTTGTTAACATAAAAACACAAAAGTGCTTAGAATAGCTTCAAATCGCATTTGGAGACGTTTTAGACCATTTTGTGATTTTCGAAAAAACTTGTTAACATAAAAACACCAAAGTGCTTAGAATAGCTTCAAATCGCATTTCGAGACATTTTAGACCATTTTGTGATTTTCTAAAAAACTTGTTAACATAAAAACATCAAATTGTACAGAATAGCTTCAAATCGCATTTGGAGACGTTTTAGACCATTTTTGTGATTTTCGAAAAAAACTTGTTAACATAAAAACACCAAAGTGTACAGAAAAGCTTCAAATCGCTATTGGAGACGTTTTAGACCATTTTGTGATTTTCGAAAAAAATTGTTTCCATAAAAACATCAAAGTGCTTAAAATCACATTAGAAACCGTTTTAGACCATTTTGAGTATTTCGATAAAACTTTTCACACAAAAACATCAAAGAGCACAAAATAGCTTAATATCGTATTTAAAAACGTTTTTGACCATTTTGAGGATTTCGACAAACATTTTTCACACAAAACAGCAAAGTGTACAGAATAGCTTCAAATCGCATTTGGAGTCATTTTAGACCATTTTGTGATTTTCGAAAAAACTTGTTAACATAAAAACACCAAAGTGCTTAGAGTAGCTTCAAATCGCATTTAGAGACATTTTAGACCCTTTTGTGATTTTCGAAAAAACTTGGTTACATAAAAACACAAAAGTGCTTAGAATAGCTTCAAATCGCATTTTTAGACGTTTTAGACCATTTTGTGATTTTCGAAAAAACTTGTTAACCTAAAAACACCAAAGTGCTTTAAATAGCTTCAAATCGCATTTACAGACATTTTAGACCCTTTTGTGATTTTCGAAAAAACTTGGTTACACAAAAACACAAAAGTGCTTAAAATAGCTTTAAATCGCATTTGGAGACGTTTTAGACCATTTTGTGATTTTCGAAAAAACTTGTTAACATAAAAACACCAAAGTGCTTAGAATAGCTTCAAATCGCATGTTTAGACATTTTAGACCCTTTTGTGATTTTCGAAAAAACTTGTTAACACAAAAACACCAAAGTGCTTTAAATAGCTTCAAATCGCATTTGGAGACGTTTTAGACCATTTTGTGATTTTCAAAAAAACTTGTTAACATAAAAACACCAAAGTGCTTAGAATAGCTTCAAATCGCATTTGGAGACGTTTTAGACCATTTTGTGATTTTCGAAAAAACTTGTTAACGTAAAAACACCAAAGTGCTTAGAATAGCTTCAAATCGCATTTGGAGACGTTTTAGACCATTTCGTGATTTTCGAAAAAACTTGGTTACACAAAAGCACCAAAGTGCTTAAAATAGCTTCAAATCGCATTTGGAGACGTTTTAGACCATTTTGTGATTTTCGAAAAAAACTTGTTAACATAAAAACACCAAAGTGCTTAGAATAGCTTCAAATCGCATTTGGAGACGTTTTAGACCATTTTGTGATTTTCGAAAAAACTTGTTAACATAAAAACACCAAAGTGCTTAGAATAGCTTCAAATCGCATTTCGAGACATTTTAGACCATTTTGTGATTTTCTAAAAAACTTGTTAACATAAAAACATCAAATTGTACAGAATAGCTTCAAATCGCATTTGGAGACGTTTTAGACCATTTTTGTGATTTTCGAAAAAAACTTGTTAACATAAAAACACCAAAGTGTACAGAAAAGCTTCAAATCGCTATTGGAGACGTTTTAGACCATTTTGTGATTTTCGAAAAAAATTGTTTCCATAAAAACATCAAAGTGCTTAAAATCACATTAGAAACCGTTTTAGACCATTTTGAGTATTTCGATAAAACTTTTCACACAAAAACATCAAAGAGCACAAAATAGCTTAATATCGTATTTAAAAACGTTTTTGACCATTTTGAGGATTTCGACAAACATTTTTCACACAAAACAGCAAAGTGTACAGAATAGCTTCAAATCGCATTTGGAGTCATTTTAGACCATTTTGTGATTTTCGAAAAAACTTGTTAACATAAAAACACCAAAGTGCTTAGAGTAGCTTCAAATCGCATTTAGAGACATTTTAGACCCTTTTGTGATTTTCGAAAAAACTTGGTTACACAAAAACACAAAAGTGCTTAAAATAGCTTTAAATCGCATTTGGAGATGTTTTAGACCATTTTGTGATTTTCTAAAAAACTTGTTACCATAAAAACATCAAAGTGTACAGAATAGCTTCAAATCGCATTTGGAGACGTTTTAGACCATTTTGTGATTTTCGAAAAAACTGTTAACATAAAAACACCAAAGTGCTTAGAATAGCTTCAAATCACATTTGGAGACGTTTTAGACCATTTTGTGATTTTCGAAAAAACTTGGTTCCACAAAAACATCAAGGTGCTTAAAATCACATTAGAAACCGTTTTAGACCATTTTGAGCATTTCGATAAAACTTTTCACACAAAAACATCAAAGAGCACAAAATAGCTTAATATCGTATTTAAAAACGTTTTTGACCATTTTGAGGATTTCGACAAACATTTTTCACACAAAACAGCAAAGTGTACAGAATAGCTTCAAATCGCATTTGTAGACGTTTTAGACCATTTTGTGATTTTCGAAAAAACTTGTTAACATAAAAACACAAAAGTGTACAGAATAGCTTCAAATCGCATTTGGAGACGTTTTAGACCATTTTGTGATTTTCGAAAAAACTTGTTAACATAAAAACACCAAAGTGTACAGAATAGCTTCAAATCGCATTTGGTGTCGTTTTAGACCATTTTGTGATTTTCGAAAAAACTTGTTAACATAAAAACACCAATGTGCTAAGATTAGCTTCAAATCGCATTTGGAGACATTTTAGACCATTTTGAGCATTTCGATAAAACTTTTCACACAAAAACATCAAAGAGCACAAAGTAGCTTAATATCGCATTTGGAAACGTTTTAGACCATTTTGTGATTTTTGAAAAAACTTGTTAACATAAAAACATCAAAGTGTACAGAATAGCTTCAAATCGCATTTGTAGACGTTTTAGACCATTTTGTGATTTTCGAAAAAACTTGTTAACATAAAAACATCAAAGTGTACAGAATAGCTTCAAATCGCATTTGGAGACGTTTTAGACCATTTTGTGATTTTCGAAAAAAATTGTTTCCATAAAAACACCAAAGTGCTTAGAATAGCTTCAAATCTTGTTAACATAACATGCTTGAAGATCTGCTGTTGTCATGCTAATTAGCTATAGCTCTGAGTTTCTTCATGGTTTACAGGGCTGTGTAACCAACAACAATAACAGTTGTGAACTTCTTGAAGAATCTTGCTTAATTATACAATCTTTTAAGTTGAACTCCAGTAGCTGTAGTATCCACCTATTACCAAGGAGGCCAAAAGAAAAACCAGGCGTGGTACAAGAGCTGGGCATGAGAAACACACTAAAAACAATCTATCATTTCTGGACTTATCATCAAACTCTCTCTTATCTAAAAACAATATTAAATTTTGCATTATTAATACAAGATCCGTTCGGAACAAAACAACAGAATTTGTAGATTTCGTTATCGAACATAATCTGGATGTTGTTGCCCTTTCGGAAACGTGGCTTAAACCAGAAGACACATCAGTTATAGGAAATATTACACCCAACGGATACTCTCTCAAACATGCTCCCCGTGCTGGTACTAAAAGAGGTGGTGGAGTTGCACTTCTTTACAAGGAAAGCATAGCGGTTAAATGTTATGACACGGGATTATTACCAAAATCATTTGAACTGCTAAATGTGGAAATAGTCAGCAATGCATCCTCAGTTTTCCTCGTAGCAGTATATCGTCCTCAAAGCAAATCAACGGGTTGCAGTCTAAATGTTTTCACTGAAGAATTCTCAACTTTGGTTGATCACTATGCATTGAAGCCGGCTCCCATACTATTCGTTGGAGACTTTAACATCCATGTGGATATGCCAAATGATGCAGATGCAATTCATTTTCGGAATCTACTTGTAGCAAGCAGTCTTCAACAGCATGTGTCTACACCTACACACCGACATGGTCATACATTAGACTTGCTGATCACTCGTTCATCTGATCCTCCTGTTTTCTCAAACCTTAATGTCATTGATGGTATATCAGATCACTGTGCAATCACATGTAATCTCCTTATCAAGAAGCCACCCGTAATCACTAAATCCATCGAAACTCGTCATTGGAATGCTATAAATTTTGAGACATTATGTAAAGATATCACACAGTCTGATCTCGGAACTTCGCTCTCAAATCTTGATTTATCAAGTAAAGTACGACTATATGTCACCACTTTGAGTGAACTTCTTGACAAACACGCACCACCGAAAAAGAGAACAGTAAAGGTCCGACCAAACACTAGTTGGTATAACAGTGACATCTATGCTGAGAAAAGAACAAAGCGTAAGCTTGAAAAGAAATGGAGAATCTCTCATCTGGAAATAGATCGTCAAGCTTACATTGCACAGAAGAGGAATGTAAATTCCATGGTAAGAAAGGCAAAGGCCAACTACTACATTGGCTTGTGTGAAGAACATGCAGCAGATCAGAAAGGACTTTTCAAAATTGTTAACCAACTCCTTCATCATCGCCAGGTATCACCTCTCCCAGATAGTCTTTCTGACTTAGATCTTGCGAACAGGTTCTGTCAGTTTTTCACAGACAAGATCAAGATCATCAGAGACGACTTCAAGATTGATGACATGTTATTTAATGAGCCTGTGACAGCTGTTAATCAGCATCTCACAACATTTACACCAGCATCTCAAGATGAGATCCGCAACATTCTGATGAAATCACCAACAAAATCATGCAGGTTAGATCCAGTTCCTACTTCTATACTGAAGAAGTGTATAGACGCAGTCGTTCCAATAATAACGGAAATCATTAACCATTCTATTAATACCGGCATAGTGCCAGATGAACTGAAAATTGCTCACGTTCGTCCTTTAATAAAAAAGCAAAACTTGGATCATAACACGCTGAAAAATTACCACCCGGTGTCGAATCTTTCTTTTCTTGGAAAGACTCTGGAGCGTGTAGTGACATCACGCATTACTCTATATCTTCAAAAGCATAATTTAAATGAGAATTACCAGTCGGCATATCGTGCATGTCATAGCACGGAGAGTTCCCTTTTAAAGGTACAGAATGATTTGTTACAAGGAATGAATGATGGGAAAATAACGCTATTGGTGTTGTTGGATTTGTCAGCAGCGTTTGATACAGTTGATCACCAAAGACTGATAACCCGTCTGAGAAATCGCATTGGCATAAATGGTGTTGCTCTTAACTGGTTCCAGTCATATCTTACAGGAAGACGTCAGCTAGTCTGTATCAATGATGCATTCTCAGATGAAGCTTGCCTGGAATATGGTGTACCACAGGGGTGAGTAATTGGGCCTGGCCAGTTTTCCATTTATACGCTTCCCCTTGGTGACATTATTCGCAAACACAGTCTACATTTCCATTTCTATGCAGATGATACACAGATTTATGTGTCAGTAAATCCAGTGCAAAAGGGATGTTGCTGCAGCAATCAGTAAGATGGAAGCCTGTATAGAAGATGTTCGCAATTGGATGACAACAAATTACCTAAAGTTGAATGATGGAAAGACAGAGTTTATTATCGTCGGGTCTAAATGTAACATCTCCAAAATCAACATCACACATATCAGAATCGGAAACTCTAACATCGCTCCCTCATCGGTGGTCCGGAATCTGGGAATCATGCTGGATAGTAATCTCACTATGGAAGCACAAATAACAACTGTATCCAAAGCAGCATGCATATCGATTAGGAACCTTGGTCGTATTCGCGGTAATCTTAACAAGAAAACAGCTGAATTGATTGTACACTCATTTGTCACTTCTAAAATTGACATTGGTAATGCCTTGTTGTTTGGCATACCAAAATCTCAAATACAACGTTTGCAGCGCTTGCAAAATATGGCAGCTAGAATTGTAACTTATACAAAATCAAACGCTCACATAACTCCTGTCCTGATGGATTTGCATTGGTTGCCTGTTCAACAACGTATTAAGTACAAACTTGCGTTGTTTGTATTCAAGATCCTAAATGACAGTGCTCCTGCTTATTTATCTGACCTTGTGGATCGTTACGAATCATCCCGCAGAGGCCTACGATCATTGTCACAAAACCTTCTTCAAGAGCGTAGAGCGAAAAATCAGTGGGGTCAGAGATCTTTTTACGTTGCGGCCGCAAGTGTATGGAACAGCTTACCAGCAACAGTTAAATGCTCAACTAGTCTAAACAGTTTCAAGACCAACCTAAAGACGTCGCTATTCGCTGATGTTCTCGCACGTTGTTAATGCACAAAGCGCCATGAGCGCCACATGGGTGGAGGATACCGGCGCTATATAAGTTTTCATTTATTATTATCAAATCGCATTTGGAGACATTTTAGACCATTTTGTGATTTTCGAAAAAACTTGTTAACATAAAAACATCAAAGTGTACAGAAAAGCTTCAAATCGCATTTAGAGACGTTTTAGACCATTTTGTGATTTTCAAAAAAACTTGTTAACATAAAAACACCAAAGTGCTTAGAATAGCTTAAAATCGTATTTGGAGACGTTTTAGACCATTTTGTGATTTTCGAAAAACTTGTTAACATAAAAACATCAAAGTGTACAGAATAGCTTCAAATCGCATTTGGAGACGTTTTAGACAATTTTGTGATTTTCGAAAAACTTGGTTACACAAAAACATCAAAGTGCTTGAAATCACATTAGAAAACGTTTTTGACCATTTTGAGCATTTCGACAGAAAATTTTCACACAAAACATCAAAGTGTAAAGAATAGCTTCAAATCGCATTTGGAAACGTTTTAGACCATTTTGTGATTTTCGAAAAAACTTGTTAACATAAAAACATCAAAGTGTACAGAATAGCTTCAAATCGCATTTGGAGACGTTTTAGACCATTTTGTGATTTTCGAAAAAACTTGTTAACATAAAAACACCAAAGTGCTTAGAATAGCTTCAAATCGCATTTGGAGACGTTTTAGACCATTTTGAGCAATTCGAAAAACTTGTTAACACAAAAACACCAAAGTGCTTAAAATAGCTTCAAATCGCATTTGGAGACGTTTTAGACCATTTTGTGATTTTCGAAAAAACGTGTTAACATAAAAACACCAAAGTGCTTAGAATAGCTTCAAATCGCATTTGGAGACATTTTAGACCATTTTGTGATTTTCTAAAAAACTTGTTAACATAAAAACATCAAAGTGTACAGAATAGCTTCAAATCGCATTTGGAGACGTTTTAGACAATTTTGTGATTTTCGAAAAACTTGTTAACACAAAAACACCAAAGTGCTTAAAATAGCTTCAAATCACATTTGGAGACATTTTAGACCCTTAAGATAAGATAAGATAAGATAAGATAACTTTTATTGATCCTCAAAAAGGAAATTCATTGCTCGTCATAATAACAAAGAAAACACTATAAAAACAAATATAGCATAAAACCATTCATATAAAAACATCTAAAAAAATACAATATAAAATTATCTTCTTGACTTCCTGTTGTACTGGATGATACCGGAGGGAATAAAGGATTTAGCAAATCGATTTGTTTTCACACTGAGGAGCCTCAATCTACCACTTGGATTAAGTTGGTCTATGATCACTTTGTGGAGAGGATGAGAGGCATCCGACTCAATGCGTTCGAAATCTTTCTGGAGGTGTTCTAGGTGCACATCGGTAAAGGAAGGCAGTTCCAGACCAATCATTTTACCAGCCCGACGGATGAAAGTTTCAAGGCGTCCTTTATTCCCTCCGGTAACATTACCAGCCCAACAGGAGAGGCAATACGTCCAAACACTACATATAACGGATCTATAGAACGAAAGTAACATCAAATCACAGGAGTTAAATTTATATAAAGTTCTCATACAATACATTCTGGGACTTAATTTTTTGCTGATGAAGTCTATATGGTCTCCCCAACTCAGTTTATCATTGAAAACAATTCCTAGATACTTGTACTGGTCAACAATTTCAATTTCTTTACCTTTGATAGTGATTGGTTGAAAATTAAATTTATGTTTAGTCCTAAAATCAATGATCATCTCCTTTGTTTTTGATGCATTTATTTGGAGATAATTATCGTCACAAAATTTAACAAATCTTTGTATTTCGCTACGATAATTTTCATCATTGTTTGAAACTATGAGACCAATAGTACTAGTGTCATCAGCGAATTTAACGACGGGGCAAAGCTCATCATTTAAAGATCTGTAATCCGCCGTATACAAGGAATATAATTTAGGTGCGTTGACAGTACCCTGAGGAACACCGGTGTCAGAGGTTACGATTTCTGACTTAACACCATTAATATTAACAAATTGTTTTCTATCACAAATGAAATTTAAAACTAAACGAACAATCGGACGGGGAAACTCCATATTCAACATTTTGTCTGCTAAGATATGGGGTTGTATGGTATTAAACGCAGATTGAAAATCAAAATACATAATACGTGCCGAGTGGCCTTTCTTTACATTATCTAGATGTGAATACAATTTATGTAATTTAAAATAAATCGCATCACTGGTACTACGGAGTGATCGGTAAGCAAATTGCAACGGGTCTAACACTTTTTCAGCATAAGGTTGCATAATTTTTTAAATAATACGTTCCAATATTTTCATCGCGACAGACGTGAGTGCAACGGGTCTCAAATCATTCATGCTGTTAATCTTAGGTTTCTTAGGTACCGGTATTATGCATGAAAGTTTCCAAATATCTGGGAACGCATGATAAGAAAGACACATATTGAAAATAAATGTAAATATACCATCAAGGTGAGGAGAGCAGACCTTAAGTACTCGTGGTGGGATTCTATCCGGCCCAGCAGCTTTCGATGAATTGAGTTTCATGAATTCGTTATGTACATCAGAAATGCTTATACTAAATTTGGGATCATCTTCAGTCACCCGACACAAGCTAAATAGAGCCTCTCTTTCGTTTTAAAAATCATGAACATTAACACGGTTATAAAATTCATTTAACTCATTAACATATTGCACAGTAACATTCGGAATCGAGGTGGGTGTATTACCACCGTTTGTGTAACCACTCATAAGTTTCATACCCTGCCAAACTTGTTTCATATTATTAGACCTGAAGTTATGTTCAACTTTTTTCCTATAAATGTTCTTCTGTTTCATTATTTCAGATTTAATCTCTCTAGTCAATATTTTCATACGATTAGAGTCGCCCATCTTAAAGGCTTTACGTTTCTCACACAACAGTAATTTAATGCCTTTCGTGATCCATGGCTTGTTGTTAGGGTAGATTTTCACTTTTTTAACTGGAACGCATTTATCAATACAAAAGTTTATGTACGAGCTCACTGCATAAGTAATACTATTCAAATCTTCATCCTCCGTAAAAATATCCCAATCGGTAGATTCAAATTCCGCTATCAGGGCTTCCTCGGCTTCAGGAGACCATTTACGTACATTAATAATTTTTGGTTGGCATGTCTTATTTAACGGGCGATATTTAGGACTGAGTAAAATCAAATTATGATCAGATTTGCCCAAGTTCGGTAGTGGGGTCGAAATATAGGCATCCTTCACACTAGAGTAGCATAAATCAAGAATCGCGTTGTCCCTCGTTTTACATGTAACATGCTGATAATAAGTGGCCGTTGTTTTCTTGAGCTTGCATCTGTTGAAATCGCCATTGATAATTACAAGCGCCTCAGGGTGACTACACTCAATACCTTCGATAATTTCTGCGATCTCATTTATAGCAGGCTTTTCAAGCTTTTTGTTAGGTATGTATACCATAACATTGATAACATGCGAGAACTCTCTCGGAAGATAGTAGGGGCGAATACCAACAACCAGCACTTCCGAGTGTGGCGAACATTTATGAAGCTTAAGCGTAGAGTTATTTGGATGACAGTATTTCTCATTAATGTAGAGGCAAAGACCACCACCGCCATCTTTGTTCGCTTCGGCTGAACGATCCCCACGAACAGATTTAAAGCCAACTACTTGAATATGTTGATCGCTATGCTTATCGCTCAGGTGGGTTTCCGTGAATGCAAGTAAGCTGGCATTCCTAAAATCGCTGAAGTGTTCGACGTTTGCTCTGAGTAAATCGACTTTGTTATTCAAAGATCTTACATTTCCAAATATTAAAGATGGTATAAAAGGCTTACATTTCCTTCGTTGTAGTCGCTTTCTGACCCCACCAGCCTTGCCCCTTTTCCGAAGCCTGCGACGTTGTATCTCAGATGGTAATTCAACGTGTGCCGGTAGCGGTGAGGTCGACCTCTCGCCCATGGAATGCAAATCAGATGACGTGTACGCAATTCCACCGCCCGGCTTACTCAATCCACACAGTAAGAACAGCCAAAATATCAGCAAAAAATACAGAAATTTCAAAACTTTCACATACAACATAATGTATAAATCAAATGACTTCTTCCACAATACAATACAGTCCAAATATACGAAAATAACGTCAAAAAATGAGTAATAATAGAGACAATGAGACGAGCTGTGTCGCCGTGTTGCACAGCGCCACTTAAAACCTTTTGTGATTTTCGAAAAAACTTGTTAACATATAAACACCAAAGTGCTTAGAATAGCTTCAAATCGCATTTAGAGACATTTTAGACCCTTTTGTGATTTTCGAAAAAACTAATTAACATAAAAACACCAGTGTGCTAAGATTAGCTTAAAATCGCATTTGGAGACATTTTAGACCATTTTGTGATTTTCGAAAAAACTTGTTAACATAAAAACACCAAAGTGTACAGAATAGCTTCAAATCGCATTTGGAGAAGTTTTAGACAATTTTGTGATTTTCGAAAAACTTGTTAACACAAAATCAAAAAAGTGCTTAGAATAGCTTCAAATCGCATTTGTAGACGTTTTAGACCATTTTGTGATTTTCGAAAAAACTTGTTAACATAAAAACACCAAAGTGCTTAGAATAGCTTCAAATCGCATTTGGAGACGTTTTAGACCATTTTGTGATTTTCGAAAAAACTCGTTAACATAAAAACACAAAAGTGCTTAGAATAGCTTCAAATCGCATTTGTAGACGTTTTAGACCATTTTGTGATTTTCGAAAAAACTTGTTAACCTAAAAACACCAAAGTGCTTAGAATAGCTTAAAATCGCATTTGGAGACGTTTTAGACCATTTTGTGATTTTCGAAAAACTTGTTAACATAAAAACATCAAAGTGTACAGAATAGCTTCAAATCGCATTTGGAGACGTTTTAGACAATTTTGTGATTTTCGAAAAACTTGGTTACACAAAAACATAAAAGTGCTTGAAATCACATTAGAAACCGTTTTAGACCATTTTGAGCATTTCGATAAAACATTTCACACAAAAACATCAAAGAGCACAAAGTAGCTTAATATCGTATTTAAAAACGTTTTTGACCATTTTGAGCATTTCGACAGAAAATTTTCACACAAAACATCAAAGTGTACAGAATAGCTTCAAATCGCATTTGGAAACGTTTTAGACCATTTTGTGATTTTCGAAAAAACTTGTTAACATAAAAACATCAAAGTGCTTAGAATAGCTTCAAATCGCATTTGGAGACGTTTTAGACCATTTTGTGATTTTCGAAAAAACTTGTTAACATAAAAACACCAAAGTGCTTAGAATAGCTTCAAATCGCATTTGGAGACGTTTTAGACCATTTTGAGCATTTCGAAAAACTTGTTAACACAAAAACACCAAAGTGCTTAAAATAGCTTCAAATCGCATTTGGAGACGTTTTAGACCATTTTGTGATTTTCGAAAAAACTTGTTAACATAAAAACACCAATGTGCTAAGAATAGCTTCAAATCGCATTTGGAGACATTTTAGACCATTTTGTGATTTTCGAAAAAACTTGTTAACATAAAATTACCAAAGTGTACAGAATAGCTTCAAATCGCATTTGGAGTCGTTTTAGACCATTTTGTGATTTTCGAAAAAACTTGTTAACATAAAAACACCAATGTGCTAAGATTAGCTTCAAATCGCATTTAGAGACATTTTAGACCCTTTTGTGATTTTCGAAAAAACTTGGTTACACAAAAACACAAAAGTGCTTAAAATAGCTTTAAATCGCATTTGGAGATGTTTTAGACCATTTTGTGATTTTCTAAAAAACTTGTTAACATAAAAACATCAAAGTGTACAGAATAGCTTCAAATCGCATTTGGAGACGTTTTAGACAATTTTGTGATTTTCGAAAAACTTGTTAACACAAAAACACAAAAGTGCTTAGAATAGCTTCAAATCGCATTTGGAGACGTTTAAGACCATTTTGTGATTTTCGAAAAAACTTGTTAACATAAAAACACAAAAGTGCTTAGAATAGCTTCAAATCGCATTTGTAGACGTTTTAGACCATTTTGTGATTTTCGAAAAAACTTGTTAACCTAAAAACACCAAAGTGCTTTAAATAGCTTCAAATCGCATTTACAGACATTTTAGACCCTTTTGTGATTTTCGAACAAACTTGGTTACACAAAAAAACAAAAGTGCTTAAAATAGCTTTAAATCTCATTTGGAGACGTTTTAGACCATTTTGTGATTTTCGAAAAAACTTGTTAACATAAAAACACCAAAGTGCTTAGAATAGCTTCAAATCGCATGTTTAGACATTTTAGACCCTTTTGTGATTTTCGAAAAAACTTGTTAACACAAAAACACCAAAGTGCTTAGAATAGCTTCAAATCGCATTTGGAGACGTTTTAGACCATTTTGTGATTTTCAAAAAAACTTGTTAACGTAAAAACACCAAAGTGCTTAGAATAGCTTCAAATCGCATTTGGAGACGTTTTAGACCATTTCGTGATTTTCGAAAAAACTTGGTTACACAAAAGCACCAAAGTGCTTAAAATAGCTTCAAATCGCATTTGGAGACGTTTTAGACCAT
This sequence comes from Antedon mediterranea, assembly GCF_964355755.1. Classification (NCBI taxonomy): domain Eukaryota; kingdom Metazoa; phylum Echinodermata; class Crinoidea; order Comatulida; family Antedonidae; genus Antedon; species Antedon mediterranea. The sequence goes on along the minus strand of NC_092679.1, from coordinate 8,671,361 downwards.
TTTGTGATTTTCGAAAAAACTTGTTAACATAAAAACACCAAAGTGCTTAGAATAGCTTCAAATCGCATTTGGAGACGTTTTAGACCATTTTGTGATCTTCGAAAAAACTTGTTAACACAAAAACACCAAAGTGCTTAGAATAGCTTCAAATCGCATTTCGAGACATTTTAGACCATTTTGTGATTTTCGAAAAAACTTGTTAACATAAAAACATCAAAGTGTACAGAATAGCTTCAAATCGCATTTGGAGACGTTTTAGACCATTTTGTGATTTTCTAAAAAACTTGTTAACATAAAAACATCAAAGTGTACAGAATAGCTTCAAATCGCATTTGGAGACGTTTTAGACCATTTTGTGATTTTCGAAAAAAATTGTTTCCATAAAAACACCAAAGTGCTTAGAGTAGCTTCAAATCACATTTGGAGACATTTTAGACCATTTTGTGATTTTCGAAAAAACTTGGTTACACAAAAACATCAAAGTGCTTAAAATCACATTAGAAACCGTTTTAGACCATTTTGAGTATTTCGATAAAACTTTTCACACAAAAACATCAAAGAGCACAAAATAGCTTAATATCGTATTTAAAAACGTTTTTGACCATTTTGAGGATTTCGACAAACATTTTTCACACAAAACAGCAAAGTGTTCAGAATAGCTTCAAATCGCATTTGGAGACATTTTAGACCATTTTGTGATTTTCGAAAAAACTTGTTAACATAAAAACACCAAAGTGCTTAGAATAGCTTCAAATCGCATTTAGAGACATTTTAGACCCTTTTGTGATTTTCGAAAAAACTTGGTTACACAAAAACACAAAAGTGCTTAAAATAGCTTTAAATCGCATTTGGAGATGTTTTAGACCATTTTGTGATTTTCGAAAAAACTTGTTAACATAAAAACACCAAAGTGCTTAGAATAGCTTCAAATCGCATTTAGAGACATTTTAGACCCTTTTGTGATTTTCGAAAAAACTTGGTTACACAAAAACACAAAAGTGCTTAAAATAGCTTTAAATGGCATTTGGAGACGTTTTAGACCATTTTGTGATTTTCGAAAAAACTGTTAACATAAAAACACCAAAGTGCTTAGAATAGCTTCAAATCACATTTGGAGACGTTTTAGACCATTTTGTGATTTTCGAAAAAACTTGGTTCCACAAAAACATCTAAGTGCTTAAAATCACATTAGAAACCGTTTTAGACCATTTTGAGCATTTCGATAAAACTTTTCACACAAAAACATCAAAGAACACAAAATAGCTTAATATCGTATTTAAAAACGTTTTTGACCATTTTGAGGATTTCGACAAACATTTTTCACACAAAACAGCAAAGTGTACAGAATAGCTTCAAATCGCATTTGGAGACGTTTTAGACCATTTTGTGATTTTCGAAAAAACTTGTTAACATAAAAACACCAAAGTGTACAGAATAGCTTCAAATCGCAGTTGGAGTCGTTTTAGACCATTTTGTGATTTTCGAAAAAACTTGTTAACATAAAAACACCAATGTGCTAAGATTAGCTTCAAATCGCATTTGGAGACATTTTAGACCATTTTGTGATTTTCGAAAAAACTTGTTAACATAAAAACACCAAAGTGCTTAGAATAGCTTCAAATCGCATTTCGAGATATTTTAGACTCTTTTGTGATTTTCGAAAAAACTTGTTAACATAAAAACATCAAAGTGTACAGAATAACTTCAAATCGCATTTGGAGACGTTTTAGACAATTTTGTGATTTTCGAAAAACTTGGTTACACAAAAACATCAAAATGCTTAAAATCACATTAGAAACCGTTTTAGACCATTTTGAGCATTTCGATAAAACTTTTCACACAAAAACATCAAAGAGCACAAAGTAGCTTAATATCGTATTTAAAAACGTTTTTGACCATTTTGAGCATTTCGACAGAAAATTTTCACACAAAACATCAAAGTGTACAGAATAGCTTCAAATCGCGTTTGAAAACGTTTTAGACCATTTTGTGATTTTTGAAAAAACTTGTTAACATAAAAACATCAAAGTGTACAGAGTAGCTTCAAATCGCATTTGGAGACGTTTTAGACCATTTTGTGATTTTCGAAAAAACTTGTTAACATAAAAACACCAAAGTGTACAGAATAGCTTCAAATCGCATTTGGAGTCGTTTTAGACCATTTTGTGATTTTCGAAAAAACTTGTTAACATAAAAACACCAATGTGCTAAGATTAGCTTCAAATCGCATTTGGAGACATTTTAGACCATTTTGTGATTTTCGAAAAAAACTTGTTAACATAAAAACACCAATGTGCTAAGATTAGCTTCAAATCGCATTTGGAGACATTTTAGACCATTTTGTGATTTCGAAAAAACCTGTTAACATAAAAACACCAAAGTGCTTAGAATAGCTTCAAATCGCATTTCGAGATATTTTAGACTTTTTTGTGATTTTCGAAAAAACTTGTGAACATAAAAACATCAAAGTGTACAGAATAGCTTCAAATCGCATTTGGAGACCTTTTAGACAATTTTGTGATTTTCGAAAAACTTGGTTACACAAAAACATCAAAGTGCTTGAAATCACATTAGAAACCGTTTTAGACCATTTTGAGCATTTTGATAAAACTTTTAACACAAAAACATCAAAGAGCACAAAGTAGCTTAATATCGTATTTAAAAACGTTTTTGACCATTTTGAGCATTTCGACAGAAAATTTTCACACAAAACATCAAAGTGTACAGAATAGCTTCAAATCGCATTTGGAAACGTTTTAGACCATTTTGTGATTTTTGAAAAAACTTGTTAACATAAAAACATCAAAGTGTACAGAATAGCTTCAAATCGCATTTGGAGACGTTTTAGACCATTTTGTGATTTTCGAAAAAACTTGTTAACATAAAAACACCAAAGTGCTTAGAATAGCTTCAAATCGCATTTGGAGACGTTTTAGACCATTTTGTGATTTTCGAAAAAACTTGTTAACATAAAAACACCAAAGTGCTTAGAATAGCTTCAAATCGCATTTGGAGACGTTTTAGACCATTTTGAGCATTTCGAAAAACTTGTTAACACAAAAACACCAAAGTGCTTAAATTAGCTTCAAATCGCATTTGGAGACATTTTAGACCATTTTGTGATTTTCGAAAAAACTTGTTAACATAAAAACACCAATGTGCTAATAATAGCTTCAAATCGCATTTGGAGACATTTTAGACCATTTTGTGATTTTCAAAAAAACTTGTTAACATAAAAACACCAAAGTGCTTAGAATAGCTTCAAAACGGATTTAGAGACATTTTAGACCCTTTTGTGATTTTCGAAAAAACTTGGTTACACAAAAACACAAAAGTGCTTAAAATAGCTTTAAATCGCATTTGGAGATGTTTTAGACCTTTTTATGATTTTCTAAAAAACTTGTTACCATAAAAACATCAAAGTGTACAGAATAGCTTCAAATCGCATTTGGAGACGTTTTAGACCATTTTGTGATTTTCGAAAAAACTGTTAACATAAAAACACCAAAGTGCTTAGAATAACTTCAAATCACATTTGGAGACGTTTTAGACCATCTTGTGATTTTCGAAAAAACTTGGTTCCACAAAAAAATCAAAGTGCTTAAAATCACATTAGAAACCGTTTTAGACCATTTTGAGCATTTCGATAAAACTTTTCACACAAAAACATCAAAGAGCACAAAATAGCTTAATATCGTATTTAAAAACGTTTTTGACCATTTTGAGGATTTCGACAAACATTTTTCACACAAAACAGCAAAGTGTACAGAATAGATTCAAATCGCATTTGGAGAAGTTTTAGACAATTTTGTGATTTTCGAAAAACTTGTTAACACAAAAACAAAAAAGTCCTTAGAATAGCTTCAAATCGCATTTGTAGACGTTTTAGACCATTTTGTGATTTTCGAAAAAACTTGTTAACATAAAAACACCAAAGTCCTTAGAATAGCTTCAAATCGCATTTGGAGACGTTTTAGACCATTTTGTGATTTTCGAAAAAACTTGTTAACATAAAAACACCAAAGTGCTTAGAATAGCTTCAAATCGCATTTAGAGACATTTTAGACCCTTTTGTGATTTTCGAAAAAACTTGGTTACACAAAAACACAAAAGTGCTTAAAATAGCTTTAAATCGCATTTGGAGATGTTTTAGACCATTTTGTGATTTTCTAAAAAACTTGTTACCATAAAAACATCAAAGTGTACAGAATAGCTTCAAATGGCATTTGGAGACGTTTTAGACCATTTTGTGATTTTCGAAAAAACTGTTAACATAAAAACACCAAAGTGCTTAGAATAGCTTCAAATCACATTTGCAGACGTTTTAGACCATTTTGTGATTTTCGAAAAAACTTGGTTACACAAAAACATCAAAGTGCTTAAAATCACATTAGAAACCGTTTTAGACCATTTTGAGCATTTCGAAAAAACTTGGTTACACAAAAACATCACAGTGCTTAAAATCACATTAGAAACCGTTTTAGACCATTTTGAGCATTTCGATAAAACTTTTCACACAAAAACATCAAAGAGCACAAAATAGCTTAATATCGTATTTAAAAACGTTTTTGACCATTTTGAGGATTTCGACAAACATTTTACACACAAAACAGCAAAGTGTACGGAATAGCTTCAAATCGCATTTGGAGACGTTTTAGACCATTTTGTGATTTTCGAAAAAACTTGTTAACATAAAAACACCAAAGTGTACAGAATAGCTTCAAATCGCATTTGGAGTCGTTTTAGACCATTTTGTGATTTTCGAAAAAACTTGTTAACATAAAAACACCAATGTGCTAAGATTAGCTTCAAATCGCATTTGGAGACATTTTAGACCATTTTGTGATTTTCGAAAAAACTTGTTAACATAAAAACACCAAAGTGCTTAAAATAGCTTCAAATCGCATTTCGAGATATTTTAGACTCTTTTGTGATTTTCGAAAAAACTTGTTAACATAAAAACATCAAAGTGTACAGAATAACTTCAAATCGCATTTGGAGACATTTTAGACAATTTTGTGATTTTCGAAAAACTTGGTTAAACACAAAAACATCAAAGTGCTTAAAATCACATTAGAAACCGTTTTAGACCATTTTGAGCATTTCGATAAAACTTTTCACACAAAAACATCAAAGAGCACAAAGTAGCTTAATATCGTATTTAAAAACGTTTTTGACCATTTTGAGCATTTCGACAGAAAATTTTCACACAAAACATCAAAGTGTACAGAATAGCTTCAAATCGCGTTTGAAAACGTTTTAGACCATTTTGTGATTTTTGAAAAAACTTGTTAACATAAAAACATCAAAGTGTACAGAGTAGCTTCAAATCGCATTTGGAGACGTTTTAGACCATTTTGTGATTTTCGAAAAAACTTGTTAACATAAAAACACCAAAGTGTACAGAATAGCTTCAAATCGCATTTGGAGTCGTTTTAGACCATTTTGTGATTTTCGAAAAAACTTGTTAACATAAAAACACCAATGTGCTAAGATTAGCTTCAAATCGCATTTGGAGACATTTTAGACCATTTTGTGATTTTCGAAAAAACTTGTTAACATAAAAACACCAATGTGCTAAGATTAGCTTCAAATCGCATTTGGAGACATTTTAGACCATTTTGTGATTTCGAAAAAACCTGTTAACATAAAAACACCAAAGTGCTTAGAATAGCTTCAAATCGCATTTCGAGATATTTTAGACTTTTTTGTGATTTTCGAAAAAACTTGTTAACATAAAAACATCAAGTGTACAGAATAGCTTCAAATCGCATTTGGAGACGTTTTAGACAATTTTGTGATTTTCGAAAAACTTGGTTACACAAAAACATCAAAGTGCTTGAAATCACATTAGAAACCGTTTTAGACAATTTTGAGCATTTCGATAAAACTTTTCACACAAAAACATCAAAGAGCACAAAGTAGCTTAATATCGTATTTAAAAACGTTTTTGACCATTTTGAGCATTTCGACAGAAAATTTTCACACAAAACATCAAAGTGTACAGAATAGCTTCAAATCGCATTTGGAAACGTTTTAGACCATTTTGTGATTTTTGAAAAAACTTGTTAACATAAAAACATCAAAGTGTACAGAATAGCTTCAAATCGCATTTGGAGACGTTTTAGACCATTTTGTGATTTTCGAAAAAACTTGTTAACATAAAAACACCAAAGTGCTTAGAATAGCTTCAAATCGCATTTGGAGACGTTTTAGACCATTTTGTGATTTTCGAAAAAACTTGTTAACATAAAAACACCAAAGTGCTTAGAATAGCTTCAAATCGCATTTGGAGACGTTTTAGACCATTTTGAGCATTTCGAAAAACTTGTTAACACAAAAAAACCAAAGTGCTTAAATTAGCTTCAAATCGCATTTGGAGACATTTTAGACCATTTTGTGATTTTCGAAAAAACTTGTTAACATAAAAACACCAATGTGCTAATAATAGCTTCAAATCGCATTTGGAGACAATTTAGACCATTTTGTGATTTTCAAAAAAACTTGTTAACATAAAAACACCAAAGTGCTTAGAATAGCTTCAAATCGGATTTAGAGACATTTTAGACCCTTTTGTGATTTTCGAAAAAACTTGGTTACACAAAAACACAAAAGTGCTTAAAATAGCTTTAAATCGCATTTGGAGATGTTTTAGACCTTTTTATGATTTTCTAAAAACTTGTTACCATAAAAACATCAAAGTGTACAGCTTCAAATCGCATTTGGAGACGTTTTAGACCATTTTGTGATTTTCGAAAAAACTGTTAACATAAAAACACCAAAGTGCTTAGAATAACTTCAAATCACATTTGGAGACGTTTTAGACCATCTTGTGATTTTCGAAAAAACTTGGTTCTACAAAAAAATCAAAGTGCTTAAAATCACATTAGAAACCGTTTTAGACCATTTTGAGCATTTCGATAAAACTTTTCACACAAAAACATCAAAGAGCACAAAATAGCTTAATATCGTATTTAAAAACGTTTTTGACCATTTTGAGGATTTCGACAAACATTTTTCACACAAAACAGCAAAGTGTACAGAATAGCTTCAAATCGCATTTGGAGACGTTTTAGACCATTTTGTGATTTTCGAAAAAAATTGTTAACATAAAAACAGCAAAGTGTACGGAATAGCTTCAAATCGCATTTGGAGACGTTTTAGACCATTTTGTGATTTTCGAAAAAACTTGTTAACATAAAAACACCCAAGTGTACAGAATAGCTTCAAATCGCATTTGGAGTCGTTTTAGACCATTTTGTGATTTTCGAAAAAACTTGTTAACATAAAAACACCAATGTGCTAAGATTAGCTTCAAATCGCATTTGGAGACATTTTAGACCATTTTGTGATTTTCGAAAAAACTTGTTAACATAAAAACACCAAAGTGCTTAAAATAGCTTCAAATCGCATTTCGAGATATTTTAGACTCTTTTGTGATTTTCGAAAAAACTTGTTAACATAAAAACATCAAAGTGTACAGAATAACTTCAAATCGCATTTGGAGACATTTTAGACAATTTTGTGATTTTCGAAAAACTTGGTTAAACACAAAAACATCAAAGTGCTTAAAATCACATTAGAAACCGTTTTAGACCATTTTGAGCATTTCGATAAAACTTTTCACACAAAAACATCAAAGAGCACAAAGTAGCTTAATATCGTATTTAAAAACGTTTTTGACCATTTTGAGCATTTCGACAGAAAATTTTCACACAAAACATCAAAGTGTACAGAATAGCTTCAAATCGCGTTTGAAAACGTTTTAGACCATTTTGTGATTTTTGAAAAAACTTGTTAACATAAAAACATCAAAGTGTACAGAGTAGCTTCAAATCGCATTTGGAGACGTTTTAGACCATTTTGTGATTTTCGAAAAAACTTGTTAACATAAAAACACCAAAGTGTACAGAATAGCTTCAAATCGCATTTGGAGTCGTTTTAGACCATTTTGTGATTTTCGAAAAAACTTGTTAACATAAAAACACCAATGTGCTAAGATTAGCTTCAAATCGCATTTGGAGACATTTTAGACCATTTTGTGATTTTCGAAAAAACTTGTTAACATAAAAACACCAATGTGCTAAGATTAGCTTCAAATCGCATTTGGAGACATTTTAGACCATTTTGTGATTTCGAAAAAACCTGTTAACATAAAAACACCAAAGTGCTTAGAATAGCTTCAAATCGCATTTCGAGATATTTTAGACTTTTTTGTGATTTTCGAAAAAACTTGTTAACATAAAAACATCAAGTGTACAGAATAGCTTCAAATCGCATTTGGAGACGTTTTAGACAATTTTGTGATTTTCGAAAAACTTGGTTACACAAAAACATCAAAGTGCTTGAAATCACATTAGAAACCGTTTTAGACAATTTTGAGCATTTCGATAAAACTTTTCACACAAAAACATCAAAGAGCACAAAGTAGCTTAATATCGTATTTAAAAACGTTTTTGACCATTTTGAGCATTTCGACAGAAAATTTTCACACAAAACATCAAAGTGTACAGAATAGCTTCAAATCGCATTTGGAAACGTTTTAGACCATTTTGTGATTTTTGAAAAAACTTGTTAACATAAAAACATCAAAGTGTACAGAATAGCTTCAAATCGCATTTGGAGACGTTTTAGACCATTTTGTGATTTTCGAAAAAACTTGTTAACATAAAAACACCAAAGTGCTTAGAATAGCTTCAAATCGCATTTGGAGACGTTTTAGACCATTTTGTGATTTTCGAAAAAACTTGTTAACATAAAAACACCAAAGTGCTTAGAATAGCTTCAAATCGCATTTGGAGACGTTTTAGACCATTTTGAGCATTTCGAAAAACTTGTTAACACAAAAAAACCAAAGTGCTTAAATTAGCTTCAAATCGCATTTGGAGACATTTTAGACCATTTTGTGATTTTCGAAAAAACTTGTTAACATAAAAACACCAATGTGCTAATAATAGCTTCAAATCGCATTTGGAGACATTTTAGACCATTTTGTGATTTTCAAAAAAACTTGTTAACATAAAAACACCAAAGTGCTTAGAATAGCTTCAAATCGGATTTAGAGACATTTTAGACCCTTTTGTGATTTTCGAAAAAACTTGGTTACACAAAAACACAAAAGTGCTTAAAATAGCTTTAAATCGCATTTGGAGATGTTTTAGACCTTTTTATGATTTTCTAAAAACTTGTTACCATAAAAACATCAAAGTGTACAGCTTCAAATCGCATTTGGAGACGTTTTAGACCATTTTGTGATTTTCGAAAAAACTGTTAACATAAAAACACCAAAGTGCTTAGAATAACTTCAAATCACATTTGGAGACGTTTTAGACCATCTTGTGATTTTCGAAAAAAACTTGGTTCTACAAAAAAATCAAAGTGCTTAAAATCACATTAGAAACCGTTTTAGACCATTTTGAGCATTTCGATAAAACTTTTCACACAAAAACATCAAAGAGCACAAAATAGCTTAATATCGTATTTAAAAACGTTTTTGACCATTTTGAGGATTTCGACAAACATTTTTCACACAAAACAGCAAAGTGTACAGAATAGCTTCAAATCGCATTTGGAGACGTTTTAGACCATTTTGTGATTTTCGAAAAAAATTGTTAACATAAAAACAGCAAAGTGTACAGAATAGCTTCAAATCGCATTTGGAGACGTTTTAGACCATTTTGTGATTTTCGAAAAAAATATTTAACATAAAAACACCCAAGTGTACAGAATAGCTTCAAATCGCATTTGGAGTCGTTTTAGACCATTTTGTGATTTTCGAAAAAATTTGTTTAAATAAAAACACCAATGTGCTAAGAATAGCTTCAAATCGCTTTTGGAGACATTTTAGACCATTTTTTGATTTTCGAAAAAACTTGTTAACATAAAAACACCAAAGTGCTTAGAATAGCTTCAAATCGCATTTCGAGATATTTTAGACTCTTTTGTGATTTTCGAAAAAACTTGTTAACATAAAAACATCAAAGTGTACAGAATCAAATCGCATTTGGAGACGTTTTAGACAATTTTGTGATTTTCGAAAAACTTGGTTACACAAAAACATCAAAGTGCTTAAAATCACATTAGAAACCGTTTTAGACCATTTTGAGCATTTCGATAAAACTTTTCACACAAAAACATCAAAGAGCACAAAGTAGCTTAATATCGTATTTAAAAACGTTTTTGACCATTTTGAGCATTTCGACAGAAAATTTTCACACAAAACATCAAAGTGTACAGAATAGCTTCAAATCGCGTTTGGAAACGTTTTAGACCATTTTGTGATTTTTGAAAAAACTTTTTAACATAAAAACATCAAAGTGTACAGAATAGCTTCAAATCGCATTTGGAGACGTTTTAGACCATTTTGTGATTTTCGAAAAAACTTGTTAACATAAAAACACCAAAGTGTACAGAATAGCTTCAAATCGCATTTGGAGTCGTTTTAGACCATTTTGTGATTTTCGAAAAAACTTGTTAACATAAAAACACCAATGTGCTAAGATTAGCTTAAAATCGCATTTGGAGACATTTTAGACCATTTTGTGATTTCGAAAAAACTTGTTAACATAAAAACACCAAAGTGCTTAGAATAGCTTCAAATCACATTTCGAGACGTTTTAAACAATTTTGTGATTTTCGAAAAACTTGTTAACACAAAAACACCAAAGTGCTTAAAATAGCTTCAAATCACATTTGGAGACGTTTTAGACCATTTTGTGATTTTTCGAAAAAACTTGTTAACATAAAAACACCAAAGTGCTAAGAATAGCTTCAAATCGCATTTGGAGACGTTTTAGACAATTTTGTGATTTTCGAAAAAACTTGGTTACACAAAAACATCAAAGTGCTTAAAATCACATTAGAAACCGTTTAAACCATTTTGAACATTTCGATAAAACTTTTCACAAAAAAACATCAAAGAGCACAAAATAGCTTAATATCGTATTTAAAAACGTTTTAGACCATTTTGAACATTTCGAAAAACTTGTTACCACAAAAACACCAAAGTGCTCAAATCGCATTTGGAGACGTTTTAGACCATTTTGTGATTTTCGAAAAAACTTGTTAACATAAAAACACAAAAGTGCTTAGAATAGCTTCAAATCGCATTTGTAGACGTTTGAGACCATTTTGTGATTTTCGAAAAAACTTTGTGAACATAACAACACCAAAGTGCTTAGAATAGCTTTAAATCGCATTTTGAGACATTTTAGATGCTTTTGTGATTTTCGAAAAAACTTGGTTACACAAAAACACAAAAGTGCTTAAAATAGATTTAAATCGCATTTGGAGACGTTTTAGACCATTTTGTGATTTTCGAAAAAACTTGTGAACATAACAACACCAAAGTGCTTAGAATAGCTTTAAATCGCATTTTGAGACATTTTAGATGCTTTTGTGATTTTCGAAAAAACTTGGTTACACAAAAACACAAAAGTGCTTAAAATAGATTTAAATCGCATTTGGAGACGTTTTAGACCATTTTGTGATTTTCGAAAAAACTTGTAAACATAAAAACACCAAAGTGCTTAGAATAGCTTCAAATCGCATTTAGAGACATTTTAGACCCTTTTGTGATTTTCGAAAAAACTTGGTTACACAAAAACACAAAAGTGCTTAAAATAGCTTTAAATCGCATTTGGAGATGTTTTAGACCATTTTGTTTTTTTCTAAAAAACTTGTTACCATAAAAACATTAAAGTGTACAGAATAGCTTCAAATCGCATTTGGAGACGTTTTAGACCATTTTGTGATTTTCGAAAAAACTGTTAACATAAAAACACCAAAGTGCTTAGAATAGCTTCAAATCACATTTGGAGACGTTTTAGACAATTTTGTGATTTTCGAAAAAACTTGGTTCCACAAAAACATCAAAGTGCTTAAAATCACATTAGAAACCGTTTTAGACCATTTTGAGCATTTCGATAAAACTTTTCACCAAAAAACATCAAAGAGCACAAAATAGCTTAATATCGTATTTAAAAAAGTTTTAGACCATTTTGAGGATTTCGAAAAACTTGTTAACATAAAAACACCAAAGTGTACAGAATAGCTTCAAATCGCATTTGGAGTCGTTTTAGACCATTTTGTGATTTTCGAAAAAACTTGTTAACATAAAAACACCAATGTGCTAAGATTAGCTTCAAATCGCATTTGGAGACATTTTAGACCATTTTGTGATTTTCGAAAAAACTTGTTAACATAAAAACACCAAAGTGCTTAGAATAGCTTCAAATCGCATTTCGAGATATTTTAGACTCTTTTGTGATTTTCGAAAAAACTTGTTAACATAAAAACACCAATGTACTAAGAATAGCTTCAAATCGCATTTGGAGACGTTTTAGACCATTTTGTGATTTTCGAAAAAACTTGGTTCCAAAAAAACATCAAAGTGCTTTAAATCACATTAGAAACCGTTTTAGACCATTTTGAACATTTCGATAAAACTTTTCACAAAAAAACATCAAAGAGCACAAAATAGCTTAATATCGTATTTAAAAACGTTTTAGACCATTTTGAGCATTTCGAAAAACTTGTTAACACAAAAACACCAAAGTTCTTAAAATAGCTTCAAATCGCATTTGGAGACGTTTTAGACCATTTTGTGATTTTCGAAAAAACTTGGTAACATAAAAACATCAAAGTGCTTAAAATCACATTAGGGTCTGTTTCTGCTGAAAAAATGAAAATAATCGATTTTTTCCAGTCACCGCAAACCACAAAAATAATCGCGTTGCAATTGAAAATTGCTACGACTTTAATCGGTTATTCAGGTAATCGGTTTTTAAAATCACGTCATCATTCTCCCACAGCGCAGTTCAAGTTATGAAAGGCCGATGAGAGTTGGTTTGTTTATACCCTATCGCTGCCTAAAACTCTCACATGTAGGATTAAAAATTACTCTTACGTAAAGCTATATTATTTTAAAAATAAACATCTAGGCCTACTACCGTACCACATACAACAGAATAATGATGTTATATTAATAAGGACACGTCGGCGAAAAAAGTTCGTTTCGCCGTTCGTTGGTTCTACCTTCGGCCTGCTAGGCCTAGGCTATGCTATATATTTCTACCGAAACAAGTCAACAAACAGGCCTAAAAAATGACATGTAAAACATCGTTAGCCTGGACTGGTGGTATGTAACGGGTGTATTGTAACACAGAATCCTGGAGTCTCTCGGTATAATTCTTCCCCACAAAATAATAAAAATCAAATGTTTAACATTTGATTGTTATTCGGTCTACATCGCGATCGTGGTTTTGCTGATCGTCGTCGATATCGCGCAAATAAACAGCATGCTTTGTGACGTGAATAAGTTTGTCATACTCTAGAGGTCAAAGTGAGGTCAATAATCGCTATTTGTGTTGCAGCTCAAAACTGCTCCGCAATAATCGGTTAAAACAAGAAATAATCGATTAAAACACGCAATGGATTGAGTGTTTTTAATCGGTTATTTTTAATCGGTTATTTTATTTTGCGCCGTTTCTGCTGCCCAAGAATAATCGATTAAAAAAATAAACGGTTAATAATCGATTATTTCTGCTCAGCAGAAACAGGCCCTTAGAAACCGTTTTAGACCATTTTGAGCATTTCGCTAAAACTTTTCACACAAAAACATCAAAGAGCACAAAATAGCTTAATATCGTATTTAAAAACGTTTTAGACCATTTTGAGCATTTCGAAAAACTTGTTAACACAAAACACCAAAGTGCTGAAAATAGCTTCAAATCGCATTTGGAGACGTTTTAGACCATTTTGTGATTTTCGAAAAAACTTGTTAACATAAAAACACCAATGTGCTAAGAATAGCTTCAAATCGCATTTGTAGACATTTTAGACCATTTTGTGATTTTCGAAAAAACTTGTTAACATAAAAACACAAAAGTGCTTAGAATAGCTTCAAATCGCATTTGTAGACGTTTTAGATCATTTTGTGATTTTCAAAAAAACTTGTTAACATAAAAACACCAAAGTGCTTAGAATAGCTTCATATCGCATTTAGAGACATTTTAGACCCTTTTGTGATTTTCGAAAAAACTTGGTTACACAAAAACATCAAAGTGCTTAAAATAGCTTTAAATCGCATTTGGAGACGTTTTAGACCATTTTGTTATTTTCTAAAAAACTTGTTAACATAAAAACATCAAAGTGTACAGAATAGCTTCAATTCGCATTTGGAGACGTTTTAGACCATTTTGTGATTTTCGAAAAAACTTGTTACCATAAAAACACCAAAGTCCTTAGAATAGCTTCAAATCGCATTTTTAGACATTTTAGACCCTTTTGTGATTTTCGAAAAAACTTTGTTACACAAAAGCACCAAAGTGCTTAAAATAGCTTCAAATCGCATTTGGAGACATTTTAGACCATTTTGTGATTTTCGAAAAAACTTGGTTACACAAAAGCACCAAAGTGCTTAAAATAGCTTCAAATCGCATTTGGAGATATTTTAGACCATTTTGTGATTTTCGAAAAAACTTGTTAACATAAAAACACCAAAGTGTACAGAATAGCTTCAAATTGCATTTGGAGACGTTTTAGACAATTTTGTGATTTTCGAAAAACTTGTTAACACAAAAACACCAAAGTGCTTAAAATAGCTTAAAATCACATTTGGAGACGTTTTAGACCATTTTGTGATTTTCGAAAAAACTTGTTAACATAAAAACACCAAAGTGCTAAGTATAGCTTCAAATCGCATTTGGAGACGTTGTAGACCATTTTGTGATTTTCGAAAAAACTTGGTTCCACAAAAACATCAAAGTGCTTAAAATCACATTAGAAACCGTTTTAGACCATTTTGAACATTTCGATAAAACTTTTCACAAAAAAACACCAAAGAGCACAAATAGCTTTTGTGTTACGCTAGCGACCGGACAGGACAACAAACAAACACAGATAAACCATCATTGGATGGAAATGTCATTTATTCAAATGACGAATATTAAAACGTGTATATTGGTAAAACATAGATGACATATCACTTCTAGTATAAAACTTAATTATATTACATAATATAAAATGGGTCACGCCCTATACGTTATGTCATCTGAAATATAAATCAAATACTGCATAACGGATATCAGTTATCAGAATATTTAAACAAAGTATAAATCAAAGTATTAAACTCTACTTACTAAACAGTACTTAATATTAGGTTAACAAATTTGACTTAAGCATCAAATATATACATCTATAAATCTACTTGAGTCTGATTAAAATACAATAGAATATGAAATTGGCTGTATATAAGACATGAGTCTGGGTGTCAGCGCCCAGCCAAAGCAAAACGGGGGAAGAATTGGGTGGTCGGAGGGAAATTGAGTTTTGACGCAGGACGTAGGTTTAGTCTTAATTATAACAAAGGAGAGGATTAAACCACATGCGCCTTCGCTTATAGAGCCCCTCCAGCGATATGTTATGCATGACTTGGCAAATGAAACACCCTCTATCAGGAATTACAATTATACCTGTCTGCTAAGTGACACAAAACTATTTTCCTATATGCTTCGGAAAATTCTCTTTGTGTTACGCTAGCGACCGGACAGGACAACAAACAAACACAGATAAACCATCATTGGATGGAAATGTCATTTATTCAAAAGATGAATATTAAAACGTGTATATTGGTAAAACATAGATGACATATCACTTCTAGTATAAAACTTAATTATATTACATAATATAAAATGGGTCACGCCCTATACGTTATGTCATCTGTAACATAAATCAAATACTGCATAACGGATATCAGTTATCAGAATATTTAAACAAAGTATAAATCAAAGTATTAAACTCTACTTACTAAACAGTACTTAATATTAGGTTAACAAATTTGACTTAAGCATCAAATATATACATCTATAAATCTACTTGAGTCTGATTAAAATACAATAAAATATGAAATTGGCTGTATATAAGACATGAGTCTGGGTGTCAGCGCCCAGCCAAAGCAAAACGGGGGAAGAATGGGGTGGTCGGAGGGAAATTGAGTTTTGACGCAGGACGTAGGTTTAGTCTTAATTAAAACAAAGGAGAGGATTAAACCACATGCGCCGCCGCTTATAAAGCCCCTCCAGCGATATGTTATGCATGACTTGGCAAATGAAACACCCTCTATCAGGAATTACAATTATACCTGTCTGCTAAGTGACACAAAACTATTTTCCTATATGCTTCGGAAAATTCTCTTTGTGTTACGCTAGCGACCGGACAGGACAACAAACAAACACAGATAAACCATCATTGGATGGAAATGTCATTTATTCAAATGACGAATATTAAAACGTGTATATTGGTAAAACATAGATGACATATCACTTCTAGTATAAAACTTAATTATATTACATAATATAAAATGGGTCACGCCCTATACGTTATGTCATCTGAAACATAAATCAAATACTGCATAACGGATATCAGTTATCAGAATATTTAAACAAAGTATAAATCAAAGTATTAAACTCTACTTACTAAACAGTACTTAATATTAGGTTAACAAATTTGACTTAAGCATCAAATATATACATCTATAAATCTACTTGAGTCTGATTAAAATACAATAAAATATGAAATTGGCTGTATATAAGACATGAGTCTGGGTGTCAGCGCCAAAAACCCAGCCTTGGATGGGTTCCCACCCAGACCAAACAAAAACCACGGACCTGCCCCTTATGAACTGAACGATGAAATACGAATGTATTTCTTGAAAACAGAAGATTTCTATCTCCCAAATTGTTGAATGAGGCTATTTGACATGCCTAATGACGCAGCATGTGTTGCTGCCCCAATACGAAAACTGTGGCCCTTGTAATGGCTCGGATTCAACCCAATAAACGACACTGCCGCTCTCAGCCGGCACGACACAAATTGTTGTGTAACCGCCTTGCCATCAAGGTGCTGAAACAAGGGACCTGTGGACTGTTGGCAATGTGCGAGGTAGTTTGTTAGTGCGGCTACTGGGCAGTACTTTTCTCTAACCCATGGTGCAAATGATACCGAAACGGGGGGTTTTCCAACTCCAGTTTTGTGGTGTCGTATTATGATTAAGGCCCCAGTTTTGTTCAGAGTTAAATCGTTGCGCTGTACTACGTTAGAATCTTTGGCTTTAGATGCCAATTCTCCGAGTCGAAAAAAACCCTGAAACGCTGTAAGAAATAATGCTTCAAGTAACAAACGATGGGGTAGTAATGGTTCTATAAACTCCAATGCATCGAGTAGCCTAATCAAGATCCCTTTTGTTATGGGAAGCCGAGAGTCCACTTTTGCCGCCCTAGAATGAATTCCGCGGATAATTTTTTGAACGAGGAAAAACCCGCTAGGATCCGGTAGGCCTACTAACTTGTGTACGAACGAGATTGCAGACATATGCGAGGAAATTGTTCCCGGTGCCAGACCTTTGTCAAATAAATGAGACAGAAAATTACAAATTGTACCTACATTAAGTGGTAAGGGTACTCGTTTTCCTGACCAGGATGCCAACAGTTGCAGACTACGTCTGTAAGCCTTTCTGGTGGCTGGTGCGAGGGACAGTTGTGTTTGAAAGTACAGGAATGTGCTGTGCAGGTTTTTCCTGTATGGAAGGCAAAGCAGTAGCCTTTGGGAACCCCACGAAAGGGCTGATTGAATCCCGTTCTCACCCCTGAAGTGGTCATCGGGACCGATTGATATGTTACTAGCTTTAGCATCAGTTCGGTGTGCAGTACCTCCCACTTCAAGGAGCGTCCTTGACGGGCTCTTCTGAATTGTTCATCGTATGCTCGCCATGCATTGTTCTGTGCAGTAATTGACAACTCCAAAATGTTGTTCGCATATTTTAAAATGTTAAAACATTCCTTTGGGAATTTTTCCAAGAAAATGGCTGCATAGATGTGGAACACCTGTTGCCATTCTAAAACCGTGAGCGGTTTCCGTTTTTGGTCGCTCTCGACTCGCACTTGGTTTCCTGCTATAGTCACCGACATATGCGGGTCGCGTTGGTTGGGGAGCAGAGACCTTATTTCGATATATTGATCGTTCCAAATTTTTGTTTTGGTGGGAAGAGGAATGTCCGACCCCAAGGCAATAGTGTCCATCATTGTCAATTGACACCCAGTTGACGGCTCACCTTGGAGAAGGTCGCTGATTAAAGGGGTAACCGCTTGTTCCATCACCGATGGTCCATCTCCCTCTGATGAATTAGTAGCAGGAGGCGCATCGGTCGGTTTCTTCATCTGTTTTGCTACGGCCTCTGCCAATTTTTCATAGTCGATATTAGCTGTTAGTTGTTCCGTTGTGGTTGGTTTTGGTGCCGCTGACCGGCGAGTGGACTTTGATTTCGGCATTTTACCTAGATAATAGTAATTAAAGAACAAACAAAAAATATATATATCTATATAAAGTAGTTGCGGGTTTATATCCCGTGGTAACATGTATGATTCACCCATCGATTTGCAAGTAACCTGGCGGCACAGCATAGCTGGTAATTACCCAGGTAAACATCCAAACGTGGGTGAGCCAACCAACCAAAAAGAAATATAATTAACATGGTATAAAAAGCTATATAAGCATAGTATGGTCGGCCCCACCACTTGGCCTGGAGGCACAGCATAAAACTGCTGGAAGTTACCCAGGACCAATAGTTGGTGGCTACGTTATTATAAATAAAAATACATTCGGCGGAGAGTAAAAAACTGCCAATCGATATGGCATAGTATAACACCAACCGAAGATAAAATGGCCGACCATAAGATAAAAAGCCTGGAGGCACAGCTAAAATAGCTGTAAATTACCCAGGAAAACCATGTAATGAGTTGGTGGTTAGGTAGGCCTACGGTAATCATAGGTAGTAGACTACTAAGTAATAGTAGAAGAATGATAATTATACTGTATAGTATAAAATACTATATCTATATCTATAATATATAATAGTAGTAGCAGTATTATTGCATATTCTTATAAAAAAATATCATCAATAAATTTTTAATTTTTTTAAATTTTTTTATTTTTTTTATATTTACTGATGATAGAAACATTTATTTAAATACTTGCCTTTTAAGAATTTTTTCTGCGTGCATCATCGCTCCTCTTACACTCCTCATATACTTGTACATGCCTGATGGACCGAGATGGACACCGTCTACATGTAGATGAGACAAATCGCCCTATAATCCTCTGTGCTTCCATAGTATAACATCATGCCTATTTGCAAACCGCCTTTCTAAAGTTCGGTTGAGTTCAATGATCCTGTTGTTAAAGCGACCACCCACTACGTTCGGCGATCGTTTAAGGAGTTGACAAATCATCACGAGTTTACAACCTGTTCCGCATAGCAGGAAGTCAACTAAAGTGCATAAGCGTGCGACTATGTAGCGATTATCTCGGTCAGCTAGGTCGTTTTCTCCAAGTTGTATAATTACAACATCAGGCGACACAGGCCAAGCATATAATAAAGATGGGTATTGATGAAGTTTAAGACCCCCTCTACATCTGTAGGCAATAACAAAGTTGTGTTTCGATAGTCTCATATTAGCCGCATTGTTGAACGGCGTGTTGGCATAGTCACGTAGCCTCCGAATAAAGGAGTGCCCGAAAAGGCATACAGTAATTGGCATGATACCTTTATAAATTTAAACAGTTACTTACAGAAACGAGGGAGAATGCGTAAAAAACAGTTGAATTCTGAAGAAATCACGAATAGTTAGGATGTGATACGAAAAATTACTCTCCAAATATATAATGACAACGATGAAATGGAATTTGAAAATTGAGTTTTGACGCAGGACGTAGGTTTAGTCTTAATTAAAACAAAGGAGAGGATTAAACCACATGCGCCGCTGCTTATAAAGCCCCTCCAGCGATATGTTATGCATGACTTGGCAAATGAAACACCCTCTATCAGGAATTACAATTATACCTGTGTGCTAAGTGACACAAAACTATTTTCCTATATGCTTCGGAAAATTCTCTAATATCGTATTTAAAAACGTTTTAGACCATTTTGAGCATTTCGAAAAACTTGTTAACACAAAAACACCAAAGTGCTTAAAATAGCTTCAAATCGCATTTGGAGACGTTTTAGACCATTTTGTGAGTTTCGAAAAAACTTGTTAACATAAAAACACCAATGTGCTAAGAATAGCTTCAAATCGCATTTGCAGACATTTTAGACCATTTTGTGATTTTCGAAAAAACTTGTTAACATAAAATCACCAATGTTCTAAGAATAGCTTCAAATCGCATTTGCCGACATTTTAGACCATTTTGTGATTTTCGAAAAAACTTGGTTACACAAAAACACAAAAGTGCTTAAAATAGCTTTAAATCGCATTTGTAGACGTTTTAGACCATTTTGTGATTTTCGAAAAAACTGGTTAACATAAAAACACCAAAGTGCTTAGAATAGCTTCAAATCGCATTTAGAGACATTTTAGACCCTTTTGTGATTTTCGAAAAAACTTGGTTACACAAAAACACAAAAGTGCTTAAAATAGCTTTAAATCGCATTTGGAGACGTTTTAGACCATTTTGTGATTTTCTAAAAAACTTGTTAACATAAAAACATCAAAGTGTACAGAATAGCTTCAAATCGCATTTGGAGACGTTTTAGACCACTTTGTGATTTTCGAAAAAACTTGTTAACATAAAAACACCAAAGTGCTTAGAAAAACTTCAAATCGCATGTTTAGACATTTTAGACCCTTTTGTAATTTTCGAAAAATCTTGTTAACACAAAAACACCAAAGTGCTTTAAATAGCTTCAAATCGCATTTGGAGACGTTTTAGACCATTTTGTGATTTTCGAAAAAACTTGTTAACATAAAAACATCAAAGTGTACAGAATAGCTTCAAATCGCATTTGGAGACGTTTTAGATCAATTTGTGATTTTCGAAAAAACTTGTTAACATAAAAACACAAAAGTGCTTAGAATAGCTTCAAATCGCATTTGTAGACGTTTTAGACCATTTTGTGATTTTCGAAAAAACTTGTTAACATAAAAACACCAAAATGTTTAGAATAGCTTCATATCGCATTTAGAGACATTTTAGACCCTTTTGTGATTTTCGAAAAAACTTGGTTACTTGGTTTTGACAAAAATTTTTACACACAAAACATCAAAGTGTACAGAATAGCTTCAAATCGCATTTGGAAACGTTTTAGACCATTTTGTGATTTTCGAAAAAAACTTGTTAACATAAAAACATCAAAGGGTACAGAATAAATAGCTTCAAATCGCATTTGAAGACGTTTTAGATCAATTTGTGATTTTCGAAAAAACTTGTTAACATAAAAACATCAAAGTGTACAGAATAGCTTCAAATCGCATTTGGAGACGTTTTAGACCACTTTGTGATTTTCGAAAAAACTTGTTAACATAAAAACACCAAAGTGCTTAGAAAAGCTTCAAATCGCATGTTTAGACATTTTAGACCCTTTTGTGATTTTCGAAAAATCTTGTTAACACAAAAACACCAAAGTGCTTTAAATAGCTTCAAATCGCATTTGGAGACGTTTTAGACCATTTTGTGATTTTCGAAAAAACTTGTTAACATAAAAACATCAAAGTGTACAGAATAGCTTCAAATCGCATTTGGAGACGTTTTAGATCAATTTGTGATTTTCGAAAAAACTTGTTAACATAAAAACACAAAAGTGCTTAGAATAGCTTCAAATCGCATTTGTAGACGTTTTAGACCATTTTGTGATTTTCGAAAAAACTTGTTAACATAAAAACACCAAAGTGCTTAGAATAGCTTCATATCGCATTTAGAGACATTTTAGACCCTTTTGTGATTTTCGAAAAAACTGGGTTACTTGGTTTTGACAAAAATTTTCACACACAAAACATCAAAGTGTACAGAATAGCTTCAAATCGCATTTGGAAACGTTTTAGACCATTTTGTGATTTTCGAAAAAACTTGTTAACATAAAAACATCAAAGGGTACAGAATAGCTTCAAATCGCATTTGAAGACGTTTTAGATCAATTTGTGATTTTCGAAAAAACTTGTTAACATAAAAACACAAAAGTGCTTAGAATAGCTTCAACTCGCATTTGTAGACGTTTTAGACCATTTTGTGATTTTCGAAAAAACTTGTTAACATAAAAACACCAAAGTGCTTAGAATAGCTTCATATCGCATTTAGAGACATTTTAGACCCTTTTGTGATTTTCGAAAAAAACTTGGTTACACAAAAACACAAAAGTGCTTAAAATAGCTTTAAATCGCATTTGGAGACGTTTTAGACCATTTTGTGATTTTCGAAAAAACTTGGTTCCACAAAAACATCAAAGTGCTTAAAATCACATTAGAAACCGTTTTAGACCATTTTGAACATTTCGATAAAACTTTTCTCAAAAAAACATCAAAGAGCACAAAATAGCTTAATATCGTATTTAAAAACGTTTTAGACCATTTTGAGCATTTCAAAAAACTTGTTAACATAAAAACATCAAAGTGTACAGAATAGCTTCAAATCGCATTTGGAGACGTTTTAGACCACTTTGTGATTTTCGAAAAAACTTGTTAACATAAAAACACCAAAGTGCTTAGAATAGCTTCAAATCGCATGTTTAGACATTTTAGACCCTTTTGTGATTTTCGAAAAAACTTGGTTACACAAAAGCACCAAAGTGCTTAAAATAGCTTCAAATCGCATTTGGAGACATTTTAGACCATTTTGTGATTTTCTAAAAAACTTGTTAACATAAAAACATCAAAGTGTACAGAATAGCTTCAAATCGCATTTGGAGACGTTTTAGACAATTTTGTGATTTTCGAAAAACTTGTTAACATAAAAACACCAAAGTGCTTAGAATAGCTTCAAATCGAATTTGGAGACGTTTTAGACAATTTTGTGATTTTCGAAAAAACTTGTTAACATAAAAACACAAAAGTGCTTAGAATAGCTTCAAATCGCATTTGTAGACGTTTTAGACCATTTTGTGATTTTCGAAAAAACTTGTTAACATAAAAACACCAAAGTGCTTTAAATAGCTTCAAATCGCATTTAGAGACATTTTAGACCCTTTTGTGATTTTCGAAAAAACTTGGTTACACAAAAACACAAAAGTGCTTAAAATAGCTTTAAATCGCATTTGGAGACGTTTTAGACCATTTTGTGATTTTCTAAAAAACTTGTTAACATAAAAACATCAAAGTGTACAGAATAGCTTCAAATCGCATTTGGAGACGTTTTAGACCACTTTGTGATTTTCGAAAAAACTTGTTAACATAAAAACAACAAAGTGCTTAGAAAAGCTTTGTGATTTTCGAAAAATCTTGTTAACACAAAAACACCAAAGTGCTTTAAATAGCTTCAAATCGCATTTGGAGACGTTTTAGACCATTTCGTGATTTTCGAAAAAACTTGTTAACATAAAAACACCAATGTGCTAAGAATAGCTTCAAATCGCATTTGGAGACGTTTTAGACCATTTTGTGATTTTCGAAAAAACTTGGTTCCACAAAAACATCAAAGTGCTTAAAAGCACATTAGAAACCGTTTTAGACCATTTTGAACATTTCGATAAAATTTTTCACAAAAAAACATCAAAGAGCACAAAATAGCTTAATATCGTAATTAAAAACGTTTTAGACCATTTTGAGCATTTCGAAAAACTTGTTAACACAAAAACACCAAAGTGCTTAAAATAGCTTCAAATCGCATTTGGAGACGTTTTAGACCATTTTGTGATTTTCGAAAAAACTTGTTAACATAAAAACACCAATGTGCTAAGAATAGCTTCAAATCGCATTTGGAGACATTTTAGACCATTTTGTGATTTTCGAAAAAACTTGTTAACATAAAAACACAAAAGTGCTTAGAATAGCTTCAAATCGCATTTGTAGACGTTTTAGACCATTTTGTGATTTTCGAAAAAACTTGTTAACATAAAAACATCAAAGTGCTTAGAATAGCTTCAAATCGCATTTGGAGACATTTTAGACCATTTTGTGATTTTCGAAAAAACTTGGTTCCACAAAAGCACCAAAGTGCTTAAAATCACATTAGAAACCGTTTTAGACCATTTTGAGCATTTCGATAAAACTTTTCACACAAAAACATCAAAGAGCACAAAATAGCTTAATATCGTATTTAAAAACGTTTTTGACCATTTTGAGGATTTCGACAAACATTTTTCACACAAAACAGCAAAGTGTACAGAATAACTTCAAATCGCATTTGGAGACGTTTTAGACCATTTTGTGATTTTCGAAAAAACTTGTTACCATAAAAACACCAAAGTGCTTAGAATAGCTTCAAATCGCATTTTTAGATATTTTAGACCCTTTTGTGATTTTCGAAAAAACTTGGTTACACAAAAGCACCAAAGTGCTTAAAATAGCTTCAAATCGCATTTGGAGACATTTTAGACCATTTTGTGATTTTCGAAAAAACTTGTTAACATAAAAACACCAAAGTGCTTAAAATAGCTTCAAATCGCATTTGGAGACGTTTTAGACCATTTTGTGATTTTCTAAAAAAGTTGTTAACATAAAAACATCAAAGTGTACAGAATAGCTTCAAATCGCATTTGGAGACGTTTCAGACCATTTTGTGATTTTCAAGAAAACTTGTTACCATAAAAACACCAAAGTGCTTAGAATAGCTTCAAATCGCACTTGGAGACATTTTAGACCATTTCGTGATTTTCGAAAAAACTTGGTTACACAAAAACATCAAAGTGCTTTAAATCACATTAGAAACCGTTTTAGACCATTTTGAGCATTTCGATCAAACTTTTCACACAAAAACATCAAAGAGCCCAAAATAGCTTAATATCGTATTTAAAAACGTTTTTGACCATTTTGAGGATTTCGACAAACATTTTTCACACAAAACAGCAAAGTGTACAGAATAGCTTCAAATCGCATTTGGAGACGTTTTAGACCATTTTGTGATTTTCGAAAAAACTTGTTAACATAAAAACACCAAAGTGTACAGAATAGCTTCAAATCGCATTTGGAGTCGTTTTAGACCATTTTGTGATTTTCGAAAAAACTTTTTAACATAAAAACACCAATGTGCTAAGATTAGCTTCAAATCGCATTTGGAGACATTTTAGACCATTTTGTGATTTTCGAAAAAACTTGTTAACATAAAAACACCAAAGTGCTTAGAATAGCTTCAAATCGCATTTCGAGATATTTTAGACTCTTTTGTGATTTTCGAAAAAACTTGTTAACATAAAAACATCAAAGTGTACAGAATAGCTTCAAATCGCATTTGGTGACGTTTTAGACAATTAATATATAAGACTAACAAGGACAATAGAGCTTGTCCCCGGAAAGTGCACCTATTCATTGAAATATGAAATTAAATATTAGGTCTCCAGTAGGCCTACTAGCCCACCATGTTTGGGGCAGAGCTAATAATGAAAATAGAGCCCAGAATTGCACTTATACATATACTTATTACCATACATAATCACCTATGATATTTATGATATTTGTTAAAAATTGAAAAGTTTAGGTAGAGTTTTCTACTTTAAAAACTCGACTTCGTATATGCCTAAGGCCTAGCCCGGCGGCGGAATTAGTCTAAGTTTCGAAATCAGTCTGGAAATCGGCATCTTTGCAAATGTTCTATATTTGATCTATTTCACTCTCCATTAACCCCATACAAAAATCATCGGAGACAAATTATCTGTTTAAAACATGTTTATTCTGGGACGGTGCGGCCATACACACCAACTACCATCCATAAATGTTTATTCATAACATATTACAATACAATATATTGCATGAATCGGACATTTCACTACCAATGTAGCAACATTGATTAACAAAATCAAAATTCAACAGTGTGGCGTGTTGACCGCGAATTACAATACAAAAACAATACCATCTTTCCCACTACACCTGCAAAAACTCATTTGCATAATAACAAACGGCATACCAAACTACGGTGAGACATACATTCTCTTCTAAAAACGTCACGAAGATAAATTATTTTCTTTTTAAATTTAATTGAGGGCGCTAAACATAAAATTTATGAGATCAAATAATATTTTTTTTGAAAGTGAAATATTTTGAGGGTTGTAAATATCAGGCCTAAACAAGTGGACCTTTTTTAAAATCAGAAATAAAGTTGCATGGCATTAATTTTCATTGATGTATTATTTATTTCATATAAATAGAGTATTATCAGCTCTTCAGTCATCTACTGGTTTGTGGCGTAACGGTAATGCTTAAGTTTGAGTGCTCTCACTAGTGGGTTCGAACCTCTAAGGATATTTCTTTTCTTTTTTTTTTAAATTGAAAATAAATATTTTTGTTGAAAGTGAGATATTTTGAGGGTTGTAAATGTCAGGCCTAAACAAATGAACCTTTTTTAAAATCAGAAACAAAGTTGCATGGCATTATTTTTCATTGATTGATCATTAATTTCATATAAATAGACTATTATCATTTCTTCAGTTATCTACTGGTTTGTGGCGTAACGGGTAATACCCAGGTTTGAGTGCTCTCAGTAGCGGGTTCCAACCTCTAGGGATATTGCTTTTTTTTTCTTATTGAAAATAAATAATTTTTTGGAAAGTGAGATATTTTGAGGGTTGTAAATGTCAGGCCTAAACAAATGAACCTTTTTTTAAAATCAGAAACAAAGTTGCATGGCATTATTTTTCATTGATTGATCATTAATTTCATATAAATAGACTATTATCAGCTGTTCAGTTATCTACTGGTTTGTAGCGTAACGGGTAATACCCAGGTTTGAGTACTCTGAGTAGTTGGTCGAACCCCTAGGGATATTGCTTTTTTTTTCTTATTGAAAATAAATATTTTTTTTGAAAATAAGATATTTTTTAGGGTTGTGAATGTCAGGCCTAAACAAGTGAACCTTTTTTAAAATCAGAAACAAAGTTGCATGGCATTATTTTTCATTGATTGATCATTCATTTCATATAAATAGACTATTATCAGCTCCTCAGTCATCTACTGGTTTGTGGCGTAACGGGTAATGCTCAGGTTTGGGTGCTCTCAGTAGTGGGTTCGAACCTCTAGGGATTTTTTTTAATTTTAAATTGAAAATAGATATTGTTTTTGAAAGTGAGATATTTTGAGGGTTGTAAATATCAGGCCTAAACAAGTGGACCTTTTTTAAAATCAGAAACAAAGTTGCATGGCATTATTTTTCATTGATTTATTATTTATTTCATATAAATAGAGTATTATCAGCTCTTCAGTCATCTACTGGTTTGTGGCGTAACGGGTAATGCTCAAGTTTGAGTGCTCTCAGTAGCGGGTTCCAACTTCTAGGAATATTGCTTTTTTTTTTCTTATTGAAAATAAATATTTTTTTTTGAAAGTGAGATATTTTTATGGTTTTAAATGTCAAGCCTAACCAAGTGGACCTTTTTTTAAATCAGAAACAAAGTTGCATAACATCATTTTACATTGATGGATCATTCATTTCATATAAATAGACTATTATCAGCTCTTCACTCATCTACTGGTTTGTGGCGTAACCGGTAGTGCTCAGGTTTGAGTTCTCGCAGTAGTGGGTTCGAACCTCTACGAATATTTTTTTTCTTTCTTTTTTTTTAATTGAAAATAAATATTGTTTTTGAAAGTGAGATATTTTTAAATTGAAAATAAATATTGTTTTTGAAAGTGAGATATTTTGAGGGTTGTAAATGTCAGGCCTAAACAAGTGAACCTTTTTTAAAATCAGAAACAAAGTTGCATGGCATTATTTTTCATTGATTGATCATTCATTTCATATAAATAGACTATTATCAGCTCCTCAGTCATCTACTGGTTTGTGGCGTAACGAATAATGCTCAGGTTTGAGTGCTCTCGGTAGTGGGTTCGAACCTCTAGGAATATTTTTTTTTTAAATTTAAAATAAATATTGTTTTTGAAAGTGAGATTTTTTGAGGGTTGTAAATATCAGGCCTAAACAAGTGGACCATTTTTTAAATCAGAAACAAAGTTGCATGGCATTGTTTTTCATTAATGTATTATTTATTTCATATAAATAGAGTATTATCAGCTCTTCACTCATCTACTGGTTTGTGGCGTAACGGGTAATGCTCAGGTTTGAGTGCTCTCAGTAGTGGGTTCGAACCTATACGGGTATTTTTTTTCTTTTTTTTTTAATTGAAAATAAATATTGTTTTTGAAAGTGAGATATTTTTGGGGGTTGCAACTGTCAGGCCTAAACAAGTGAACCTTTTTTAAAATCAGAAACAAAGTTGCATGGCATTATTTTTCATTGATTGATCATTTATTTCATATAAATAGACTATTATCAGCTCCTCAGTCATCTACTGGTTTGTGGCGTGACGAGTAATGCTGAGGTTTGAGTGCTCTCAGTAGTGGGTTCGAACCTCTAGGAATTTTTTTTTTTTTAATTTAAAATAAATACTGTTTTTGAAAGTGAGATATTTTGAGGGTTGTAAATATCAGGCCTAAACAAGTGGACCTTTTTTATAAAATCAGAAACAAAGTTGCATGGCATTATTTTTCATTGATGTATTATTTATTTCATATAAATAGAGTATTATCAGCTCTTCAGTCATCTACTGGTTTGTGGCGTAACGGGTAATGCTCAAGTTTGAGTGCTCTCACTAGTGGGTTCGAACCTCTAAGGATATTTTTTTTCTTTTTTTTTTAAATTGAAAATAAATATTTTTGTTGAAAGTGAGATATTTTGAGGGTTGTAAATGTCAGGCCTAAACAAATGAACCTTTTTTAAAATCAGAAACAAAGTTGCATGGCATTATTTTTCACTGATTGATCATTAATTTCATATAAATAGACTATTATCAGCTCTTCAGTTATCTACTGGTTTGTGGCGTAACGGGTAATACCCAGGTTTGAGTGCTCTCAGTAGCGGGTTCCAGCCTCTAGGGATATTGCTTTTTTTTTTCTTATTGAAAATAAATATTTTTTTGGAAAGTGAGATATTTTGAGGGTTGTAAATGTCAGGCCTAAACAAATGAACCTTTTTTAAAATCAGAAACAAAGTTGCATGGCATTATTTTTCATTGATTGATCATCAATTTCATATAAATAGACTATTATCAGCTGTTCAGTTATCTACTGGTTTGTAGCGTAACAGGTGATACCCAGGTTTGATTGCTCTGAGTAGTGTGTCGAACCTCTAGGGATATTGCTTTTTTTTTCTAATTGAAAATAAATATTTTTTTTGAAAATGAGATATTTTTTAGGGTTGTGAATGTCAGGCCTAAACAAGTGAACCTTTTTTAAAATCAGAAACAAAGTTGCATGGCATTATTTTTCATTGATTGATCATTTATTTCATATAAATAGACTATTATCAGCTCTTCAGTCATCTACTGGTTTGTGGCGTAACGGGTAATGCTCAGGTTTGAGTGCTCTCAGTAGTGGGTTTGAACCTCCAGGTATTTTTTTTTTTTAAATTGAAAATAAATATTGTTTTTGAAAGTGAGATATTTTGAGGGTTGTAAATATCAGGCCTAAACAAGTGGACCTTTTTTAAAATCAGAAACAAAGTTGCATTGCATTATTTTTCATTGATTTATTATTTCTTTCATATAAATAGAGTATTATCAGCTCTTCAGTCATCTACTGGTTTGTGGCGTAACGGGTAATGCTCAAGTTTGAATGCTCTCACTAGTGGGTTCGAACCTTTACGGATATTTTGTTTCTTTTTTTTTTTTTTTTTTAATAAATATTGTTTTTGAAAGTGAGATATTTTGAGGGTTGTAAATGTCAGGCCTAAACAAGTGAACCTTTTTTAAAATCAGAAAAAAAGTTGCATGGCATTATTTTTCATTGCTTTATTATTCATTTCATAATTATAAATAGACTATTATCAGCTCTTCAGACATCTACTGGTTTGAGGCGTAACGGGTAATGCTCATGTTTGAGTGCTCGCAGTAGTGGGTTCGAACCTCTAGGGATATTTCTTTTCTTTTTTTTTTAATTGAAAATAAATATTTTTTTGGAAAGTGAGATATTTTGAGGGTTGTAAATGTCAGGCCTAAACAAATGAACCTTTTTTTAAAATCAGAAACAAAGTTGCATGGCATTATTTTTCATTGATTGATCATTAATTTAATATAAATAGACTATTATCAGCTGTTCAGTTATCTACTGGTTTGTAGCGTAACGGGTAATACCCAGGTTTGAGTGCTCTGAGTAGTGGGTCGAACCTCTAGGGATATTGCTTTTTTTTCTTATTGAAAATAAATATTTTTGTTGAAAATGAGATATTTGTTAGGGTTGTGAATGTCAGGCCTAAACAAGTGAACCTTTTTTAAAATCAGAAACAAAGTTGCATGGCATTATTTTTCATTGATTGATCATTAATTTCATATAAATAGACTATTATCAGCTCCTCAGTCATCTACTGGTTTGTGGCGTAACGGGTAATGCTCAGGTTTGAGTGCTCTCAGTAGTGGGTTCGAACCTCTAGGGATTTTTTTTTTTTTTTAAATTGAAAATAGATATTGTTTTTGAAAGTGAGATATTTTGAGGGTTGTAAATATCAGGCCTAAAAAAGTGGACCTTTTTTAAAATCAGAAACAAAGTTGCATGGCATTATTTTTCATTGATTTATTATTTATTTCATATAAATTGAGTGTTATCAGCTCTTCAGTCATCTACTGGTTAGTGGCGTCACGGGTAATGCTCAAGTTTGAGTGCTCTCAGTAGTGGGTTCGAAACTCTACGGATATTTTGTTTCTTTTTTTTCTTTTTTAAATAAATATTGTTTTTGAAAGTGAGATATTTTGAGGGTTGTGAATGTCAGGCCTAAACAAGTGAACCTTTTTTAAAATCAGAAAAAAAGTTGCATGGCATTATTTTTCATTGCTTTATTTTTCATTTCATAATTATAAATAGACTATTATCAGCTCTTCAGACATCTACTGGTTTGAGGCGTAACGGGTAATGCTCAAGTTTGAGTGCTCGCAGTAGTGGGTTCGAACCTCTAGGGATATTTCTTTTCTTTTTTTTTTAATTGAAAATAAATATTTTTTTGTAAAGTGAGATATTTTGAGGGTTGTAAATGTCAGGCCTAAACAAATGAACCTTTTTTTAAAATCAGAAACAAAGTTGCATGGCATTATTTTTCATTGATTGATCATTAATTTAATATAAATAGACTATTATCAGCTGTTCAGTTATCTACTGGTTTGTAGCGTAACGGGTAATACCCAGGTTTGAGTGCTCTGAGTAGTGGGTCGAACCTCTAGGGATATTGCTTTTTTTTTCTTATTGAAAATAAATATTTTTGTTGAAAATGAGATATTTGTTAGGGTTGTGAATGTCAGGCCTAAACAAGTGAACCTTTTTTAAAATCAGAAACAAAGTTGCATGGCATTATTTTTCATTGATTGATCATTAATTTCATATAAATAGACTATTATCAGCTCCTCAGTCATCTACTGGTTTGTGGCGTAACGGGTAATGCTCAGGTTTGAGTGCTCTCAGTAGTGGGTTCGAACCTCTAGGGATTTTTTTTTTTTTTAAATTGAAAATAGATATTGTTTTTGAAAGTGAGATATTTTGAGGGTTGTAAATATCAGGCCTAAAAAAGTGGACCTTTTTTAAAATCAGAAACAAAGTTGCATGGCATTATTTTTCATTGATTTATTATTTATTTCATATAAATTGAGTGTTATCAGCTCTTCAGTCATCTACTGGTTTGTGGCGTCACGGGTAATGCTCAAGTTTGGGTGCTCTCAGTAGTGGGTTCGAAACTCTACGGATATTTTGTTTCTTTTTTTTTTTTTTTAAATAAATATTGTTTTTGAAAGTGAGATATTTTGAGGGTTGTGAATGTCAGGCCTAAACAAGTGAACCTTTTTTAAAATCAGAAAAAAAATTGCATGGCATTATTTTTCACTGATTTATTATTCATTTCATATAAATAGACTATTATCAGCTCTTCAGTCATCTACTGGTTCCAACCTCTAGGGATATTGCTTTTTTTTTTCTTATTGTAAATAAATATTTTTTTTAAAAATGAGATATTTTTTAGGGTTGTGAATGTCAGGCCTAAACAAATGGATCTTTTTTAAAATCAGAAACAAAGTTGCATGGCATTATTTTTCATTGATTGATCATTCATTTCATATAAATAGACTATTATCAGCTCTTCAGTTATCTACTGGTTTGTGGCGTAACGGGTAATGCTCTCAGGTTTGAGTGCTCTGAGTAGTGGGTCGAACCTCTAGGAATATTTTTTTTCTTACTTTTTTAATTGAAAATAAATATTTTTTTGGAAAGTGAGATATTTTGAGGGTTGTAAATGTCAGGCCAAAACAAATGAACCTTTTTTAAAATCAGAAACAAAGTTGCATGGCATTATTTTTCATTGATTGATCATTAATTTCATATAAATAGACTATTATCAGCTGTTCAGTTATCTACTGGTTTGTAGCGTAACGGGTAATACCCAGGTTTGAGTGCTCTGAGTAGTGGGCCGACCTCTAGGGATATTGCTTTTTTTTTCTTATTGAAAATAAATATTTTTTTTGAAAATGAGATATTTGTTAGGGTTGTGAATGTCAGGCCTTAACAAGTGAACCTTTTTTAAAATCAGAAACAAAGTTGCATGGCATTATTTTTCATTGATTGATCATTCATTTCATATAAATAGACTATTATCAGCTCCTCAGTCATCTACTGGTTTGTGGCGTAACGGGTAATGCTCAGGTTTGAGTGCTCTCAGTAGTGGGTTCGAACCTCTAGGGATTTTTTTTTTTTTAAATTGAAAATAGATATTGTTTTTGAAAGTGAGATATTTTGAGGGTTGTAAATATCAGGCCTAAAAAAGTGGACCTTTTTTAAAATCAGAAACAAAGTTGCATGGCATTATTTTTCATTGATTTATTATTTATTTCATATAAATTGAGTATTATCAGCTCTTCAGTCATCTACTGGTTTGTGGCGTCACGGGTAATGCTCAAGTTTGAGTGCTCTCACTAGTGGGTTCGAATCTCTACGGATATTTAGTTTCTTTTTTTTTTTTTTTTTAATAAATATTGTTTTTGAAAGTGAGATATTTTGAGGGTTGTGAATGTCAGGCCTAAACAAGTGAACCTTTTTTATAATCAGAAAAAAAATTGCATGGCATTATTTTTCACTGATTTATTATTCATTTCATATAAATAGACTATTATCAGCTCTTCAGTCATCTACTGGTTCCAACCTCTAGGGATATTGCTTTTTTTTTTCTTATTGAAAATAAATATTTTTTTTTTAAATGAGATATTTTTTAGGGTTGTGAATGTCAGGCCTAAACAAATGGATCTTTTTTAAAATCAGAAACAAAGTTGCATGGCATTATTTTTCATTTATTGATCATTCATTTCATATGAATAGACTATTATCAGCTCTTCAGTTATCTACTGGTTTGTGGCGTAACGGGTAATGCTCAGGTTTGAGTGCTCTGAGTAGTGGGTCGAACCTCTAGGGATATTTTTTTTCTTACTTTTTTAAATTGAAAATAAATATTGTTTTTGAAAGATAAATATTGTTTTTGAAAGTGAGATATTTTTATGGTTTTAAATGTCAAGCCTAACCAAGTGGATCTTTTTTTAAATCAGAAACAAAGTTGCATAACATCATTTTACATTGATGGATCCTTCATTTCATATAAATAGACTATTATCAGCTCTTCACTCATCTACTGGGTTGTTGCGTAACCGGAAGTGCTCAGGTTTTGAGTTCTCGCAGTAGTGGGTTCGAACCTCTACGAATATTTTTTTTCTTTCTTTTTTTTTAATTGAAAATAAATATTGTTTTTGAAAGTGAGATATTTTTAAATTGAAAATAAATATTGTTTTTGAAAGTGAGATATTTTGAGGGTTGTAAATGTCAGGCCTAAACAAGTGAACCTTTTTTAAAATCAGAAACAAAGTTGCATTGCATTATTTTTCATTGATTGATCATTAATTTCATATAAATAGACTATTATCAGCTCTTCACTCATCTGCTGGTTTGTGGCGTGAAGGGTAATGCTCAGGTTTGAGTGCTCTCAGTAGTGGGTTCAAACCTATACGGGTATTTTTTTTCTTTTTTTTTTAATTGAAAATAGATATTGTTTTTGAAAGTGAGATATTTTGAGGGTTGTAAATATCAGGCCTAAAAAAGTGGACCTTTGAAAATGAGATATTTGTTAGGGTTGTGAATGTCAGGCCTAAACAAGTGAACCTTTTTTAAAATCAGAAACAAAGTTGCATGGCGTTATTTTTCATTGATTGATCATTTATTTCATATAAATAGACTATTATCAGCTCCTCAGTTATCTACTGGTTTGTGGCGTAACGGGTAATGCTCAGGTTTGAGTGCTCTCAGAAGTGGGTTTGAACCTCCAGGTATTTTTTTTTTTTTAAATTGAAAATAAATATTGTTTTTGAAAGTGAGATATTTTGAGGGTTGTAAATATCAGGCCTAAACAAGTGGACCTTTTTTAAAATCAGAAACAAAGTTGCATTGCATTATTTTTCATTGATTTATTATTTCTTTCATATAGAGTATTATCAGCTCTTCGGTCATCTACTGGTTTGTGGCGTAACGGGTAATGCTCAAGTTTGAGTGCTCTCACTAGTGGGTTCGAACCTTTACGGATATTTTGTTTCTTTTTTTTCTTTTTTTTAAATAAATATTGTTTTTGAAAGTGAGATATTTTGAGGGTTGTAAATGTCAGGCCTAAACAAGTGAACCTTTTTTAAAATCAGAAAAAAAGTTGCATGGCATTATTTTTCACTGATTTATTATTCATTTCATATAAATAGACTATTATCAGCTCTTCAGTCATCTACTGGTTTGAGGCGTAACGGGTAATGCTCAAGTTTGAGTGCTCGCAGTAGTGGGTTCGAACCTCTAGGGATATTTCTTTTCTTTTTTTTTAATTGAAAATAAATATTTTTTTGGAAAGTGAGATATTTTGAGGGTTGTAAATGTCAGGCCTAAACAAATGAACCTTTTTTTTAAATCAGAAACGAAGTTGCATGGCATTATTTTTCATTGATTGATCATTAATTTCATATAAATAGACTATTATCAGCTGTTCAGTTATGTACTGATTTGTAGTGTAACGGGTAAAACCCAGGTTTGAGTGCTCTGAGTAGTGGGTCGAACCTCTAGGGATATTGCTTTTTTTTTCTTATTGAAAATAAATATTTTTTTTTAAAATGAGATATTTGTTAGGGTTGTGAATGTCAGGCCTGAACAAGTGAACCTTTTTTAAAATCAGAAACAAAGTTGCATGGCATTATTTTTCATTGATTGATCATTCATTTCATATAAATAGACTATTATCAGCTCCTCAGTCATCTACTGGTTTGTGGCGTAACGGGTAATGCTCAGGTTTGAGTCCTCTCAGTAGTGGGTTCGAACCTCTAGGGATTTTTTTTTTTTTTAAATTGAAAATAGATATTGTTTTTGAAAGTGAGATATTTTGAGGGTTGTAAATATCAGGCCTAAAAAGGTGGACCTTTTTTAAAATCAGAAACAAAGTTGCATGGCATTATTTTTCATTGATTTATTATTTATTTCATATAAATTGAGTATTATCAGCTCTTCAGTCATCTACTGGTTTGTGGCGTCACGGGTAATGCTCAAGTTTGAGTGCTATCACTAGTGGGTTCGAATCTCTACGGATATTTTGTTTCTTTTTTTTTTTTTTTTAATAAATATTGTTTTTGAAAGTGAGATATTTTGAGGGTTGTGAATGTCAGGCCTAAACAAGTGAACCTTTTTTAAAATCAGAAAAAAAATTGCATGGCATTATTTTTCACTGATTTATTATTCATTTCATATAAATAGACTATTATCAGCTCTTCAGTCATCTACTGGTTCCAACCTCTAGGGATATTGCTTTTTTTTTTCTTATTGAAAATAAATATTTTTTTTTAAATGAGATATTTTTTAGGGTTGTGAATGTCAGGCCTAAACAAATGGATCTTTTTTAAAATCAGAAACAAAGTTGCATGGCATTATTTTTCATTGATTGATCATTCATTTCATATAAATAGACTATTATGAGCTGTTCAGTTATCTACTGGTTTGTAACGTAACGGGTAATACCCAGGTTTGAGTACTCTGAGTAGTGGGTCGAACCTCTAGGGATATTGCTTTTTTTTTCTTATTGAAAATAAATATTTTTTTGAAATAGAGATATTTTTTAGGGTTGTGAATGTCAGGCCTAATCAAGTGAACCTTTTTTAAAATCAGAAACAAAGTTGCATGGCATTATTTTTCATTGATTGATCATTCATTTCATATAAATAGACTATTATCAGCTCCTCAGTCATCTACTGGTTTCTGGCGTAACGGGTAATGCTTAGGTTTGAGTGCTCTCAGTAGTGGGTTCGAACCTCTAGGGATTTTTTTTTTTTTTAATTGAAAATAGATATTGTTTTTGAAAGTGAGATATTTTGAGGGTTGTAAATATCAGGCCTAAACAAGTGGACCTTTTTTAAAATCAGAAACAAAGTTGCATGGCATTATTTTTCATTGATTTATTATTTATTTCATATAAATAGAGTATTATCAGCTTTTCGGTCATCTACTGGTTTGTGGCGTAACGGGTAATGCTCAAGTTTGAGTGCTCTCAGTAGCGGGTTCAAACCTCTAGGAATATTGCTTTTTTTTTCTTATTGAAAATAAATATTT
This sequence comes from Antedon mediterranea, assembly GCF_964355755.1. Classification (NCBI taxonomy): domain Eukaryota; kingdom Metazoa; phylum Echinodermata; class Crinoidea; order Comatulida; family Antedonidae; genus Antedon; species Antedon mediterranea. Next base: position 8,634,753 of record NC_092679.1, on the reverse strand, counting down.
TTTTTTTAAATGAGATATTTTTTAGGGTTGTGAATGTCATGCCTAAACAAATGGATCTTTTTTAAAATCAGAAACAAAGTTGCATGGCATTATTTTTCATTGATTGATCATTCATTTCATATAAATAGACTATTATCAGCTCTTCAGTTATCTGCTGGTTTGTGGCGTAACGGGTAATGCTCAGGTTTGAGTGCTCTGAGTAGTGGGTCGAACCTCTAGGGATATTTTTTTTCTTACTTTTTTAAATTGAAAATAAATATTGTTTTTGAAAGTGAGATATTTTTATGGTTTTAAATGTCAAGCCTAACCAAGTGGACCTTTTTTTAAATCAGAAACAAAGTTGCATAACATCATTTTACATTGATGGATCATTCATTTCATATAAATAGACTATTATCAGCTCTTCACTCATCTACTGGTTTGTGGCGTAACCGGTAGTGCTCAGGTTTGAGTTCTCGCAGTAGTGGGTTCGAACCTCTAAAAATATTTTTTTTCTTTCTTTTTTTTTTCATTGAAAATAAATATTGTTTTTGAAAGTGAGATATTTTTAAATTGAAAATAAATATTGTTTTTGAAAGTGAGATATTTTGAGGGTTGTAAATGTCAGGCCTAAACAAGTGAACCTTTTTTAAAATCAGAAACAAAGTTGCATTGCATTATTTTTCATTTATTGATCATTAATTTCATATAAATAGACTATTATCAGCTCTTCAGTTATCTACAGGTTTGTGTCGTAACGGGTAATGCTCAGGTTTGAGTGCTCTCAGTAGTGGGTTTGAACCTATACGGGTATTTTTTTTCTTTTTTTTCTAATTGAAAATAAATATTGTTTTTGAAAGTGAGATATTTTGAGGGTTGCAACTGTCAGGCCTAAACAAGTGAACCTTTTTTAAAATCAGAAACAAAGTTGCATGGAATTATTTTTCATTGATTGATCATTCATTTCATATAAATAGACTATTATCAGCTCCTCAGTCATCTACTGGTTTGTGGCGTAACGAATAATGCTCAGGTTTGAGTGCTCCCAGTAGTGGGTTCGAACCTCTAGGAATTTTTTTTTTTAATTTAAAATAAATATTGTTTTTGAAAGTGAGATATTTTGAGGGTTGTAAATATCAGGCCTAAACAAGTGGACCTTTTTTAAAATCAGAAACAAAGTTGCATGGCATTATTTTTCATTGATGTATTATTTATTTCATATAAATAGAGTATTATCAGCTCTTCACTCATCTACTGGTTTGTGGCGTAACGGGTAATGCTCAAGTTTGAGTGCTCTCACTAGTGGGTTCGAACCTCTAAGGATATTTTTTTTCTTTTTTTTTTAAATTGAAAATAAATATTTTTGTTGAAAGTGAGATATTTTGAGGGTTGTAAATGTCAGGCCTAAACAAATGAACCTTTTTTAAAATCAGAAACAAAGTTGCATGGCATTATTTTTCACTGATTGATCATTAATTTCATATAAATAGACTATTATCAGCTCTTCAGTTATCTACTGGTTTGTGGCGTAACGGGTAATACCCAGGTTTGAGTGCTCTCAGTAGCGGGTTCCAACCTCTAGGGATATTGCTTTTTTTTTTCTTATTGAAAATAACTATTTTTTTGGAAAGTGAGATATTTTGAGGGTTGTAAATGTCAGGCCTAAACAAATGAACCTTTTTTTAAAATCAGAAACAAAGTTGCATGGCATTATTTTTCATTGATTGATCATTCATTTCATATAAATAGACTATTATCAGCTCCTCAGTCATCTACTGGTTTATAGCGTAACGGGTAATACCCAGGTTTGAGTGCTCTGAGTAGTGGGTCGAACCTCTAGGGATATTGCTTTTTTTTTCTTATTGAAAATAAATATTGTTTTTGAAAATGAGATATTTGTTAGGGTTGTGAATGTCAGGCCTAAACAAGTGAACCTTTTTAAAATCAGAAACAAAGTTGCATGGCATTATTTTTCATTGATTGATCATTCATTTCATATAAATAGACTATTATTAGCTCCTCAGTCATCTACTGGTTTGTGGCGTAACGGGTAATGCTCAGGTTTGAGTTCTCTCAGTAGTGGGTTCGAACCTCTAGGAATTTTTTTTTTTTAAATTGAAAATAGATATTGTTTTTGAAAGTGAGATATTTTGAGGTTTGTAAATGTCAGGCCTAAACAAATTAACTTTTTTTAAAATCAGAAACAAAGTTGCATGGCATTATTTTTCATTGTTTGATCCTTAATTTCATATAAATAGACTATACCAGCTCTTCAGTTATCTACTGGTTTGTGGCGCAACGAGTAATACCCAGGTTTGAGTGCTCTCAGTAGCGGGTTCCAACCTCTAGGGATATTGCTTTTTTTTTTCTTATTGAAAATAAATATTTTTTTTTGAAAATGAGATATTTTTTAGGGTTGTGAATGTCAGGCCTAAACAAATGGATCTTTTTTACTCGGGGTACCCGAGTCTAGTACTTACTCATTTTCTCCTTTTCCTCCATCTGGACACTATTGAGTAAAAAGTGCGATTTTTAAAGTACTACTCCTCCCTTATTAGTTGTAGTATTGAGCAAGGATTTAGCATGAATATACTACAGGGATATGTCCTCAAATCTATAGAGCCGGATTTTTAGATTTCAATCCAGATGCAGCCATATGACGTCTCGAAGATGGTACCATATAGCCGTATTTGGTAGGTTATTGATGTGTATGTGACGTCACATCCCGTCTTATGACGTCATTACAGCTTCTTTTGCTGCACCCCGAGTATCGCACATTCGTGCTTTTTACTCGGGGTACCCGAGTCTAAGACTTACTCATTTTCTCCTCTTCTTCCTCCATCTGGACACTATTGAGTAAAAAGTGCGATTTTTAAAGTACTACTCCTCCCTTATTCGTTGTAGTATTGAGCTGGGATTTGGCATGAACATACTTCAGGGACATGTCCTCAAAGCTATAGAGCCGGATTTTAAATTTTTTGTTAATTAATTTGTTTAATTAAGAATCCACAATGTGTGACACACACCACAGCGTTATGTAGTATTATGGTTATATGCGGATTTCTCGGGTTTCTTTTACTTTATGGTGAAATAACTGTATACGTCTGTATATTGTATATTGTTTTTGAAAGTGAGATATTTTGAGGGTTGTAAATATCAGACCTAAACAAGTGGACCTTTTTTACAATCAGAAACAAAGTTGCATTGCATTATTTTTCATTGATTTATTATTTATTTCATATAAATAGAGTATTATCAGCTCTTCAGTCATCTACTGGTTTGTGGCGTAACGGGTAATGCTCAAGTTTGAGTGCTCTCACTAGTGGGTTCGAACCTCTAGGGATATTTCTTTTCTTCTTTTTTTTATTTGAAAATAAATATTTTTTTGGAAAGTGAGATATTTTGAGGGTTGTAAATGTCAGGCCTAAACAAATGAACATTTTTTTTTTAATCAGAAACAAAGTTGCATGGCATTATTTTTCATTGATTGATCATTAATTTCATATAAATAGGGATATTTTTTTTCTTTTTTTTTTTATTTGAAAATAAATATTGTTTTTGAAAGTGAGATATTTTTATGGTTTTAAATGTCAAGCCTAACCAAGTGGACCTTTTTTTAAATCAGAAACAAAGTTGCATAACATCATTTTACATTGATGGATCATTCATTTCATATAAATAGACTATTATCAGCTCTTCACTCATCTACTGGTTTGTGGCGTAACCGGTAATGCTCAGGTTTGAGTTCTCTCAGTAGTGGGTTCGAACCTCTAGGAAATTTTTTTTTCTTTCTTTTTTTTTAATTGAAAATAAATATTGTTTTTGAAAGTGAGATATTTTAAAATTGAAAATAAATATTGTTTTTGAAAGTGAGATATTTTGAGGTGAGATATTTTTATGGTTTTAAATGTCAAGCCTAACCAAGTGGACCTTTTTTAAAATCAGAAACAAAGTTGCATAACATCATTTTACATTGATGGATCATTCATTTCATATAAATAGACTATTATCAGCTCTTCACTCATCTACTGGTTTGTGGCGTAACCGGTAATGCTCAGGTTTGAGTTCTCTCAGTAGTGGGTTCGAACCTCTAGGAATATTTTTTTTCTTTTTTTTTTATTTGAAAATAAATATTGTTTTTGAAAGTGAGATATTTTTATGGTTTTAAATGTCAAGCCTAACCAAGTGGACCTTTTTTTAAATCAGAAACAAAGTTGCATAACATCATTTTACATTGATGGATCATTCATTTCATATAAATAGACTATTATCAGCTCTTCACTCATCTACTGGTTGGTGGCGTAACCGGTAATGCTCAGGTTTGAGTTCTCTCAGTAGTGGGTTCGAACCTCTAGGAAATTTTTTTTTCTTTTTTTTTTTATTTGAAAATAAATATTGTTTTTGAAAGTGAGATATTTTTATGGTTTTAAATGTCAAGCCTAACAAAGTGGACCTTTTTTAAAATCAGAAACAAAGTTGCATGGCATTATTTTTCATTGATTGATCATTCATTTCTTTTTTTTTTTATTTGAAAATAAATATTGTTTTTGAAAGTGAGATATTTTTATGGTTTTAAATGTCAAGCCTAACCAAGTGGACCTTTTTTTAAATCAGAAACAAAGTTGCATAACATCATTTTACATCATTTGTTTAGGCCTAATATTTGCAACCCTCAAAATATCTCACTTTCAAAAACAATATTAATTTTCAATTTAAAAAAAAAAAATCCCTAGAGGCTCGAACCCACTACTGAGAGCACTCAAACCTGAGCATTATCCGTTACCCCACAAACCAGTAGATGACTGTGGAGCTGATAATAGTCTATTTATATGAAATGAATGATCAATCAATGAAAAATAATGCAATGCAACTTTGTTTCTGATTTTAAAAAAGGTCCACTTGTTTAGGCCTGACATTTACAACCCTCAAAATATCTCACTTTCAAAAACAATATTTATTTTCAATTTAAAAATATCTCACTTTCAAAAACAATATTATTTTCAATTTAAAAAAAAGAAAGAAAAAATATTCGTAGAGGTTCGAACCCACTACTGCGAAAACTAAAACCAGAGCACTACCGGTTACTCCACAAACCAGTAGATGAGTGAAGAGCTGATAATAGTCTATTTATATGAAATGAATGATCCATCAATGTAAAATGATGTTATGCAACTTTGTTTCTGATTTAAAAAAAGGTCCACTTGGTTAGGCTTGACATTTAAAACCATAAAAATATCTAACTTTCAAAAAACAATATTTATTTTCAAATAAAAAAAAAAAGATAAAAAAATATCCCTAGAAGTTCGAACCCACTATTGAAATCACTCAACCCTGAGCATTACCAGTTACGCCGCAAACCAGTATATGACTGAAGAGCTGATAATAGTCTATTTATATGAAATGGATGATCAATCAATGAAAAATAATGCCATGCAACTTTGTTTCTGATTTTAAAAAAGATCCTTTTGTATAGGCCTGACATTCACAACCCCAAAAAATATCTCATTTTCAAAAAAAATATTTATTTTCAATAAGAAAAAAAAAGCAATATCCCTAGAGGTTGGAACCCGCTACTGAGAGCACTCAAACATGAGCATTACCCGTTACGCCACAAACCAGTAGATGACTGAAGAGCTGATAATACTCTATTTATATGAAATAAATAATACATTAATGAAAAATAATGCCATGCAACTTTGTTTCTGATTTTAAAAATGGTCCACTTGTTTAGGCCTGATATTTACAACCCTCAAAATATCTCACTTTCAAAAACAATATTTATTTTAAATTTAAAAAAAAAATATTCCTAGAGGTTCGAACCCACTACTGAGAGCACTCAAACCTGAGCATTATTCGTTACGCCACAAACCAGTAGATGACTGAGGAGCTGATAATAGTCTATTTATATGAAATGAATGATCAATCAATGAAAAATAATGCCATGCAACTTTGTTTCTGATTTTAAAAAAGGTTCACTTGTTTAGGCCTGACATTTACAACCCTCAAAATATCTCACTTTCAAAAACAATATTTATTTTCAATTTAAAAATATCTCACTTTCAAAAACAATATTTATTTTCAATTAAAAAAAAAGAAAGAAAAAAAATATTCGTAGAGGTTCGAACCCACTACTGCGAGAACTCAAACCTGAGCACTACCGGTTACGCCACAAACCAGTAGAAGAGTGAAGAGCTGATAATAGTCTATTTATATGAAATAAATGATCCATCAATGTAAAATGATGTTATGCAACTTTGTTTCTGATTTAAAAAAAGGTCCACTTGGTTAGGCTTGACATTTAAAACCATAAAAATATCTCACTTTCAAAAAAAATATTTATTTTCAATAAGAAAAAAAAAAGCAATATTCCTAGAAGTTGGAACCCGCTACTGAGAGCACTCAAACTTGAGCATTACCCGTTACGCCACAAACCAGTAGATGACTGAAGAGCTGATAATACTCTATTTATATGAAATAAATAATAAATCAATGAAAAATAATGCCATGCAACTTTGTTTCTGATTTTAAAAAAGGTCCACTTGTTTAGGCCTGATATTTACAACCCTCAAAATATCTCACTTTCAAAAACAATATCTATTTTCAATTTAAAAAAAAAAAAATCCCTAGAGGTTCGAACCCACTACTGAGAGCACTCAAACCTGAGCATTACCCGTTACGCCACAAACCAGTAGATGACTGAGGAGCTGATAATAGTCTATTTATATGAAATGAATGATCAATCAATGAAAAATAATGCCATGCAACTTTGTTTGCTGATTTTAAAAAAGGTTCACTTGTTTAGTCCTGGCATTCACAACCCTAAAAAATATCTTATTTTCAAAAAAAATATTTATTTTCAATAAGAAAAAAAAAGCAATATCCCTAGAGGTTCGACCCACTACTCAGAGTACTCAAACCTGGGTATTACCCGTTGCGCCTCAAACCAGTAGATAACTGAAGAGCTGATAATAGTCTATTTATATGAAATAAATAATAAATCAATGAAAAATAATGCCATGCAACTTTGTTTCTGATTTTAAAAAAAGGTTCATTTGTTTAGGCCTGACATTTACAACCCTCAAAATATCTCACTTTCAAAAACAATATTTATTTTAAATTTAAAAAAATAAAAAATAAAAAATATCCGTAGAGGTTCGAACCCACTAGTGAGAGCACTCAAACTTGCATGGCATTATTTTTCATTGATTGATCATTCATTTCATATAAATAGACTATCATCAGCTCCTCAGTCATCTACTGGTTTGTGGCGTAACGGGTAATGCTCAGGTTTGAGTGCTCTCAGTAGTGGGTTCGAACCTCTAGGGATTTTTTTTTTTAAATTGAAAATAGATATTGTTTTTGAAAGTGAGATATTTTGAGGGTTGTAAATATCAGGCCTAAACAAGTGGACCTTTTTTAAAATCAGAAACAAAGTTGCATGGCATTATTTTTCATTGATTTATTATTTATTTCATATAAATAGAGTATTATCAGCTCTTCAGTCATCTACTGGTTTGTGGCGTAACGGGTAATGTTCAAGTTTGAGTGCTCTCAGTAGCGGGTTCCAACTTCTAGGAATATTGCTTTTTTTTTTCTTATTGAAAATAAATATTTTTTTTGAAAGTGAGATATTTTTATGGTTTTAAATGTCAAGCCTAACCAAGTGGACCTTTTTTTAAATCAGAAACAAAGTTGCATAACATCATTTTACATTGATGGATCATTTATTTCATATAAATAGACTATTATCAGCTCTTCACTCTTCTACTGGTTTGTGGCGTAACCGGTAGTGCTCAGGTTTGAGTTCTCGCAGTAGTGGGTTCGAACCTCTACGAATATTTTTTTTCTTTCTTTTTTTTTAATTGAAAATAAATATTGTTTTTGAAAGTGAGATATTTTTAAATTGAAAATAAATATTGTTTTTGAAAGTGAGATATTTTGAGGGTTGTAAATGTCAGGCCTAAACAAGTGAACCTTTTTTAAAATCAGAAACAAAGTTGCATGGCATTATTTTTCATTGATTGATCATTCATTTCATATAAATAGACTATTATCAGCTCCTCAGTCATCTACTGGTTTGTGGCGTAACGAATAATGCTCAGGTTTGAGTGCTCTCAGTAGTGGGTTCGAACCTCTAGGAATATTTTTTTTTTAAATTTAAAATAAATATTGTTTTTGAAAGTGAGATATTTTGAGGGTTGTAAATATCAGGCCTTAACAAGTGGACCATTTTTAAAATCAGAAACAAAGTTGCATGGCATTATTTTTCATTAATGTATTATTTATTTCATATAAATAGAGTATTATCAGCTCTTCAGTCATCTACTGGTTTGTGGCGTAACGGGTATTGTTAAGTTTGAGTGCTCTCAGTAGCGGGTTCCAACCTCTAGGGATATTGCTTTTTTTTTCTTATTGAAAATAAATATTTTTTTTGAAAATGAGATATTTTTTGGGGTTGTGAATGTCAGGCCTATACAAAAGGATCTTTTTTAAAATCAGAAACAAAGTTGCATGGCATTATTTTTCATTGATTGATCATCCATTTCATATAAATAGACTATTATCAGCTCTTCAGTCATATACTGGTTTGCGGCGTAACTGGTAATGCTCAGGTTTGAGTGATTTCAATAGTGGGTTCGAACTTCTAGGGATATTTTTTTATCTTTTTTTTTTTATTTGAAAATAAATATTGTTTTTTGAAAGTTAGATATTTTTATGGTTTTAAATGTCAAGCCTAACCAAGTGGACCTTTTTTTAAATCAGAAACAAAGTTGCATAACATCATTTTACATTGATGGATCATTCATTTCATATAAATAGACTATTATCAGCTCTTCACTCATCTACTGGTTTGTGGAGTAACCGGTAGTGCTCTGGTTTTAGTTTTCGCAGTAGTGGGTTCGAACCTCTACGAATATTTTTTCTTTCTTTTTTTTAAATTGAAAATAAATATTGTTTTTGAAAGTGAGATATTTTTAAATTGAAAATAAATATTGTTTTTGAAAGTGAGATATTTTGAGGGTTGTAAATGTCAGGCCTAAACAAGTGGACCTTTTTTAAAATCAGAAACAAAGTTGCATTGCATTATTTTTCATTGATTGATCATTCATTTCATATAAATAGACTATTATCAGCTCCACAGTCATCTACTGGTTTGTGGGGTAACGGATAATGCTCAGGTTTGAGTGCTCTCAGTAGTGGGTTCGAGCCTCTAGGGATTTTTTTTTTAAATTGAAAATTAATATTGTTTTTGAAAGTGAGATATTTTGAGGGTTGCAAATATTAGGCCTAAACAAGTGGACCTTTTTTAAAATCAGAAACAAAGTTGTATGGCATTATTTTTCATTGATTGATCATCCATTTCATATAAATAGATTATTATCAGCTCTTCAGTAATCTACTGGTTTGTGGCGTAACGGGTAATGCTCAAGTTTGAGTGCTCTCACTAGTGGGTTCGAACCTCTACGGATATTTTTTATTTTTTGTTTTTTTAAATTTAAAATAAATATTGTTTTTGAAAGTGAGATATTTTGAGGGTTGTAAATGTCAGGCCTAAACAAATGAACCTTTTTTTAAAATCAGAAACAAAGTTGCATGGCATTATTTTTCATTGATTTATTATTTATTTCATATAAATAGACTATTATCAGCTCTTCAGTTATCTACTGGTTTGAGGCGCAACGGGTAATACCCAGGTTTGAGTACTCTGAGTAGTGGGTCGAACCTCTAGGGATATTGCTTTTTTTTTCTTATTGAAAATAAATATTTTTTTTGAAAATAAGATATTTTTTAGGGTTGTGAATGTCAGGCCTAAACAAGTGAACCTTTTTTAAAATCAGAAACAAAGTTGCATAACATCATTTTACATTGATGGATCATTCATTTCATATAAATAGACTATTATCAGCTCTTCACTCATCTACTGGTTTGTGGCGTAACCGGTAATGCTCAGGTTTGAGTTCTCTCAGTAGTGGGTTCGAACCTCTAGAAAATGTTTTTTTCTTTTTTTTTTTATTTGAAAATAAATATTGTTTTTGAAAGTGAGATATTTTTATGGTTTTAAATGTCAAGCCTAACAAAGTGGACCTTTTTTAAAATCAGAAACAAAGTTGCATAACATCATTTTACATTGATGGATCATTTATTTCATATAAATAGACTATTATCAGCTCTTCACTCTTCTACTGGTTTGTGGCGTAACCGGTAGTGCTCAGGTTTGAGTTCTCGCAGTAGTGGGTTCGAACCTCTACGAATATTTTTTTTCTTTCTTTTTTTTTAATTGAAAATAAATATTGTTTTTGAAAGTGAGATATTTTTAAATTGAAAATAAATATTGTTTTTGAAAGTGAGATATTTTGAGGGTTGTAAATGTCAGGCCTAAACAAGTGAACCTTTTTTAAAATCAGAAACAAAGTTGCATGGCATTATTTTTCATTGATTGATCATTCATTTCATATAAATAGACTATTATCAGCTCCTCAGTCATCTACTGGTTTGTGGCGTAACGAATAATGCTCAGGTTTGAGTGCTCTCAGTAGTGGGTTCGAACCTCTAGGAATATTTTTTTTTTAAATTTAAAATAAATATTGTTTTTGAAAGTGAGATATTTTGAGGGTTGTAAATATCAGGCCTAAACAAGTGGACCATTTTTAAAATCAGAAACAAAGTTGCATGGCATTATTTTTCATTAATGTATTATTTATTTCATATAAATAGAGTATTATCAGCTCTTCAGTCATCTACTGGTTTGTGGCGTAACGGGTAATGCTCAAGTTTGAGTGCTCTCAGTAGCGGGTTCCAACCTCTAGGGATATTGCTTTTTTTTTCTTATTGAAAATAAATATTTTTTTTGAAAATGAGATATTTTTTGGGGTTGTGAATGTCAGGCCTATACAAAAGGATCTTTTTTAAAATCAGAAACAAAGTTGCATGGCATTATTTTTCATTGATTGATCATCCATTTCATATAAATAGACTATTATCAGCTCTTCAGTCATATACTGGTTTGCGGCGTAACTGGTAATGCTCAGGTTTGAGTGATTTCAATAGTGGGTTCGAACTTCTAGGGATATTTTTTTATCTTTTTTTTTTTATTTGAAAATAAATATTGTTTTTTGAAAGTTAGATATTTTTATGGTTTTAAATGTCAAGCCTAACCAAGTGGACCTTTTTTTAAATCAGAAACAAAGTTGCATAACATCATTTTACATTGATGGATCATTCATTTCATATAAATAGACTATTATCAGCTCTTCACTCATCTACTGGTTTGTGGAGTAACCGGTAGTGCTCTGGTTTTAGTTTTCGCAGTAGTGGGTTCGAACCTCTACGAATATTTTTTCTTTCTTTTTTTTAAATTGAAAATAAATATTGTTTTTGAAAGTGAGATATTTTTAAATTGAAAATAAATATTGTTTTTGAAAGTGAGATATTTTGAGGGTTGTAAATGTCAGGCCTAAACAAGTGGACCTTTTTTAAAATCAGAAACAAAGTTGCATTGCATTATTTTTCATTGATTGATCATTCATTTCATATAAATAGACTATTATCAGCTCCACAGTCATCTACTGGTTTGTGGGGTAACGGATAATGCTCAGGTTTGAGTGCTCTCAGTAGTGGGTTCGAGCCTCTAGGGATTTTTTTTTTTTAAATTGAAAATTAATATTGTTTTTGAAAGTGAGATATTTTGAGGGTTGCAAATATTAGGCCTAAACAAGTGGACCTTTTTTAAAATCAGAAACAAAGTTGTATGGCATTATTTTTCATTGATTGATCATCCATTTCATATAAATAGATTATTATCAGCTCTTCAGTAATCTACTGGTTTGTGGCGTAACGGGTAATGCTCAAGTTTGAGTGCTCTCACTAGTGGGTTCGAACCTCTACGGATATTTTTTATTTTTTGTTTTTTTAAATTTAAAATAAATATTGTTTTTGAAAGTGAGATATTTTGAGGGTTGTAAATGTCAGGCCTAAACAAATGAACCTTTTTTTAAAATCAGAAACAAAGTTGCATGGCATTATTTTTCATTGATTTATTATTTATTTCATATAAATAGACTATTATCAGCTCTTCAGTTATCTA